>NC_138655.1:35755994-36355994 GCF_964273445.1 Streptopelia decaocto | reverse complement strand
AAGTAACCTGGAAAGTGATCAGAATACAATACCCTCCTGACATGGTACCGGCAAAATGAGGTTCTTCCTCCAAAAATGCCACAATATATCAACTTATGCAATGACATCCCAGAGATGAAGAAATCCCTGAATGCAAGGTCCTTACAGGAGCAACATTTTCAACACTTCCCAGCATCTTTTCACATACCTAATGTCCACACTTATGGGGCAATCTCTGGGTCTCAGTATTCACGTAAACTCCCCAAAACATAAAATTATCAAAATGAACAGCAGGAACACACTGGCACACTACTACTTTATTCACCATGGAGTTAAGATGTTTTACACATGGGATACACAAGAGAGTACCCATGTGGTTCAAATGGACAGAATCTTTCCAATAAGCTGCTCATACCCTATGGTATAAGAATTAGAAGTAAAGAACAAAGGCTCTAGATGTTATACATCTTGCTTTCCCCTATGAGTTATATCCATCCAGTGAGAAAATTCACAATGTCTGTCAGGATATGGATAACTCTTATCGCTAATAATATGTATTTATTGCTACACATGGCCTAAGCAGTTAAATCATGCATACACCTGTTGAGAACTGAGGAAATTAAGATTATCATGTTCAGAACCATATATTGATGTAGGCCCTGATATACAAAGGGAGGTGGCTACAATAATCAAATAGTTGGGATTCCCCTAGAGAAAGAAATCTGTTCAAGTGACCTCAAAGAAAATCCAAAATGCATTTCAAGTCACTAATTTTTATCCTAAAATTCCTTTGCAAAATCATGCCTTGACTAGCCTTTTCGTAAGTGTACCCATTTTCTTAATTTGTACTATGTACTGCAGAACTAAAACCTCCTAACCGTATTATTGAACAGTAGTTGACCGAGCTTATCCACAAATCTACTAATTTCTGAGTTTGAGCATCATTCTGTGATAATACCGTACCACAAAAACCAGGAAACTCTTAAGGAAACTAACTCAAGTAGCAACAGAGAGTATGAGCATAGTAAGTTATCATTGTAAAAATTCATCTCAATCACAGAGTAAATCAAAGCATCTTTTACACTGTAAAATTTCTTAGTTTAGGTTAATATCTATTATTAAGTGATGAAATGGCTTACTTCTTTATTAGGTATTTCATTGCATGTTGTAGTTAAAATATTATGTAATCTTTTTTAAACAGCCCTAAAAAAGTTTTCCCATCACTTTCCACTTCAACAAACAGCACTACCACAACTGTCACATTACTCCTGATGTTACAAAGCAAATTTTAGCTAATTGGTAAGTATTCCAAAGGAAATGCTGCTCTTTCATTTGAAGGGAGTTTCAAGAGCATTGTTGCACGCAAGTCCATTGCCACTGGGTGAAAAAGAGCTTCTGTGCACAAGGAGATCTGGCAAGTCTTATGCAAAAGCTGAGATTCAGAAAAGAAAACTAATTTCTCTAAGCAACACCAAGCTACTCACAAATATAAAGAAATGTTCACTTGACACTCCTCCACCCCTTAGAAATTCAAGTATGTACCTCAATCTGCATCTTTAGATGAGTCTTGAAGTTTGAGAGGAGGGTAAGAAATATTGAAAGTGAAAGTTCAAAAACTTCTGGAACTGATGAGACTCCATTTTTTGACAATGCAACACAAAGGTACTGCTTAATAGCATTAATAAACATCTCATTTGTCCTGAAGACAGGTCCTGCATTTTGCAGAATGGACAGAAGCAACTGCAATGAAAGGATCTTTGATCGCAGTTCATGAGATCTAGAATAAAAAAGAAATACAACAGATCATTCCAGTGTACTTCATAAAAAAGAAAAGTCTCTTGTAAAGTCAATACACCACAATGATTTTGTATGTGGAATGTTAATGAAATCAACTAAAATTTGACGCAACCTGCTGTGCAAAGAATCACAAAATTATCTCCATGTCTTTTGATGAAGAGGTCACTCTTCAGTCAAGAGGTGGGCAAGAACAACCTTCCCCAGTTACTGTTTTTCTCCATTATTGTTTAGCCACTGTCTCAGCAGCACAGCATCACAGAACAGCAGCAACAGTAGGCAATGCTCAGTCAGAGGATGAAGGGAGCACTATTTCCTTTTAAAGGATTTTTGGAAGATCCTATCTAAAATATCCACCCCATCTACAGAACCCCAACTACTAAAAGGTGGAAATTCCTCCTCCCGCATTTCCACCAGCACCCAAAAAGAGCTGAAGGACGATGAAGACAACACCTGCTCTGCCTGACCTGTTTCCTCCAAACACTGAAATCTTTTCTCAAATATAGTATTTTATATTGTTTATCAGTCATTGGTCCCATCCCACTCCACGAGCAGCTAAGATATATAACACGCCTATTTTAAACATGGCAATAGCAAAGTCAGGCAACTTTAGTGTTGTCAAAAAACCCCCAAACCACACACATCCCCAAGTTTATAGGAAATCTGCATCTATGAAAATATCATGCAATTTAAATATCATTCTGGGTGAAAGCATTCTTTCCTAGTCTCCTGATGCTCCTTCCCACTTCGGATCATCTCAAAAAAGCCCACAGCTCTTCTGAAGAGCAGGTACAGAGACAAATGGCTTTCCCAACAAGACGGTCCACAGCTTTCACTGAACAACCACCCACTGACAGAAGACACTTATGAAACATAAGGAACAACAGGAAGGTTCTCATACAGTACAGCCCAGACAGGGTAAGGGGCGCTTCAAGCCAACATGTGACACACACAATAGCTGGATATTTGCTGTATATTGTGAAAATAAAAGCTTAATTTAAAAAAGTCATTCCAATCTAGCTCAAAACAAAAATGCAAGTGTGCTGCAAATAAACTCAATTATTTCTGCACACTGGAAACAAAGTGGGATGGGGGGGTGTCAATCTGCAACCATTTCGAACTCACAGAATATAATCCCAAGCTCAGACTTTTAGTCTGATGACACTTTTGAGAAGCAAAATGTAATCGGCCAAGTTGGGTGAGGAACATGTTCCTCCCATGCCTCCTAATGCGCTGAAAGTCAAAGTAAACACTCCAAACTCTGTAGTTCTTCAAGAAGATGTCTGGCTCTGGGGACAGCACAACCTCACAGAACATAACCTGAGACTCTCCTTTGATGCAAAAGGCTTGATTTTTGCATCATGTTCTATCAAGTGTGCAGACAGCACATGAACATACCATACTTTGATATGAAACATAAGAATTTAAATATGAAGTTCAATTATAAATAAAATATTCAATATTGCCTACTTCCAGCAAGTGTCAGCTCAGCACTGAAGTCCTAACTTGCTGGCCTTACCAATTCTGTATGATGTGTAAAGCCCACTTAATTTAAAACAAATTTAAGGACTAATATTATAAGAAGTAAACCTTCAAGATATTTCTCCCCCATCTTATTTCATGCCAGGTAAAAAGCACATAAAAAGCACATTCCAGGTAAGAAGCACAACCTTGATCTCAACTCCCAGTCTTGTGATTTTTAAGCTAAAGCTCCATGTCCAGTTACTTACAATTTAAAAATATTTTCATTAAAGACTTCATAGATACTTTCACTGGCAAGATGTTTCTTAGAGGCAGCTAAACCCTTTTTTTTTTTAAATGCTGTAGATATCCTACGCCTTCTCTTCCAATTACAGCATGTTTGTAATAGTTCAAAAAGCCATGAATGCCTCAGAATCACTGATGAATTCTAGGCACTTCTCCAAACACAGGATGTCTTCGAATGCCTTTACAGCTAATTCTTGTTGCCCTAAATGCCATTTCCTCCAATTTGTTCTACGTGAAGAGCTTAATCAGTTCTAATATGACCGTCAAGGACTCCACAGATTCAGATATGCTCCAAGTGCCTCAATAGCTAATGCTGCTCTTCCAGAGAGTTAATCCATTTTAATAACTAGACAGTCTTAGTCTCAGAGAACTGACTAAAACCACAGGATTGTCATGGCATTTCCTGGAAGACAAATTCTGAAAAACAGTGAAGAAAAACTTCATGCTTCAGTCTTCGTTCTTGGATGTCTTGACTTTCCACAGTGAATCACTAGATAACCATTTGAAAATGGTTCTAGACTAACCCTTCAAAACCCTTTCTACTAAATCATACATTTTTTCAGCTTAGTAAATCCACAACAAATAGCAGTGATTAAATTAAACTGTCTTTAAGTTACCTGCTTAAAAAGTTAGACCTTGAAACAGTAAAGCTTGTTTTATTTTGAAGAATACTGGACCTTTGATGGTCATCAGAGGTCATACTACAGTTTTACTATCTGAGGAACAAAAAAGCACTCCTCTTGAAAATGATCACCAATTGCTCCTAATGTGCAAAATAAATGTTCATATAAATTCTAGCCAAGATCCAAAAGGCAAAGTTCATTGCCAACACAACCAGCTAATACTGGCACACATCCATAAAGGAAAATATTTTTGGTTTACAACAAACAATTCTCTAAGCCAAACTGAAAACACAATCTCTTCAGTCAGAGGACAAGATTTCAAAAACACCCAAATAAAGACTGTTTTCAAAACATTTGTGTTTTGATTAAGGAGCCTGTCAAAAGTGTCCACCCTGAGCAAAAGAATGAAACACAGTTATCAGCTCAAAGTGAGGAGCTCGTATTAAGATGGAGTTGGGTATGTGTACTGGATACCCAATATGCAAGAGATATAAGAAATTGTGGGGCCTAAACAACAACGGTTACAAACCCAGGTATTACTTAAAAGCAGAGCAACATTTTCCAAGACCAAAAGTACCTGAAGACTCTCTTTACAAACCCTTCTGAAAATTGATATAAAGAGCAACTAGGAACAACATGATGCAATTACAGGAAGCGTAGGTGTTCTTAAGAAGCTTCTAAACAAGTAGATGGGTAGCAACAGTTGCTTTCATTTAACACACAAAAGAGGCATTAAAACATTAAAAGTACCTTTTCAAAGCTTCTAAGTTCTTTTTACCATATAATTATTTTTTCTGAATAACCAAGGACTCTCAAAAATATTTAAATGATTTATTTTTATTTTCAAATAGAGAAGATTAATTATAAGAACTCTAAATTCTACTTACTTTGGATCTGGAGGTCCATCTGACAGAGGCTTCATGGAGAGTTTACACAGTGACCTGAACACAAGGAAGGCATCCTTTTGTAAAATGTGGGAAAACTTAGCACCAGGGGTAGGTCCTGAAGAGTTTCCAGATTCCTAAAGAAGTTAACATATTTCAGTATCCCATTTTGCATTAGCAGGGTGTGTAGGGAAATCCCCACTTCCTAGCAACAAGAAGTTAAGACATTATACAAATATAACCAATTCACCATAGCTTTATGGTCTCAGGACTAAACCAAATGAAAATATTCTGCAGTCCAGTTAAAATGAACAAACTTACTAATAAAAATTGCCAGATCATTAAAAGTCAGAATTAATTAAAGACTATTGTGAAATTAGGTAGGTCAAGTTTAAGTAAGGTAACATGCAATGAATTCCCCTCAGATATTTTCTGTAGATAACTAGTTTTTTTTTTTTTTTAAAAAAAGCCACCTAGACATTTTAATAGAATGCAAGGAGTTACGTATCTGTGCCAAGATTTCGTAAAATTTCTAAAGTACAATAATCATCCCCGTTACTAAGTTCTTGCAATTATGTATTATTGTTCCTTATATAAGAAACTTGTTTAATGTTAATCTTTTCTTTTCTATAGCACATGTGACTGTAAATTTTTTAAGCTTAAAATCTACTGTTCCCAAACCTAATTATGCAGTACACTTTGATAGCAGATACACTCTGTCAGCTGATACTGCATACATGCCGGTATTTGTTACAGAGGGAGTATTTTCACATCTTTTTAGTTAACGAAAATACAGTCCTCTCAGACATAAAACTTTTAATCTGAAACCACTGCAGTAAGGTCATGCTACAGGCTTGAAATTTCTATTTTTAATTTGAAAAGAGCACACTGAAATTATACAGGTATGTCTATAATTGGCTATATTCTTCACTATGTGTACTGAATGCTAGTTTTATAGTTTCACAGGGGCACTTCAAAAAACAGCGGAACAGGCTTCTTGAATCTTGGAACAGTGTACTCTATAGGGCAGCTAAAAATACTAGGATAAAAAAAGGCAGCACACGCAAAATTTACTTGACAAAAATTTAATTTAAATAGTGCATTGAAACAGAATAATGCCTAGAACACAACAGCTGAAATGCATCTGAGTAACTTATTTTATGGAATTATATTAAACACACTGCACAAGTGTTGGACAACAATTAAAATATATTACTTTTTCCAGTATTTCCTAATTTATAACTGCCTGTACCTGAGTATCGTTGGAAGAGACAGATAATCTGTCATCAGGTAAAGATGGTGTATAAGCAACAGAAATTGGAGTCCCTGGAATTCCATTTGCCTGAATGTTTTCACTGTCACTGCCATCTTCTAATGTTACAATTGTGCCATCACCTCCTGCACTTTCAGCAGTCCCTTCCACATCTATCAGAAAAGAAGAATTATAAACAAATGTTATACAAGAATGCAAATTAAAAAGAGCCTTTTAATCCAAAATTTAAATACTAAAACAATCATAAGCAAAGTATCATAAAGAGCCGCTTAAGGCAGAGTTTACACGGCATTACATAACTACAAAAAAATCCAAATACTCTTAATTCCCACTAATGAAAATTACACTGAAAAAACGACTTCCAACTTTACATTGCCACGTGAAGCATTTTACCGAGTTTCCAAGAAGCACTGGGAAGAAAACGTCCCTGATTTGATATACACTTTCCAACAAACTGAAAAATATAGTGCTACACTGCTACTACAGCCACAGGCCCATTTGTGAAGAGTTTGTGGAATCAAAACAGAAAAAAAATAAACAAGAACCTGTATTTTTAAAATAACATTAGTCTCCAATATAGAGTGTAAATAAATGTATGAAATCTTGTTCATTTTAAGGGTAAATAATGCACGGCTAAGGTCAGACAACAAACTGTTTTCTTCAGCATGTTAAGTGCTAATTAAATGTCATTTTAGTTAAATATTCAGAAGTGTTAAAATAATTCTTAATGTCAAGATTCAGACTGGTCTCTATTGACTAGACAGATATTAATATCATACCTCCAACTACTATGTTCACCATTTCCTGCACAATACTTTCTACAATTTCTTGTGCCTTCTCTTCACACTCATTGGTTTCACCATCATATGTTTCTCCATCAGCTTTAGAAAGACCTTTAAAGAGAAAAACAAACCCAAACAAATATTAATGAGAAACGAATAAATGAATAAGATATTTCACTTGCATTTAGTATTTAAAAATTCAATTAGAAATCTATTAATAGGAGAGTCTACATTAAAAAAGCTCTGTTTCAATGCTTTGCAAACAGTATTCACAGAACATAAGCATTCCAGCATACAACCTGTAAATGGTAATCAACAGGCCTATGCCAACAAAAGACATCAATTTTCTATTTTCATGTACATTAAAAACTGAAAACTTACTGGTTTTGAGATTTTATTCCCCAAAACTTCCACAATATTACATAGGTACAAAGAGGAATCTTTGCTACAGTGACCACGGCAGTGTGTAGGACCAAAGGATACTCCTGACAGAGTTTAACAGTGGTAACAAGGACAACAGGCATTTTGCATTAGTCAACTATTTGAAAATATATGCCTGACTCCCGATTTGGGAGAGGTGGAAAAAAAGACAATCCTCAAGCATTTCTTTTAACAGACCTTTTCCCTCCCTCCATGAAACAGAAATACACACTGATTACTTTCTGCTGCCGTGGCTTGGTCGGCTTCTGTCTGTTCATTTTCAGCACTAGAAATATCAGATCCGTTTTCTGCCTCTATATCTTCTTGAAGGTTCTTGTCCACATCATTCGTGCTGTGGTCAAGCTCTCTCTCATGCTCTTTGGACAGCTGATCAGTCTGCGTTGGAATATGTCTCAACTGAGGTGATTCAGGCTCATGATGGCTTACTGGAGACTGCTGTAAATGGTGTTGCTGTCTGTGTCTTTCCTTTTCCATCTGTTTGGCTTCCTGAAGCTACAAAAACATTGCAATCACACAAGAATTTCACTATCAAAATAAAACAATGAGCTGTATACATATTTTATACATAATTTTATAAACATGAACCCTCTAATGTCTCTGCTTAAACAGAGCCTTCATAAAGCTCTAACAATTTAAGAAAATGCATCCTTTGTATTATTATAAATAATTTAAATATCATGGGATACACCTTTGCAAGAGGGTTGCTTCCCAACTATGCACATTAGACTTAACTCTATCTTCACTGAGAAAGAGGGATGACTAAACTACATGTAGTATAGGACCAAGAGCAGTCTGCCTACCCTATAAGGAATTTCAGCCTGTAGATGTGACAATATACAAGGACTGTATGGAGAAACATGAAGGCAGTTTTTTTTTTCTTTTTTGAAAGCTCTCACAAAGTGAAATACATTGGAGAACTTATGCATCTTCTGTTATCCTACAAACACATGGTATTAAGGGAAAGACTAAAAACATTCCAGGGAAAAAAACAAAAAAAACCCAAACCAAGAGTTACAAATGAAAAGAGCAGCACTTCCAAAACACTACAGAAGACAGATCCTCAGGAAGAAATCATCATACTTAAAACTGTAAGACAAAGACTACTTTAGTGTCATGGTTCCTTGATCTGGAATCTTCCCCCATAAGGGAGGTATTTCTGTAATTTGTCTAAGGGATTAAGACAACAGTCATTAAAGTCAAACCAAAGCAGGGTGTCCTTTGAGGTGATGCTCTACAAACTGGCTTTCTGTCTCTGCAGAGCCCACCTTTTATCAAAAGTTTTGTAACTTTTCATATTGTTATTTTGGCTACTATGATCTCAATTCTTTACTCTTCCACTTAAAGCTTTCTATTCTGCATCTTTTGGGGTACTATAGATATCCAAGCAGATATTACCTTTCAAATTACAGCTCAGATAACACCTTCTAGTATTTGCCAGTTATCATATTAAAATAACTTCCCTGAGTGTGCAAAACAAGCAAAACTACTTTTCAACTTGCATAAAGACTAGAGTTATAGTCTGGTAAAAATGAAGACTTCCATTGTAAAATAATAATAATCCTCTTCTGTAGTAAGATGCTTAAAAGGACAATAACTGCATAGATTTCTCAAAAGCATTCACTGCATGAATTCTGCTATGATTTATCATAAATAAGATGTCTCATAAATCTTTGAGTGTGATGTTACCATGTACCAATATGCAGTTGCTTCCAAGATGAAAGTAAATACTACATATTCTTGAAGAAAAATTGAAGAGTTTGTATTAATACAGCAGAATTTCTTCTAAATTTCTTTTAGAAGTAGCTAGGAATTCCACTAGTTCTCTAGTCTGGGCATCTGCCTTTCTATTTTTTTTTTATAAGAATTAGGCAAATTACTTTGCTGTGTTGATCTTTATTATCAGCAGTGGAAGGCACAGGGCATATGCTGGGGTCCCTGCTGACAACACACAACAGCAATTTCAGTGACATACACATATCTGTTAGTGACTACTACACATTCAAATGTTAAAAAGTGTAAATGATTGCATGACTGGAAAGGTGTGTTGGGTTTGGGTTTTTCCTTTGTTTGGTTTTGTTTTGTTTTATTCATGGATTAGTTCTGCAGTGTTAACCATCACTATACTAGAGCATTTCACTAACACTCATGTGACTCCAGATGTACTCGTACACAGGCAGCGCGGCACCTCTTAACAGTCTGACAATAGAAACTGAAGTTGAATACATCCATTAAATATAGAAGATTGCTATGAGAAGTTTAAATCCTGTACACCGTCCCCATCCTTCCAAACACATTTCACACCTATTTCAGACTGTAAAACACAAAAAGAACAATTTAAGATACCAGGTTCTTTCTTTTTTCTTTTTTTTTTTTTCCAAAGTACATAAGTTAGGAAAGTCAAAAAGCTTTAATAATAATGACAAAAGTCTTGCAAGCTGGTTTGCTGTTAAGAACTAGTTTCTATATAAAGATAGTGAGATACTCACTGCTTGATTTTCCATACGTGCAAAAATGACATTCAGCATTTGTGTTAGAGTGGCCTTGGCTGTGGTTTGATTTATGAGATTTTTGCTTGCTAGATAGATATTGTAACATGTTCTCACAGCCTGTAGCACTGTTCCTTCGTGGATTTCTATGTGTTGAGATGTTACTGCAGTGAGCAAAGCCTAAAATAAATAAACACATACATATTTTCCAGTCAAAACTTTTCTTGTCAGTCAAATAGTTTGTAAATGAATAAATATCAAAATAGGATTACTTTAAAAATATAACTAAGTACATATGTTGAACTGCAGTTTAATTAAGTTTCCCCATGTACTCTTGCAGCTATACCAGGACATCATACATACAGTTATACTCAGTGTTTTTAATCAACATATCTAGGAAATACATAGAATCATGGAATCATTTCAGTTGGAAGAGACGGTCAGGATCATTGAGTTCAACCATAACCTTGACCTAGCACTAAACCATGCCCCTAAGAACCTTGTCTAAACACCTTTTAAACACCTCCAGGGATGGTGACTTCACCACTTCCCTGGGCAGCCTGTTCCAACACCTGACAACCCTTTCTGTGAAGAATTTTTTCCTAATATCCAGTCTAAACCTCCCCTGGTGCAACTTGAGGCCACTTCCCCTTGTCCGATCACTTGTTATTTGGGAGAAGAGACCAACACCCCATGCTACAACCTGCTTTCAGGTAGTTGTAGACAGCGATAAGGTCTCCCCTCAGCCTCCTTTCCTCCAAGCTGAACAGCCCAAGTTCCCTTAGCTGCTCATCAGACACATATTTGAACCATTCATCACCTGTTCCCTTAATGCAAACACCTTCTACAGTGGTCCACACATGCAATTTTGTGTGTCATATTTTCACTTGTCTTTCATTAAGTGTTGTACATTTCCACCTCTACCTTACTGCTAGGAATTCCGGGGTGGGGGGGGAGATCTGCAGATACTGAGTTAAAGCACCCTGAACCCCATCAGAGCTGCACATCCCTTCTGATTAGGTAACATACCTACATCCCCTATACCACATTACTTTCACACTCCAACATTTATCCCCAAAGTACAGCTCTGCTGACTTCTCCAACTCTTTCCTACACATTTCAGGAGCAAACACTATCACCCTGAAGGCAGGTAACTCCCAGTGATTAGATTCTGCACTCTCTGATCCGGCTGGAAAGGCTGCACACCTGCACATATTTTAGTATTCTACTTTTTCAAGTTTTCTGTGTCATGAAGTCATGAAACGCCAAACCAGAAAGCTCCCTTAATCTTTCACTAATAATTCTGTAACAGAATTAACCTTGGAGAACCTTGTCTACACTAGTCTGAAAAAATACAATCAGTAACTCTTGAACACAAAACAAACAATCGGAGCCCAGACATAAACAGACAGATATTTTTTTCCAAAGCACTACTGTTTCAGCCCAGTACAGTAAATATTTAGACTTAAGACTTCTTTCACTCAATTCCAAAATGTAACACTGAGACACACACACTTAAATACACCAGTTTAAGAATCACCTACAATTTCTCACTTGGAAAGAGAAGGTCTCTTGCTGCGTAGCATTTAGGACACTAATGGAAAGGGGCAGGGGAATCAAGTCTCCATCTCTTTTGTTCTAGCTATGTCATTCATCAAGTTACTCCTCTGTGTTACTTTCAGTCTCCCTGTTTAATTTGTGTGATTAAGAATTTGATATTTGAAAGTCCAATTTTCATTTCCATCTCAGTTCAGTAAAGTCTTTGGGTTTTGGGTTTTTTTCCCCAACTTTCAATAATAGGAGACAATGTCTGTTAGCATAAAAAGGTGACAAGGCTACAGACGGATTCTGTGCTCTTTTGTTTTAATTGGCTTAACAGCCTGAACTTCCTAAGTTTCTTCAGTATGCTTGTTATGACCACTAAAGCTCGGTTCTTTTCACACCACTTGATAAGGGGATGTGGAGGTGAAGAAATGTTAACAAACACACACACACAGACATACCTCCTTAACATATTAATCCAAATTCACTGAATAACTGCATCTTCTCTGCAGACTGAGAAATCTGTCTTTCCAGCAAGGGATCTCCTTGAAGATACCTAACTATTAAACGAGTCCAACTTGGCTACAGAGGTCCTGACAGTCACTTCTTTGGGATTCTTTCCTTCTCAGGCACTAGAGACAATGAACCCTGATGAGTACAATACATGCTTATAAAATGATAAGCATTTTAACTTTGATCTTTTGCTAAGATCTTTCATATTCCTTCCAATTTAGAGCCATCCTCAGGCTATTAGTCATGCCCACTTCATGTCTCAATGCCTCTTCTCTTCCTCTTCTATCAAAATCTAGCAGAAATAAGAACGAACATGAGACAGGAAGTATTTTGCAATCACTTTCTGACAACGTCCCTCCCTCTTGGCAGCTTCCATTTAAGGCTCAATCTGACAGCATGCCCTAAACCATGTCACATCTTATTCTGTATCATAAAAGAATACATCATTACCACAACTGGTGTGACAGCTAACCCCGAGAAACCACAGGTTATGATCAGGAGCAGCAGTCCTGCTCCTCCAAACCCTTGTCAACCCAGATATTAGAAAACTAATCCTTCCCTTTATCACTTTTTTTTTTTCAGATTACTCCCCAAAATTAACTCTGTGGTCAAATGGCTACTGGGTCCAATGCAAGGAGGAACAGAGGGGAATCAGATGAGTAGAACACAATCACCTCAGCAACAGTCCCCAGTCAGGCAGGATGACACAAAATCCCAAAATGGTACAGGGCAATGCATGTCCTTGAGCTCTGCCTTCCCCTCAGCTGTACACTCTTTCTGCTTACTTTGCAACTCTTACTGCTTACTTTGCATTCTGTGGCATGAAGCCACCTGTGCTATTTTGAGGGCAACACATTCACACAATTAAAAACAAGACACGACAAAAAAGCCACGGTGTTTGGTTTGGGGTATTTTGTCTGTTTTCAAAGTGATTTTAGTTGATTCAGAGTACTAAACGCATTCCAGGACAAAGGATGTGGCAGGACAAGATCTGGGAGCAAAGCCTGGAGAGCAGCAAGCCCCTCTGCAGAGGTCACAACAGCAAGATGCTGCAGTGGCTCTACCAACTATGGAGTCACAGCATTAGGTTGCTCTTTCCTATCATGGTAAAGATTTGCTGCTCAAGGCTTTTTGCAGCCGAGTTCCCTTCTGCTCACACTTAGCTCATCTGTTTTCATCCGGTATCTCCTGTGTGAGCTATGGAAAGATGATAAAAAAAGTCTGCTTTACTGTATTCCTCCCCTTAGGCACAAGGAAACCTTTGTAAAAAAATCATTAGCATTCGTTCATTATACTTCAGGTCCTTCCACAAAAGCTTTTTTTGTCACAAAGCCTGCAAAAGTACTAACAGCCATCGAACTTTCCTTGTCCTGAAACTACTGGCTATCATCCTGACTGGGAGGTTGTTTCCTTACGCTTTCCTTCCTGTCCTTCACATCTATTATTCTGTATTTGAGAAGGACCCTATTATTCTCTGCTTCTACCTAGATACTCTATATAAAACTTATTCATTTTTATAAACAACCATTTGATGGGAAAGGAGAAAATTTTTCAGGATAATTTCTTGAGTTACTGATTATCATATCTTTGCATGACACCCGTAGTACTTTTTCATTTAGCCAGAGGCATGTTTGCCTCTTCACTGAATTCCCTATGAAGTGAAGTGAGTGTATTAGAACAGTAGAGGAAGCACTGTGATTTGTGAGGCAAAATGAATCTAGTTTAAAAACTAAATTAAATTAACATCAATTCTCTACTAAAAATATTCAGCGCCTATCTGTACCTGTAAACTTTCCGTTTGTCTCACACTGAATATTCTACAAGAACAAAATGTTTACAGTGAAAGAAAGTAACTACCAGAATAATTTAAGAATGCAGAAGAGGCAGATGCAACTACACACAGACTTGCTAGGAAGCCTGGTTTTCAACTCAGGGTCATTCTTTTCTTCCTCTCAGACAGCTCTGATCATCTTATCTTTGGAAGATTTATGACACAGTATAGCTGTCATCTGATCAGCACAGGTTTACTTTGGGCAAAATACTGATAATTCACTTGTCTGGAGCTCTTGAGAACTTGAGACAGCACATAAAACACAGCGGCCCCAACTCCTCTCTCTAGTGCATTAGCTACTGGAACCACATCTTTCTGTTTTCTTTGAGAAGGGCTACAGGGTTATTTTTTATAATAAATTTTTTTTAGAAGTCACCTTGAAGTCCAAACATTAACTTCTCATGAAATAATGTGTTAATATGGACTGACTTTTGGAAAAATGCAGGAGACTGAAGTCTTTAAACCATAGAGCGACTGGTATATCAAATAACCTTCCTAGATACATAATTTTTCTGTATGAGTGACACTAAAAGATAAAATCTTAGAGAGTGCAGTTATATAGTTTTCCAAGTAACATCTTCTTTGTGAGCAAGTGATAAGATTATCTCTTGCTTTTTACCTTTTCCAAATTATTCAGCCATTTATGTTACACATTTGTCATAGCTTTAAAAGACTTATGTTTACCTAATTTAGTTCACCAACTTTGAAGACCTATGGAAATACACTGTAAGGGTATGAAAAATAGAAAAATACAGTATTTCCTTCCAGCAAGCTTTCACAGTCAAGACAGTGATTTAAATTAACAGTGTCATTTCCTAGAATCTGCAGCACATTTCAGTAATAACAGGTCATTAATTAACAGTATGTGAATAAAACTAGTATTTTTTCCTACTTAACATAAATTTTAAGAAAAAATAATCCATATTCACAAGCATGTGGTCAGTTACTAGCCCTGTAAAACAGTGAAGGATTATGACTGTAGAGACTGCAGAAATAACTATGTTCCAGCTTCTCCTCTGGAGGATAATATACAGAACGTGAATTATACAAGAATATAAAGTTTTAATTAGTTTTATCATCAGAAAGTTAGGTGTTCAAAATGAACTAGAATCCAATATGGAACTAAACAGACACATATTTTGCAAAACAGAAGTATCTCACAGTCAACTCTGAAAATGTAACTCTTCTCTAAAAAATAAAATTGCAAGCTGACAGGACAGCATTTTCTCGTTAAGTAACCAATCCTAACCATTAACCAAGATGAAAGCCCCACAATACAAAGAATCAGAAATAAAACCTCCTGCATCATTATCTTGATAAATCATTCCATAATGATCCCATTTCAAATAATTCCATAATCCACAGCTCCTTTTAATCTCAGCAGGAAGAACTAATCTTTCTATGATCTTTTTATAGGAAAAAGTAAGTACACTACTACATGATATTGTCGATTATTAAGTCACTTAGATAGCATTCCACACTACTGAAACACAACAGGATATGGATCTGGAGAATTTTTTTAAGGGCCTTCTCAATTTGGAATCTGTTTCACATAGATTTTGTTAAAATTCTTTCAACCCTATCATAATTCTCCTTATTCCTCAGAATTTGTTAGCTTTTAGTCCTCCTATTCTGTTATCCAACAATGAGTCATCCAGTATTTTTAGTTAGTTTCAAAAGGCAACTTGTGCAAGCAATGTTTGATTCAACTTCCCTTCCTCCATGGACAACAGTTATACCAACAGTGTGACTAGTTGTAGAAAGACCCATACAGGAATTGACCTTACGAACAGTCTATGGCACACAGAAAACTCAGAAAGCAGTTGCTAAAATAACATTCAACCTTTCAAACTACAGCTATCAAGCGCACACAAAAATTTTTCTTTGCCAAACGTGAGCAAGTTAAGCTGTAAAAGTATCTAGATAATAACAAATACTATACAGCAGACCAAGGAAAGACAAAACAGATGAGGATGAACAGTTGATCTCATGTCCCACACTTCTTCCTCATCCCTATTCTTTCTTTATGGATTAAAAAAAAAAAACTAACACAATTTTTGCCATAATTGTAATTCTTCAGGAACAAAAAGGCCAGACAGAAATGTAAACAGAACTTCAACTAAAACTTCTGCAGCTGTCAACAGGAAGTTTGCACACACACCCCCATACCCCAAATGCCCTAGCAGCCCTAAGCAGAGCAAGTCTGAAGGCAAAAAGGCTCAAGCAAGGGAGGCTGTTTCAAATATAATTTGAATAAACAATTCTCAAAGGCAGCAGTAGCGTAATTACATAAGGTTTTTTT
Source organism: Streptopelia decaocto (assembly GCF_964273445.1). Classification (NCBI taxonomy): domain Eukaryota; kingdom Metazoa; phylum Chordata; class Aves; order Columbiformes; family Columbidae; genus Streptopelia; species Streptopelia decaocto. Next base: position 36,339,777 of record NC_138655.1, on the reverse strand, counting down.
CTGCCCCAGCAATCCCCACCGTAACAACTGAACAAGAATTTGCATGGCTTCCCATCAAAACTACATCAAATCAAACTGAACTACAAGGAGGGGGAGAGAAAAGGTGGAAAGGGAAAGGGAGTTTCCCAGTCTGGTTCGTCATGGAGTCTGCAGATGAAGAACGAAGGGATTACAGAGATGAGAACATGTAAGCAGAAACATGGGCAGAAAAGTTAAACTGGCCGCCAACTGTCAGAACTACCAGCAGACATGTCTCTAAGCTTAGACACTTAAATTGAGACAAATAACACTCCTCAGACGCAACAAGATTGCTTCCTTGGTAGTCAAAAGAAAGGTATTTTCAGAACGACTAAGCAACTCTGGTTGTTGGGAACCTGCTGAAGATGACTCCACCCACCACTGGAAAGCCACCTCTAGAGTAACCAGTAAACAGCACCACATGCTAACTCTTACTCAAGGGCGGCTCCCAGATCTCAGAGCAAGGGCGGCACAGTACTGCGGGGCTGGCCACTCTGCACGCAGGGCCCAGACAGCCCTCCAGGGAGGAAGGTGTCTGAGTGACACTCTCACATTTTCCTGTGGTGTTGGTGATGTGGCTGCCCTGCAGGAGCACTGCTCATGTTCTGAATATTAGCCTGGGAATACCAGCGTAGAAAGCAGGAGACCCAGGTGCCCTGCCTTCTGTTTCCCTGATGGAATTAAAATTCTTCAGAGAACATACTAATCGCCAGGACCACAGAAGAGTCTAAAAAGACACATGATCCACCCTTCAAATCATACTGGAAAAGTGGCGTCCACACACAGCCCAGACTGAGGAGTTATGAAGCCTAAGGGAATACAACTGACTTGGTAGTTTCATTATTCTCCCAAAGGAAATCAAAAGGTCTGGTCTTTGCTAAGGTTATTTCTGGTTTTGATGCTTTTATGGTGTCCAGCGTACTGGACAACATGAAATCATAGCCAGAACAGTACCCTCCACTTTCTCAGACATTCCAACGTGGCAATTAGCCAAGTCTAAACAGTTAGAAAATGAAGGCACTAAATGAATTAACATATTTAATACCTATTACAATTGTTGAAGAATTTACTTTCTCAACTATTTTCTTGGACAGAAGAAATACCAGCTCACAGATAAACCCCTTCTGGCAGGGAGCACAGGAATAAGAAACCATTCAGAGAGAAGCTATTACAGCGAGAGGGAGATATAATAGTTTCAGCCAATGAAATTTTACATCAACAAAAACTTCCTTTGCAAGATAAAAAATGTCTTAAAATGCTTGGGCAAAACAACACAACAAATTTAGACAACAGCAGCATAAAACCAACATTTGTAACATCTATCTGCTGGAGAAGTGGAGTGTCAAGAAGAATGAAGATCTGAGCTATGAAAAGGAGCAGGAGAACAAATTACCTTCTTTGCAGTAAAACAAGTAAACGCAATCTGCAAGAAATGTCAACACCTCAGGACACATATACACAGGAATATAAAGTAACAAACACTTCATTCCTCATAACTAACTTTAATTGGATTCGTCAGCACTGCTCATCATCACAACCATTCAAAGACTACTGTTACATGAGTAGGGTATGGTATTTCCACTAGGTGGCTAACTTCTACCAGTTGGCATAATAATTTCCTGTAATAAATGCCCATAATTAATGGGTGAAATAAAAAAAACTGCTAAGGTTCCCCAGAAACACTTATTTGTACAAACTCCACATGCAATGTTTACATAAGCTATGGAAAGAAACCCTAGATCTCCTTCAAGCAAAAGTCCATGAGAGAGCAGCACAAAGCTGCCATGGTAACGCCTGACTGCCAGGTCTAATTGCGTTTCATAACATAATTCCAAAACGGATTTAAAAATCTGCTGCTTAATTACCATCTTCCCCACTGGGAGTGCAGGATTATTTCATAGTAATTCCTTACAATTAGAGAGCTTCACTGGTCTGCTGTGAATGAAATTTTAACCCGTGGGTCTGTGCACAAAACTTCAGGTCACAACCACAAATTCACCCAAAATGCAATGGGAGAGAGTGGGGAAAGTAAGATAAGGAGTTTCCATCTCAAACAGGATCAAGAAAATGTTTTAAAATTACCATCACATTTACAAATTAAACACTTCTGCTTTTGAACTCAGGGGCCATGAATGTCTTCCTGATGTCACCACTATAAATACTGTAAGTATTAATCATATTACCTTTATTATTTGTAGTTGAACCCCTTCGTCTGTTTGAGGGCCTTGAAAACAGCCACATATTGTCTCAATAATTCTATCAATTAATTTTTTGCCTGGAGCTGTGCTGTCTGGAGCATTCCCTGTCAAGTGCCCATATGCTATAAGTTTCTGGAGAAGAGGAAGAAAAAAAAAATCACATAAATAAGAACTTAAAAATAACTCCGCTTCTTGTTATAATAAATAAATTCACTTGCTAGCTCTAACTTGCACAGAATAATTAAAACAGTACATTTTACCCCAAGACTCATAAAACATCAAGGATTTTTTTAAAGTGTCTTCCAGATTTATTCAATTTTCACTCAGCAACTGCAGTGCAAGGTTTGTCAGCAAGCTTAACATTAATGCTTTTGTTCATCAGTTAACAATGTTTTAAAACAAACAGGATTCTGAAATTAATTCACATCACACAAGTCTTCATATGTAGTCAACACAGAATTGTTTTTAATACACCAGATAAACCAGCTGCAAATGGTTTCTATTTAAGCCACTGGCTATTCTTCTGTTTTCAAGTGTTCTATTATCCTTTTCTCTCTCTACATCTTCGATACTTTGAAATGGAATTTATTACAAAATTAATAAAATCCTCTTCTGAGCACTTCAAGCATTACAGTATTTGTAAATCTGCATGGCCCACCTACTTAAAAAACACACAGAGTAGCAAATGGCTAAGCTTCACACTGTAGAATTTGTTTTGAAAACATTACAGGAGCCTATGAGTTTAGAGAGACCAGACATCTCAAATTGAAAAATATTTTACTGCAATCACAAAAAGCATAACATCAATTTGATAATGCTACACCTGCTCTGTTAGTTCAACACATATACACATGAAAATAGGTAGTTGTACACTAGCATTATAAAACTGATTCAAACATGTAATTGTGCCAATACGTATATACACAAATAAACACATACATGCACTGCATAATAAATAAGACATACATTCACCTTTTGTGAGAAATATATTTAAATTTGGTTGTGTGTGCAATGAAGTAAAATAATAGAAAAACACTGGCATTATTTGTTGCATACAACTGCACTTCCCCTCCAAACCAACAGAATTTTATAGCTGACAGTTAAAGCTCGTCTTCATACAGACCTGTAAACAATCTAGAGATGTGCTGACAATCCTGGGGCACTTTGACTGGCATGCCAACTCAAATGGGAGGAAGTATTTGTCCGCTTCAATGAAGCTCGTCTTTGATTTCACAGGTGGAAGAGTGCTTGAACCAGGCTTTGCTTCTCCATGAGGGGGACTAAACAGAATGATCGCATTAGATTGTTGTAAGTGATCACGCAAATAGTTCTCACCACTGCAACGTTTACGAATGAAATAAAATATCAAGAAAATTAACACTAGGAAACAGTAACTTCTATGAAGTTAACACCACAGCAATATCGTTGTATAAACAGCTTTTCTGCTTCACCTGTCTCGTTTATGGACCAGGTAAATTGACACACTGCACACTAAACAGATATTCAGCAGTCCCTATTTGTTTGAACGCATAAAGACTTGTTTCCTCTGAACACAGGAAAAGACTCTATGGTTGGTATAGGCAGAGGAGAAGAAGGGAAATCTCTTCAGTATCATTTCCACATTAAGTGATAACTCAGAGAAGTCTACTCTGTCACTATTATACTAGAACAGACAAAAATACAACTTGCCAAAAATTTTAATGACCCTGGAAGTTAAAAACTACCTAACTACTGTATTATGACATGACTTAGATTCAGTACTTTAGAGAATGTATATCTATTCTGGAGATTAAATCATATCAGAACGTCAATCCTGGACATCCTCAGGGAAAAACAAACAAAAAAATCAGTCTAAAAAAACCCCAAAACTTTGGTCTATCTGTGCTTCAGATGACACCACGGCATCTAAGAGTTGAGTGCTTACCAATGTATCTCACTCATGCAACGTATCTCAAACAACTAATGTTACAAAATTTGAGAAAATTATTTGCTCTTGAAGTCTTATTGCTTATGGTGCCTTTAGAAAGGGCATACTCAACAATGCTCAGCTAAAAAGGACAATTAAAAATGGGTGATTTTTCACTAATTTGTGTGCATCAATGCAGTTTGCCTTTGACTTGAAGCAAGAAGGTCAGATCTTTCATTTCACAGAATACCTCATCACCTTTACATAAATCATTCTTGACCTTTATTACGCACATATACATGTCTTTACATAAAAGGTAAACTACACCGTCTTACAGGGACTTGATAGGTGGTATTAAAAAAAGAGCTTTACTTCATATTCTGTAGTGAAGAATCAAAAATTCTTGCAGTAATTTGAATAGATCTTTACAGAACAACTACTTTCAAATCCAAACTTTTGTTGCAAGTTAAATCAGATGCTTCATGGAATGCAGATAGTAGAAAATATATATTTTCCAGGTTGCTGAAGTACAACAATGAACTGCTAAGAGTTTACTATAAATCCCAAGACTGAATGCAGCCCCATGCACCATGGAGAGAGCCTTAAACAAATCAGTATGATACATTATGAATTTCAGCTTTTCAAGAAGCATGCTGGATACTCCTTCAGATGTTTGGTACCACATTAAAACAGTCCTCTTTGTCTAGGCTGCTTAAGAAGACCTGAATTTTAAGTATTAATAGTGAATAATTAGTGTTAAGATTCTACTTTGCCCTAAATAACCTCCCTTTCGGAGGTTTAAGGATTTACCAATACATACTCTTTTTTCCTGAAGAAGAGCAAAGGTTTTTCTGTTGGATGCATAATCTTACTTACCGCTCAATATTGTTATGCTAAAAACAGAGCTCTTTTGGATAAAGCCCAAATCAGATAAGTTGCAGAGGAAGTACAAGATTCTTCTACGTTCTTAAACTGCTCTGAAATTCCTACAAAAGCTTTTCTCTGAGGAATGGAAGGGTGGTATCTCTTCTTTATATCTTATGACAAGATTGTTCTTCATCTAGTGATTATGTCTATTGAAACCATTAAAATTAAGTTTTAAAAAAAAAGAACTCTTGAAATAAAATCAGGATTTTTCAGTAACAAGCAGTCCATGATGTGATTACAAAAATGAAGAACCCATATCACAGCAAGCCACTGCAGAAGCCGGAAGCTTTTCTTAATTGAAAGCTATTTAAAAAATGCCTCAAATAATAAATATAGAAGATGATGCTCCATTTGTCTCCAAAAAGATAATTCAATAAGCTCATCACCTTGCTGATGATGGAAGGGGATAGCAACAAGAGGGGAGAAAAGCAGCCCAAAAGATCTTCTCTTCTTAATGTCAGTGAAGAAATTACTTGAGCTGTTTTGTTTTTTCCAGCAGACTGTGGAACCAGAAACTGTCTCGAACAAAGCTTTGATCTACCAAGCATGAAAACTATGAAGTATGCTGATACTTATGTATCAGCCATAGAAACAGGCTAAGGTATGTATCAAACCATTAATTTCAAAAACTATTTTGGAAGCATTTGCTAGGTAAGGGTTACACAAATCAGCCTTTCCTTTTCTATTCCATTTCCCTCCACCTCGCTACCGAACACCAGTTCTGGTTTTGGTTTTGTTGTTTTTTTTTGTTGTTGTTGTTTTGTTTGTTTGTTTGTTTTAAAAAGCAGTCTTCTATGCAAAATTTCTGGGAGGTAGAAATGATCTATTTTTCAGTGCACTCCAGGTTCACTGTGAGATCAATTTCCTTGAACAGGGTCTTGAAAAAGTTAAAGAATTATCATTAAAAGTCCCTTGTCATGATATTCATACCTCAATCACAGAAATAAAAAGCTGAAAATAATTTGATAACTAAGAGGTTTCTCAATTATAAGGCCTGGAAAAAAACAGTATTTTGTACTGCATCTAAAAAATATTATTTTACAGTAAGAATAGGGCAAATCCATTCACAGTTTCCAAGTCCAGCAATGCCTTAATAGCAGCAAAAGGCTACTTTCAAAATAAAGACAGCACCGAAGAAAGCAAAATCTATTTAGAAAATGTACATAGGCAGGCAAGACATACTCATACCCCCAAAAATCACAACTTCAGGTACTCATAGGGCAGAATTTAAGCACCCAAAGATCAGAAATGGCTGAACCCTACTTGTATAAATCATCATAATTCAGGGTTCTCATTAGTTTTATCATGGTATTTAGCTACAGGATCAGATATTACTTTTTCCTTATTCAGTGCCCAGAACAAATATCCCTTACTGAACATGTAACATTAAATATCTTTTTCATATGATGCTTCACAATGTGGACTTCTGCTTTATTTATACTACTCTAAGTAAAACCTGTTATAAAACCACATTATTACTTTCTGCCTGAGACTTGTCTCGTGGTGCTTGGTGCAAAGTTTTCTGAACACTATACAATCATTAAATTCACTTTTACAACCTTACTATGAGCTGATGGTACTGATTTTATTTTGTTGGTGGAAACTGAAGCACAGTGACTCAGTCAGATGCATCTATTTTTTAACTGCGAAACTTGGTAGGCCACAAGACTAAATTGATCAGCATATTTGGTATTAAATTTTCCTTTACATCTTTGGAAACAAAGTTCCCACTGGCTTCCTTTCCAGGTAGAAGTGTTTAAATTTTCCAAAGCAAAACTTGTAGATTTCAACTCAAATACCCAGGAGATGAAGCGGAAATCATTAGCAGCCAGTTTTGATGGCTGTGCCTAAACCAGAAATTCAGTTACAGGGCAGAACACAGGTCTCCAACCAGCACTCATTTGCTTAAGCCATAAGAACACTTTGATCATCAGTTTCACCACTGATGCAATTCTTTCAACAAGCGGTATAAACAGTCTTCACCACACAGCCCTGACTCATGGCTAGCAACATACGCTAAACAAGGAAGATCCTGTGGAACGTGTAATTAAATACTGATAATGGATTCCACAGTTTACCAATACTCAAAAACGTACTTGTAGATAGTGGAAGAGTGCTGAATGTCAATTATGGCTTCTACCTTCACTTGCGGAGGAATTGCTTCCAAAAATGTACACCTATTCCCCAACAAGGTCCTTTCCAGACACTATCTTTTCAAATTACACTTGTTTTCTCTACCCATTCCCACCTCCTCACCCCAACCTCCTCCCCTTGCTCACTCACGGTTCAAGTATTTTATTTGCCTTCCTGGCTCTTCCCCTCCTCTGAACCCACCCAGAGAGCCTTTTAAGCTCAGGCCCCTCCACGAATATTTTCTGTGACACCTACAAAGACCTTTTCTAATCTTGATCCTCATTCCTACCCTCCCTGGCCAGAAAATATCAGCCCGCTCCCTCTAACCTACCTTCTGCCTATACTCCCAGGCCCTATGCCTTGCACTGTAATAGCCAGTCAGAGAAGGAGCACGTTTAGCTCATTTCCAGATACCACCCACCTTACAAAATACATTGAAAATGCTTTTCAGAGAAAGCCCATACTCCCAATGCAGAAAAAGCTTGGTACACATTTTAAGTAGTTAAAAGCACTATTGCTCAATATGATGAACTACAACATACCTTTGCTTTTCTGTTTCAGCCTTTATTTCCTCTGTAAAATGAAACAAAGGCATAGTTACGGAAATGGTATCATAACCACAAATATAACATTAAATAACTGAAATGATTGGAAAGCAAAACTATTTAGGCAAACATTTGAAACCAGGATTAGTTTAAAACAAAAAATACATGTTTATAAGCAGTTTCATAAAAGCTTTCACCCTTCACCTGTATCAGCTGCAACCTGTATCAAAATCACTTTAGAAATCTACATTCAAAATTTAATATTTATATTTGCATCCAGTCATCCCAGCTGTTGTGGTTTAATCCCAGATGGCAACTAGGACCACACGGCCACTTGCTCACTTTCCAATCCCCAAGTGGGACTGAGGAGATAACTGAAAGGGGCAAAAAAACTTGTGGGTTGAGATAACAGTTTAACAGGACAGAAAAGAGATAATAATAGTAATAACAACAACAATAATAATATACAGAACAAGTGGTTCACAATGCAGTTGCTCACCACCTGTGACACCAATGGCCCATCTGTTCCCAAGCAGTGGAATTTGCCCCCCACCCAAATCCAGCTGATGTTCTGAGCATGGCGTCCCATGACAAGGAACAGCCCTTTGGCCAGTCTGGGTCAGCGCTCCTGGCTTTGCTCCATCCCAGCTTCTTGTGCCCTGGCAGAGCATGGGAAGCTGAAAAGTCCTTGACTACCAAGCAAAAGCCAAAACATCAGTGCATTATCAACATTCTTCTCATCCTACATTCAAAACACAGCCCTATAACAGCTACTTGAAAGAAAATAAACTCTATCCAAGTCGAAATCAGGCCACCAGCTAAACATCAAATCTGTAGAATGTTTTTGCCAAGACAGTGGCAAGCCCTTTTCACAGCTCAGGTACATAGGAGTAACAAGGAAAACACAAATATTATTAGAACTATGAATCTATCAATAAAGGATATACTGCCTGTTATATTTGGGTTATACAAAAAACAACAAAGAATCCACTATTGCTGACTGTTACATGAAACCTTGATGACTAAGAATTAACTTTGCTTTTAAACAGACACAACAGTAATGACTAGAGGGGAGGAAAAAAAAGCCTGTAGTGCCTCTATTTCATGCTATTTTAAAATATATTAAACCAGAAAGACTTAATAGTTTAATGTTGATGACAAGACCTTCTAAGTAACTTTTTACAATACATTTAAAAAGTGATCCTAAATTACAAACTAGATTTAGGAAACATCTTCAGTTTCAAGAGTGCTTATGTCTGCAGTCTTTAGCTAAATAGCACAGTTAAATCATAAGAAATTCCATAAAGACTAGGATTTCCAATATTGTAGGAATACATCCTTGAAATAAGATGTACAGGATCAATATGAATATATACACGTTTTAAGAAATCATGTCAGGAAATCCAAACTACATCAAAACCACAATCGACCAAAACCAACACTTTACTTTGATTTTTGTATCTAAACTTTAAACTACTGGAATGGATTGATTCTGACCAAAAAAAGAAAAAAAAAAAAAAAAGAATTTAATATTTCTAACTAAGCTCCCATGCAGCAGAAGTACACTCTGTGTCCTATCCCTCATTTACCTTTTTACACAGTAATACTGATTCACTTACATAGCAGAGGTTTCTAAGTTTGATATTTTATCAGAAATCACTAGTATCAAGTATGCTTACTAATAGACTTGCTCAACATCAAGAGAAGTGAACATTAGGAGTGCACATCAATCTAAAATCGAAGTCCTGTTTCTGATACAACTGATGTTCCTGTTTATGCCCAGTAAAACCCAGTTTAGCAGGTCAGTGGTTCATCTGAGAAACAGCTGGCTAGAAGTGGTTCATACCTGTGTTACCCAGTACTAGTCAAAACATGAAAATAATTCCATATTCCAGATACTGAATACTCCTCAGTAAGTAACAGCAACAAGAAGTTGGCTTACAGTCAGCAGTGTTTCAGGAAGGTGTGCCTTCCTATGATGCTTGATCCATGTACTCACTTGAAGACAAATTGCTGACCAATAGCAAGGAGAATAAACTCTTTTTCTCCCTTCCAGCATCTTCATGTCTTTGACTATTTTACCTCCCAACTTAGCATTCACGCCCTTAGCATTCACACACAACTCTCTTCCCTGAGATGCCCTCAAGTCTGCCCAACAAACAACACCAACCAACATGTACAATTGCAGAATGGCTTCTGAGGTCAAAGCTTCCAACTAAAGCAACAAAACTGAGCAGATTCTCACCCAATACCCAACTACTTTGAACACAGAATGAAACACAGTATACTACAGAAACTAAGGGAGTCCTAAATCTCTGCTCAGATAGTAATTCCACTAATAGCAGCAATGAAATATTAACAAATTTTGCCTGTAAAATGACGCAAGGTGTGAGAATAGTGTCAGAAAGGTGGGAGGCAGACAGACACACTATACAAAAGCAGAAATCGTGTCTTACTGAATTTGGATTAGCTTGAGTGACTCCTTTAAATCCTCTTTTTTATATATATGAAGTTCTTGTTTAAAATGATTAACACACAAACTTAGAAACCACTTCGTTATAATATCTGAACTTAAGTCATGCTAACAAACATTTCTACTGGTTTATATTTAAATTATAATTCAAGGTCATAACCCACTTTATGGTATTTAATATGAAGAAAGATGATATTTTACTACAAGATAAAACAATGTCAACTTGTTAAAACATGAATTTCAGTTTACAGTTTTATCACATTTTAATAACCTGAAACAAACACAATGGCTTATTTAACAGTTTTACTTAAGATCACTTAGGAACAGGAGTCAACTACTCTATTGACAACACAAAGATTTGTGCAGTTAGAAGTTATTTTATACTTTGGCTGGGGAAAAAACAAAACAAACCAAACAAATCTGGAAAAATAATTATTTCAGACTATTGCTGTAAGTAAACCAACAGAATACAAAGCTCCACTTCGTGTCCAATTCTGGTTGCCCTTCTCAGCCAGAACTACGCCACTGGAACACCAGTCCCCTGAGGCTAACTACTCCCTACAAGGGAACGTGCAAATTCTAGTGGAATCTGCACATTGTTTAGAATAGAAACAGTTGTGAGCATTGAATTATTGTGAAAATTGCTGAAGGAAGTACAAGTTAGCCAGTTCTCAGCTCCCCACCCTCTCCCTTTCACCATGAACAACTATTTTTCCAGTAAATCACATGTTCCAAGTGCAAATATTCTTCCAGCACTACTTAAAGCAGATGTGACAGCAAGTGAGTGTTCAGACACCTTGGTCAACTTTACAGGTTCCAAGACAGTGGTTAAACAAATTTCTTCAGCTGCATGAACAAGGACAGTACCTGGCAAACAGACAAACATGCAATAGCATTCAAGAAAATAAAGATTAGAAACAGTGGTTCTGCTTTGCACTAACTCATTTTACTCCTGAACTAAAACAATATATCTAATCCAGTCAGGAGTCATCTTGATGCTAGGTGAGATTATCTCTGAATTTATTCTCTGCTTTGTAAACTGTAACAGTACTTGCAAAGATTACCGAAGTAATAAAAAAAATCCAATCAGAGCTGCTCAGAGGCCTCACTGAGCTACTGATATTCTAAAAAAATATCACTATTCTTTCTTAAAATACTACAAGAAAGGTCACAACAGTTCACATCAGAAAATGGAAATGTTTCTAATTAAAGGAAGTACACTACAATTAAAAGGGAAGAGCTTATACAAGGGTCAATCTAATGAAATGTTACTACCATTTCAAGCAGCACTGCATCAGTCTATTAATGTGAAAGTATGGGGTTTATAACCTTTGTTAAATAAAAAGAAAGGTTCTTACAGTGGCTGAAATAAATTATTTTAGAAGACTAAAATATTTTAAATTGCAGATAAGCACATGATAGTATATGATTACTATAAATGAGATAGACAGCAGACTTAAACTTTACTTTTACCCTTTATAACAGAGAAAAGCTAATTTCAGTCACTGATTGCTCCCTCTGCTCTCCACGCCAAAACACAAGTTAATCACATTACAATTTCATGGTCATGTCACAACCACACCCAGCAAGAAGCATATAAAAATTCAAGAAGCATTATCAGAAAAAAACGGATTATAATAAAGGTAACTAACAATTCTCATGATGGATAAAGAATCTGTTAAAGACGATGAACCAAAACACTGACTGATACATTCTTTTAAATGGAGAGAGTAATCCGTGCAAAACTAAAGATTAGTTAAAAGGGGGAGAAGCAGCCAGGCTTGAAAACATACACTGCTTTCCTAAACACACACCCAAAACCACAAAGGAGAGGATGCAAGAGCTGGAAAAGCTTTTCATCTCGGCATTATGATTCAATTTGGGAGGAAGAGTAACAGAGGATGTAAGAAGCTGGAACGGGGAAGAAGACTGTAGAAAAAGACTACAGCTCGCAGAGTCTTCCTCTATGATATAATACCTAGCATGTAATCACAAAACTACTATGGAAAATAGCTCAGATTATTCTATGGTACTGAAAGGATGATGTAACCTAAAATGTAACTAACTGGGATATATTTAGTACCCTTAAATAAAGCACAGCAGAAATAAAAAAATAAATCCCTCCTGTTTATACAGTTCTGTCACGGAGTAAATGGAAATATATGTGGCTTTTGCACACAGAAGATAGAGCTCAAAGAGATGTATTATTTTCTAATTTTACAATGGTAAAGACATTTTTATATGAGTGTACTGGTTTCAATTGGGACAGAGTTAATTTTCTTCATAGTAGCTTGTATGTTACTGTGGTTTAGGTTTGTGCTGAAGAGAGTCTATACTTTAGGTATATTTTAGTTACTGCTGAGCAGTCTCACACAGCATCAGAGCCTTTTCTGCTCCTCACACTCCCCAACAGCAAGCAATCTGGGGGTACACAAGGGGTTGGGAGAGGACACAATTGGGACAGCTGACCCCAAGCGACCGAAGGGATATTCCACACCACAGGACATCATGCTCAGCAATAAAAACTTGGAAAGGGGGAGTTTTCTTGCTGTTGATTGAGGAATGGCTGGGCATGGGTTGCCTGGTGATGAGCTTTTTTTTGCATCATTTGTGTTTGTTTTGTATTTCCTTTGTTGTCGCCCTTCCCTAACACCCAATCCCCCCCTTTTTTTTTCGTTATTAACCTGTCTTTGTCTTGAGCCAATGTTTTTGCACTTTTACCCTTCCAGTTCTCTCCCTGATATGAGTCAGCTCCTCATAGCCACTTGCTTCGCTGTCAGCCACAGGTAAACCACCACAACAGGTGCCCATAATTCCATTCTCACCTCTCACACTTCACTATTTCAGCATGTCATTTGAACGTTTTTCCTTGCTGTCTTCAGACTACTCGTAGTTTCTAGCATTAAAAAAACAAGCTACTTTCTAGTTTTCCTTTTCTCCCTTTAACATTTACAACCAGCTAATCTCACTTGAGACTACAGAGTTAACAATTGTCTCTGTAACAACAACAGAACACCCAAGCAGCAAGGTCAAAATTGGCCAAGTAGGTCAGCAGGTGCTGTGGGCGATACTGTCTTAACTGGTCTCTAATGTGGATCAAACCCCAAGTTAGAACTAATTCACTGTTTGCCCCACTAATCTGATTCAAAGGATGATTTAAACCTTCACTACACTGAAGGGTATGTCTAATTCCCACTTTAAACTTGTTTATGCCTGTTTATTCCCTTGGCTTCCATGCCAACATCCCCCTACATGTGAAAGAGACCCTCTCCTCTAGGTTATCTTCAGGCAATATTTTCTTCTGCTTATCTAAATATGCTGTAATATCATGTAAAGTATAAATATTCTACATTTATACTTGGGCAGAAGTAAAGGATAACCTTCTCATCAAGTATGGGATAACTCCAGGGTTACCTTCAGGAATGGTACACAAAGCTAAGTTCTACTGTTTCAACTCAACATCAGGTCACACATTATATTACATGAAAAAGAATTCTTATGGAACTTGCTATTGGGAAAAGGGCAAACTATTTACCCTAATAGGGAAAAATATTTTACAAGTTCATTACATAGCATGATGCTAGAAAAAAAAACCCCACACACTTAAGGGCACCTAAAACAGATCTCATATTATATTATTCTATTCTCACATCAGAATTGTACTAAAACTCAAGAGTATTATATTTCTAGAATACTGTATTCCAAACAACTGGCATTGCCTGTCAGAGAGGCACATGCATAAGTCTCAACTCTTTGAGTATCTGCGTATCTGAAGACTAATGGTCAGTATAAACATCTTAAAATTTATTTACCTAATAGAAAGTAGGACTATTGGAACAGAAAACATCCTGAATTTTCACTGGAAAAAAAAAGAATTACCTTATAAAAATTACACACAAAATGTATATGCCAGAAGAAGCTACTCTTCCACTTAGTATTAAAAAAAAAATTTGCATTTTCCAGAACTCTACTTAATGCCAAAAATGTATGGAGGTAACTAAAAATAATGAACATTAATTAAAATTAAAGATAGTGAGCAGGGGCCTTTTAAATAATTTCAACAATCCTGGATAATCAGAAGGTAGAACCAGCCTAAGTAGCATAGGATGTAGTATTCCAAGGAAACAAGTCAATGTTTGGAGCTTACATTACTTATGCCATAGAAGACTGTGAGAGGAAGCAATTTTAATTCAATTCTTTTGAGTCAAAGCAGGTGGATGAGATCTAAGGAACACGCATTGAAGAGGAATTTAAATTATATCAATATCTACATTTGGAAAAAGAAAGTGAAATCCTATTAGAACATTAAAGGTTTTGCTTGAATTGATTTGGTTTGCTGCCTTCCATCCAAGTATTCTACTGACTGTCTCCAATATCATACAAAACACTATGGCAATAAATGCATTAAAACCCCCAAATTTTTCATCATTAACTGTGGATGGGTCTTGATAGATAAAGACCTGTTGCTGAATTAGTCAGGCTCAAAGGAATCTCAAGGTCTCTTCGAGAAGCTGAGATCAGAGTCTGCTGTGAGAAAGAGGGGCGTTCCACAATCACTGGGGTCCTGGCGTGGCGTGAATCATTGGACCTATCATCAGTGAGACTCCAGAGCATGGACAGCCCACGATACTCATTTAGCGAATCCATGCTTGGAGCGTGGACGCGTGATTAGAATATAGTTACGTATATAAGCAGACTTGTTTCTGTAATAAATGGCTTAGCGTGATTCACATTTAATCGACTGGTTTTGCTAAGTCCTTATCTCGCTCTAACAATTAACAGTACAATGTATACAGAAGTTCTCTGTGACCCAGCAGACTAAAGGTACTTGTCAACTTAAAACTATAAGATAAAGTTAGCAAGACTGTAAATAATAAAAAACTAGAAATTCAGTACTTATTTGAAAACAACTTTAATCAGCTATATTCCCAACAACAACACACGTCCTTCCCCTCAAAATTCCTGAGTCTAGATTCTAGCATAGACCCTCAGTTATAGTTTGTTTACACATTTGTTTTTACAACTGCTGTTATTTGCTGGGGTCAATTAACCTTTCATTCTACTTAGTTTCCTCTGTCTGCAAGATTAGAGATCACACAGCTATGGCACAGACAAAAAAAAGAGCAAAACTCTGCGCAGATTTAAGAAAGTCATTGCTATGGTCTTCACACGGCATTTACATAATAGCAAATAATTCTTGTACAGACAAACAAAATAACCTTAAGAACACTTGCTTTCCATTCCAATGTATTATGATGCTTCAAGTTCACATTTACAGGTATTGAAGAAACAACTAAGGAGGCACAGATTAATCACACTATTTAAGAAGTGTTCCAGACAAACAGAAGTTATATTTTAAACCTGACAACTCTTGATGAAATTCTGTGTAGATCCTCCTCATTGTGCTCTGCAAAATGCTGAAACCCTCTAATCGACTGAAACACTAAGTCATGTTTCCTTAGCTTAGAAAAACACAGAGTAGTAACCTTTGAAGCAAACAGAAATATTTGCGTGTACATACACACAAAGTAAAAAACCAAACCAACCAACCAACAAGCCACAAACACAGACTTTGTACAGTAGAGGTGCTTCTAGTTTAGATGACACTAATCCTCTGAAGATAGCGCTAATATAGGAAAGAAACATTGTATGTTGTTACTTCCCATCCAATATTTTCTGATTTGCTAAAGCTTTGCAGTACATGCTATTGAAGTATTTCTCTGCTTTTATATCTGCAATTCAAAAGCCAATAACTATATGTCTGATGGTCCCTACTGGGCTTTTTATCTGTGGAGCAATATTCTCACTCTTAATTTTCTTTATTGACAGTCATTCATAGAGAGCTACAGTTTCTCCCCACCCTGCTCACAATATAATATTATTTGTGAATATGCAGCTCTGAAACTGAGCTGCAGAAATTCAGAAACTTGAAGGTACAAACTGTCTCCACTCAGCCAACCTCACTGCCTGCTCGTTCAGCTCATTAGCTGTGTTATTTTCAAATTGATAATCCCTGGCAAATCTACTCAAAAGAAGAAACTACTCTAGTGGCCTCACTCTGCTTAAAATTAATTCAGAATAATTCAATCGAATGGGTTGTTACAACCATATTTTCTGTAATAAACTCTATACTTGCTCAACCAAGTTGAGACTCCTGTCAAGTTGCTTTACTGAAGAAGAGCTGACACACATTTAGGCCACACATTGCCAAGGACAACTGAACTGTAGTCATTATTAGTAGCATTTATATTTTAACATGTGGCTGAAAAGCTCATTTTCTGCAGCAGTAAAACCTTCTGCTTTCCCTCAATATTACATGGGTCTCCACCCATTATTAAATGTACAGCAAACTCCCAGCAGTATCCAAACTTGTGTTTTCACCCTTTAAAGAAATTTCTTATGCTTAGATCAAAATCAGAGAATGGAAATAGACTTTTTATTTACATGTTTAAACACAGTTACAAGAAGAGGATAGTCACGTATGTTTATTTTAATCAAGCAGGGCATACCTTTCAAACACCTTGTTCCAGCCTTTTTTGAGGCATCCTCCCCCTACGGCCATATATTGGTTTCACGCTCAAAACTCGTGGCACAAGTTGCTGAAAAGGTGCGTTAGCATACAAGGAACTTGGTTACTTATCAAATACATAGTCACCTAACCACATGATAGAAAGGATCTTGCCTAGAGGTACAGTTTTCCAACATGCTTTAATCCAACCCAACTGAGGGTGATCACTGAAAAACATGGTTCCTCCTATTTCATGTATCTCTTTGTATTTATTTGCACACCCCTTACACAATCACTGCCAAGGCACAAATTTTCAATAGCTTGATAATCTCCATTTTCATTGGGTCAGTGAGCCATTTCAACACACTGTAGAACTTCATGATCATGAGTCGCCACATCTCATGTCACATATTTCAGGAAAGAAGAGCTGGAACAGAACTACCCATGCCAGGGGATGCCCACAGGTACACTGGAATAAATATACTGCAAAACCATATGAAGTTTACCCACTATGTTTCATTAGCATTAGTATTTTTTGTACTAAAGTTTAGCAAGGACAACAACATTTCTTTATCAGGTGAAGGGGGGAAGCCTGCAGCTGTATATTATTTTTCATATTCACAATGTGTATAGTGTTTTTGACCCTTCTTTCTCATGTCAAAATTCTTGTGACTTGTATAAATCCTGATTCTATAGGCTACAACCCCAGCACTTAAACACAGCAACAGTTATCCAAATAAAGAGGCAGGTAGCACAACATTTTGAAAACAGCATAAACTAACGACTCAGATATATTTCTTTCTTTTTGCATTTTGTGCTGCTTAAAGAAAGTAAGCAACATATATACCTTATGCAGACAGGAGAGTCAACTACTACACAGAACAAAGAAAGACTACCCAGCAAGAAAAACTCATAGTTATTCTATGAGTTAAATGGCACAAATATTTTTGCTACTGAACAACCCTTTCCTCCTTCCTGCATCATCTATCTATACTACACCAGTACAACT
Source organism: Streptopelia decaocto (assembly GCF_964273445.1). Lineage (NCBI taxonomy): Eukaryota > Metazoa > Chordata > Aves > Columbiformes > Columbidae > Streptopelia > Streptopelia decaocto. The sequence goes on along the minus strand of NC_138655.1, from coordinate 36,322,060 downwards.
GTCTGGATGTATCTGCTATAAATTTGCAGAGGGACGTTTACACTGGACTATGAAAGTAAAAGCTGACGTTTTTAACTTAAAGCTTAAAAGATCTTTTAAAAAATATGGATCAGTTCTTTTAGCTAGTTTTACCACAAGGCCAAGGGTAGGATAAGGAAGAAAACAAATGCTTTAGCCAGGATTACTGCTACTGCTGGAGAAATACGGGGTGTTAATTATAACAGACTGAAATCACAGAAAGAACAGAAAATTAAATCCAATATGGAAACATGAAAATGTGTGTCGAGGCAGGTCATTTATTTATTTCTTTAGTAAAGAATGTGGGAGGACAAAACACTGAAGAGAAACAACAAAATTAAGACAGATCCCCTAGAAGAATCTAATCAAAGGATATACTACAATTACTCAGATCAGAATAACCGTAATTTACAGGAAAAAAAACCAATTTTACCTACGGAATGCAACGGTATACAGACCTGTGTATAAAAAGGTTGTTACCAACTGTCTCTCATGAAAATACCAACATGTTGGACTAAGAAAAGCACTGCAAGTCTTTGGTTACAAAAAAACCCTGAGCTTTTCTGCTTCAATAATGGATTTTCCAAATATTCTTGCCAAGAATCACGACTGCCATCTAAGTAACCCAAAACAAGTTAAAAGAAACTAATTGCCAATTACAAATTCCAGGATATAGGGATTATAATCATCATAATTCTTTATAGAAGTGAGACTTTATATTTTCATCCCCTTTGTCATTGCAATTCAACATTACAAAGCACTCTATGTGCATGAAATTCCTGTAACTTCACTAGAAACAGTTAGGAATCTACTAACTGAATTAGGTTTCAAATTTAAGGGATGGGGGGAAGGTAAGCCTTAAGGGATGACAAAGTTTTACGGTTTGGAATAATACATTACTCCTCTGGTTTCTCTAGAATAGTTTGAGCGAGATAACTGGACTTCTCCCTCCCCCCCATATTGTTTACCTGATTCAACTGATGGGACACATCAGCTTATCAGCATATCCACCAAAAAGAAAACAGAGCAAAAAATCAGGACAGACATAAGTTCTCAATAGGATATATTGAGGAGAGACTCAATTCATCCAGTTCTCTGTCAATTTTCTCAATTAGTCACTAGTTCATTTGAGTGAATATTTGCTTCAGCCAGCAGAACTGCAGCTGGTACTGCACGTAAGAGCAGGACTGCAGACACTCTCCAAGTATGGTGGGTTTACACTTCCTCAAAGCCACAAGGAAACCAGTAGATCTGTTATTTAAGATTGTGAAATGTGTTTGCTTAGTTCTACAGATGATGAATCATCAATCACTCTTAATTGGCTACAGCAGCTTGATATATTGTCCTCTGAAACTGAGAGAAGTCAAAAGCAGCCTCAGTTCTTCTACTGCAACATTCAAGAAATTAACTTGGATCTAGGTCTTTATATTTCTCCCTTTGAGGACTGAATATAACATAGCTATTTCAGATTCATAGTAGAAAGTAGAAATATAGGACTATGTATCCCAAAAATGTTGATTTTTTTTATACATATCTACGTGCACAGACAGAACATCTCCATATATAATGTGATTTTTACTCCCTAGATCTAATCTAACTTGAAGAAGAAGTTTTAACTGAGTAGAACACAGGAAAGAACCACAAGCATTTCACTAATAGTTTGAATCAGAAGCCAGGTCATGACCAAAACAACAGTCAGAACACAAATACACTTCCAGCCTCTACCACTGGTTTCAGACATCCTGATAAACGTTTCATAAGAAGTACTCTTACCTACTCAAACACAACATAGATTATTCTTTTTTATTTTGAAAAGTTAAAATCGAAGCTCATTAATACAGGCAAATAAAAGACTTGATTATGTATTTCTGGTGAAAATTATCAGATATGAAAAAAGTGTAGTATGATTTCTCACAAAGAAGGCAAGCTTGTGGAACACACGTTGCTCCTCTTCATGTCAAGTTGGGCCTTCTCCCTCCCCTAAACAGACTAGGTTACTTTCCCTCACTTTTAAGATCAGAAACTCAAGCACATCCATCACACTCTGCTTGGAAAAGTATGAGTTTCTGCCAAAGATGACAGTAGCAGAAACGAATTTTGCAGACACAAAATTATCTTTGAAACAGGGAAAGCATTTTCAATCAAATCATTTCCATCTGTCTGAAAAAGCATATCTGAAATTAAATATATCCAGAACAAAATCCTGCAATTTGTAACTCATGTGAAAGGACACAATGAGCTTCTTTCTGAAGATCATCTTTAGGTCTGACCTTTAAGTTCAAAGCAGGCAAACACGAGCAGCCTGACTCAACAAAAAAACAAAGACCTGATAGTAAAAAATTATCTCATCCCCCTGCAGTGTAATTGCTGGATTCTTCCACCATATCCATCCCTGCAAGAGAGAAATTTCTGCACAGTCTGATGTGCTGTTGCCTATTTACTACCTGTTGTAATACGTAAAAAATGAACAGGCCACCGAGATAAGTGGTAGAGTCTGCCTCACTGGAACCACCCACACTACGGCTCGACAGGGCTCTCAACCTAAGCAAAGGCCTGGCTTTTAAAAGATGATCTCCACAGGTCCCATCAATCTAGACTTCTCTATGACTTGACTCTACACATTTTCAAAAGACTTCTGTTGCACAAGAACATCTCTTCAGTATTCACTTGCAGCCAAACAACGTGATAAATAAAAGGCTTAACAGAAAAATGTTACAAGTATCTGTATAACTCTCTTAAAATTTATTTAACATTTTCAATTGTTTGCACTGACAACTGAAAAACCCTCCCAAACATTCAAGACATCTAGAAACAGATGATGTCACATTCGAGGTAGGATTTGGTTTGATATGTGAGATGTTTCACCCTGCGCGTTTTCACATGTGCTGCCTGACCTCTCATGTGTGCCAGTGGTGAACGCCACCAGCAGCAGAGGACACGGTGCAGTGGCTCAGCCAGGAGGTGCTTCAGGACTTGCCCAAGCATCCCCCAAGCCAGCAGAGAGATGATCAATATAACCAGTGGAATGTAAGAGATGTGATATATATGAAGTCCTCTAACCTTAAGTATATTACTCTGAGTCCCGCTTCAAGAATTTATGCTCCAATGACAGAACCAACAACCTAGTAACAGAAGAACAAGTGACGGATACCATGAATTTAAGTTGCAAAGCCAGTTTCTCAATTTTTCCTCAGCACCAATACTCTCATATTTTAACAACAAGTATTACAGTTGTAAACATAAAGCACTGTATTTACATAAACTTTTACAGACATCCAAACAAAGAAAAAAGACTATATTTTCACTTAAGTATTTGGGTTAGCTATGAATCAAATTTTTAAGGCCTAAGCAAACATTACTTAGAAAATCAGGCTGCAGCATATTTTTCAGCACTTGAACTCTCCTTGTGTTATACAAGCATTCTGTTCTTCCTACTTCAGCTACAACACAGCTTTTTACACCTACATGCAAAGTTTGATTCCAGAATTAGTGTATCTTCAGTTCATTATGCCACTCCCAGAAAACCAGTATTTGCATCATCATTTCATGTCACAAGACAGGGATTTGCATGCGGTAGCTGTAGTTCATTTACTTAAGAAAACAAATTTCTTTCTCCTTTTTAGTTAAACATGCATTTTAATACATAAAATAAAAACCAAATAATTTAGCATAAACATTTCTGAACTTTTGCACTAGCCAGCTCAAAAGCTGTTTCACCACGGACTGTAGACATAATGGAACTAAACGAAAATAAATTTCAAACAGAAAGAACAAAAGCAACTAATCAAGCTTGACAGACAATGAATGTTTCATGAAATACATAAGCAGATCAGTGTCCAAAGATGCAAGCAGAAACAAAGCAGCCCTATCCCAGATTTTTAAATAAATTTCATGCAGACTTCGAGAACTGGGGAACCAACCCAGAAATCACACCTAAACCCACCAGACTGTATTGCACAAAAAGATACAAGAAAGACAGTTTTTTCTTAAAGCCTTGATATGTATCCTGTATTTTGCTTCCACAAGTGGCCAACAGCATATGCTTAAGTAAATGCAGATTATAAAAGCAGGGCAAGAATGCTGCAATAGTCCCCTCCTACCAGCATCGAGCCATCTGTGGCTTACACTCTTCCTACAGACAGACTCTTCCTGCTGGTTTGACAACCCTTGCTTTCATTTAATCACTTTTAAACCATTTAAACTTTTGGAATCAATATGATTACAAGCTGCAGGATTTGTTTTTTTTTTTTTTTGCTTTAATTAAATAAACTGAGGTCTTTACAAGATCTACAGATCTGCATTTTGAGAAATTACAATCCACTATTCTTTCTTCATGTGTATGCCACTTAAAATCTTACCAGCTTCCTTTACATTAATCTTCCTCATTTTTTCCCCTCCAGGGAGCAGGAAGCATAGTCTGCTTGATCTTTTCTGGAAGACATTCTATGCTTTCAATCATTATTGTTTACTTCCCATGCATCTCTTTCAAAGCCCACAGTTTCTTTCGGAGGCAGCAGAGAACAGAACTACACATGAAATACATGGTGTCTTTCTAAAGTGGTGCAAGAGCTTCATTTTTTTCTCTATTGTTTTCATACTTTTCTTTTTGACAAAAGAATCAATATTTTGATGGAATCATTAACTGTAACTCCAATTCTTCCCCCCTTGATGGATAGAAGCCTTTATCAACACTCAACTTCTGCCATTTGTCAAGAAGTGGGCCAGTATACCACAACTGTGGGCTTTGATAGGTTGTTTTCACTCTTTTAAATATTTTCTTTTGTCAGCCTTTGTCACCTCACCATTCACTCCAGACCACCATGAACCTTTACAGAACTGAAATAACTCTTGGTTGGGAAAGCAGAACATGTACTCCTTGAAAGCTCAGTACCTTCAGGAGCCTTGGGTAAGCAATCTGGTTGAGGTTTACTATAAAATTGTATTACCATACATCTATCTACACACTCATCGACTTTGCCTTACGGATTTGTAATGGTAAGCTTCCCCTCTGCAAAGCCCGCGCTGATTCTTCCTCACTGCGGCACTTGCATCCATTCTGTTCTCTACCAGCTTTATTATTTGCTACAGATCAGACTTGCCACTCTGAAGTTCTCAAGGTTTCTCCATCCCTTATAGCCTTGGCACTTTTGAAAAAATAAAATAAAAACAAAACAACTAAACAAAATGAAACAAAAAAAACCAAACAAAACAAAAACAAAGACCAACACTACTCACACATTTAGTACCTCCCATTACTTTGTTAGCAGACAATAACATTTTAATATTACGTGCTCTGTTAAGCAGTTCAGCAATTTCAGATTAGAGACCCTTTAAAAACTCCTAATTCTTATGAGTTAATATGGACTCTGGTTTAAACTTCAAATCAGGATTTTTTTTTTCCTGACTCATTCCTTGTAGTTCTACTATAGGAAATTTCCTCAGCTTCCATAGATAACAGCAAGGCAAATAATGGTTTTTTTTGGTCTCCTTTAACACTTTTATATTCCCCTAATGCTTCTGTGATACCATTATCATCTACAAGCCATACAGATATGGGTGTGTTCTCTTCTTTGCTATTTGTTCATACCAACTTTATCACAGGGTTTTCATAAGGTTTTATCGATAGCTGGTAAACACTTACTCTAACTGATAAGACATGTGACAAAGAATCACCACATTAGGTCTAAGCATTTTGCTCCCTTCAAAGAGTCCTCAATCCTGTATTACTCCTTTTGAAAAAAAATGTGCTTTAATGAGTCTTTTTCATGACTACTATGAAGCTGAATTTGAGCATATGTTAGAGCACTATTACAAGACCAGCTCTTCAATTGCTACATCTTAAGCCAACTCCTGGGTAGTGCTTGAGAAGGACTCAAGAGCTGCTCAGTACATCCTAATTGCATGTTAGCTGTCAATGCAGTTGATTTATTTACCTAACATGACTAAGCTTTCTGTATAGCACAGCAAATTAAACATCCATACCTACCTAATTAATGCTGTGGAATTAAGACTTTTCCACACATTATCCCTCCTCATTCCTGGCTTGTTAAAACAGCATTCTCATTTTAAAACCACTGATACTTCAGCTGACCATGTGTAAAGACTTCCAGCGTTCATCTATAAGCAAGGATCCATTTGGTTTTGACATAGTTACCTACTGGTGAAACTATTTATTGAGACCCTGTTATTTTCTACTACGTTGTACTTGCTCATTTGCTTGGTTGGTGACAACTGAAGACTGAAATAAATGTTTTACTAATGTTTTATATTCATCCTGGCAAGGACAGGCTGCTGCCACAGAACAAGACCGTCACTATATTTCTCAGTCTTGCTTCCATACCATTTGGTTGTATGAACGAAAGCTACACATCCACTTTTTGCACGGCCCACCTCTTCAGTAATAATTTGTCATGTAATGTGACCCTTCAAACTTTATTTTTTCTTAGAAGTTTTTTTTCAGGAGTAAGCACACATGCATAGCAATGATGATGCATCCATATACCGTACGTTTTAAAGCATAACCAATTGTGACAAACTATTATTACATAGATTGATGTAATTCAAATTTCACAGTTTATTCAAGATAAGAAAAAGCTACACCTCTAATATTCCCTCCATGAACACAAGCATACAGCATATTAAATAGGTGTCATACACATACAGACTCATAGAATAAAATAAATTCTGGCATTTAATGGTGCTTATTCTAAGCCAGGCGTGTGAGCATATTTATCTCAAAGTAGGTGGTTACTTTGACTGCTAGAATCTTTTTTTTTTATCTTCCTTAAATACAATCCAGAGTTAAAACTGATCAAACAATGTTTGTGGTAACCCCTCCCACTTCCTGCAAAAAGGGAACTTCATGCTTTTTCATTATCATCCTGATGGCAGAGGCAATCATTTGCTTCATAATTTTTGATGGAGAAGGTTTCATACACCTTTTTGTTAAGCAATCAATCCCATGAATTGTCAAAGACTAGATGCAGCTGAGGACAACAAGCCCTTACACAGTATGAAGTTCTAAGAACAACTGGAATCAAATTAAAAGATCCCTTTGTAATATGGGAAAATCTACATTTTATTTTTAACCTCCATTTTTGCTGTAGATATCTGACTGCAATTATTTTTTGTCCTTTTGAAAATGGGCAGTTTAAAAGACAATTTAGAAGTTAAAAATACTAAGCTTTATTTCAGCCTTAAATACAAGATCCTTATGAGTTCAGGATACCTTGAGAAATGGCAAAAAACCCCAAACATATACCCATTAAGTAGCCCACTCACTACAGTAACTTCAAAAGCAATTTGCAAGTAGGGATGAAAAAACAAGAAGCAAAACACATGACACTGCAAGACTCTTACCCATTTCAAGCACTAGAGCTTCAAAGGTCACATGTAAGTCTATATATGAATTATACTACTGGTAACCTTCTCATTAGAAAAGCATTATGCCACTTCCCTCTTGCCATAGCTCTCAATCACAGAAAATAATAATCTTTTCCAGATACAAACCAGGAGATAGCCAGATAGCCAGGAGACTACAATTTAATGATTGTCTATAAAATTCATCGAGCCACATTTGACAGAGGAAAAAAAAATACTGGATAACAAAAACGTATGGGCTTATTTTTATGTCTGTGCTATGCCCTCCCCAAAAGGTTACAACCATATCAGCTTTGTAATTTTCACTCAAACTATAATTTATATTTGGAATAGAAAGCTCAAACTTTAAATCAGAAGTCCTGATGTAAGAACTTTCAAATGAAGTTTTCAAGGTGATCACACTGTTATTAAAGTCCTGATTTCTTCATTAGATTCTGATACAGGAAGCAGCTCAGACTAAGATGTGTGAATGAACACAAGAAGAAAGAATATTAGCATCACAGTACTCTGAAAGCTCCAGTGTGGCTGCCTTCAGTACAGCACACATGCATTATGTTACTAATACAACGAAAACTCTTTTCCATCTTCTATCTTTTATTTACATCCAAAAGAAATATTTTTGAAAGTTCAGATTGCTTAAATTAAGACAACCACTCATAAAACAACTACTCTTTCTTTTCTCAGATACTCATCAGCAAAAGACTACTTAGAAAGGTCACCACTACACAATATTGTTAACTCCACCTTTGCTGCACACTGTGTTTTAAGGAAGTGCTTTTTTTACCATTGCTTACCAAAGCTGCGGAGAACAAGATAATTAAGGTATTCAGTTCAGTATTTACTGGATCCACAAGTTCATAATAAACTATTATGAAAAAGTTTACTTGCACTGACTGCACAAATGGTTTATATAGATACACATATACACAATTTTTATTCAACAGTAATCACACTTTGTACTGCACTAAAACTGTGCCCCTCCTATTTGTTCGTTAAGACCATTTTAGGACATTTTTTGTTTGTGATTAAATAAACTTTGTTATAAACTACAACATTCAAAGAACTTTCACAACCACCTCTGTTACAAAAAGATACTTGGTCTTTCTAACTGTTATTAAAATACTGTAAGTTTCTTCATATTTCAGAAGCAAGTGTATAACTCTTCCATCTTCCACCACCACCTAGTGCCCATCAGGAATCTATTTGGTTACATCTAATACACCTTATCTGTGCTATTCAAGGCTTTTTAAAATTATAACTTATTTTATTTAAGTCATTGGTATATAAAATTGGCCATATCTACCACTACAGAGGTCAGAGTCAGAAATCTTTTATGTAAGTTAAGAGTTAGTGTATGTACTGCCACAGGTACAAGCTGTATACAAAAATAAACCTATGAAGTTGCACATTTCCCTTACATTTTAAAGATATTGGCAATAAATAGCAGAAGAGTCTCTAACTTTGCTTTAAAAGGTCCTCAAAATTAAACTTTATTGTTCTTTAAAACAGACATTTTAAAATGTTCCTCTCCTTGTGAGGGTGTTTCACCCTGACCCAGCCCACCCTCTCTGAGTTACCGAGAGCAGTGTGGGCATGGGAAAGGGAGATTTTTGATTTGGAGGGCAGGGTGGGAATGTTATTAAAGTGAACTCCTACGCCAAAGTGTAAATGAACCAATCACCCAAAGGGCGAAGGTAAGAAAAGTCTTAGTGCCATGTCACCTGCCTCAAGTTCATCATTGAAAGGCCTGGAGCGCAACAAAGCAGACACACAGCGGCTTCTGCTTTCATGTGAAAAGGAGGCGACCAGGAAAGAATGGCCCAAGTGCTGCTTTACCTTCAATGTATAAGGCAATGTTAATAATTTGAACACAGAATTTTGTCTTGAGCTTAAGCATACAACGTAAGATTTAGGGATGGAGGTCAAACTCATCCCCGCTTCTCTTTCTTTCTGCATCTAAGACATAACTAAGGCTCTTCCAAACATCGCTAACCATCAGTTGATTTTCCCCACAGTGTTAGACAATTTCAAAGGAAAAAACTATTTCTCTTTGTAGCAAAATTTCTAAGCATTTGAGATCTATTTATATGCATAATTATGCACACATAATCACAGAAAATAAAGTGTCATGTCTTAAATCACAAAGAGAAAACATCCAAGTGTCTCATTTCACTGCAGGTGATGAAAATTTTAATCATACTTTTCAGGCACTTAGGCAGTCTTTATCCAGCTTTCAAACTTTTATGCAAATGCAGCTGTCCTATTCTTGCAATTTTACTTACTGCAGTTATAAAGCTCTATTTCCATTTCAGGATAATGAAAACAGAGGTTAATTTATTCCTATCCACTTTCTCATCCGCTGCACAAGATCCAGAACAGCATTCTTGCAGATATCACAGTCCATTAGCCAAATGAAGCAAGCTAAGACTCCGCATTTTCCGGCTTTCCCGAGTTGCAGAAAAAAACCCTGTGATTTTATGCCAGCTGCTGCAGTCCATGCAATACCACCATGCAGAGCTTTATATACACCGCTACAACCTGCAAGTTTGCTTGCCAGGCATGCACAGGGCACTAGTTTTACATGCAACAGAACCACACCTTTGCACAAAACATCTGCATTTGAAAGAGCATCTATCTATGTTAATTTGTAGCACAGTTTTAAAATTAAAGTATGATAGGAAGCCAGGAAAAAAAAAAAAAATATATATATATGAAACCAGTGCCATGCTACTTATATTTAATTCACATATTGGAAGCTTTGTAAGTGTACCTCATACTATTCAAGTGGACAGATGAGTCCTGTATAATAAAATAGTATTTAACACCTTTAACAAACTCCAACATTTCAATCTCAATTTGAAACTCTACAAATATCTTCCCCTGAGTTTCTCTCAAACTGCAAAGCTGCACATTGCAATGCTGAAGTACGTTGGTCATCAAATATTCCTGACAACCAAATGCAACGCAAATTGACACTCAAGAGTCCCACATTTAAGTCAATTAAAAACAGAAAGCCATAAAACACACCTGTATCCGGCACTGACTAACATCTCTTGACATTAAATACTTACAAACCTAACTATACTTTTATTTCTAAGTGAAAAGAAGGAATAACATTACAAGACCTGTTAAGATTACTAGAACAGCAAGCGCTACAGATAGTGAGTGCAGAATTTGTATTATTACTGGATCGTCTTTTTTAAACTTATATCCCTCCGTGTTTATGAGCAGACACAAAAGAGGGTGTGAATAAACCCACTTATCTTAAGGGTATTCTCAATTATCTTAACAATAACTTAATTATTTTCCTGACACAAGAAATAAATGAAATTTAAAAGATTGAAGAGCACTGGGCAGCAGACATTACCCATTTGAACAAAAACAAGTATTAAATAGCATAACATCAATAACCATGTAATCTCATACCACATTAGCAAACAAGATACATAGAGTACCAGAAATTTTAAGAGGGGAAAAAACAGAAGTTAATAAAACATTCCAAACCAAAATCCACAATAATAAAAAAAGGCGATCAGCAAGCATGCTCTAGATGTCTTACTAAAAGACTCTCCCGGTTTTGATAAAATTTAGTTAAGCTGTCAGAGTGTATATACAACTCTAAAATAAAAAGGACAAAAAAACAACCTAACATAACAAAAACACTGGTTAGATAATGCAATTAGAACGAAACCTGTTTAGCAGAAAAAGTAAATAATACTACAACAGAACAAGAACAACATACCTGCAAAAAACAGAATGTGAGCTGGTGAAAACAGGCAGCTGTGTGAGTTTATCAAATTAGACAGGGGCTACCATCCATGACATTGATCAAGTGTAAATCTGCTTTTCAGGCTTGGGTTAGTCTTTTTAATTTAAAATAGAAATGCTGAGATGCTACTGAAAAATTGTTCTTTGTTCAAGGTAAAAAAACAAACAATAACAATAGGAGGGGAAAAAAAAAAAAGACTAAAACAACAGATATCTTGTGTATCAAATCAAACACCACAACCAAATGCATTACTGCTTTGGAATCCTTCACGAGCATAACTACATTTGATCACAGCTTAAAGAAAAGCTACACGTAGCCCCTTCAGAGAATAAACACCATCAGAATGCAGCAATGATCACTCACTTCAGGAAGTTTTTGAGATTCATCATTCCTGAAGAGGGAAAGGACACAAGGAAAAAAAAAAAAAAAGGACAGGTGATCAAGGCAGAAGAAGTGAAATTCCCCTCAAAATCAAAGCTCTACTTGTCATTTTTGAGTTTCACACACACACAAACAGCACTTCCACAACACACTATGTACACAAGATTCTTGGTATAATGTTTTAAAGTGCAAGCACAGTTTCACTTACAATTCCCGTAAAATCAAATGTGACTCTTTTATTTAAGAGAAAGGAATTTCCAAAATAGAATCATCCTTTTGCACTTTAAGAAAAAGCATCCAGTGTAACTGCCTTTCACAAACTCCTGAAAAGCACAGCCAGATATAAGACATATTTGAAACAACTTCTGCTTGTATTATAGCACAGTTTTGGAAAAGAATGAATGATACAAAGATTTGCAACATCAGAGAATAAAACCAACCCACTGTTTTCGTAGCTGCATCTAAACAAAAACAACAGACTTAATACAGATTCTTGTGCTATATTTTTCATTCTCTAATTCATATGGCTCTTCAAGCATATCTCACTGATAATAAAACCCACACACTGCTGAAACCAGGGATAGCATTACTCTGAATGTTGCATCAGTTACACAGTTAGTATAACCTCCACATTCCCTACCCAAGCTTCAAAGCGGCTCTTGACTTCACCATCATATTAAGACCTCATATTCCTCAAGACTTCAAGTTCTTTTAGAAGCTCCCGCTTCCCAACTTAAATCTCACCGTCCATAATACTCATATGTCCACACTGAAAAGTAAACTGTAAAACTTCAAGTTAAAGAAAATCACCAAACAAAATCAAACCCAGAAACCCCCAAGGAAAGCCAAGCAAAATCTGCAACACCAAGAACACACAAAAGCTAAGACCATGGATACAGTAGAAAGAAGCAACATGAAAAACAGGGAGAAAAAAAAACCTTAATATTCATCAGTTCAAATGAAATTTTATCAAGCCTTTCCTACCTGTTTGGCAGTTTTTGCTTCCAATTGTGTAAAATTAAGAACTGAAGAACACAGGAGTTACAAAAGACTAAAATGTTGGGAAAATGCCTTACAATCTATCCCAAAACCTGAAACTGGTAGAGGGCTTGCTTTAATAAATAAATAAATCTTTCTCAAATCCTTGCTGACTGGCACTTCTGTTCTCACTCACATCATGTATCAGCTACTCCACTACCTTGCCTGGGATCAACATTTAGTCAATACACTATGTCATCCCATTCATCCTTGTAACAATGTTGGCACAGTAGCTGATGTCTTCCAGTTGTTTGGAATTTTCTCAGTGTCCTAAGATTGATTAGAAATCAATAAGGGAGTACTGCCAGGTATTTCAAACTCTTTGGACTTGTCAGGCCTATTTTTAGCAGCTTTTACCTTTATACTCAAAATGGGAAGTACCATATAACAAGTATCATCTACCTTTTCCCTTAAAACAGATATTTTTATTTAACACTTCCCTACATTCCATTAAGATATCTATATAATATATATCCTGGGTGGTTTGTTTTTTTTTTTTGGACAGGTAGGTTTTTCTTAAATTCTGACATTAGGTGTTTTTCACAGAAACTAAACACACCAGCTACCATTTGTTCAATTGCCCTTGTACAATATTATCTTTCTGTAAAATTCCACAGAAGTATTTTATGTTTTCCCTGGTTGTTTGGAGACTTTTTGTAAGTGTGTGATTTTTCTTAAAGGTTTGGTTTGCCTAACAGTAACCTATAGTTTCTTCTACTAGTTACTCATCAAAAGGACACAGTGATACCTGCAAACTACACACGGACTATTTCCTGGTCTGTATCAATGACTAGCACGGTTAAATCACAATACTTTTGGCTTTCAGACATGCACACTACAGTTCTGCCTTCTCTAACAGATACAAACTATCAAGCTTCTTATTCAGTTCTATTTCCTTGATATCTTCCTCCATATCTGCAGAGTTGTTTCCCAAGTCACTTCAGCCTCTGATGCTCCAGTGGCCGTAGCTGTCTTTCCTTTGCAAAAAATATTTTCTCCTGTCAAACCACCAATTTACACATCACACAGGAAAGCTCTCTGGCTTGATGCAGAAAACATGAAACTCCCTTCCCCCTGCTTATTTGAGTCACTGAGCTACTGCTGCCTGTCACAGAACTGAATGAGAGGCACATGCAAGTTTGCTGGTCTTGCTTCCCAGGCTCCTGGCAGCCTCTGTTTGCTTTGAAGTAGTAACTAATCAGCAACTTGATAAAAATATCCACACCAACAAAAAGCCCAAAACTGACAGGTAGATGCCACCAAAGAAGGCTTTGTGAGTCCATGATTTCAGCTAGGAGTTTTGCCAAGAACAGGGCAGAGAGAATGACTAGACCACCACTGGCTGATGCTTCCTTTTCTGTAAACACCCATGTGATAATTCTCCCTGACAACTAAACAAGTTAGCATATTTATCAACATATTACCAACATGCTAGCTCAATATCTATTATTCTCTGAAAGACTCCAGAGAAGGTCTGGAATGTACATCTGACGTCAATGACCAAGCCAATTTATTTTCAATTGTATATGAAGAAAATGCTTAAGAATGGGTACTGTTGTTATCCTGAAAAAAATGAAACAATGGCTAACTGGAGATAAGAAGAGAGAAAAAGATAACAATGAGAGGAACAATAACTGGAAGAGGGTAGAGAAAATGATCAACTAGAACAAAAACCCACAGAACAGTAAAGATATTTCATTATAAGACATAAATGCACTCTGGTCACAAGGCAACAACTTCTCATTTTATGCTTCAGCCTAACAATCAGTGCTCTAGCATACACAGCAGAACAAAGGTATTTAAAAGCTGCCTTGTGTCACGAAGATGTCCTGAAGTCTTTCAAGATTAGATTTTTTAAAATACTGAAAATCAATGTTAAAACTTTCAAAATATGTAAAGCTTTGAGTAAGGACATGTTTCAGGATAAAGTCAAAGTTCCACCTGAAAAAAAAAAAAAAAAAAGGTTTTTTTTTTCCTATCAAGACAAAAAGCAAATATTTGATACCCATTCTCCATTAACATTTTTCAGACCTAAATACTACACACTTTTCTATAAAAGTGTTTAGATGTGCACCCTGCCAACCACCCCCTTTCTCAAAGGATATTAAAGCTCATCAATGTTGCCATTCTACGCAGCCAATAACTTATTACATTTAAACAATAAAAATTCCTACTATACACAACTTCTCTTAAATTAGCCCCATAAATTTGACATAAATGACACTTGTTATCTCCAATGCAGAAGGCAACCTGGAAAGCAGTTCACAGGCCCAACCAAACCTTACTGTTATCAAGTCAAGTTTTACATCTTCATGGTTGGACTTGATGATCCTGAGGGTCTCTTCCAACCAAAATGATTCTATGATCTTTGCAAAACAAGATGAGATCTTAACCACACTGAAACCCTGCTAGGTAAAGTCGAAGTTCAGCAAAGCGAGCAAAAAGGAGGGAAATGCTGCTGCAACCTTCAGCTTGTGTTTTTGTTTTTGTTTTTTCTGTTTTAATAAATCTTTGTTTGTAACAGCAAAAAAAAAAATCACCATTTATCCTGCTTGCTTACTTTAAAATACATGTTTCAGAAGAACAATTAAAACCAGAAAATAAATACTGTACAGACAATGGTGACTTGTATATTGTGAAAATAAATGCCTATAGCACATGCAGACAACAGACAATGGCACAATACCAATCTCTCTGTATTCAGCACAGAAAAGACACTAAAAATTCTGGGGTTTGGCTTCTAAAAAAGGACAATTAATTTTGATGAAAGATGGAAGATAGTCTACTGAGAACCGCATTATCCAAAAATACAAACATAAATTTAGCTCATCCAACACTTGTACAGTAAAATTAATTCCAGAGGAGTAACACGATAGCAGTCTTCAAAATGATTTTTTAACAGTTTACTCTAGGTTTAGGAAGGTTTTTTCAATGCACCCAGCGTTTGCAACATGTACGCACATTTCTGTATTGATTGTTAACCTAGCTGATTCTAAAAATATAACACGATTATCTATATATGCAAAGGAAATGAGAAAATGAAACTAGGAAGGGTAAAAAGAAAGAAAAATGCATGCAGGTTGAGACTTTCCCAGGCCATTTATACACATGCATAGGTAAAAATACAGATGAATCTTCCCATCTCTGGGGTGAGTTCTACTCCAAACATTACCTGTTTTGAGAAAAAATAAGATTCAGTGCTTAATTATACCCTGCTCCTTCACCATCCTATGTATGCATGTAATGGCAGCACAATCTGAATGGAGCTGTTACTTTCACATTTCACGCGACCTACATCATCCAGCAGGATCTTTGCATGACAGACTAAGCAATCCAAGGATCACTGAAGAACCTTTTAGAAACAAGTTTCAAACCTCTTCAGTTGGTACTTCCAGAATTCCAAGCAGCACATGCACACTTTTCTTTGTAAAGTACATACCAGGTACACACACTTTTCTTTGTAAAGTACATACCAGGTACACATCCGTATCATTTTGCATTATTTGCGGTTTGGAGTTTTACAGAAGTGTTGCTTGACTCCTGACTTGCAGTTGAATTAAGCAGCCTTTATTCAAGCAGGGAATTCTGATTTGCTCAGCTTGGCCCTTCTATAAACCACCAGTCCAGGCAGACAAATCCTAGATTTTAACACAAAGCACTGACAGTTTTGTTCAGTCTATTGAAGACTTTATATTTAGATGAATATTTTTTCCCCCAAGATCTTTTGTGGACTATGCATAATGCAGTATGTTTATTGTAAAGTTTCCCAGACTGTAATATGGCTGAAAAGCGATACAGAAACAGCAGTGCAGGGAACTGACTGGGAAGGGAACCTCTAAATCTAATCCTTCTGTCAGCTTGCTGCCTCATGCTCTCTGCAAGTAGACAATTTTAAAGATAAACTCACTCCTTACACAGATTAAGAGTAGCTGCTATGCAAGTAAATGACATGAAGTTCTAAATTAGCTGTATTTCATTAGGTGACTAGAGTAGACAAAAAAATGTTACATATTTTACATACAAAGAATGTCTTTCCAAAAGGACATTACATGAAAAAATACCTTAAACTTAGAGTCAACTATTCTGTATTAATCCAGACACAACCTGGTGAATCATTAGATACGGCATGTGAGTATCAGGCTTTTTTTTGTTAAACACCAAAGAATATCTGTAATTCGAGTTGCATTATTTAATTCATATTTTGCTTTTTTATCTTTGAATATCCCAGAAAAATGGTCATACTAGAGTGACCTCATCTTAACACCTGTTCAGAGGTCAGACTGCCACAGTAACATATACCAGGAATGCTCTGCATTTTTTCTCCCTCACAATTCACAAATCAAAAATAGATGAAGTATAATCTTAATGAAATGTAATACCACAGGTTTGTAAGAAAATATACAGGGATTAAAGGGATATTCTTAAACACTCTTAAAATACTGCTGGTTAACTGCAGTCTAAAAACTAGAGTTTTGTTTGCCTATTGTACAAAAATACCGTATTTCTGGTTATTACTTGCTTGTTTCTGAAATACTTCAATAGTGGCTGGTCATGTATAAAAATGTAAAACAATGTAAATACTCGACTTAGAAAAAAACAAAAAAAGAGAGTCTGGATTAGTAACAAATACTAGTCAGAATATTTTATATAGTAAGCATCATTTCACTACAGTAATGAAGTTGGAAAAAAAAGATCTTAATGGCAGAGTGTTGTATTACATCAGATAATTTCACTGAAGACTAATCAATTAATATTCAGACTGAAGAAAACATGATGGAGACCTGAGGATATGTAATTACTGTCATGACTTGTAAAAGCTACCATTTAACAACCATTTTTTTAAATTCCAATAAAACTTTAGACTTTGCCAGAGTTAGCTCTAACTTGAACTTAACTCGAAATTACTATTTTACTAATGTTTTAGAACTAATGTTGTTGCTCTCTAAAATAAAGCTATTTCTCAGGAATAAGAAGTATGTACCCCTTGCCTAAAATGGCAAAGAAACAACTACTTGAAGAGTATTCTCCAACAGATGAAGAAGAGCTAGATGGAGAGAGCACTATACATAAATCCCATTTCCAATTTTACTATGAAAAATCACAGCTCAGCTTAAACACCGAGTTGGCCCACATGTGAAATAAGGAGGATATTCACGTTTCTCTGAAAAGCTTTCTATAGTCAGACATGAGCACTACTCTATTCAAGAGTTACATATTGCCACTTTTGAATTAGGAGTCTATCTCACACAAAACCAGACAATGGACCATACTACATTTACAATCGCCAACTGTATTTCATTGTGCCGCAATCTAAAAAAATTTATTTCAGTAAGATTTTATGGTAATTAACATCACATCTGATATATTTCAAGTTCATGAAGCCCTTCTATATACATCAGCTAATCCACACAATTTTATATTTATCTTTTCCTGCTTCACTGGCTTTTATACCCACACACCGTATCGTTTTCTTATTTAAGCCCCAACCACGCGATCGGATCCACAGGAAAAGGTTTCCATGAAGCTGCAGCACAGAACACATGAGGATGTGTGCTTGCGGGTCTCCTTGCACAAATCAGTTTACAAGATAAAAGATGCAGACTGTACAGTCTAGAGAGCTCGCCTTATAATCTGTGTAACACAATGGAGTCATGCTTGGAGGGAGCTGGATAATACTAAAGACAGATCAAGCTACATAAATAAAGTACAGCAGAAACACAAGACTAATACCAGTGTCTAATTCTATGGATGACACACAGGCTGGGTATAAATTCAGTGTAATAATAAGAAAACATTTCTCTCTTTTATTTCTAACTTGAACACGCAGTCTAAAGTCAATGGAAAGGCCAACGGGTTACCAGCTTAATCCCATCTGCCTAAGTCATAGGATTCTTATTAATAATTCCACTGATAAATGAGTAATGTAAGAAAAAAACTCTTTCCAATCTATTTCAATTATTAAGAAATACATAGTTGAACTACTACCATTTATCCCCCTCCATTTGACAGGGCCTTTCACAGACAAAGAAAACAGTAAGAGAATTGTTCTATTTAAGAAAAAATGAAAAGTATTATAAAAGACAAATTAACGGAATGACGAAAGAACAGCTTGAAATCACCTATATTCATTTTTAAAACAAGCAAGTTTCAGTTTAATACTATCTCTTCAGAAAAATCCATTTAAACTGACAATATTACTGTACAAAATCAAGACAATTATCTCCAAACCCAGAAACAATTACACAAGAATGGGAGGGACATAATCCATTTATGTATTATTTAAATACAGCAGGCCCTTCTCCAGAAGTCTCTCAGTAAATACGTCAATGTCTTGCCACAAAGATTCAAACCCTGTCTGTACCTATCACGCCAGAATTTTAAAGCCCAAGCTCTCCTTTTATGCCGCCTGTTATTGCATGTATACGGATGTTTTGCACTGTCCAGCCCCAGTACTTCCATCAGGCTTCTAGACGAGGTGGTGTTGACACAGCTGCACTAAAACCAGACCCCGCTCCTCAGCCCGAAACTGGGAAACATTCCCGCACCTTCTGTGGCTGCACCGACTCTGCCACGCACAGAGGGAGCCCCCTTCCCCATAGGCTGTTTCTCCACACGCATAAAGCTCTCCCTGGCACATCCCCCGGGCCATCCTCTCCCTCTCTATACTTCCTCCCTACAGGACAGCGTCCCGACTCCAAAGGGCCACCAGCTCCAGACGGGGCCTGGTGTCATTGTCTCTCGCCTTCCGCCACCCCCGCCCCTCCCTCCACCCTCACCGCTGCCTGTCACCTGCTCCCTCCCCGCCGGCCGTCTGCTTCCAGGTCAGCTCAGCTCGGTGCCTCCGTCTCTCTGCCTATTCATCCTGCGAGCGAGGAGGAGGAGAGCCCGCCGGGCGCCGCAGCGCCCTCACCGCCCCTGTCAGCCAGGGCAGTGCGCGGAGGGGCCGCTCTCGGCCGGGGGCGAAGCTCTGCCCTCAACCCAGAGGGCTCTGCTGTCAGGCGACAACAGGCCTCGGCCCCTCTGCGCCCCGACCCCGAGTCTCATACAACTCAACAGATCCTCCACTCCATCCCAAAACCTCTGCCACGGCACAGCCTGCAGCCCCACCTCCCCCGGCCCTTCCCCTCCGGACAGCCCCCTCCGCTTCTTTTCCCCAGAGGAGCCCCGAAGCGCCTCTCTCCCTTCCCCCTCCCGCCCCGCGGCACGAACGCACACCAGGCAATAGGGAAAGGGGGCCCCGGAGCGCGCCCCGGCCCCCGCTTCCCACCCCGGGCTGCGCCTCACCTAAGGCCACCTCGCAGGCTTTGCGCAGCTGGGAGTGATGCGCCTTCTTCACCTCCTTGTCGGCCAGGATCTTCTCCAGGGCCCGGGTCAGGAACATGTTTTTCGTCTTCTTCCCTTCATACATGAGCGCAATCAAGCCGGGAGAGGAGGAGGAGGGGTGGGGTGGGGAAGGGAGAGCGGGGCACCGGCCGCTCCCGCCGGGGGAGGGCTGCGAGGGCCCGGGGCAGGCGGCGAGGCCACGGGGCCGGGCCGAGGCAGGCGCGGGGGAAGGGCTCCCGCGGAGGGAGAGAGGGAGGGAGGGCGGGCCGCGGCGTCCCGACGCCCGCTCGCAGGCTCCCCGCGAGGGGAGGCTGGGATGGGCCCAGGCGGCGGCGACAGCCAACCCCCGCGGCTGAGGGAGGACGAAGCCTTCTCCTTCCTTCTCCGGCACCCCCCGCCCCGCTGCGTGTGTACGCGGACGGCGCCCGCGACGCGCTCAGTCCCTGAGCCGTCCCCGGCCCGCGCCCGCCTCCATTAGCAGCGGCGGCGGCAGTAGCGGTGGTGGCAGCGGCTGCAGCAACAACCTGCCCTCGCCATGTTGGAAGGAAACGACGTCAAGGCTGCGGCCGCACGGCTGCGGAGCGGGAGGAAGCGGCGGCCGTGCCCCGGCCGGGCGGGCGGAGGGGGGGCGCTCGCCTTCTGCCCGCCCCCGCGGGCGCGCTACAGGTGGAGCAGCCCGGCGGGGGGCAGCGGGGAGGGAGGTACGGAGATGGCCGCTGCCACCTGGGAGCTGGCTGAGGAGAAGGAGGGGCAGGGCTTCCCTTCCGGGCCACCAGCACTAGGAGAGGGAGGATGGCTCCTCCGGGAAGCGCCACCTGTCCCTGAGGGGGAGCTCGCTGGAGGTTCCTTTGTGGAGCAGCTGCTGTCCCTTCCCCGGCCGCGGCCTCCCCTGACAAGAAGCCCCCGGGGCTCTGCCCCACGGGAGGAGCGGGCGCAGAGCAGCACTGCGGCGCCGAGCGCGGAAGGAGCGCGTTAGAGTGCAGGACGTGACCGGGCTCCCCGTGGCCTTCCCGGGCAGCGCGGTGCCCGCCCCGCCGGCACTCCCTCAGCCCCGTCCCCGCCTCTCCCCGACACGGGGGCAGCGCCTGCCGGGAGGGGCGTCCGGCGCGGCTGCGGCAGCCGCCTGCCCTGGGCAGTGCTGGCCCTGCCCGGGACGTGACGGACGGGTCCCCTTAGCGTGTTCACGGTGCCCTTGCTGCTCGGGTGCCTTTTCCCTGTCGCCTTCATCCTCTGCCCTTCAAATACAGTTATCCCAAACTTCTTCCCCATCGTGCATGCGCTCGGAGTACAAAGCATTTAAAAAAAAAAAAAAAAGGCACCTTCACTTACAACTAAAAAGTGACTTGTGTGGTTTGTTATTTTGTTGCTACAAATTTGTGTTGGTTTTTTGGTGGTTTGGTTGGTTGGTGGGTTTTTGTTTGTTTGTTTGTTTTTCCTCTTGTGTTCTTTGGCCTTTTTCCTTGCTGGAGTGCTATGGAGCGATTTCCTCAAGATTGGGTTCTGGGGCAAGAAAAGCTCTTGGTCTTCACTCCAGCTTACTGGTAAGTAGTGAAAACAAGATAGAGCAAGTCTTAGCGCTCAGAGGTGGCACACCAGTATTTAAAAGTAGACTATGGCACTAACTGAAGCCGGGTCTGGTTTAGAATATTTTTACTTTAAACAGAAAATGTTAATTAAAAATGAATCTGGAAAGCACTGAATTTCTAGATGTACCTTTCAGGCAGCGTGGGACAGGGCTACAGCATCACTGTGCAGAAAGCAGAGGTAGTCCTGGAAACCAGGGACATTTTCTGGTCACCATCAGTTAGAACCCACCTAGTGTTCTGTCACCCAACTGATTACTGAAAATATCAAGGGGGTACACCTGATTTTCACCTTATGACAGCTTTGGGAGAGAGTTAGAAGTCATCACCAAGCCAATTGATTTTTGAAAAAAAATACACAGGCTTTTTTTTTTTTTTTTTTTTTTAAATGACTGTATTCAGGTTGGGTTGGTTTATTCAAAAGACTGCATCTTCAGCAGCACAATTACTAAGCATAATTTAATTATTTTTAGTAATTTATGTAGGGAAAAACTTTTCACCTGTTGATTTAATCTCATTTTTTTTTTTAATACACAGGTGCAAGTCCAGAAATTCTGATGTCAAAAAGACTTCAGTTTTTCAAAACTGCCTGCTAGTGACCACATGGCAAGAGTAAGAATATCCATGGAGTTCTTGCTGGTAGTTTTGCACAAACCACCTGAGTCCAAATATCCTTAGCCAAGTCAGAGCTTGCAAGTGTTATTTAGCAAATGGAGTTTGCTATTGATTTTCACAGTCCATTTGGCAGAAATAGACTTGCAATTGCAACATCATGAAGACAATGGGTATCTGTATGTAAAGAGCATTGAGAACTGCAGTTATCTGTTTTGTTCATATTAATGTCTGTTTTCATATGCTGTACACAAGATGATTTTACACGTAGAATTACTGAAGCTACTGGAGGAAAAGACCTGTCAAAAAGACACTTGGTTCCTTGTCTTTCATTCCTGCTCTGATGTGAATAGATTAAACTTCTTGTTTTGTCTTTTTTTTTTCATATGGTTTGAATCTTCAATTTCTGTTCTCAGGTTCAAACAACTGCTGCTCAGTTCACCAGCTCACCAAGTTTATAGCTTGGCACAGCTGGTTCTCTACATATACATGTTTGTCACAAGGCAAGCCGTGCTTAAACCCTGCAAGAGTGTGGAGCCTGTAGGTTACTGAAGGACTGCTTCTGAAATTGCATGGGAAGATCTTACTGTAAATCATTTGTCCAGCAGGTTGATCTGATGTTTCCCTCCAAGACCTGAGCCAATAAGGCTGGAAATCAATGATATAAGCATTGGAGATGAAAAGACAGTCCAGTGCCTTCCATAGGGCCAAGATATGAATGACTGTCAGCTTCTGCACTGGGTCCCAGTGCTTTGAGTAGAGCCAGGTGTTATGTCAGCTTTATTTACTAGGGAAGCCATGTATTAAAATAATGTTTGGTCAATTATGAAGAATTTACGGAATTGAGGAAGCATTTTGAGGGTCGCTTTTGCTTCAGAGGCTACAGACCATAAGGAACATGCTTAGCTCTTTGCTGGTTACTTTAAAAGCTAGGCTTCTATGGAAAGGAGAATAAGAAAACTCACAAGAAAGAAGGGCTGAACATTTAGAATATTTCTATCGTACATGGGTTCCTAACTAAAGGTAGAATCATGGAATCATTTAGGTTGGAAAAGGCATTTAAGGTCATGGAGTCCAACCATTAACCTAACTCTGGCACTAAGCCATATCCCTAAAAGCCTCATCTACATGTCTTTTAAACACCTCCAGGGATGGTGACTCAACCACTTCCCTGGGCAGCCTGTCCCAATGCTTGGTAAGCCTTTCCATGAATAAATTTTCCCTAAAATCCAATCTAAACCTCCCCTGGCGTAACTTGAGGCCATTTCCCCTTGTCCTATCACTTGTTACTTGAGAGAAGAGACCAACACCCTCCATGCTACAACCTCCTTTCAGGTAGCTGTAGATAGTGATAAGGTCTCCCCTCAGCCTCCTTTTCTCCAGGCTGAACAGCCCCAGTTCCCTCAGCTGCGTCTCATCAGACTTGTGCTCCAGACCCCTCACCAGCTTCATTGCCCTTCTCTGAACTCTCTCCAGCACCTCAATGTCTTTCCTGTAGTGAGGGGCCCAAAACTGAACACAGGATTCAAGGTGGGGCCTCACCAGTGCTGGGTACAGCAAGACAATCACTTCTCTAGTCCTGCTGGCTAGACTATTCCTGATACAAGCCAGGATGCTGTTGGCCTTTTGGGCCACCTGGGCACACTGCTGACTCTTGTTCAGCTGTTTGTCAATCAACACCCATGAGCCACAGCTCATTAATCCAGCCTGTTCAGATCCCTCTCTATGGCCTTCCTATCCTCCAGCAGATCAACACTCCCACCCAACTTGGTGTCATCTGCAAACTTACTGAGGGTGCACTTGATTCCCTCATCCTGTCGTTGATAAAGAGATTAAACAGAACTAGCCCCAATACTGAGCCCTGGGGAACAGATGGCACCATACAACAGCAGCGTTTTGCAAAGAATTCCAAATGCGTGTTAGGTACAATGATTCCAATGCCTGTATTGGATTAGTTTCAACACACAGATTTCTGCTTTCCTGATAATTTGCATCAGTCAATGGCTGACCCAAGCCTGTATTGGATTAGTTTCAACACACAGATTTCTGCTTTCCTGATAATTTGCATCAGTCAATGGCTGACCCAAGGACTGTAATTGTAGCTGCAGAGACCCCTGTTTGGTTGCTGGTGAAGTCCTGAAGATGTGGAAAAGGACTCTTGCACCTCTATGAGCTTGCACCCCCTTTCTTGTGTTGGTGCTGCTTTGCAGCTGGGCAGTGAGTCAATTCAGTGGTCCAGCCAAAAATCAGCCTTACAAGAAAGTTAGTTTTCAGTGAGATCAGTGAATTGATCAGGCTTACCTGAATACTCAATAATTCCTACACAAGAAAGGGAGTGGGGAAATGTGGTCAGGGTGATGAGGAGGACCATGAGGGCAGTGTCGTCTTCAGTCATCTTGGTGAGCTTTGAAACAGCACAGTAATGGTTAGATTGTGATCACTTCAAGCTAGAATAAAACAGAACTGCCTTTAAAACAAGCAATCCTTCTTCCTGCTACTACCTATATGTTTCCTGCATCCTTGGTCAGCATAAGCATTTGCATTGTCATGTGAATTATATGCTGAATTATATTCAGAATTTAATTAGGTAGAAATTGACCTAACAAGAAACAGAGGATTTTTAATCCAGATACATTCCATATCCTGATACATCAGGCAACCTCACAAATGCTTGTGTTAGCTCAAGGGAGGGGATAACACAAAGGCAGAAACAAGAAAACAGGCAAGAAGAGAGCAGGCTTGCATTTTTTTAGCAACAGTACCAGTTTATGACAATTTTAAGTATTGTTTAAACTACTGGGTTTGATATACATTTTCTTCAGTATTTCCATTGTGCAAGAGACCACTCAGCCCAGTCTCTGTTATGTGACCCTGTATATAGGATGGATGGGGATGAGTGTGTTAAGTGCCAGTGTATATGATCCTTTAAATGTGGTGGCTCACTTGTTGGCGCCTTCTTTAGCTGCAGTATAGTACTTCGCATTCGCTCCCCTTCTGGTTTTATGTACCAGATGCAGATAATCAGTGTGTGATGGAACAAGGTCCAGATGGATCTGGCAGATGGGAACCTGGAACAGGAGAGAAACTGAGATTGTGTTCTGCAATTGCAGGCACCTTCATAGAGAAGTTTCTGAGTCTTTTAATGAATGCATAAGATTTGACAGGTCTGCTGGTGGTGCTTGGTCATGTAAGACTGAGGTACAAAGAAGGAACTTTCCTCTATTACTTTGTGGAGTCCTAGGCCTGCCACCCTTTTAAAAATAAATGAAGCATAATTCAAAATACTGTATCCATTATGCAAAGGATCCCAATCTGTCAACCAAACTGCAAGTGATACACTCACTGTAAATGTACTTTAATATTTTTAAGAGGAGGTTTTTTTTAGATAAATTCAGGAACTGAAATAAAGAGTTCATAGTTTGTTTGAAGAGTATTTTAAGAGGTTAAAACAGGCTGCAGTATATCCACTGCTGCACTGAAAGAACAAAATGCAAATGTTTATTAGCACAGGGAATATTAATCAATTGGTAATTCCTAGGTTGCTTCCAAATGTTTGTACAAAAGCATATGACACTCTGGAGTGACCAATAACAAAATAAACATCCATCACTTTGAGGAGGCTCTTGCAAGGTGACAAATTTATTCCTTAAAGCTGAAAAGTACGGGTTCTTGTGTTGAAATTTAGTCTGCATACTACAGTTAAGCGAGCATACGGACTCCTATTAAAGTATGATATTTGTCAGTTTGTGACAGTTGCAGAACAAATGTCAGATAACAGTGAAGAAAAAAAACCCACCTCTTGTGGTTGATGGATTAAAGTTTTGAATTGTGGCTGGACACTGTGGAGGATATCAAACGATCCTGGCCATAACTTGCATTTATGCACTGGAAGTTACACCAGTGCATTTGCTGGTATGCGATCCCTTTTTGCTAGGACTTTTTCTGTGGGAATACATTTTCTTCTAGCATTCCTACAGGAGTTTCCAACTTCTTTCTTCAGCATTTTGCTCCTGCTAATAGATTAATAATTTGGTTCCCAGCTTCCATGGCACCTCAGCATACTATTCCTTAATATTGTGAATGAAGAAGAAATAGAAGTATCCATCTGAAAGACAGAAGGAAATATATTTGTTAAAAATTAGTTATACAGGGTTTTTTAACGTTTCTTCAGTAATTTTTCAATCTGGAGGACCCGATTATGGATGTATCAGCCATAACTGTCTGAGAAGGTGATTTTCTGAGATACCCTGTTTGAGAAAAGATAGAGTGTTTCTTTTGGGGAACATAGAAATAAATAGCGTATCTTCACCCTGAACCAGGAACCAACTATACAGTTCCTGTTGTATGTGAGGCTATGCAAGTGCAAAGGTAAATCCAAGCCAGTATCTTGACTCCTTCATAATGGCAAATATTTCTGTCTCTGAGTACCAAAAATACAAAGTTCTGGCAATTTCCTGAGAGCCTTGCACAGCTAAAGAAGACATGTGGAGGATGTATGGCAAAGGTAGCAGTAAGATCCACTGATTTATTGCTTCTCCTAGCCACCTCCAGCAGATATTAATAAAATTGCCAAGGAACTGTGATTGGATTTTAAGGAGAAACTATTGAAGGGGGGGAGGCACAAGATTATTGCCCTCTTTCCTGGGAGATGCTGTCCCTACTGTTACAGCTTTCCTAGATTACCCTGTGGTTGTGAGCCTGGCTAGTTAGTTATCTGCCCAAACATTTGTAATAGGAAGGACTACTATAGTGTATGGTTATCCCGAATTCTTAATCTCCAGTTTCAGTTTACAAAAGGGGAATATTCTGACTTGTGACAAATTAGAAGAGTAACAAATTTCCTGAAAATGATGACTCTCCTACCTTTATATCCTAGCTTCAGACTCCTGCAGGTTTTTGTAACTGATGTGACGTGACCAGCGAAATGCATGCTGCGGTGTCTTACAGATTAGGCATTAAATATCCTATATATTGAGAGCATGAAGTGCTAGTTTTAACCTAGTTTTTAGAAGCTGAATGACTCTCTTGCCCTTGATCTGAGGTGAATTCAGCGTATCATTTTAGAACTTGTGCGTTTTCAAAGGTTTATGCAGATCTCTTTTAGTAAGCTGATAATAACAAAAGAAGGTTTGAAAATGAAAAGGAACTGAGAAAAGTTGAATGGAATTCAGCTGGAGAAAAATATCTCTTTAATCTGTGGGTAGGGTAAGTCAAATGAATAACAAGGATGGTTTCCAGGTATTTTAATATCTGTGTTGAAAAGCTTAGACAGAGAGGTCATAAAAGTCATGTGAATTAAGGTTAGAAGCAATGAGACTGGAGCAATAACCACTTTTAACTGCTATGAAGTGATCTTTGAATCTGCCTGATTGTTTCCTCTAGCAACTACAGCGGGTTATTTCCTGTCAAAAATGCAATAACTGATATTTCAGCATGTACGTTATAAACTGTGGGCTTCATGGCAGGAAGGAAAAATTTTGAATATGAATAACTAGAAAGCTAAAATTGAATGGGAGTTATGGATATGCTTGCCTGGAACAGAGACATTAAAGAAGCACTGGAGTGATTCATCCTAGTATCACAGTTAACTCACTAAGCATTTACTAGATAGGTATTCACTCAGATATCTTTACGAGACATTTGAGATACCTACAACAGTTTTGATTAGACTTCAAAGATATTTCTAGTTTCAAGTCGGGTGTCAGAGCTGATGTGCAATCTGGATCATTAAAAACTGGACTGACTGGTTCACAACATGTACGATGGATGGTTTCTCGTGACATTCGAAGCTGCTGCTGTCTGGATTCACATCCAGGCAGACCTGGAGTGTTTAGTTTCGATATCTCAAAGGGTGTGTTGTGTGCTTTTTCTAGCTAAAAGCTTTATAATTTTAGACCTCCACCCAGGGGAGTAAAGACAGCGGCTATGAGGAAATATTGCAGGTGGGACTGTTGAGGTGCAGTTTATAACTGTTTGTAGCTGAGAAGGCCAAACAGAACAAATGCTTTTGGGCTGGTGAAAATTTCATTTATCATAATTTATGAGACATACGGTCTACACGGCCAAGTTCCTCCGAATCCATAGAGCCACTGCTGAGTTTTGTGACTGCTTCTCTTCTTGGTTCCTGACAAACGTGATTTGAGGTAAGTTGTGCTTTCCAGAACTGCAACCCTTGCTTAAACAATGGATCTGTAAAGAGTAGGCTTTGTGCAGGGCTCTTATCATGGATACATAACAATATACAGTCAACAATAACAATTCTTACAGTGTTTTATATGTGCTTGAACCAAACATGCTTCCTTGGATAGCACTGGGACTAGATACATTTTGCAATAAAAGCTTACATGAATTTAATAGCAGGTTATGGCAGTGGAGCTCAATTTGGTCTACTTGTATATGCATGGGATGGAGGTCACACCTCTGGATAGCTGCAGGTGTTGCCCTTAAAATACTCACTTACGAAACAACTTCTATTCATTAGTTTGTTCTTTATCTTATCTTGGATTAAACTATTGTCAGCACATTGCTTTTCATTTGCCCACCATTTTAGAACAGAAACAATACATGTGATATTATCGCATGCAAATGGCATGAACACAGAGGTAAGAAGAAAACAATATGTTACGGGTTTTTGAAACTGAGTGTGCTGGCAGTAGACTCTCTCACATGGATGAGGTATCTGAGGAATCTGGGTACTTAGAAACCAGAACAGTCAGCACAGGCAACTGGAATTTCTGCCTCTTTTGGTGCAGCACCATGTATAGCACCTGCAAGATAGCTTCCTTAATCTTAAGGCATAATAGTCCATGGAGAATACATAAAGGAGGGTAGACAATTCTACATCGTTTTAAAATAGTTATTTGAGGCATTCATGTCTCAAAATGTGAGACCCCACCAGAATTTTCCCCAGGTTTGTGGAGGTTTAAATTAATGGTTTCGCTTCCTTTCATTGTAGTGCTGGATCAAAGGTCTAAGAATAAAATCCAAATTGGCTTTAAATTCACAGTGTACCATATAAGAATGAGGTTGTGTCCTTTGAAGTAGGTGTGAGCCCTCTATGAAAGCTGACTGTGCTCTGTTTTAAAAATCCAAGAGGTAATAGCAATGTCTTATAACCAGGCTTTGCACATTTGTACACATTTGGTAAACGTCGTTGCTGTGTGAAATAAAAAACATTCTAGTGTATTTGCAAATGTAAATGTTGTTGCAATAATTGCAAATATTAATTTATTTTAAAAACTCAGAGAACACAGAAATCTGCAGTCACTATTTCTATGCATAAATTCTGAGGTTGTTTTTACTATGTTGTTTGCTAGAAAGCATTTAATCCACTGATACAATTGCAATAAATGTTTTACCATGAAGCTATGACTGGCTTTTATTTTTCTTGCCTGTAAAAAGCTCAGAGCGGATTTCTTTCTAATGAAGGTATTGGCTTTTGCAAGAACAAGATTGGTTTCTGCAGTGGGAGGCTGAAGAGGCTATAGCTTACTTTGAATATTCATTTGCTAGTCTCAATTACTGATCATCTGCATGAACATGAAGTTCTTATACATTCTTATAAAATTAAGATAACATTTTCACTTTAAATTCAGGGAGCACTTCAAACTTAGGAGCCTTTAAATATCCTATGGCGCCTGCCAGAAGCAGGAAAAAGAGATAATTAACAGAGAAGCCTGACTGCCAAGAGGGGTGTCTCCTATGGATGCAGCTGGCAGCTGGTCAGCTGCTGGGGGAAAACCCACAGGGTCTCACCAACCCTGCAATTTGCTGCTTTCAGTGACAGAGTTGGAACTGCCCTAGGATAGGTTTTGAATACTTTACATCGCTTGATTGTTCATGTACTGGTATGTTGTGTGTCTTTGCTATTTTCTGCATGCTGTATAGTAGCATTTGCTTAACTAGTAAAGAATCAGTGCAGGAAAAAAAAGAAGAAAAAGAATGCATCAAGCACCTAACTTGAAGCTAGACAGCTAGTTGTTATTAATGGGGCTCCTACATGTTTGGCTGCCTCTCCCGCAAACTGCAAGGACAAGAAGAGAAATGTGAATGTAGAGTAACAAAAATAACTGGTGGGATTAAAAGAGACATGAGAGAGACAGAAGGGGAGAAGCGTTCATGGTCCACAGCACCTGAAAAATGCCAGGCTTTACTTGCGGTGGCCGAAGAAATTAGGTCTGCCTGAATTATAGTTGAAGTTACATGGCAGAAATATATGTAGACAGTTTGCTGATTATGTGTACATTATTTTCTATAAGACAAATATTTACAGATAAAATAAATAACATTGGTTTTTAAGAAGACTGTTCTTTTTAAGAAGACCTGAATGTCTCATGTGCCATGGGCAACCTTGAGAGAAAGAACTTCAGGCATCTGAATTCAGCCAGAACTGGTATGTAAGCAAGGTTGAAGTGCTGGAAGTTGAAGGATGTGTCTCATCCTAGGGTGGAATTTGTCTTCATTAATTTTAACAGGTACAAAAGCTAGGCACCTAGTCTAAGCTGTTATCTGGGCTCTTGATATGCAAAAAGACTTACCATCTAATGAATAGCTCATGCAGTACTGATGGTACCAAGTCTAAGATAGATGTGACCTGTCATCCTCTATATCCTTTGTTTTCCTTTACTTACTACAGAGGAACCCAAGTCCATTTAGTCTAGATGAGTAGCTTGCACAGAGCTGGAGTTGGATGAGTTAAATGAGGAAAGAAGCCAGAGAGTGGAGGTCAATGGGGCAGAGTCTAGTTGGAGGCCTGTATTTAGTGGAGTGCCTCAGGGGTCAGTACTGGGGCCGGTATTATTCAATATATTCATCAGTGATTTGGATGAGGGAACAGAGAGTACTATCAGCAAGTTTGCTGATGACACCAAGCTGGGAGGAGTGTCTGACACGCCAGAAGGCTGTGCTGCCATCCAGCGGGACCTGGACAGGCTGGAGAGTTGGGTGGGGAAAAATGTAATTAAATATAACAAAGAAAAGTGTAGAGTCTTGCATCTGGGTAGGAACAAACCCAGGTTCCAGTATAAGTTGGGGAACGACCTGTTAGAGAGCAGCATAGGGGAAAGGGACCTGGGGGTCTTGGTGGACAGCAGAATGACCATGAGCCAGCACTGTGCCCTTGTGGCCAGGAAGACCAATGGCATCCTGGGGTGTATTAGAAGGGGGGTGGTTAGTAGGTGGAGAGAGGTTCTCCTTCCCCTCTACTCTGCCCTGGTGAGACCACACCTGGAATATTGTGTCCAGTTCTGGGCCCCTCAGTTCCAGAAGGACAGGGAGCTGCTGGAGAGAGTCCAGTGTAGGGCAACAAAGATGATTAAGGGAGTGGAGCATCTCCCTTATGAGGAAAGGCTGAGGGAGCTGGGTCTCTTTAGCCTGGAGGAGACTGAGGGGTGACCTTATTAATGTTTACAAATACATAAAGGGTGAGTGTCACGAGGATGGAGCCAGGCTCTTCTCGATGACAACCAATGGTAAGACAAGGGGCAGTGGGTACAAACTGGAACACAGGAGGTTCCACTTAAATATGAAAATAAACTTCTCAGTGAGGGTGACAGAGCACTGGAACGGGCTGCCCAGGGGGGTTGTGGAGTCTCCTTCTCTGGAGACATTCAAAACCCGCCTGGACACCTTCCTGTGTAACCTCATCTGGGTGTTCCTGGCTCCAGCAGGGGGATTGGACTAGATGATCTTTCGAGGTCCCTTCCAATCCCTAACGTTCTGTGATTCTGTGAAATCCTACCTTCAAAGCAGGACTGTGAAATTCTCCTCCCAGGCAGGTGAAAGCTGTGGCCTGTCACCCCAGGGGATGAATACAGAACAAAAAGAACAGGTGGGGTGGCTGGCTGCGTCAGTAAACGTGTAACTCTCACACCTTCTTGTTCCTCAGCACCTGCATTACTGTCCGCCAGGAGGAGTTACAAGGGCTGCCGGGTTTTCCCAGCCACGAAAGAATGAAAGGATTTAACTGAGATATCTCAGAAATCTCAAGTGACACTTTTGGCTGTAGGATTACTGGCAGTTGTAGTCAATATGCTGAATAATAGTGAATGAATGGGCTGTTAAAAGTTTGGATCTTTTTCATGGTGATGTATAGAATTGTCAGGGAACACCCTAAGGCAAAGCACATTTGTGATTAATGTGTGTGAGCCTTGACAAGTAATAGTCTTTTGTATAACAGAGAAATTTTCAGAGTGTAAAGATTATTATTTATTTATAGTTCCTTTAACAACAACAACAATAAAAAAAAAAGAGTATCCTAGGCAAGTAGACTGACTCTGGCTGTTAAAAAATAATTTCCCACACTGAATGGCAAGTAAAATGATACATATCCAATAGTTTTCCCTTTCATTGCAGCCTTGACTTCTGTACTCCAGTGAATTTGAGTATAGTGTGGTTTAAATAGATACACATTGTCAAGATTTAGTGAAGCCTAAGAGAGCCTTCCTTGGAAACATTCTCATAAAAGTCTCATCTCCTAGGTTCCAGTGCTGCATTTTGATTGGAATTTATTGCATGTCTTTAATTTTGTACTGTTCATTGGTTGTGCTGCAACTTTATCCTTTTCAGCCGTGGTATCAATATACTTGAAAAACCATATACTTATGAAAATGTACTGCAATGCAGAAGAACAGAGAAAAATCATCGTGTGGCATGATGGATGTCTCATGAAAAGTGGAAGAAGTGCACTTCTACCATTCAATGGGATCAATATTTTGATTAATTTTATGACAAGCGAAGCTTTGCACAGAGGAAGCTGATCTTAACCCTCTTTACCTTTTTTCTCCAGTATTTTGTAGCAGATACATGTGCTTTATACATGTATACCTGTTCCCTTCTGGAAATACGACCCAAATATAGTGCAGATGACTTCTGCTACCTCTGTTTTGTATTCCATGCTCTGCTTCTTCACATAGCAGGTACCATCTGGTTTTGCTGTGTTAGGCTTTATCCACATGTATAGCTGGAGAGGTGGAGATAAAGGTGCCAGCTTGCATGGAGTGGGAAACAGTGTAATTGCCAGGGAAGGTATTAAGAATTACTAGACACCTTTACCTCTTTGCTAGTATCCTTTTATACTGAAAATTAATTATGTCACAGGATTCCTGAATATTACTTAATATTGTTGCATGAGAGTACCCCAAAGGCAGGTAATTTTTTAGGTACGAGAAACTTGACTGTGGGCTCTGACCACCATCAGATGAATGGAGAAATGATGCTCTTGATTTTAGTGTCCCTTTGGTCTTCTCTGCTTGTTACTTTAAGCAATAACCCCAGCAGTATCTGCTTACTTTACTTACTTGAGATGAAGATATTTTTATACTTCCCACAGAGTGTCATTCAATCTAAAATGATTAGTCGCTGCTTATTTGCCATTTTTCTCCTAACTTTTGTTCTTCCATCTGTTTGTTTAGTCACAGATAGTTGGGTCACTCTCCCCAGTAGACCATTGGACCCCACAGCCCTCTAATTATTCAACATATTAACATAATTCAATATTATTTCCTTTCATCTTTAAGTATTGGTGCTCCAGTGATTTTATTCCTGGTTTAAGGAAAAAAAAAGCCTTTTTATACTATTCCAAGTAATCTCTGCTGCTTTTGGGGTCTAGAGTCTTGCTATTTAATTTGGACTTTTTCCTCTACTGGACTTCTGTCCTTTGTCTTTATTTTCAGTCCTGACACCGAGTACAAATGGAAAACATCCTCTGAATGTTCCACCTTTGTCTGTGTGTTCAGAATTAGAGTATGAAGATGATAGATAATGTACTTAGTATGGTTTTGGATAAAACTTTTCATAAATAATTTGTCTTCCAGGATTATTTCTGCTCCTTCTCCCCCTGAAACTGTTAGTTTTCAGAAGAATGGAAATCAGTGAATCCAAAAAGGAATTTTTAGGAAATCAGCTTTTTTGCGTGTCCTTCAATAGACACCTAAATAGGAGTTATTCTTGCGCATATTCAGGCTTTAGCACTGATGGATTGTTGAAAATTCTCATAAAGGCAAAAGAAAGACAAGACGGTGATTCCAGCAATTTTAAATAATGCTGTTTCTGGTGGGCTGGGTGTCAGCACACCTGCAGCCAGGCAGACTGGGGAAGGAGCCCTTCCCCTGGCGCCGTGCAGAGAAGTGTGAAATGAATGGGGACCTTCCTTTCTCTGTTAAAACTCTGATACAGCCTTTAATGCATTTTTTGAAAAGTGCAGTCCTGACAGCTGTGGAAATGTGATGTTCCTGCTCTCAGCTCAAGAGGAGATGAGCTTCCCTACATTCATTAGCCAGTCCACATCAAATCTGCTCTCTGAAGAGCAGCTTGGTCTTCAGACATGTTTGCTGCGAGGTCTCTGCTGAGACATCTCCTGAAGGTTGCACTTATTATCCACAGTGTTGGTAGGTGTGTGTTTGACATGTAGTGAACTGCATCCACTGACTCCCTAAACAGCCTTCAGCATGACAGCAACTTCATGTTATTTCTACTTCAGCTTCTCAGAAAAGAAACCTTGTTTCTCAGAAAAGAAACCTCATTAAAATAATCACAATAGCTTTAATAGAAAAACTTTAAAATGTAGAAGAAAATGTTTTGTTTTGTTTGTTGGGTTTGTTGTTTGTTTTTTTTTCCTAAAATTATTGTTTTACGAATGTATTCCTGAAAGTGACTCTTATATAGAAGAACTACTCATGGGCTGAAGCAGTCCGAAAACCCTGGTGGCAGCTGGTGTGAGCCTGTAGGATCTCCAGTGCTCTCCTTAGTGCTACCAGACTTCAAAGGAACAGCCTCAGACACCCCTTTGGTCACTCTGGGCAGCAATATAAGACCTTCTTCGTAACCCACAAGGTAATGAAGGCTTTCTGGCATGCAGCCGGCACTGGGAGTTGAGGGTGTAACATCTTCTTTAGGAGCAGAGGGAACAGCAGGAAGATGTGCCAGGGGAAGTTCAGGTTGGACATTAGGAAAAGGTTCTTCACCCAGAGGGTGCTGGAGCACTGGAACAGGCTCCCCAGGGAGGTGTAACAGCCCCAAGCCTGACAGTGATCAAGAAGAGACTGGACAACGGCCTCAGACACATGGTGTGAACTGTGAGGTTGTCATATGCAGGGACAGGAGTTGGACTTGATGATCCTTGTGGGTCCCTTCCAACTCAGGACATTCTATGATTCTTAAGGCCTCTGCCCTAAGCATTCGCAATAGTGAATAATTCTGTACAGTGCAACACACAAAGGGCCTTGCCCACTCTCTAAGCTTGCAGGTGCTGTGCAGTCCAGTGAAATACACCGCAGCAACCCCAGGAAGAGACTTTCTAGTGTTGCACTGGTGAAACAGTGTCAGGGGCTTTTTGGGTTCTGGCCAAACCAGCTGAAGTTGCTCGTAGCTACAGCAAGCAGAGGGAAGATGCCAAAGACATGCTGCCTGCCATCAGCAGCTCTGTGGTTGCCAAGAACTGCAGCTACACCATGACGTAAACCATCACACAGTACACGTTGTGCAGACAGACATCTTGTTTGTGTGTGAATGGGTCTGCCTAGGTATGTGGGGAAGTTCACACATTTTAACGGGGTTCATGATTTAAATTTAGCACCAAAAATTAGGCTATTTGATAGCCTAAAGTCATCACTGACAGACAGCATTCACCTATTTTTTGAAATGGAGGAAAAGAAATGGAAATGCGTGCAGCATGATATAGCAAATTTATCCTGGTAGAGACAGCTCAAGTACATTTTGCCTTTTTGACAGATGCTGTGCTAACAAGGCTGAAGAGCAGCTCCGGTTACCCTATCACACTAGCAGACATTTAACTCATTTAACCCTTAGAAAACTGGCCGGCTCCTAGGAAAATAACAATACATCATTCTAAACCATACTAGGTTCTGTGAATGTGATAATTTAATTCAAAGTAAAGCAATTAGTCTGTATAAAGAATTTAAAATATAACAAGTTGCCTTTTTATTTTTTTTTCAAAGTAGCTATTTCTATCTCATTAAGCACAGAAGCACCCTTTACACTCAGCTTTTGACTGCACTGCTTCAATCCAGCCCTATCAACCCCGATTTTTTCAATCTAGAAACAAAGTGAAATGAAACAGTAAGCAGATCAGTCATTTCTGCTCAGCTTTTCAGGCTGCTATACTGTTTTTTTCAATTATCACATGCTGAAAACAATAAGCCACTTGAAAACACTGGCTGTGATTTTAACAGATGCATTATTTTCAAGATAATTGAAAATTCTGTTATAAAATGAAACTTTCTCAGACTCTTTTGTGTATATATGTATGTCTTCAGGCCTAACTTGATGTTCTGCCCAGAACTGGTTTAAAATAAAAGATTCATTATTTCAAGCCATCCTGGTATGCAGAGGAATAGCCTGGCACATATTAATAGTAGTCAGCACAAAAGACTAAAACACCTGCTCGCAGTTGTACCACAATATTTATTTCAGAAGTGGTTATCTATTACTTCAGATAAAGTATGTGCTCCTACAGGCCTGGGGGTAGATTAAAATATTTCATTGTTATGGCTGTTCTGCTGCACGTCTTTTTCAATATCGCCAAGCAGTT
Source organism: Streptopelia decaocto (assembly GCF_964273445.1). Lineage (NCBI taxonomy): Eukaryota > Metazoa > Chordata > Aves > Columbiformes > Columbidae > Streptopelia > Streptopelia decaocto. The sequence goes on along the minus strand of NC_138655.1, from coordinate 36,285,408 downwards.
CTAAGGTGGCTGGTGTCTCAGCGCGGGCAGGACGGATTAAATCTATTACCACATGTCTTCATGGCAATGGATGGATTTTCTTTGTTGCAGGCAAAGTGCGCTTTCTGCATGGCTGGGGACAGTGGTAGATTTTTTTTTTAATTAACATTTGAATCTATTATTTATGAGTGTATTCCCTGATGTCTAAATCCAAGGGCAAGCCCTGGCATGCTTGATTCGGTCTTTTAGGAAACGGCTCGACAGGATCTGCAAGCAGAGAGAGCCCAGACTTTCTGCTTGACCGCTCCTGCCTGTCAGCCAAGGACAAGCTTTCAGGGGTGAAAGATTCACCTGTTCTCAATGTCCTTGCCCCAAACATCATTTGCTAAGGAGAACCATGGTTAGCTCATTACTCTGAGCTGACTCTGGTTATCCAAAATTTGCAGATATTAACAGCAGGACCTTTTGGCAGCACATGCAGCCCAAGGCTGTGGATTTCTGATAAGCTGCTCGCCCCGTGCATTGTGCTTAGGGCAACAGGCACGTTCAGCCAAAGACTGGGAAAACCATGCTAGAGTGGTTCACCTTCATCCAAGACAGACCCACCAGTAGCATTAGTTCTCCTGGCTTCATGGTGCTTGAAAGCCTTGGGGTGTACCCAGCCCTCTCCCCACCCTCCCTTCCTCCTGCGCCCCTGAAAGAGGATGCACTTACAGCTCTTTGGGCCTTAATTTTTTATCCAGAATGCATATGAGAATCGAGCACAAATTAAGCATCCCAAATGGTCTACATTTTCAGTGGACAGAAGATTTTTGATTCGCAACTCAGAAGGTATTTTGTGTGGTAAGCATTTTAAAATGTTTTTTAAATAAGTATAACTAATGTCACAGGATTTATATTTTAAAAGTCTCTCTGTAATTTATTTGAATTTCTGTTTTCTTGTTCCATTTTCTACAGCAGAGGGATAGTTGTATCTCTACACATGTGAGACATTATTCTGGTGTTTTACCATCGCTTAACTACTTAATGACAACGGTAACATATGGCTTTTAGGCACAGAAATCTAAACCATGAAATCACTACGCGTGAGACTAACATTTTTTAACAATGAGTGTTACTGCTACATATTAATAATAGCGAACTATGGAAATTATATAGCAGTTAACAAAGCCAAAGGAAAGGTCAAAGGGCTTACAAAAATACTTATTAGTCTACCCACGCTACCAAATATCTTGTTGAGTGGTACCATTAAAGTGAACTGAAACATAAAAAGGGAAAGGATTGCTTAACATGAATAAACTGGAATAGTTGATTAGTAGCCTATTTTTGGTAGGAAATATAATGCTTTGTTTTCCTACTTTAAGAGTTGGATGCAGTGCAGTCCTGGAGTAGGCAGCACAATCTGCATGTTGCAGTTCTTTACAGGCAAGTGGGCTGGCGCTGGATGTTTCCAAGTAAATGCCTGTTGGTGTTCAAGGTTGTTTGGACTCTTTCTATTCAAACTTCAGAAATTACAAAAAATAGTTGTAGTTTTTCCATAGGCTTTATGCATTACCTGAGTGAACAAATACATTGACCTTTTTGAAGCAAGTTCTGGAAAAGGCATGGGGATTTTCACCCATCAGCCGTGCTCTTTCCTCAAGGTTTGCAACCAAACTCAATACCTTTTTTGACATTTAAAGGCCAGTCTTTATCAATTTACAGATTACGATTCAAGGTAATTTGAGATTATTGTTTTGTTGTTGAGAAGAGTGACTTGAAGAGGCATAGGCCTCTTTGCTTCATGTTAATTAGTCTCAAGGTTTTGTTTATAAAACATAAAAGCTATACACCAAAAAAAAAAAAGAACAGATGTTCATAAAAGCTTGCCTGAGCGCTTTTTCTAAGTTATGGAAGCGGTTATAATTATTCTATCAATAGTCAATGGAAAGTGTAACTCTTGGATTTCACATAATCATTATATATGTGATTTTGACTGCTGGGTTAATAATCAGTGTTTTCCTGTTAGTGTCTTTTTTATTGTGTTGAATGATAAATATTATCTACAATCATAAAATAAATTCACTTTTCTCAAAACCAGTTATTGATTCTTCTGTCCTGTAGGCAATAAAGGCTGCTGAAGAGAAGTACAAAGGGAAGAGAAGTAAGTGATTACGGAGATAAAAAAGAGCTGTTCAGACAAGTAACATTCGTAAGTGACAAAGGCTGTTGTTCCATATCCAAGTAGCTGATTTCCAGTAGTTCTTTCCTTAGGGTAAACTACTCTATTTAGAATCACTCTTGCTGCTAAATTGTCTTACAAATTCTTAATTCGGGAAATAGAGTTTGCTCTTTTCTAGTGACTGTCTTTCTGATCAGCTTTAGTGACCCTGAAGTTAAAGGGCTTGGAGACTGTTTACGCTTGTATTCAGCTATGGGGCACTAAATTACCCTTCATAGGTCTTCAAAAAGCAGCTCAGAGTTCTCAGTTGCACATAACACATAGTATTCAGGCTGAGTCCATCCAGGTGCCAGGATGTAGCTTTGATGTCAAGTACTTCTAAATGTCAAAGCTTCTTGGATAACTGTAAGAATGCTTGCAATTATTCCTGTCCAAGGAGGTCATCTAGATCTACGATGTTAGGTCCTTTTGGTAACTAAAAGAGGTTGGTTTTGTTTTTGTGTGTGTGTGTGGTTGGTTTTTTGTGGTTTTGTTTGTTTGTTTTCTGGGTTGTGTTTTGTTGTTGTTGTTTGTTTTTTTTCTTTCTTGCTCCAAGAGTTCAAATACTTTTCAGTACCAGGGGAGATGTGATGGTAGGAAGATAAAACTGAGATGTTTCATATGACAAACTATTGGACTATAAGCAGGAATCACATCTGAATCTGGTTTCTCCTGGCCCACACTTGGAAAGGTTTGTACTGTAGCAATCGACAGGTTAATTTGCCTCATGTTGATTAGCAATCTCTCACACCTTCTGTCCTTCACTTCAGTCTCTTATGTCCTTGCAGTTATTCAATCTTGTCACCTAAATGCAAAATAACTCACAACAATTGGTGCTAATATTTAATTTACACCACTATCAAGACTGTTGGTCAAGAATCTGTGCAGAGCAAAATGTGGTTATTGCTGTCTTCAAAATATTTAATGATTATGGTCATAAGCAATTGGAAATGACTACTGGATAGATATTTTGAGAGCTTTTGTCCCCTAGATTTTTTTTTTAAACAGAATAGAAAGTTGCATTACTCAAACAAGTCTGAACTAATCAAATCTGAACAAACTTTCAGAAAGTTTGTTTAAAATAAATACTTTTTATTAACAAAATGTTAAACAAATAGAATGCAATTCTGTCAACTTTCCTCACTGATTGTTTTCAAGACTGCAAAAGGCAATGGTATTCTTAATTAAATACAGTGCTCCCTAGTCTCATAAAGGGTTGTCCATTTGCTAAGTTCAAGTACTTCTTTAGAGAGGATGTAATTTTTTTTAAATATCACATCCTTAGTGTTAGTAATGCTTTACAGATAGGTAAAATTTTCAAATCCTTGAACTAAAGCTTTAACAATTAAATGAAATATGAAGAGTACTTCAAAAGCCTTCAATGATTTTATTAACAAATACGTTTTATTTAACATGGCATAAGATTAAACTCAAAAATAATAAAGTAAAATATATGCTTTTGCACTTACAATAAGATCAAAAAATATTCTTTTAAAAATACAAAAAAACCCCTCTGTGCTTTCATTATTATTCTTTCAAACATGGTGCTTATTCACTGTATTTCAGCTGTAAAGCTTCTGCTTTCACCTCCATCTAACTTAAGAATCTATTATGAATTCCTTTAAAACATGCAAAAAATACAACTTCCAAGAAGAACAGCCACATAGCCACAGAGCTATGGAACTCACTGCAAGAATACTGATAAATACAACATCAGTTAACACCAGTTAATTATGGTTTAAGGCTAGATCCTCGGCTGGTGGAAACGGGCAGGCACTAACTACAGCAGAACCCAGATGCACCAGTCCACTGCTGGCTTCCAAGTTCCAAGTCATGGCAAGTTGCTTTGTCTCTCCATAAAGCAGAATATTGTGTATCTCAATAATATTTCATTATATTTCTTACACATCTCTAGGGAAGTTACAATTTCAAAGGCAATATGTTGATTTTTGAGTCCACCCCAATATATACATTTGAAAATAGGTTTCTCTGAACAGTTAAAGGAAACCTTGGGTCAAGTTCTTGCACTACATGAACAACAACAAAAAAAAAAAATCACAAAAGTGCATATATGTAGGTATGTATACATGCAGAAGGAAGCCACATTGCCACTTGCAGCATGGCCAGCTGCAGCTATATGCCATTAACTGCTATAGGTACAGGCCTGTGTTGGGTCACACATATACATTAATGTAAACATTATCCCTTGGTTTGAGAGACTCTAGTAAGGGAAGTCTTCCTGTTAGGGAAGGGAGTAAGGCCAGGTACTGTCTGGAAGTGGAGTTTTATTTCAGACACCTGTATGTGGACCTGGACCTGCCCTACTGAAGTTGCAGAATCAAAGCTTTATTGCAAAAAGAACAGACTATCTCACACTGAACTGGTAACCAAGTTAGTATATAAACTTTATGCACTTTTGTAGAGTAGATATTAAACTACTTTTTTCCATTTCCCACCAAGTAAATCTGGTAGAAACAATACCATATTTTCAATTAGCTTCTATGATTTTGAAGTGGCCAAGCTTAGAATGGTAACTGGACGCACTGAAAGGCATCAGCACTGGAAGTAAAATGCTCACTTCCAGCTCCTAGAAATAGCTCTCAATGACATTTCTTCAGCAGATGAAGAGTTATATTTTTAACTGCAAGCATGGTCTCTGTGCAGGTTGGTTTGATGAGCGTCTCGGGAAGTAAAAATCCAAAATGGCCGGTGTCACGCAGCTCAAATGCAAATGCGTAGGGGATGCCATTTTTGTAGGCCCAGTCCATAGAGCTGCCAGAACTCACATCTGAAAGAGGGAATTCAGAGAAAAATTTTAAAAATGTTAAATGCAGGTCATGTTGAAAGCACTAGAGGGTTCTCATGGCATTTTGTCTCCAGAACTTAGGGAATACAACTCCAGCTGTTGCTTGCCCTGATCCTGAACACTCTTCAGAGAAGGGCGTGGGCACCCAGTGAATGGTGCTCAACACCAGGGGATTAGACCTTTGCTTTTCACAGAAAAAGAAAAATTAATAACTGACTTTTTTTTTTTTTGTGTAAAGCAAAACTTTATGAAAGAGAACATTTAGAATAAAGCCTCAAACTCTTCTTGTTCCCAGGTGAGTGCAGTTTAAGGCTTTGCTTCCACAAAGTTCTCCCAGCTGGACTACAGTTCTGCATGCTCCTAGGTTTAACTTGGGTTTTTTGGCAATTCTTTTGCATAGAAAAGGGAGAAAGTTGATAAGGCAATCTGCATTCTCCTTTTCCAAGTGCTTTTAAAATTATTTCTCTTCATTTCTGTCTTGTTTTCTCACCATTTCCTTACAGCATGAGAGCATTTGCATAGGTAGTGTCTAATATTAACAAACCTTCCCGAGGAAGTGTGTTTCTTATGCTTTCGTTATCTCTGTATGTTGATTACCCAAGACATTTATATTTATATAAAGATCTGTCTCTCATGTGGCCTGCTGTCTTCTGTGCAATTCTGGCAATTAATTCACTCTGCTTGTCCTTTGACACAGCAACTGACTGCACTGTAACGAGCACAAGATGACGACCATGCTGTGAGATGGAGGCCCACTATAAAGAGGAGCTCTAACCAAAACACAGCAACAGCAGAAGAGATGCAGGGGGTTTTGTGAAAAATCTTGCTATTTACTTAAGGTTCGCACTCCTTTGATGTCTGTTACAATTACCGAGAACATTCAGGCCTCATAGTTTCAGTTTTAAAAAAAGTGTCCCATTGAAGCCTACTCAATTTCTTTTTCCTTACCTGTCTATGTGGAGAGCTTGCCTGACAAATGTTGTTACATATTTAAAATGCATATTTCAAAGATATTTTGTTATAGAGAAAAATGTATTTTAAATCTCTCTCTAAAAAATGGAAGATGTCCAGATAAAGATACTCTTGCTGTCATTTATCATCATCTAGACACAAAGACATTAGAAACCTAGCTTTTAAAGAGATCATCCTAAATTTTAGAATGGTATCTATGAGTAGCTGTACCTACCGCAATTGCAGAGGAGAGGCAAAGTAATGGTGAAGAATGAAACCTACTTTGAATTACTTCCTCCCAAATATTTTATCACTTAGCAGTGCATTATCTGATAAAGATATGCTTTTAAAGATTTTGTTTTATCTTTCTTTTTAAAAAAATCTGGTTTTATGTGTTATTTGCTGGATTTCACCTCTCAAATGCATTGCATTTTAATCTCTTCTATTGCATCAACTGAGTTAATCTTGCTGCAATCAACTGACTGAATCATTTACAAAACTTCATCTTCCGCCTTCCTCACCATCCACAACTGGAACAAAGTTCACTTTAAACAGTGTTTGTTCTCTTTGTTGTAATAAGGGTAATCTCCATCTTACTATAGGTAGGTCAAAGTCACAAACCTGTGCCAAAGGAAAACTTACACAAAGTGGTAGACGCAGGGCCATATCTGTATCTTATACCATATGCTGACTGAAGAGCATTAACAGCATTATAGGCTGCTAATTCCTGTGTGAGAGAGAAAACAAATACATAAATTAGACTTTGAATTAAATACTGTAATGGGATTGGAACCTACCAGCTATGGATCATCGACTTCTGGCACAATGCTGTTCCATGAGTCTGTGACAGCTAATTTAAAATTATTTTAAAGGATAAATGCCTTTTTTTTTTTTTTCAGCAATTCTCTAATCCCCTGAAAAACTTGATTTTATATTTTCATGGCATAAAAAAGCTCACTGCACTGTGAATGATCAGCCATTAAGTATTTTTAATCCTAAGGATATATACCAATTTAGTGACACAACAAATTCAGGAAACATGTGAGACCACGAGATGAAATAATCTTGTTTTCATCCAGTTTAAAAGCCATGCATGAATTTTCTGCCAGTACCCGTGGATGCATTGCCCAGTCCACTAAACCTCATCTCTGCTGGGCTTATGAAGGAGAAATTATCTCTTGGTGACACTCTACAGTGGTTCAGTAAGCCGAGTGGGAAGAAGGAGGGATACAAATTCCACTCCTGAATCTCTAATGGACAGATGGATGAATGTTCACTGCTGGTCTAACTTTCTCTGGGGTCAGATGATGTAGGCTTAGAGAACTCTTGCAGAAATGTGATTTTAGTACTGTATGGGGAAAATCTGCACCTGCATTGTATCATACACATGGATGCAGTCTGTGGAGGAGGTTCATGGGATCCTGTGAAACTGGATACGGAAGGCCTGGCCCATGGCACATTCCAAGGGTCACACATGGGTAGTGCATCCAAACACAGAGAAAAGATGCATGTATTCAAAAGAAAAAGGAATATTATGATCCCGAAGAAAAGGATCTTGGAGAAGGTACAGTGAAGGCTGGGAATATCTAGAGCCATCCAGAGAGCCATCTTCCAGAGAGCAAGAAATGAACACCACTGGAGCTACAAACTGCTAGACTTTGAACCACAGGATAAACCAGAGAAAACTGCCTTAAAATGACATTCCAGAAAAAAACAAAATCAAACTACAACCATTTTCACTTACTGGCCAGCAAGTAGGGCTTTGGAGAGTTTATTTTACACCAAGAACTGCTCTTAGCAAATGGAAGAGCAATTTTTTACTCCATTATAAATATCTGTTAGGCATAACTCGATTTTTTGTTTGTTTCTCAGCACAGCCATGATAGTGCCCAAGACTGGAATTTTCAGCTTGCCCCTTCTCTTCCTCTTGCCACCTCCAGAAGAGAGTGTATGGAGGCAGGGATTGCTACAGCCAGCATTGCCAGGAACTTCTGCTGGGTTGGGATGTGGTCGCCAGATGGTGCAGAGGGGCAACCTCTGAGTCACCCTAACACCAGAGATGAGGAGGTGGGAGGATGTCTGAGGAAGAGGGAAGAGGTATCACTTAGGACTCTTCCTCCTCTTATAGATGCCTCAACTTCCATGAGTCATGACACACAAGACCCATGATGGGGTTGGAGGTGTTGTACCCCACGAGGGCAGTGAAGGCCAGTGGGAACTCGCAGGGCTTTGGGGAGGGGGGAGCTCCAGCTGCAGCCCAGGGCTGTTGTCGGGTGCCTGCACTGAAGTCCCAAGCGCCAGGCTCAGATGCTCAACAGAAATATGTCAAGCAGCTGTGCTTACCATCTCAGGGCTATGGTGTGGGGCTGGGACAGCCTGACAACAGGCCTGACACCGGGGGGTGGGAGGCAGGGCTCAGCTGGGGGAGCTGCGATGGGTGCAGAGCAACACCCTAATAAACACACCATGGAAATGAGAACGTAGCCACAAAGAAGATGACTTTCCATGCACAAGTTACTCATTGTACAGCAATGAGACAACAGGAGCAAGCCCTGTTGAAATATATCTGAAGAAATAGTTTGGTAATGCCCATTTGAAACCAGCACAACAGTAGTGGGTTCTGTGCAGAGGCAGCAACTGTCTGAAGGCCCGGGAGTGACCCAAGTCCACGTCCACCATGCAAGCAGGTGTCCCTGGGCACTGTAAGCTCAATGCTCTTAGCACTGAGGGGTGCTGCTGGCTTCCACGGTTACATGCCCAAAGAAGGGGACAGTTCTCAACTGCATCATACCATGCAGGTCAGATCTTGAATAAATCCAAGCAACCAGTCTTCGAACATCCTCAAGGAGAAAGCTTCACATAGAATTACCAGGTTTTTACAAAGACATAAACAAACTCAGTCATGTCATGTAAGTTCATTGCAAACACTAAGGCAAACTACTGTACAGGAAGAAAAGGTATGAAAAGTAGGTGAAATTTAGAACTCTTGAGGTGGATGAATGTTTCTGCTGGTTTTTTTTCAATCTAGAAGTGCACTTTCATTTTAAGTATCTTAAAAGAACAGATTTCAGAGGAGTGTTAATAAGAGAGTTGTGCCTAAATTAGAATAGAATATGCATGTTGTGATCAGTACACAGCTCTCCAATTTCAAAGCAACTCTGAATAATTGAACACTTTAATCAAAATGGTAACTGACAGCTCACTAGAATGATACGACCCAGACAGAAACATCCTTTCTTAAGATTAATTGTGGCCTCAAATGTTATTTGATAAATGTTATTTATCTGCTATGCACGTGGAGTCCTGCAGTTGTCCACTGTACACAGTCCGTGTAGACCAACAAAGTTTGTTCCATCAGCAGCAGGAAATAGAGATCTGCTGCTTTCCAGCTCACTGTAATTCTCCAAGAGAACTGGAGAATCTGAAACCTCAGCCTAAGTCACCATTTTAGACACTTCAAATATTAAAGACTATTAATTTCAGAACCACCAGGGAATGGAGCCTTTGGCCATAGGCAAATATTAAAAAATACAAATAAATAAGCAACAATATTCCATTCATTTTCACTATGATCCCCATAACGAGCTTTCTAAATAACAGGAAATTACTTCAGTTTCTTATTACAACCTCCCTGTTCTTTTTGGCACGCTGCAATACAAAGAAATATGGAGTCCAAATACTGGCAAAATATTTGGAATTGGGATTTGGCTTCCATTTGTCCAGAGCCATTGTCTAAAACAGTGTCTGTCTTTGTCCCTGTAGGTCTGTGCTCCCCTCCCTCTTATGAGAAGCCTGATCCAAGGTCTCACAGACCTGGGGAACACCTACTACTCATCAAAAACTGGATTCCTTTGATCTAAAAGCTGTGGATGGAAAGGTTGAGTGTGTGTGCTCAGGGGAGGTTACTCCCTGTCTCAGAATGGAAATAGCCCTTGAGCAACAAGAACAACATGTACTGAAGATTTACCAGTATGTGTGAAAACTCTCAGAGAGTCCTTTTCCTTACAGTGAATTTCCTGCTGTTGCCTGATGTTACTCTGGGTATTTTCATCAAGACACCCAACAGTCATATTCTTGCAGAGCTGATGCTCATTCTTCCTAACACCATGTCTTTAACTTCTGCTGTCTTGTCTGTTCTTAAAAAAATATACTCACACCTGCTGGTCTTCAAAGGAATGAGATCCTGTGGTTTTCAATTCCCAGTCTATGTGTTTTGGTAAATAGCAGTCACCAATTCACTTGGGGAGCTCTTCTTTCCCTTTGCCATGCTCCAAAGAGGGTGGAGAAGTTAGAACAAAAAGAAGGCCCATGGATTTATTCACAGTCAATGCAAGGCTGGGTGGCCAGCCCTCACAAGTCTCATATTTGTAGCTCTTCTGGCTGCTTAGGTAACTGTTAATTTTCTCTGTTTCCCAAGAATGACATCAGACAGGAGAACTTTTAGTACCTGCTGAAATTAAGTGTCTTAAGAGAAATAAAGGCACAAACAGAGTTCAGTCTGTGGAGCACTGGCTGCTCAGCCCCCAAGAGGGCAGCTGAGTGAAACTTCAGTGAAGCTCCAAGGTCTAACAACATCATTTATTCTGCACAGGAAAAATCTAAGGTGCAGTTCAGCTCCTTTTGGAGTAAACTAGATTAAACTAGTAAGTGAAGTGTCACTGCAACTTCCAAGGCCAAAATGGGAGATATATGGACAACACAATTTTACCAGGGACTGAGGGTGAAAGAAAGAGGCTTGCTACTGGTTGGTGCAATGTGTGTCTGTGAGCAAGGGCAAACAGAAAGTGAAGCCTAAGACTCATTTCCCTAAGAGAATAAGCCACAGGGAGGGTTTTATGTACAGGAGGCTGGCTAAAAACAGACTTCAAACTGTGCGCAGACGGAATAGTTCTCCTGCATTTGGATGAGCATGGAATATATTAAATGTACATATTTGTAAATCAATAGGCTTGCATCAAAAAACCATACTCTTATTAATTTATTCTTCTAATAGACAAAAACTGCAAAGCACCTGATGTTAAGTAACAACTTGTCTTAAAAGGGTAAAACCACTGTATCTGAGCAGGATGACAAGTAAAGCAATAGAAGCTTTACTTTTGTTGAAATCTATGATATTCCTCCTCTGATTGATAAACCATTTTGATTTTAGTTTGTTCATAAAATGGAAGATGATCTTCTTTGTGCTTCTGTGTTTAAGTTCTGAGCATTGAAGGGACAGAATTTCAGCTAGACGCCCAAGGACTTAACTACATAATTCCCATTACAGTTAATTGAATAAAATGATAATAACTATAATTAAAATCCAGGGATTTATCCTATAAAGTAATTTAAAGGGACTGATGGATGGAAGGCATTATACCATTTTAATCAAGGTACTGCTGACTCACTTTGAGTGAAGGTTATGTAACCAGAAATGAGATTGCAAGCGGATCCTGAATAAATACCGCTCAATATTAAATATGTGCAAAGTACTGAAGGAACAAGTCTCCTCTCAAAACAAGAAGTACCAAAAAGTAATACACAGGGAAGCATATTATCCCAGGTTTTAAGGAACTTACCACACAGCTGAAGTTTGGAATAGTTGCGTACTTGTAAGAGTAAGGGTACAGCAGCATCTGTGCATATGCGTGGAAGGACAAATAGGCTTTTATTTGTTTCCGATGTTTGCGGAGAAAATGAGCAACAGCCTTTACTTCAGGCTCAGACTCAGGAAAGGGGCCACAGTAGGTGTCATCGCACGGGTGAAGTGAAGCACCTTCATCTAGAGATTGAAAGAGAAAGTTGATGGCAAGCGATCACGGAAAATTTCTCAGGGTCAACTTCCGGCTCAGCCTGTGTGGGCCTGCGCACAGAAGTGTGGAAAGCAATAAACAAATTGCTTTCTTGTGACTGATGGGCAAGAGCCAGTGGGACCTCAGCACAGTGATCTGGTCGATCATCTAGTAGATACACCAAATTGCCAACTGGCCAGCTACATGCAGTTGTCCCTGGAGGACATATTTTTAACCCAACAGAAAAAGTCTGACTTGATTGTATTTTGTTCCCTGGCTTTCTGCATACCATACTTCTTTTACTATATATTCCATACCTCTTTTACTAGTCACTACCAAGACAAATCTAGCCTTTAGGAGCATATTAACCTACTAGCTACTACAGTGATGGTTACAATGGTAGGTAGATAACCTCAACGGGCATTATCTTAGAGACTGGTTTAAAACATGAGAATTGTCCCTGACTTCTGCCTACTTTTACTCTTGCAAACTTTATGGAAAAAAATGACAAGCCACATGGAATGATCACAGACTTAGCTAAAACTGAAATCATCTCACTTTGCACAGGGCTTATTTTTCCTTCGAGTTTAGGGCACGGGTTCAGTTGTGGGGACATCTTTCACCACATCAACCTGCTTAGGTGGCAGTAAGTTGTAGAAGTGTAGCCTGCATGTAATATCCCATGAGGCACTGAAAGATGAAACTCAGAAAAGGAGATGTGGCAGTGGCTCCTTGATCATTTAGCAATTCTGCATCTGAGCCACCGTCTCATTTACACCTTAGGGCCTGGATCTAAAAAGAACAATATTTATGCAAATGCCTACTGCTCTTTTATCCACTGTGATTTCAAAATGCCACATGTTTTACACTGACCCACAGAATAATAATACTTTGTTTACTACATTCCCTGGTGTCATCAGGGAATTACAAAAGCAGTGTTTTATTAGTTTTCCTTTGTATAGTAAGTACTGCCTTCTTCAAATAATAAGAGCAGTGTGTCAGAAGGCATAATAATATGAATTAAAGCAGAGTTATGCAATCAACCTAATGCCCCCAAAATTATATAGTGGAAGAATCTCATGCTGCAGCTTCATTTGTAATACAGAAATTGAGGCTACCATGCAATGGCCACAGGTGAGGATTTCAAAAGGTATTAGTGCTTAGATTGCAGTGGATATGGAAGGGTTATATAGAGGGCAGATGGTCTCCTCCCTGCAGAACAGATGGCCACCAAATCATCCAAATCCCAAGAGGGCTCTGCCTCGATGTCTTGTCAGGCAATATAGCTAAAGCAGAGCTATTTAACAGAGCCTCAGGAGTCTTTGCTTTTTTTATGGATACTTCATCTCCTGTAACAGTGTTGTCTATTGAATCATGAAAATGGACATCACTGTTAACACACAACAGAATCCTACAAGCTAATGGTAAAATGACCCACTGGTAAAATATGACTCAGCTTAGTGACTTCCAATGAGGAAAAAACTCTCTAAACTGTCTGGCCTATTGTAGTGAGCCATTTGCACTCCCAGCTGCAGTTAATGCTTTTCCTTAAGTGACGCTTGGTGGTAGCAAAAAGAGAGGGTTTCCATGGATAATGTAAGGATACCCTCAATTTTCATACTGGAAGTTCTTTTAAAGTAACACAGAAGAAAAAAAAAAATACAGTGGGTATCAACTCCTGTGAAATTTCTGAGTTACAGTCACGAGAAAAAAATGGAACTGCACAAAATGTCACCCAGCTGCCTTATTTTTCTACCTGATAGCATACTGGAGGAGAACAAGTACCCTCCAACATCCATCATGAGGTCAAATGTACAAAGGAAATGTGTGCAGAGACTAATAAAACTAATACTTTGGTACAAAATGTAGACTGTGAGGATGGATGAGCTGGTGCATGATTCTCAGACTTCCTTGCAGTAATTTCTTCTGCCAGTATGTGGGACTGTTCTCAGTGAGCAGTGGGGTGCACTGGAAATTGGGATGCAATGGGAATTTTAACTCCCACTGCTGCTGTCTTGGGGGCTTTGGATCCAACCCATTTGAACTGCATTTGCCCTAGGACATAATTTAGTTCTAAGTATCTCATTTGCTTTAAACTTGCCAATAGTTTATTTAATGAACATTAAACTGTTGTGCCAGTTATTGCACCTAAATATATATTGCAAGGAGCATTTTGGCCCAGAGATCTTGCAGTCAGTATTCACCTGGGGCTGTGTGCAATTTCTGTGCACTGTTTTGGGTACAGGGCGCACTGCAAAGCGACATCTACCACCATCAGTGATGTGGCCCTTTTCTCGGTCTCTAGAGAATACAGAAGCAACATCATAAAGCTTACATCAAAGTCCTACACTAGAAAGGAAGAGGAAAGCAGATGCTGTGTTATCTTTACCCTGCAGCTCACATTTAGTGGCTTTGCTGGGGCTGGATTCTGCCACACCATGCCTGCCTGGAAGCCCCACGGTGAAGTTCAAACTTTGTCCGCAAACTGTAAGTGCAACTGAACTGAATTAAAAGGTTGTTATAAGCAGATGCAGTATTAAATGTTAAACAGACCATGATTATACAAGCCTCAAAGTGTGATATGATCCACATTCTTCTCTGCTTCATTTAGTGTCAGATTAATGAGAATATGGGGTGCCAGGTGAGGATCTTCTGAACACCAGTCAGCCCAGTTAATGAAAGAGCTCTTTATTCTCTGGCAAAATAATCAGATGGAGTTTGGGTCCAGTGTAGGAAGCAGAGCATGTGCATGGTGGGATGATGAGCAACCTTGAATCAATTTTATTTTTTAAACTTAGGGCGGGACCTGTCTTTTAATGTTCAGTGCAGGAGAGAAGTGCAACTAGTAGTGGATTACAACACATGATGTGCATGTGTTTTGTTATAGTCTCACTCAGCCAAGAAAAAATGTTTTTTACTGAAAACTAAGCAAACATTTTCAGGACTGAGTGAAAACTGTGCTTTGATACAGTGGCTGGGGAGCAAGAAGAGGGAGGACAGAGCAATTTGAACCAAAGAAAGATTCATTAGGACTAGAAAGAAAATGCACTTTGTGAGTAACTATATAATGTTGCACTGAGAGGTAACTATAACATGGCTCTGAAGACTTTGTAAGACAACGGTTCATTCCAACCATGCTGGTGGCTATCTTCTGAACAATAAATGTATGTCCCCAAAATGCCTGCAGTTGTGACTTACTCTCTTACAAGATGTTAACAGTGATGCAGGACTCTGGTTCATTTTTACATTATTTTTGCAGCATCAAATTGCCTTAAAGATCATGATAGCAGCCCTGGGACCATCTTTTGTAGTGGAGGGATTCTCAACTAACACAGGCTTTCTGTAACTGCTTCTGTGTCAGTCCTCTCCTTACTGCAACTAGAGTCCAGAAAAACTGGAAGCATATTTCACAAATCTGTAATACATTGAGTGTATGCTTCTGTTCACTCTCACCTCATTGGTACACACCCTAGCAGATTATTTACGCTCTTTTATCCTTACAGTTCTCAAAAATCTCCTTAAAGAACCCAGTCGCCACAAGCCAGACTGTACAGTGCTCACTCCCGCTGCAGCCATTGGAGTATTGTGGGAACATCTAGAGACTTCCAGGGGAAGAGGGATGGGCTGAAGGGAGGGCTGTTGCACTAGCGCTACGCAAACACAATTTCTGTCTTTATAAGTTTATCAGGTAAATAAGGAAGGTGGCCGAATGCTGGAGAACAGCTGCACAGAGAGGCAAAGGAAGTTGCTCAAGGTTGGAAAACAGGTCATCAGAAGAACGAGATATATATCGCTGTATTTCACAACAAAGTGTTATTGCTTTCTGCTGCACCAGAACTGGCACGGCAGCTTACTCCTGTGTGAGTCTTGCTATAAGATTTAATAAAATACCATTTCTTCTTTAGTGGCCCCATTCCAAATCTCCTGGTAGTATTTCATTACTGCTGCATTCTCAATGCAAAACTGAGGTCAATTTTTATGAAAGTATTTACAGAAGTGCTGGGAGTTTAAAATTGGATCTTCATGCATTTATAAGCACCTTCTTTCTTTATCAAACCACTAGTAATAATGGCCTTAAAATAGTATCAGACATTTCTCTGTGAGGCCAACAAAGCAAGTCTGACATTTCCAAAGCTACAGCCATTTCAAAGAAATGACAAATTAAATAAAATTAAGTTTGAAATGTTTCCTAAAGCTGTAGACCAGTACATTCCTAAATATGATGGGCCAGGCTCAATACTGTGCTTCAAATTTTTTACATGATTGCAGAAATACAGAATTGCTGTATGTGCTTTTTTTTTTTACTTTGCCACACTCGCCGTGAAAACTTTTTACTTGTCATGAGATGATGTGTTTTTCCAAAGTTCAGGACTGCTACTCTTTTATAAGCTAAAGATTTGAGCCCTGGCCTGTGGCTTTACGGGAAAGTAGCTTCAACTTTAAAAATAGAAAAGAGAATACTTCACAATGGATGCGACCTAACCTACTTACTCTGTTGGATAATTAAATACAAGAGTAATCTGACCTGGTGGACCAAAGTATCTCCACACTTACCACACCATTTCACTTTCCAGTTGCGATTAGCATCAACACCATGACACCGAAACCTTGTGTTCTTTGACCTTGTTTTCCTCCAAAATCGATCCTAACATAAGTTACAAAATAGTTAAACAGCAATATTACTATATTTTGGCAAAAATCTATTTGTACATATAACAAACCAACACTGGCAAACAGATTCAGTATTAAATTTTAACTGGACTAATTTAATTCCGTTTTGCCTGCCACTGAGTGATGGACCAGCTTATACAGAAAGTCATCTTTGAATGGTGTAGCCACCATTTGATCTTTCCTGTCTCAACAATATTTTGAGTAATACTACTGATACTACTTACATTTGTCCAGCTAAAATGATATCCATCCACATTAAATACAGGCATGATATAGAAATACAGCTGAATTAGCATCTTTCTCATCGCAGGATCGGTCTGGTATGTCTGAAGAGCCTAAAGCAGAAAAAACAAAGTAAGTAGTTTCCATAATAAAAATAATTTCCCTGTTAAGTATTGTGACAGGCTAAGACAGTCACATGGCCTTTGGCACCACTGACATCCTGAGAGCTGTACTTGAAAGGCTGACATCCTCCTGCAAATGTGGTTAAAGGCAGCACGTGAATGTGTGAAAAGGATGTTCAAAAGAGCCTATTCTCTGCTTCTCAGTTACTTTCAATAGCCAAGAAAATACAACCCATATTACCGAAAAGCAAATGCATACAAAAGTGTTTCTTGACACAGGAACTGAAAGTCAGTGGAATTGATTTTTAGTTGAGGAAACACGTTTAGCTCCTGTAAGATAATCAAGGGCTGTTGTTTCCACCAGGTGATGATTTGGTGAGGTCAGAGCGTGTCTCAAAGTGTTTAAGGTTCACATTATGTAAGCTTTTGTTGTAGTCGAAGTAATTTACTATGCGCACAGTCACCAATACATGCAGCATATTCCTTTATCATTTAAAAAACCCTCTACTTTTGGAGAACCTCAAGTATAAAGTTTAGTAGAGGAAGTCTAAGTAGGGAAAGTATTTTTTTTCCATTCTACATCTTAGAAAAGCGCAGCAAACCAGAGGCTCCTCAGCAGTTCTGTTTGCTGATGCCACAGATGCTCCTTTACCAGTTTTGGGAAGCTTGGACTCCACATGCTGTAGCAAAACCTGCCCCTTGCCATAGCTGGGCATCCTTCAAGTTTTAAGCCTTGATTCTGTACGGTGAGAAATCAAGTGTGTCACCTGGCAGGCAGAACACGTTTCACACTGGCGCTGGGTTCGGAGGGATGCCCGAGCCTGGCTCCTCTCCTCCTGGTGCTGCAACTACAGCCTTCTGCTCTGCAGTATTCCTGGCCTTCCAGATCCAAGAAGGAACGTGTTTGGGGGACAAAGGGGAATGTTTGCTCTGAAATAAACTAAGCTAAAAGCTTTTCAGTTGACAAATACCAGGGAACAGTGTGAAGTATGGGAATCCGCTACTTCCACGCTCCTAACCATGCAGCTGTTTGGATTATTGAAGCTTCCACAGGAGCTGATGGATAATTTTTGAGGAATACCTGCATGAAAACCCCATACAAATGGACATACCTGGGGCTTAAATTTACTCATGGAGGAGTTTGCACTTTTTTTTTTAAGATTTCTCAATGCTTTTCCTAGGCTGTTCATTCAGCTCTCTGCTGTGTAGTGCTTTCACCTCACCCAGCCTCAGCTTCCCACCCAGCAGTGCTCTGCACCTGCAGGTCCTTCAGCCTCACCTGCGCATCCAAAGCAGCATGTCACCCCTGTGCAAAGCCACCGAGGCACCCAGTGCCACTCCACACTGAGCTCCTCTTCTCTTTCAGCCTGACAAGACGAGAGGAGATGGCGCAAGAGAGGGTGAAGGAGGCACCGCACAGAACACAATGAGACCTGGGCAGCAGCTGGGACAGATGCTGAAAGAAGACAGAGCTACCGCGGGGTAGAAGAGGATGACAGCGGGATTTTGAGGGGAAGCTTTGTGGAGCTGTGGGCTGCCTGGGAAAAAGTCCCCAGCCAATGCAGAGGTCACAGGTTCCCTGGCCTATGTACCAGAAATCCCCCAAAGATTCTTCGCTGTAGTGGTATGGCATTTAAATTCAATATACTTGTATTAGGAAGCCGTATCAAGGCTACAAATACTTCTGGATAAAAATATGGGCATTTAGGGAATTGCAGCTATAGTAAATAGTAAAAAGTAATTTTGTCAAAACAACGCAATGGTTGCTCAAAAACAATGACCATGAAAACAAGGGCTCTGTTTCATTGATGTTCCATATGCAGAAAACACCAACTAAAGAAACTAGGGCTACTCTGTGCATTAAGCTAGCCCTGCACTTAAATCTTCACAGGACTGAGAGCCTATCTGGTAAGTAGGAATGCAGAATCTGTAAGACTGTTCTTACGGTGGAAACAGAACGAAGTTGTGCTCCAAAATGTGAGTCGAGGAAAATGAACATTATTCCCATGCTTATTTGAGGGAGAAGTAATTTGACTGGGGAGGAAAAAAGGCACCACATACCACTTCCTTGACTTTTTAATGCTTTTCTCCTTTTAGACAGTATTAACAACTAAGCTCAAGTTGTGTCTCCGTGGTGGGTTTTTACTTATCAGTGATAATGAGATTGCCATATTTGCTTGTATCTGTATTTATGTATGCCACTCTTCTGCTGTCAGTTACATCTGTAATTACTCATTTTGTTACAGTGTAGTGTATCATAAAGTGCAATGCTATAAGATTAAACTCTTTAAAACATTTTAAAAATAATCTCATTAAAATAACTACAGATAATTAATCAAATTAAGCTAATACATTCCTTAGAAATTGCATGGATGAGCATTACAAATTTTTAGAACCTTTCCAAATTTGCAAAAAGTGACAAAATGAAAATAGTTTAATTAATAATTTAATTAATAATTTTTAATGGTCAGTATGTTTTAAATCCAGTGAATAATATGTTTTTCTTCTTAGGTAAAAGCACCACCATTTAAAAAACGAAACAACACATGGACTGCAAAATGTCAAGTACCCCTTCACTTTTTAAAGCTACTCTGTTATTTTAATGACTGCTGTCTTTGACAAAATGCCATGAGAGACTTTGAAAAGCATTATAGTCCCCAGTAATACTCTTCAAAATTTTAAGTCTTAAAGTTGATTTAGAGCCAAATATGGCAACCATTCAATTGTGTTTTTTAAAGCATATATGGTTTATCTTAATAATTTGGTTACCCTTTTAGAGTACCATTTAATTTAAAATGTAATGGACTTGATGTGGCTTTCTGCTTCATGGAAAGCAAAAGTGTAGATGGTGTAATGTGTTGTAAGCGATATCATATTAATTTTTTTCTGCTGAAAGTATTTTGTCTTTCATGCTGTTTTTATCTGGCAATTTGAAATATGTAATCACGCAACACAGACAGTATAATCTTACCTCCCTGATCAGGGAGGTCTTTGGCAATGTGCCCTACAGTTACTAAGGTGTGTCCTTGCTGGAGCATCACCCATGACTTGCCTTTTGTGACGTGACTCTGAAATCCTCCGAACAATGATCACGTGAACCACAACCCCCCCCAGCAGTGCTGAAACATTTTCTCTTTACTATGGCACAAGCAAGATGAATATAAACCATTAGTGAATTAACTGCATTGTAGTGTACCCAGAGGCCTCAGAATACAAAGCAATGCGACTTTATACGGCTTGATTCTGCTTCCCCATCATGCAATCAATAGCAGCTTTGCTGCTGAGTGTGCAGAGCACCAGACTGCCCCAATAAATGCTGAATAGTGTTATTAGTGAATGAACAGATGATGCAGGAACCCTGCCAACACCGTGCAAGCAATCTGCGTGGGGGATGGGGAAAGGACCAATGATTAATAGGAGAGGGCTCGATCATCTGGATCAGCAGAGGGGTGGTTGTTGACAGCTATGCCAGCATAGGATGGCTGAGGATCTGGTCCATGGTAAATTTAATTCGGGGGCTGAAGTGAACAAAAGAGCTATATTGTAAACTGCCAAGGCGATAAAAGGCAAGAGTTTAAAATGGATTTAGGATGCAGCTGAGCTTTTTATAAAGTAAAGAGATTGACTGAGAAGGACAAAGCAAGGAGACAGGGCTGAGAGAAACTCTAAAATTGCAGTTAAGCTTAATAACAATTTGCTGTCCCACAATTAATTATTATTACATTTCAGGTAACAATCAGCTTTTGCTGTTTCCATTTTTGAATTCAACAATTACACTGAATTAAACAGTTACTATTTTAGCACGGGGAATTGACTCCATTGCTGCTCTACCAGAAATCACATAAAACTGCTTCCAACAAAACATGACTAACTCTTCCATGCAATTGTTAAGATATCAGTTGAAACATCCTCTCTGATGGCAACAGAGAATGTTTTACTATTGTCTATATATCTTACATTTTAGCAGGGTAACACTGTGATCTGCCATTCAGGCCTTCATCACCACTATACCCTTTTGGCAATTTAGTAGTTAGCTCTGGCTCTGTACTTGGAAGCAATACATCTTTTAATCTCCATTTTCCCTTTTACTGTTAGTGTCCTGCTTTTGCACTCAAATCACAAGCAGAGTGGTAAACCCATTATTAAATGTAAGATACAACTGAGTATCTAAAATGTCTTAAAACAAAGAGTCAAACTTTTAAGGCTGAAGCCTTTTTTTTCCCACCAGGTAAAATCCTCTTCTTTGGAAGCACATCCTGCAGGAGGAACCCAAAACAAACCACTGAGAAAGATGACTGTGTACTGCAACTACTCCACAAGACTCAGAAGAGAGCCCATGAAAAGTCTGAAAAGAAGGACCTGCAAGATCCCCAAAGGTTTGCTTATGCTGCTACTTAAGGATGCAAATGGAGAAGATGCTGAAGCAGAGGGACAACGGCATGATTGACAGGTTAGAGAAGCAAACAGCAGTTCCAGGAAGCTTGCACATGCCTGGGACCACCCAAGCAAATGTAGGATCTTGTGGGGAAGAAGCTGGATAGAGTTACACAGATCTTAATGGAAACAGGAGACGTAACTTTTTGGTTCCACTTAGAGAAACAGTACATTAAAAAAAACCTAATAGGTCCCAAATAAGTCAAGGCTGCCCAGCAGGGAAAAGAAGGGCCTGAGTTATTCTGAAGCACTGTGAATACTCTGAAAAGGGCAACATAAATTTCTCTACTAGTAATTGTATGAAACTAAGGCCCACCAAGTTGGTGGAGACCTTCCCTGAGATATCTACCACAGAAAAATGTAATTCTTGAATTTTATGTCCTAGTTATGTTGGGCCAGGTTAGTACCCATTGAGGGCAACCCAACAGAACTTGCTTGAATAAATTGTTCTGTTAAATTGTTGAGACACAGTTAAATAATGAAGATGCAAATAATTCCTCGTAATTTGATTTCTGGAACAAGTAAATTGTTCAACACACAGAACCTTTTTTCACAGTCCTTTCTCATGGTCAGTAGTGTTTCTGCACATCAGTAATTTTACTGAGGCCCTAATTATTCAGCATCATTATGCAGAAGTGAATTGCTAAAATATAAAGCAGAATTTCTTCCCTAGGGCAAGTAATAAGTTGGAACAACAATGTGAATTCTCTTCATGCCTTGAAGAACAACATACTCAACCCCTTAAAAACTTTCGCAGAGTAGCATTTGAATGTGTTAGTGATTAATACTTTTAAGAGTTTGCACTTGCAAGCGTCTTTGAAGAATTCTTACTACAGGCACAACACAGCTGCAGGGTTACCTTTATTTTATGAAGATGTATTCGCATTGTGAAAAATGAATAACTGCAAGTAAAATGAAAGTAATTTTTAACTTCTTAAGATCATGGGTAGGCAGGAGGATGCAGCTGAGAAGCTGAAAGTGCACATAAGAAATAATACAGTACCTAGTTGCTTTTGGAAGAGGAGAACTGGAAACCATTTTAACTGTTGTTTTTTTCCATTATGAAGATGTCACAGAAAAATAAAGGACCTTCTCTAAACTGTCTTACTGTGGAACAGAACCTGGGAAAATCCACTGTGGACAAAAGGAGAAAGAAATACTGCACAGTACAAAAATGGTTTGCCACAGCTGCTTTTAAAACAATGCATCACATGCCTCATTGTGGTGATACTACAGTACTGCACTCCATCTTTTTGGCATTGGCTTAGATTTTAGCAACTAAAAAAAAAATAAAGAAAAGGCATCACAACTGAGAGCCTATTCTGGGAAACTTGTTGATAGTGTTCACTGCTACATTATTTTCCTTCCCTCAGAAGTGGTGCACATTAGTAACCTTGGTTTTCAGTAGCAGGGACGTGCTGGGGAGATACAGATGCTCAGAGCGAAGTGGGATGTAAGAAATACATCCTGCGGAAATAACCGAACTCACGCAGAACTGGACCGGCCCTGGAGCAAAGGGGAGACGTTGAGTAGAAGCAGAAACTACGTACACACATGTGTTTACTGCACAGAAACTTCAACTGACATTTGAGGATGAAAAAAATTAAGAGGATAAAACAGATTCTGCATTTGTACCAGTGCCTCTTGCTGTTGAAAGGCTGATGAATGAAGTACTGAGTGAAGAGGCTGGAAGAGGCGATCTCTCTGATGGAGAAAAAACAAATAACGTTTCAGGCAGAAGCTCCTGACAGAGAAGAATGAATTAGCTAAAGATAAGTAAGGCAGAATGTTTCAAATACAGATGCTGCAGGATGAAACAGATGGATTTTTCCTCCAGATAATGGATATATAGGGAGCACTCAGAGAAGTCAATTTTTTTCCTGAGGTTAGGCAACTAAAAAGATGGCTGGGGAGACCTGAGTCTGGCAAACAATAAAATTTAAGCTCCAATGATTGTATTGCATTTACTGAAAGAGCTGCGGAGTGCTTGGGGAGAGATCTGTCACCAGGTGACTGGTCCTTCAAGGTGGAGAAAGCCCAGTCTTCATGGTGCGATCCTCGCTGGCAGCTGTGAAGGAGGCTGCAGGGGGCCAATATACAGCCATTAGAAGCTTCTGGCCTTCCTAAAACAATGGTGAACTAAAAATTGATGAACAGGAGGAAAACCCAGATAGGAAGATTCCATAGAGCAAGAAGACGTGATGGTTTAAAGAGCAACAAAAAAATTCAAGTCAAACCAATATGAGCTGAAGAGCCTTGGCTGAAGGGGATGGGCCTCAGGAAAAAGGAATGTATCCAGCTAAAGGGTGAAAGGAAAAAGCTGCAGGTACCGTATTTGTTTTGGCCTTGCATGCCTCTGATTCACTTTGGAATATTTCAAATTATTTCGAAAGCTCTTCAGGTTTCTGAGAGCCAGCACTCAAAGATATGTTAAGAAGAGTGGCATATCTGTCCCCAGGAATAGGAGTGGCACAAATGTATGGCGCAGAGGGTGAGGCAGTCAGGACCATCCTTTCTTTCCTCTATGGTTCAAAACTTCTTATTGGAGAACTCCAAAAAATGGAAAGCATATTGTGAGGGGTGAACTATCTACATTGTCTCAAAGAATAACTAAATGCAGGTGTAATAAGCATCCTTCAAATGAATATTAGTTTGAAATCCTGGGTAGTGGGAATGTGGCATTTCAGCTGTACCTGTTCAAAAGACTTAAGTCTGTTGACAAGTGACAGGTCAAGTGTATAATCTTTAACAAACATTAGTGTGTCGTTTCACATAACTATCTTGCGCACCCCCAAATCAGACTATTTCTGAAGGGGGTGAAAAACTGGTATCTGAATTCTATAATCAGACAGTAATTTTGAGGCTCTGGTAGTTATGGATAGCAAGGGGAAATAAATTTCCTGACCCCTAAAGGTTTGCCAGTTTTGATGGAGCTCAGCAAGACCCAGAAATGATCCAGAATGCAAAGCTGTTTTCCTGACAGTGTGGATGGACTTCAGCACTGGAATGAATGACTGAGTGCTGCTCTGAGTGTTGATGTAGCACACTGCAGATGTTTTGTCCATCAGGACACAGACTATGGAATTTTGCAGAATAAGTGCTACACTGGCTTTCAGCAGACCTTAAAGTAGGAATACTTATAGCTTTATGGCCTTCTCACCACATGGCCTGCACAGCGCAGAAGAAGAGCCAACCCTTTTTAACACTGATGCTGTCTGGGCCTCCTGCATGGACCTGCATCTGATCACACTTTAGTTCTTATTCAGTTCTGTATATCTGTATGTGCTGTTATTTAAGGTATCCTGTCTTTACAGACAAGCACTTCATAAGCATTCCTGAGGAAGAATCTGAGGTCTTGAACCCTGCAAAATTCCTGGTAAAGACTGGTCTCTGGGGCCTGATCCACAAGCCTAATGGCTGGCTAACCGGCAGTACGCATCCCATGTGCAACCCACAAGGTGACTCATAAATCAGTCTCAAGCTTAGAATAGCGGGGGCAGCTGTTGCCATTTTGCATCTTGGACAGTCTGTGTGTCTCTCTTAGCTCATTATTATGGAGTGAAAAGATGGGCTTCAGGCCTGATTTTGGCAGCAATCAATACCAATGTCAGCATTTAAAAAAAAATCTGGCCCCAGCCTTTAGCTTCTTTGTCTGGGGTTACCTATCTGCTCCCTGGGTGGAGGATGAAGCACAAACACATCATAATTGGGATCACAGAACACTCACATTTCAGAATTTGGAATTTTGACCATGCATATCACAAATTGAAGTATACAGAGTGTACTGCAAATATTTTCAGATTTGGGATTCTTCTGAGATGAATCAGCTATTATGGCCCATCTTTAAGGGATGACACAGTGCTGCAGGGGCTTTGGAGCTGTGGATTTGGATTCCCCCACTATACAGCTCCTTCCCTGTGGGACCATGGATAGGGGGGAACATTCATGGGTAGTCTATCAAGGTCAACGCCTGAACAGACTTATCAAGTCACCTTTATCAAATCCAGAAAGCTCAGAAGTAGTTCTGAACATTTTTTCAGCAAAGACCATAGATACTGGCTGGGTTCTGTCCCAGAAGTAGACAGTAGCACTGCTCACCCAGGAAAAAAATCCACAACAGTCTCACATTAAAGAAAAGTTGCTATGTGCAATGCAATGCAATGTAAGCTGACCCACATTCAAAGAATAATTATATTACTTTCAGGAAAGTCCTCAAAATTTGAAACATTTGAAAAATATAGGAACCTACGGAGTCTACGGAAGCACGTGCCACAGTTCACTTTTGAGATGCAGATATACTGAAACTGGTCAACATATGCCAGTTTTCCTTTTTTCCTAAAAAGGCCCACTTTTGAGGGTAGGAGAGAAGGTGATGATGGAGGTTACTGCATTTCCAAAGTGTAAAGCTATTTGCACCTTCACGTGAGGCCCCAACGAGGCTGCTCCCTTAAGGGGATGTGCTTGTTCTTTATGGACATTTCCCTTACAGTTGCCATTGGATTCTTAGAACATTTTGTCAACAAGAAGTACAATCAATGCTTGCTTCATAAAGGTTTTTAACTACATTTCTTGAATTTTCCGTTCTTGAAATACAAATTCCTGCACTGGAAACAAAGAATAGTGCATCTTAAAGTCACATCTCTTGTGTGTTGTTTTCTGAAAATGAATGACATTTCAAGGTTATACATAATTGACGTGGATCAAATAGCAGTATTTATTAGAGGGAAGAAAGTCAAACCAGATGCAATGGAAATCCTCATCTGCTTCCACTAAAACTGAAACAGAGTCTAGTTTTGATGTTAATTTGAATAGCAGCCTGTGAACCGTATTTCAGATTTTTAA
The DNA here is from genome assembly GCF_964273445.1 of Streptopelia decaocto. NCBI lineage: Eukaryota > Metazoa > Chordata > Aves > Columbiformes > Columbidae > Streptopelia > Streptopelia decaocto. The sequence continues at coordinate 36,259,410 of NC_138655.1, read as the reverse complement.
AACAATGGTAAAGTCCTAAATTTGAGGTCTGGATAATTTGATATCTGAACTCTCCTTCTCCTCTCACAATTGCACACCCAATGAAGAGGAGTTAAATGTTCTTATATAACACATACACATATATAGATGTACTTTTGCAAGAAGTCTATAGGTTTTGTTTTTTTGTTTCTATGACAGCTATTTCATTTTGGATAAATACATGTTATGTCTGATAAACATCTTTTATTTCTGAAGTCTATTGCTTTCTACAAAATAATAACACATAATAAAGTCCCTTTCTTTCCAGTTTGTAATATTTACCAACACCTTTTAATGTATCATTAGATCCTGTGCAGTCTTTATAAAAATCTAAGCTAAGAAAACTTCTTTTTTTCCCCTAAATCTTTTGCTGTGGACAGAAATTCTGGTTTACATTAGATTCACATGTCATTGCAGTTTCCCTTCAAAGTTGTCCATGCATAATCAGTTCTGTTTCCTTTTAGAGTTCCTCTTGCTTCCCTACTCCACCACAGGCCTCTTAATTTTCCTACTGTCAGGGCCCTTTTTCCACCCCTTTCCAGCTGAGTAAGGCTTGAAGTTGGTGTGACCCCACTGTCACCTGGCTGGTATTCCGCTACAAAACAGGTGCCGACACTTCTCTGTGGCTTGTTAGCTGGTACCTAAAATTCTGATTCTGTGTGCACAGGTGTCCCCTTTCTTGAGTTGAAATTCAGTGATCCTGAGGTAGGGTTTGTCAGAGGCCACCAGTATTGCTAACTCTGGTAGAACAGCTGATTATCTTTAGCTGAGAGACTACAGGCATTCAGAGGCGCCTTCTGCAGAAACAGTGACGTTGTTATTAACTCCAGACCGATGGAACACAGAGCCATGGCTAGAGATCACACTGGAGTAGATTGTAATAAAACAAAACAAAAAAACCCCAAAAAACACACAGAAACCCCAATCCCCCAAACCAAACAATAGTCTTCGCTCTCCTTTTGTTTGTTTCAAAATTGTGAGTAGGCTGGTTTTGTACTTTCAGTCATACATTATCACATAATGCAAAACTCTTTCCTGTGCATTCTCTTCCCCTTTTAAATCCTTAACTTACACTTCTCTACCTTTCTCCCTTTTTCTCTAGTTCATCTGTTCTTTTTCTCTGACTACTGCATTTGCAATAGACACACTAAGCCTGCGGAGCAGGCAGCCTCTTGCCTTCCCACACTCTCGTCTCACATCCTCACTTCCCAAGTCTGATCTGCCTTTGTTCACTTTGCATTTCTGGATACATGGGAGCTGGGTCCTTCTCAGCCGCGTAACTCCAGATGCTTTGTAGAAAGCGGGGAGCCCATACCCCAGCAAGCCACAGCAGCAGCCAGCTGCTCGGTGGTGTCCCCCATGGCTCGCAGCAAAGCCACTGGCACCCCAAACCCACCGCTTCCAGAGGTGCAAGCGAGATACCGAAGGCTTCCCAAGCTGGGTGGGAATATCTGGTCAAGTTTGCAGCACCCAGTCTTGAGCTTGAATGTTAAGCAACATTCACACACAGAGGTTGCTTTCTAAGCTAAATCACTTGAAAAGCCTAGTTGTACACAAGAGTACAGGTATTTCAATAAAAAGCAAGTGACAGAGATCACAGGGTGAAGTGAAAGCTCAATAAAGTATTTCAGGCTGCCTGCACAGTAAAGAGATGCACATATATTGTTCCTGCTGGAAAAGTAGCTAACATAGCATAAATCCAACATTTCCTTTTGCTTGCCTTAAATCAATGGGTTTGTGATGCTATTCCTTAAAGTCAACAAACATGCCAGGAAAAATCTGTTTCCAAGCTGACTGCTTTCTCAGAGCTACCCATAAGTGCCAGGGAGGATGGAAAGTGGGCTGCCAGGCTGCAGAGGTGCTGAAGGGAAGAGTTTGCCAGCAAAAGAGAATTGCAGAGTTTAAAGCATGGAGAGACCTTCAGTTTTCCCTGAGTTCTTACAAAAAAAGTCTAATTAATTTAATGAGAAAAGCAATATCCTAAACCACACACTCTAATAATCTTGTGTTTCCTCCTCTCCCAGCCATTTTTAGCATAATGATGGCGACTATGAGAATACTGTATTCTTATCCTGATGCTTTTTGCTTTAATGCTGGATTGAAATATGTATGTCATTTGTGAACAAAGACAATGCATGACCAAGATGTGCAAAGGCGGTGCACTCCTGTAGTCTCAAGGAGCTCTGCAGAAACTTCTTTTAATCTAGGAAAATGCTTTTACATAGTTAGCAAAACAGTCTTACTAGCAAGCTACTCTTCGAGGATCTCACATAACAACCAGGAGGTTTTTATATACACATACACAGACTGTATTCTGCCATAAGCTCTACATAAAAACCTTGTGACTTTTACCTGTCTCCCAGATTGATGGGAAAACCTTTGTAAGGAAGATGTACCTGAGCAATCAGCTTTCCCACCAGTGCCTGCCTGACCCAAATTTCTTCCTTCCTCACTGCAGCCTCTTCTCCTGGGTAGGAAAGCTGCTCAGAAATAGTTGCAAGTTTGTTCGCCTTTACACTACCACAAGTCATAATATGAAGACACACCATCATTTTACACTGAACCTTGGAGATCAGCTCCTGGATCTGGTTTAGCCTGCCCATGCATCAGCAGCTGTGCTGGCAGGTTCACCCAAACCATAGTGGCCTCCGTATTTCTGCACCTGCCCTATACACTGCTGCACCTCTTCTATACAATTCTGTACCTGCCCCATAGGCTGCTGTGACTTCTGAGGAAAGTTCACATGTGGCTATGTGATAATCTCAGCTAATGTGTGTTGATAGTGTAGATGTTTACTCTCAAAAAGTGACTTAAAGGGATGGGATGATTCTGCTGAATAGAGAGATCCCAGAAAACCAGAGGCAGATCCTTTAAATCAGAGGAGGCATTAACACATTGTAGAATTCCACAGTGATGGGGTAGGAGAGAAGTGAGAAAATTGTGTGTTTATAGGAAGAACCTTGCAAACAAAGATTTTGTATCAGTTATTTTGAGGAAAAAAAAAAGGTATGCAAAATACTCAAAGCACATCTGTAGGGTTTTTTTGAAGCCTTCTTTGACTTCTGTAAATTGCATTGCAAAATAGTCTCCACTGTGCAGCTAATAACTTGTCTTGAACAAAAATTTTTTGGTTAAGGGGAAATGTCAAAATCCTGCGAATTTATTGTGCATTTGAAATGAATCTGAAATCAGAAGACATTAAGTGCTGATATTAAAAAAAAATATGTACTGGACAAGTGGAAAACAAAATTCCAATTGCTTTGATTTCACTATCATTTGAAAAATGGCAAATGAATGGATATGTAAGGCTAGACCCTAGATGTTGAAGATAAAGGCAGCATTAATCCAATAAGATAGGATCAAAGAAACATTGGGGGAACCACTTGATATTCAGAGAATAAGAAATCCATAATTTTAGACGAAATCTGTCTATGATTTTAGTTTGCATTGCACGAAAGAGAAATGTCTTTCATAATCTCAGTCCTTAAAGCAAAGGTGTTGCTGAACTGATGTGAAGTAGTACACACTGGCAGTGATTTACCTGGACCATCACCAGCATTACAATCTTCATGTTTTCAGGTCTTGGAATAAAACCCTACTTCATATCTCTGCCAATACATGTCTCACATATTTTTGTCCTGTGCCTAACTGCGTCTGGCTGGTGCTATTAGCTTTGTTTATCAAGCACTTAAGTGTTCTACAAATGAAAAAAAACCCACAAACCAGTATAACAGCTGGTTATTTTTCTCACTAATAATATGTTAGATTGGTTATAGCAAAAATGAAATGTTTACTGAACGGAAGGAACTGCATACTGTAAATCATTAAACACTTACTTCTTTCACGAACCACTGGCAAAAGGCAGGGCCAATCCACTCTCTTGCATGAATCCCACAGTCTATCCACACAGCTTTCTTGTAGGGCCGTGATCTTTTACCTAACTTGACGTGTTAATATTCATAGAAATAACAATAGATCTCATGACATTAGTGAGACATAATAATGACAAAATAATACAACACTAGAAACACTAAGCCGTTTTGAATTTCCCTGTATGAAGGAACACAAATTTATTGTTTTCAAAGGTATGGCCAAGATAATGATATGCAGGTATGACAAGATAATGAAGCTGATCTACTAAAAAAAACTACAAGAAAAGTGGAATCTGTCAGTTCCTCATTATGAGGAATGATATCATTAAACATCACACGGAGCTGGGTAAAGAAAAATGATGCTAGAGGAATAGCTTGATGCAGAATCAAATCTTCAGAACTCTGCAATAGCAGATGAAAAGGAAGTACATTGAAAGTAATTTTTTTTTTGCGTCTTGCTGACACCCTGTAATTTGTGGTTCTAATAAAGTGAGTTGAGAGTGCACAGCCCTGAAATTTTGTCAGTAACTAAAGAGGAACCGTATGTGGCACATGCTGAGAAGGGCTCCGCAGTTCTCTGGGGTCCCTCTACAGTATAACTGCTTTCCATTTTGTCTATAAACACAAAAAAAATCCACTTCCCTTAAATCCAAATCCTGGCAATAGAACTTCTCCTGAAATCTATCTCCAGGCATATCCAATCCAAATAAACAGGACTTGGCTTTTAGTTTTCCAGCTTTTAATGTTTTTGTTTATTAAAGATGATATTCAGAGAGATACTTAGATCTTAGCAACTCGTGCTCAGGAAACACTGATAACCTGCATTTCCAGTGTTCATGCACTAACAAAAGTAACAAAGTGTTTGTCCCTGATTCCAGACTTTAGTCTGGTTAATGACTATTTCATCTTTACCTTCAGTACAAACAGTGGTCTCCCTTCATAGGATTCTCCAACAGAGAACATGTGAACTAGATCTGAATGAGTTTTATTCAGATGATCCATCCAATCCTGGATCTGAAAATACAGAAATAAAATTGTTGCTTCAATCTTCGCATTTCATGGGACGCAATTGTAACACATTTGTTAATCTCAGCTCTGAGTCCTCTGTATATTTTTGGATTTTCCTGTAGTTTTTCTTTTTGTTGTCATGCTTGAACTACCAGACTAATCACTCACTGAAATCTCTTATTCCATTGAACACGTACTTTAAAAAACAAAACTCAGAAGTTGTCCAAGACTGTTAAATGTAAAGATAAACCTTGAATATAAATATAAAAAAAATATATATATTTTCAAGAAGGTGCCTATTTTTGAAGAAGAAACACTTAAAACACTTTTGAAGATGAACAGGTAACCATAACTTGTAGAAAGAGTGCAATTTTAATCTTATTAAAAACAACGGTGTAGCAGATAAGAGGAATAATATGAATTTTCACGTACTTCTTCCAGAGAGTGATACACTTCGTAGTTATACGCAGAGAGGGACCTTCTATTCCTGTATGGCCTCTGTCCAGTTTGGTTTTCTATTGCTTTCTGTAGGTCTGATATGAGAATCCTAGGTGAAAAAAAAGATAGTGGTGTAATTGTAAAACTAGTAGAACACAGAGGATAAGCAGAACAATAATCATTGTTAGAGGAAATACAGCAGAATTTAAACTATCCTGACATTACTTCATCTGTTATATTTTGACAATAGAGTGCTTAAGGCTTACTTGAATATATGCTGCCAAATAAATACTCCAGCTGCTTTGACATGTAACACTGCCTTCAAAAAACACAAAGAGCTTGTTAAGCAAATAAAAAAGAATTATGTAAATAACATAGCCAATGTGAAGAAGAAATCTGTTTACGGAGCAGCATTTGCTCGTCTTATAACCCTGTTATACTACATAATTAAGAATCTTCAAAAATTGATTTCAAAACCATAAATAAAAATCTTTTTAGGCTTAGAAGAACATGTACATACTTCCTCTCAGCAGTTATTTTACTGGCATGGGACATTATGTATACCTACAGGCTGTAGAGGCAAAACAAAAATATGAAGAACTTGGTGGCATTATCTTTTTATCTGAAACACAACAAACAAAGAAAAAATCTTAAGTGTGGTTTGTTATTTGCATTATCTATTCTGTAACAGTTTTGTGCCAGATATTTTAAAATAACTCAGGAAAAATATGAAATGATACTAAGTGAAAATTAAATATGCTTGCATTAAAAGTGAGAGGTTCTTCACGTTAAGAGCAAAATGCGGAGAGAGTGGTGTAAGCTGAAAACTTTACTCCTTTATGACAAAACCTAATAGTGACACAACTATAAAAATATAATATAGAAAACAACTAAAAAGAACTATATTGAAGAAGCTGGAGCATCCATCCTTTCCATCACACAGTGGCAGGAGCTGGGAATATCGTCACTGACATCAGTAACACCACCACTGTAAAACTGAGAGTAAACCTTGTGCACCACCTTTTCCTAAAGCATGGCAATGTGTAATCACCATAGCACTAATTCATCATTCCTGTAAAACAATGGTCACATTCAACCTTTTAAAGTTTTATTAAGCATTAGCTGCAATGATTGGAAAAAGATGGAAAGAAACTGCATTCACTGTGATCCCAGCTCAACTGTGCAACAGATACCTCAAAGATATTAGGTCTACCCACATATAATATCGAAGTAAATGTTATTCCTATCTCCAAATGTATTAGTGAAGTAATTGTATAATTAGGAATTACATTGTTCTACATCAGCAACTTTCATTAAGCAAACTAAGGGTGTGTAGTCTTGACTTGCAAAGTGCTATAAACTCTAAGACCAGCAGTATAAAGCATTTAAGCCTGTAGTTAGATTAAACCAGTGGTTTTATTGAAGTCATTAGGACATCTAATATGTTAAAAAAATAATTGCCTGCTTTGCTGAATTCTGATTAGTCTAAGTACCTACCAGGATCAAGCTCTGTTTATTCACTTCTACAATAATAGATTTAATTTCACAATTCCAGATTGTTTATGCATCTGTACTCCAAATGAGATTTGATAATCTTTCTTTACTCTTAAATGACTGTGTACTTTGTGTGCTTATAATACAAAGGCTCTTAAATGCCTCAGGTCTGAATACAACCTAAGTGGCTTTGTTGCCAGAGAACTTATTAATAAAACTGAGGCAATTTGGTGCGGTAAGAGTTTATCTGATGCCTGGCTTGTTTTAATGACTGTCTTCTTGTCATAAAGTCAAACACTGGGACAGATACGCCTGTCTTACAGGCAAGGGCTGGCCACCTTGTTCATTATTAGACCCGCTTAATGCTTCCTGTCTTTAGATATTTTTCGTAATTTAGGTAAGCGTCACTCCCTCAGGCTGAAGCTTCACATGGCGTTTGCCTCAGATTTTCTGGTTCCAAAAGGGATGTAGCAACTTAACCCCTTTGCAAACAGTGTGTCAAAATATAAAATTAAAAAAAAAAGAAAACGTGAATCCTGCCAGCTCTTGCGGAGTCACAGATCTCAGGCCTTGTCAGAACAAGCACACGCTCATCTGAAGCTTTGCAGGGTTTTGCTTCTGATGGCTGGGACCCAGCAGGCAAGAAGTCCGAAACGTGCAGCAGGGAGGCGAAGAGGAGGGCAAAGTAGCTCTGGAGCTGACAAAATGCTGCCCTGTTTCCTTCTAGGTACACACGACTTGTGTGTCAAAAGGACGTTTTCCCTTGGAAAATGAATGTAGTGTTGTCCGTCTATTTGTAGCGCGCTGTTTCAGGCAAACTGCAGAGACCCTTCGCTCTCGCAGTTCTTGCCCTCGCATGCTCTGCCTTGCAACCTAAGCAAACGTCTTCAGCTACAGGGAGCATTTATAACACATATAAAGTGACCTTCTGTCATTCCATGAAAGGTGATTACTGTGAGCAGGAACAGCAGCAGACATGAGTACAACTGTCAGGGCATAGTAATTAGGGGGACTTTATTTTGTATAAGCACAGGAAAACAATTAGAGAAACCCCCATCTACTTTCTAAATGCAAAAAAACCTGAAGCAGTGTAGAGCTGACATGAAAGTTGCTCTGAAATTTGGCTACCAGGCCTGCTTAATTAAATTTCTAATGTTTGGTTTTGTATTTTTAGAATGACAAATTACAAAGAGACCATTGCTATTATAAAAATGGAATTCTGATAATAGTACATATAATATAAAATGTGCTTTGCGCCATTCTTTTCTCACTGAGAAATAAGTATAAATAGCTTCATATAGGGCTTTATTCAGCAAATGTTTGAGAATTCAAATAACTCCTCAGCTGATTACTCAGATGTGTCAGCATCTCACTGAAAAGGCTTTAATGACAAGGTCATTACTCTGTCTAGTATGATCATATCAATAAATATGAAGTATATTCCAAAAACTGTCTTGAATGCTTTTAAGAAATGCTATAAATGATATGTGATCCTGAGCATGTATTTGTTCTGTATGACTTGTGCTGGGTCACAACGGAGAGTTATAAAACAGAACTTGTACATTCCTGTATAATTCCCGCAGAAGGCTTGTCTCCGTGTGTGCAGCACACTTGTAAACAAACCCAGCTCCTGTTAAATACAGAGAGAGGCAAACCAGGCGGTAGAATTAGTAATTACCATCCCTCTCTTAACAGATGTGATTTCATATACATTGAAAACACTTCAGCTTGACTCCAAAGGAGGACATTTAATTAAAACTGCCTGCCTGTGGGAGATTTTCTGTTCTCCCATTAAAAAGGTTGTTTGCCTGGCAATGTCTCGCTGTCTGCCAGTCTAATTGCTATGATGTGGAACGTATTTTCAAGTGCACTTGGTGTGGTAGCCACAGCCCTGCCTTGGAGGCCCAGTCTCTGGAGCGAGGCACAGAAAGGGAAGCACAGTCTTACGTGTATGGGATGTTTGCTTGCTGGAGGTAGGGCAGCAGACTTCGGGACGCGTTCCGTGGTACACGCACGTCGGTGACCATACCTTCAACGATGTGGAAGGGGCTGCTGGGCTGCCACAGGTCCACCTGTAGTGCAGGAACCAACCTGTAATTCATATGCATTCAGTGTAGGTGGGGAAATCCAGGAGATGGCACGCTTCAGCCTATGTAGGCAAACACTCTAGGCATGGTACAGACGATAAAACTGCATTGTCTGGTCCAGCTCAACATCTACGCTAATGGAGCAGATTTTGAGGAATGATTGTGTCCAGCTTACCACACCTCTCATGGGAGACTTGCCAACGGGAAGAGAGCACAGTCTCAAGAATGCTTGGACAGTCTCAAACAGCTTGGAACAAAAGCTACCTCCACCTTCATGCACCTCCCCACACTACTATGCATCCCTGTGTATTAGCTCCAATGGAGTTCATGACTCTTTTTTATTTCAAAAGGTATTTTGAACACTAAAGAGAGGTAGAAAGCGTGGCATACACCAGTGTTGTTTGCAAAGTGTACTCAAGTTTTATTCTTAATAATAAAGAGATCAGAGCTCGGTAAGAGAAGGTCACCAATATTCTGAAGAAAGCTGTGATCTACCCAATAATTTTATATGAAATGAAAAAATAGCAGGATTAAGATGATAAAATGATTACAATCTTGTAAAAAACAACAGCTACTACATGATAGCACAATTATTAATGTGCTATCTCTATCTGAGCACACCTAAGGGATGCTTCTTGCCCACCGAAATACACTTGGAAATTTTAGCGCAGAATATGAATTTTTAAGAAAGCAAGAAATTTTGCAAACAAGGTTTTGGTGGCCAGTGTCCTGCACACTGTAGCAAAATGGTGGTGTACCTCTCAGCCACACCAACAACCGCTGCAGATACTGTTCACCAGAGGTGAGAACAGTTCTTCCTCACACAGTGTGAGGACAGTGGCAAGAACTCAAGTCAAAGAAACCTCTTCCCAGAGCTGCTGAATAGTCACAGGAGACTATGGAAAGGAGTCTCAGCAACAAGCTCTGTGTCAATGTGACAAATATACATGTCAAGATGCACAGGCCTTAAAAATATGTTTGTGAGATGAATACAAAGAGGTGAATTGGTGGGGACTACCATGTCCCCACATTTCTTAAAGAGAATTTTGAAAGAATTAATAATTGATAATCATCTTCTGAAGTTTATTTGAAACAGCTGTGCCAGGCCGCACCTATGAAAGTCATGGATACAGCTCATGAGCGTCCCTTGCCTTACTTGCTGTCCAGGTTTCTAAGAAGGCTTTTATAATCTGTATTTTAAAAGCTCCTGACTTCTTCTACGCCATACAAACTGTTTTGGAAATATCTAATGCATTTCACCTGGTCTTGCTATGAACCTCATTTGAGAGGCCCTGAGTAAGAACATTCTGATTACCAAGACGGCATCTGACACCGAACCTGATGCTACCTCTTCAAGCAGCAGTGACTTTAGTCCAGTTAATCCAATTAAATGCCTACTATGTTGGATGGAGAAAAACCAAAACGCAGGGGCAGCCTCTTCTGCTTCTGTCAAAACCACTCTTTGTTTCATGCAGCCAAAATATTGTCTGTGGCTCCATGTGAGGGTGGTGGGTTGGCGCAGCATCTTTTGAAGTCTAACACAAGGACTGGCAAAGTTCAGGAGGCTCGTGAGGCCGAGAGCAGCTATGACAGATGGTCAGCAGAAACCGAACTCATGAATTAAATGGTGCTAAATGCAGCTTATAAATAAAGATCCTCTCACTGCACTAACACCTTATGTTTGTTAGTTTATCTATCTTTCATATTTTGATTAATTACAGGCATCCACTGAAATTCCCCTCTAATTCAACACAGTTGATTTCACATATGGTCAATTAGAAATGTGTATTTGACTTTTTAAGATTTACCCCTAAAAGTACACATCACAGAGGGTATATTTGTTGCTCTTGGTTTAACAGCGTATCAATCAACTCAGCCTAAGACATCTTTATAAAAATAACAACAAATTGTTATACACTAATTAAGGGCAACAGAAGTGAAGTGTCTCCTAGCCAACTGCATTATCTAAGCAGGAAAAACTGGAAATAAAAGCTACAAAAATGAAAAAAATCACAACCGAGATATATCTGATAATTGTCTTCATTCTTGATAATAATTTATTTTGGTTGAATTTCTCCATCATTGTGGAGGGGATAAACCAACCAATATTCACACTACTGGCTACAGCATCACAGAGCTTTTTAATTTTGGAGGTATTGTAATTGTCACTCACAATACTGGTTCAAGGGAATATCAAAAGCAGAAGTAATCTTCTTTTAACTAATGAAATCAGCTGTATATTGCACACTGCTATCCTCTTCTGGCAAAAATGCAATATTTCACTGCTGGCATTGTCCTGGAAGTGAGACAAAAAAATCCCATTTTTAGAGTATGAATCACTGCTCTTCAATTCAGTTCCCTATTTGGGTAGTTTGGTTTCATTTGACTCCCGCTTCTTATCCTTTGCAATGTAAACAAAGCATTCGGTGCTCATCTGGGAGATGTTACCTGTGCTTTCCAAAGCACCACTTCAATTGCTGACTTGATTTTACTTTATAAAGCATATAAGAAGCAGCACATTTATCCAACAGACATCTTATTTATATTGCAGCTTTCAGCCTGTCCTTGGCGTGACACAGAGACAGCGCACGAAAACTGACAAACAGAAGATGGATTTCAGAGCAGGCATGTTTGGACTGAGCAAGTCCAGCTTTCCTTTACTCACTGTCAACTTTAGGAGACTTCATCATTGCATTTCTCATGGATACTGAGGGCTCTGTCGGAGTCATCACTCTTCTTTCAGCATCGTTCCTATGGCAAGCATGCCTTGGATTTCCACGCTGGGCTCCGCTGGATAGCGAGTGGTAGTGATAACAATTGTTCTCTTATTCTCCTTCCTATCTGTAATGGGATGTTGTTATCCTCACATATTACACATTAGGTATTCTATGGACGGTGTACCTGTCAGTGCCAAAAGACATTTATTTGCTGTGTGGGTGGTGGGATGTGCTAGGTGGGGGAAAACTATCTAGCTACCAAAACCAACAGATGCAGAAATCTTACAGAACATCCTGAGCACACAGCCAAATATTTGAACTTCAAAATGCACCTGCAATCTTGAGGCTAGAGGAAAGGAGATATGTTTTAGAGTATGTCTGCAAATGTAAATATTCTCATTTCCTTTGACTGGGCCTTGCAGAACTGTCTCCTTTTGATGTCCTTTCCTACCTGTCAGGCGCAGGTTACCTTTAGAGTGGCTTGGGATGATTTAAATCTCTGGAGAATAAGCAGAGCCCAGGCAGGATATTCAGCAGGCTCAGACTTGGGACCTGAACACCAATTACTTGGCACTGGCTACTGCACTCAGGTGGGACTCCAGGTACCTGCTCTTGGGGACAGTGGTGGCTCTGGAGTTGCCTAGAGAATGCTCTTTCCCAGAATCTCACTGGAAACATGAACATCCAGACCCACTTTCTATGAGAATAAATGGTATAGAGACACCTCCCTTTTCCCAGAGGATATAAACACATTATCACTTTATTTAACAAGGCAAATATAAGAGATAATTGATCGTGACTCCACAGTAAATATGCTTTTTTAATCACACATTCCTTTTTCAACCCCACTCGTCCTATAAAAGTCTCTGGGATTCCACTTGTGCTTAGGAAAGCCAACACTCTTTGTTTTCTTGTAGGCAGTTTCTTTTTAAACTGAGGTGTTAAAGTCAGCTGAAGAGTACAAATGTATCAGCTCTTACCTGGACACCTTCCAAACTACACCAACCCTGAACTCATCAGTCATGTCTGTGGATTTTGGTCAGCGTGGTGATGAAAAGTAAACACAAGGCAAGGGGACAATTAATTTTAAAAGATTTGGGTGCTGAGCTAAGATAATTCAGAATTTCTTCCGAAATTAAAAATGATACAAGTAATTTTCCAAAAAGACAAACATTTCCTTGGTGTAATCCCACATATCACAAATGGTGTACACAAAGCTCTGTTGCCCTGCCAAGACAGAAACCAGAGCAGGGAGTTTTTTTCTTCACTAGTTCCAGGTTTTCCTCCAGCTTGTTTTGTGCCTGTGGAAAGGGAGACCAAGAGGACACAAGTCTCCTTGCTTTTCCCCAGGAATAGACAGACTCATGGCTACATAAATCCCACACTCCTTTCTTCAAGTCACTGAAAGAAATCCTCAGCTTCTTCAGACCATAAGGCTTAGCCCAGCTCACGCTTTGTAATTAAAAGCCATTTGCTCAGCAGTAGCCTCCAGTTGTTCCTCACTACCCTTTCATAAATGGGTGTTTAATTTCCTCTTCCATTTAGCCTGAAAGGAAGATGCTTAGCACTCTCATCAAGTCTGCGATCGTGTATCAATCAAAAGACATGACTCGTGCTTGTCACTGAAAACAGCTAGAATAATTCTGCCATACTTTACACTTAGTATCTGGACAAAATTGCTTCTATGATTTATCTGTGTTATACTCCATGAAGACAGCAATTTTGATATGCTTTATTTACCTTGCAATTCATGTTTTTATACTTAGTGAGTTGTACACAGCAATACATGTGCCAAAACTGGCCTTGCCATTCACATCACTACAAAAAGACTTCTTTGAGAAATGTTGTCAGCTGTAAAGTTCCACCTATAATTATTTTATGATGCCATCAGTTGAATTGGCTTGGCATTTTTGAGCCTCTTGTAAAAGGGAATGTACAGTCAGTAATGCATGCTATGGTGCTCTTTGCTCATGGGCTCCAGAAGCATGTCATGAGCTCTCTCAGGTTGTATAGGTTTTCCATTTACATTCACATGTGTGTGTATAAACATGTGAACAAACTAAGCAGTGCTGAAACTCATTAGATATGTTTTCAATTAGAAATCTGATAGGAGAACACAAGGAATAGATGCGGAAACCACTCTAGTCTCAATAACGTTGTCAGCGGTCTGACTGTCAAGGGCTTCATCACATAAAACGCGAGAAACATAGTTACATATATGTATATACACAAACAGCCCTCACATGTACACGTATAAGGTGCAACAAGATGACATTTTAGGCTTCTTTTGGTACATTCACAAAGAAATGAATGAAGACAGACTCCTGTTGGCACTGACACTGGTGGATGATTATAGCTGTTCACCTCTAATGTCCTCACCCTTGCAAATATTTTCAGGATTAGGACTGATTTCATCCTCACTTTCTCCTGTCAATGAAGGAACTTAATTGACAGTCTTGACTGCAAATTAAATGTGGGACTCCCTGTGCATTCTAAAACAACTAACAGGGTAGCCCTAGTTGCTGGTGCAAAGTAATTTAAGTTTCTGATTGAGCACACTAGACATTTTATTGGCTCTAACTTTTCAGTATTTATTTGCTTTTCAGTGAGAATGGTAAGAATAATTGTGCCAATAAATTGGGATTGATTCATGGGATTGCAGTAGCCATAACACTGGCAGGAACAGAATGCGAACAATGCACAGCTTGAAGTTTTGAGTTTTGCGGGTCTTTGTGGAACTGTAACACAGTAATGGTCTTGCCACTCTACTTCCACTAGTATAATTTTACACTGCAGAAAAGAACTCATAGGCTATTCCTCAAGAGAGTCACTGAGGAAAAACTCATACACAATTATACGGTAATTGAATATCCGTTCTTACAAGTACAGATGCCACTGGGCTAAGTATATGTGAAAGATGTGAAACAGTCTTTAACAGACTCATTAAAAAAACTCAACCAAAACCCTATTTTGTTTCTTATTAAACTAAATACGTCTTGGTTCATTTTGTAGTTGTTGCTGCACTGCATGAGAAATGGGATAATAAGCCCTGGGTCTGATCCTGCTCTCACTGAAGCAATAGGGCTGTGCTGATGGCTTTGCTGAGCCTGGATCCAGGCTCGCTCACCAGAAAGAGAGGAAGCAGATTCCTTCCATCTCAGAAAGTCCAGGCTTTCGGTGTCTCATGGGAGTGATACACTCATTACCTGGGCTCTCCTGTTTCATCTTGCACCTTCCTACTAACATTTTCCTGGAACAATATTTTTCTTCTGAGCCTGACAAGAGATTTACAGACATGTATTCTGATAGATTGATGAATAACCTCTGTTGTCACCTGAAGTTCCCTCTGCATCTGAAATACTGTATGCACATCTGACTGGAACCCTAACTATGAGTTAGGGTGAAATCTGGACTGATGACTAAAGCATCTGGCTATTTAGATATATTTGCTGTGTGTGCAAAGTAAAATGTACACAGCCCTGGACACTGAACTAATTCTTTCCTTCTGCAAAGCAGGAATGGCTCCATTTGGGCTGATAGGCTTTTTTTACTGCTTTTTCAGATGGGCTTTTGTTCTCTGAAGCCCTTTTCAGCATTTGTAAACTATCAGATTTATAGCCAAGTGATCCTTTTCCCCATGAGATATTTTTCTGATTCCCTGAACTGCAATGACAGGATCAATTCAGGGATTACAACGGATAAGCAGCTGCTGTAGAGGCTAGAAAACACACAAAAGGCAACTGGCATTGTGGCTTCAAGGCCTCCAAGTCTGGCTTCTCCCAAAGTTAAAGAAGTGCCTGGCTGTGCCCAGGAATTTCTTTTAAAAAAAGCTACTGAAGAATGAGTGATCTAACTCCATTATGCCAGGAATGCTCACAGAGCAGTAGCTTCTTTGCTGCCTATACAAACAGCCTGATACCAGTCAGCCGTGTATGATAAAAGGGCTTGTAGACCACCGATGGAGTAGAAATTATCAGTCAAGGCTCAAATCAAGTAGTGCTTCAAAACTAACGCTTACAAAAGAAAATTCCAGGGCAGATAAACAGCATCTGCTGGGTATGAGGGCCTGAGCAAATCCTGGTTTCTTTGCAAAGCACTTGGGAATGTGACATTTGTTTGTGTCAGTCGGGTCCAACAGAATAAAAAACTTGAAAAGACTCATAAATCAACAACAGGCTCCTCAAATTGTCTCCTGAACAAGAGCGAGCAGGAGACAATAAAAAATCATTGGAGAGGCGTATGAGGCAGAAGGACAATGGATGGACAAGAGAAGTGCTGGGGTACAGAGAGTGGGCAGCTCTGTAATATTTGGGTCACTGTGGTGCTATCCTTCTAAATAATTCTCTTTTGTGTATTGACTACTGTAACCATTTGCAAATTATTAGTGTGAAAACAGTTACCCTGCAAAAAGGTATTTCTGGTCTTAAACACTAGGTCAGGAATATAGATTTGTACTGTATCTATAAAAAGAGATAGTATATTTAAAAGCAAAAGGCTGCAGCAGAACATTTGAGACTTAGGATCGGGGCCTGCAGTTGTGTTAGAGCAGCAGCCAATCCAGAAACTGTGACAGTGATTTACAGCTAGAAAAACAAAGAACTCCACAAGTCTGCACTTCAACTGCTGAAGAGTTTGCTGCATTTTAGTCTATCACAACCATATGAAAATGTTCCTTAGCATTGCCATGCAACATATTTGTCATCTTACATGAAAGCTGGAGGAAGAGCTCCATCATCATTTACCCCTGTCACACTCACCATCATATCTGCTTCAGTTGTCTTTGGCACAGGAACTGTGCGAAAGGTGTTCAAGGGTCTGGGGCAGCTGGTGGGAAGCAGAGTTACCAGGCTCTTATTGTTCTTCTCCAGAAAAACTGCAAGCAATGTGATGTAGGAACATGCTGGAGACAAGAGATCCATATGACTGTATACATATTGATGGCACCTCCCAGCTGCCACTGCCTTTGTCACTTAGTGAAAACCAGAAACTCGCATCTCCTACCTCAGAAGAGAACACGACTCTCTGTTCCCCACCTGCCTCATTTCTTACGACATCAGACACATATTGCTCTGAGAAGGAGGTGCAGACATGGCACCGCATGAGCCTAAGAGCTTTCTAAGAACTCGCTCTGGAAAGATGGTGGTACTGTGGCCCTAGAGTGGGGGCTGGTGGGGGAGGAACGCAGGGGACACTGCTTTGCCTGGCAGGGACAAGAGTGGTCAGAGGCAGTGGCTCTGCAGGCTGCGATGGTGGTCGATCAACTTTCTTCTTGCTTGGTTACTGTGCAGGAGTTTATTGGTTGAATACATGCAAGTTTAAGCAACTTTACAGAACTTACAGCAGACAAATTGTCATCTGTAAGGCTATTTTTACTGGCGGTGCAGGTCTACATGCTATGTTCACCCCATCAGGAAAAAAGCAATGTTTTGTCACCTGCGAGTTAACTGAACCAGTCAATGAAGGAATCAATTTATAATAATGATTAATAACAAAGAACTGTGGGCAATGGAGCTACAGACCAAAACTAATTTGTGGAAATTACTCAGCAAGTGATTATGACTAATGTGATTTGCCTTTGGGCAATTCATGAACCAAAAGTTAAATGTGTGGAATGAAACATTCATTATCCATTATTCCCTCAGTATAGGCAATGGCATTTGTATTGAAGCAGAGCCTATACATTTCATGCATGTTTCAGGGGTTTATTACACTAAGCATTATATGGGCTTTTTTTTTTTTTTCTTAAAAAAAAGAGGAGCAAATAACCCTCCTAAGGAGCTCCAGATGCTAAGTTTAAAATAGTCCAAAGGGACTACATCTTCTGTAAATGTGTATGAGTTAGCCTTACAGCTCAGGTATTGGTACCAGAGCAGACCTGTTTGAGAGCAAAAGGTTTCCATGTGGACTAAAGCCCCTAGGTATTCATCCAGCTTCTGTGAGTTTTGCACTTACTCCGTGGCAAGGCTGCCACTGCTGCCCATGGTAATCACTGGGGGCATATGCTAAGATACTTCACATACATCAAGCCATACAGTCAGTTCCAAGATGATCCTTCAAGAAAGGACTCCTTTTGTGTCTCATCCCCTTCCCAAAAGGGACGGACCTTGCAACCTGCTGATCTCTATGGCACTGACTTCAGCACAGCAGAAGATAAAGCTCTCCCCACTTCTTTCCCCGTTACCCTGGTGCTTCTTTCTTTTCGCCAAATCAGGTGAGGCAAACAACAGCTCACTTAATTCCAGAAGGATGTAACAGATTGGTACCTTCCCACCACTTTCCTACATGGGGCATTTAAAAATTGTAATCTGACATGCGTTTTCCTTAAGCAAATCTGTCAGCAGTGGGATCACTTTATATTATTCCCATGAAATATAATGCCCCTAAATGTCAAGCAGGCCACAGAAATAAAGCACCTACACTAGACTGTAAATGACGAAGTCTACTCAGGAAAAATCAGTGATGAGGGCAGTCATTAAGAAATAGGTATATAAAACAAAATGAGTGAAAAGATACATTGCCACTCTTTCTAGTGCTTGTTTATTTTCTTCCTGATTGTTTTCCCTTTGTCCAAATCAGTGGAAGATAAGAAGAGGTATCTTTGCATTTGCGTTATTCTCTGTTTGACACTGAAATACACTGCTTTGTATTATATTCGGACAACCAGAATAATTTTCTCAGACCTCTCTGTGATAAAGGCCCTCAGAAGGATATGCTCATTTAAACTGGAGAGAGATGAGTTTTCCTTTTAATACTCTGGATTATGAAAGATATGCCAGAGGCAAAGGCTAACTACCTCTGCATTACGAGATTAGATCTTGAAGGCAGAAGGAAGTGGCTGGAAAAACACAGAACACCAAGAGTTTATAGTAAAGCTCCCTGCACCAGACACAGTGAAGAGGGAACCTGGGGAAGGCAGAATTGTCTCCTCTTTCTCTTGCCAGAATAGATGGTCTGTGGTAGGCGAGGAAATCCTGCAACAAGAATATGATCCATTTGTGTTTGCACTCTCCTGGGAATTTATTCAAAACATTGAACATGGATCACGCTGGGGGCAAACTGTGCTCCCCAAACTTGACTTTTGCACTCCAGTTTCTGTGATCCTTCAGGTTGACTAATGGGGGATTAATCCTGACATCACTATGGAGCATAAGGTTTGGTACCTTTGAAATATAACTCATCTATAATAGACCAACTTGCCAGGGTAGAGAAACATATGTCTGAATTTACACCCAAGTGCACACATCCCTCTCACTCTGAGAACAAAAAGTGATGTAACTTTTATTTTCACTGGCTTTTCTTGTTCTTCTAAACCTGACAATGCTGGAGAATACTACCAGGCCATGTCATAACTCAGGTTCAGTGGAACTCCTGAAATGGCTGTAAATAAAACATTAACATTCTTCAATAGACCAACTACTTGAAGTTAATCCAAAAATACTTCATTGGAAAAAAACAAACAAACAGTGCTATTTGATGGTTATGTAGATACAAAACTGTTGTGTCTTCAAAGGATCCTGATTCTGGCTTTATTTTTCCCTTCAGGAACAGAACATGTGAGCAATATAACAGGTTGGTATTAATTTACTGCTCAAACCAAAATGGATTCAAAGGAGATGTGTCTTAAACCAGTTCTGGGTTTTCTGTCTCTAAAATGTAAAAAGCCAAAGCCCATTACTTGTAATTATAGCAATTTGTATATCCCCGTTGACCCCGCTGTTCATATCTCTGTTGTTCGTCAGGCATACTGTGTTCAGACAGCAGCAGGACTATAGCTGGGCTTTGTTCACAGCATTTTTTTCCATTATTGGTGGGGGTTTTTTTGGAGTACTGTCTTCAGTTTTCTCCCAAGCACATTATCAGCATTGTGCTTAGAGACTCATATTTAAAAATTTTAATCTAAGTCCAGTGTCGGCTTTGTTTCCAACTCTGGAAGTCTGAGCTCAGGGGAAGGACAGGAGAGACTGACACAGAGACTGAAAACGTTGCACAACTGTAAATACATGGTTCTTCAGAGGGGTTGGTGACTTGCAGCTGCTACTGCCTGTGGTTGGTATTGTGAGTACCTGGCACTTCTGAGAAGTGCCGCTGTCAATCCACTTTGTCATGAGTGAATAACCTGAGATTTATTTGGGGGGGTGGGAGGGGGCAAGAGCGGGGGGAAGACAATGAGAAATTAATGTTAAACATACCCATTACTTGTTAGCTCCCCAGGTGTCTCTTTCTGTCTGACCCCATGTAGATGGGCAGTGAAGCAGCTGCACATGGAAGAGCCCCAAGACCTGAAACGCAGCCAAATGACCTGAAACGCAGCCAAATCCAGCCTGTTTTCATGAAACTGGGTGTCAATACTCCCTCTTTTTTTTAGCCTTTCCTTCAATCTTCTCTGCTTACTACCTCATCAAAATCAATCACTTTCTAATTAACTACTCAGATTCCGATGTAGTTTGCCAAAATTTTATTATCCTACTCTCAGAGCTACAGCATGCAATTATTTATTTAAGTTTCTGCTGCTCCCACTTTGATGGAATTGGGTGAAGGAATCTCTTTCTGGGAGCCTAAGGGAGCTCTGTAATGAGAAACAGTTGCAGGAAGGTGAGTAACCCTTTTGCTTTGCAGGGCTTGCAATATGAGGAGAAAGGAAAAAACACATGTGCTCTCTCTTTATGTTCCTGCATCCAGGGGGAAGAAATTAATGCAAAAACCAGCTTCCACAGGTATTTCTTGGGTTTATGGTAAGATTTTTTTCCTAATTAGGAGTAAAACAATTATCCTTTTCGGTGTATTACAGTAACATTCACAGTTGAGGCTCAGCCCCTTAGTAAGCACTGCAGAAACAAATATATGACAATATTCTTTAGGAGAGCTGGGCATTACAGTAGAAAATGCTATAATACATAGCACTGAGACACAGCCTCTGCTGAACATTGAAATTCCTCATGCAACATGTACATAGGTTGGATGTCTTGAGAACGGGATTTACAACAGGTAGGATCTTGAGTGGAGAACTAACTGAACACATCGTTAAGAGGTGATGAAGAGAGCCTCAGCTTTCCTACTTAAAGCTAGGAAGGCACCAACGTCTTGACTGCTGGAGTATTTGCAGCGGTGAGCCTTCTCCTGGGCTGAGGAACCTAAGGTAGCTCTGTCCACTTTCTTAAAAAATGGTAGCAAAAAAGCTTGATCATAACTAAAAGATGGAATGCTTTTTGGGAGGGTGTAAGAGCTCTTCTAAGATCTTCATTTTGTTTGATCTGGTATGGGGACTGAAGTTTTACTTACTTGCATCCAGATGTTAACTATTGGATAAGAAAATTAGACGCACCTTCATTATTTGCATCAGTGAGACCAAAATAATTTACATGAGGTTTCAACATGGAAGACAGAGGAACACACAGACTGCTCAAGAGTTTGCTGGACCTGAGGGCAGTGAGCAGCCCAGAGGTTTTGCATATGCTCCCAACACTGTGGTACCACTGGTGTTCTGCTGTGACCCAAAACTGAGTCATAACACGGGACTGCCAAAGTTACCACCATGTTCCTTTGTGTATGTCCATACAGCTCTTTCCAGCGACACACAAACGAAGGCTTGGGCCAAACAACTTCAGCTTCTGTTCCTGCTGCCTGCAAGGCTGCCCATCAAACTCCACAAGTACAGGGAGAAGTCAACCATTGCCCGCCAGGCTGAAGTGGAGTATGAGCTAACACAGGTGAAGAAGCACAGCCTGGGACTCGCGTTCAGCTCCTGGAACGAACTCAACATGGTGATGAAGTTGGTACCTCCCTGGTTCTGCTTTGGTTAGGCCATGTTTTGGAGACTACTAATGACATCTGTCCCCATCCCAGGGACTGAGGTCAGCACATGTGTGTAGTGCAGTCCTTCCCATGCCAGAGGCCTGGCTTATGGGTGCTCCCCATTCTCCTCTGAGGTCATGGGACACCCTGCTGAGGAAAGACTGTCCCTGCTGGCAAAGCAGCATGCTGCAGAGGGCTGTGCTGCTACAGTGGCACCACTGCTTTTCCCTTATATCTGCAGGAAAAGGCCATTTGTCTTGCTATTGAGTCTTGCAGACGCTCTCTCAACTGCCTCTGTTATTTTGACAGGGAGATTCTCAAGCTGAAGCCACCTCCTTTATCTGATTCCTGTGTGTGTCCACATCTTAAATTAACTCAGCCTTTTAAATAAAACCATTGGCTAGATAATGAAGCATGCAACTATGTATGCTAGCAAGAAATAGAAGAGCAAAAAAAGCAAATTGCAAGTATGGCACCTATATTATTTTAAGGCAATAAGTGTTTCTTGTTAAAATTGTCAGGCATAATGAAAATAAATCCTGCACTATTTTATTGGGAAATTAGGAATTTAATAGGCAAAGGTTGCTTTCCAGAGTATAAAATAGCTTAAAGTGCCAAATGAAAGGCATGTCAGTTAACCCACTACAGTCTTCAACACAGATCAGAAAAAGAAGATTAAAATAATCAAACTCACCTTAAGCCTGTTAAATGCAGCCCTCAGGATTTGTGTTTCCCTCTCACTCTCAGGAACAATTCGTATGACTTTATCACTGCCAATAACAGAACATTGAATTGACACTTTAAGGCTCTTTGCAGCAGCAAAATGCAACAATAAACAACGTTCAGATAGCTACTGTACTCGTGCTCTTTTCAGCATCTGCAGAATGTTGGGCAAACCAGAGCTCTGCTTTTAAACCTGCTCCCTGGAATACACACTTTCATAGAAATGATTTGCCCTTTCCAGATTAGGGTGTCACCTTACCCTCCATTTCTATGTAAATGCTGTTGTTCATTCCTTCTAATTTAAGCCGTTCAAGCTGACATCTTCCATATTGAAGATCTGCCTCAGATCAAAACAGTTTTGTTTTTTTTTTCCCAGAACAACTAATCTGTTTCTGAGGACAAGATTAGGTAAGATACATTGGTTTTGCATGCTTAGACATTTAATGGGCTTTGAAGAGTCCAGTGTTTTCATGTATTAAAGAGAGGACTTGAATTTAGAATAGAGATGACCTTCACATCAGGGATATGCCTTATACTTTACCTATTAAAGCTTGAACAAATTTTGTGAAGTAAATCGCTGTTCACACATGCTCACAAGGTAGTAGTTAATAGCAGCTCATTTTATGCACTTCCTTTAGCAGATCTCAACAGACATAACTTTGAAATGGGAAACAAAAAACTGAAGAGCTGTCCATTCAATGACCACCAGCCAACTATGGGAGGTTGGAGACCATAGAAAATATAGGGGGTGATAACGTAACTAAGACATCACCATCACAGTCCATAAACAAGAGGGCTGAAATAAATTTGTGTGGCCAAGGCTAATTCCATCATTTTCCTACATTATGAGTTTTTGGATCGCTACTGTTGATAATCACTACTTCTCTTCCAAGAGCCCTTGGAGATCATGCATATCTTTATTTCTACAGTTCCACCCACTAGCCAGAATCTCCTTTAAAAAAATTCTTTATCTCCAGTTTCCTCATTATCTGGGAGTTTTATGCAGTAGAATTTCCCTTGGCATTGAGGGCAGTTTGTCCCTTAAAACTCTCCTATTTTCCTGAAGCTTCTGAGTCTACTCAGAAGATACTGGGCTACCTAAAAGCAACACTGCTGAAGGTGCATTTGCTGGCCTCACTGTTTCAGAAAGGCTTCGAAGCTGCTGTTATTCTCAGCAAGCAGGCACCAGGTCTTGCCTTTGGTGTACTGCAGCTACAGCTCTGGTAGGACTCACCTTTGTTGCAAGAATCCTTAATGCATATATAGGTAAGCACTAAATATTGTCAGTAAGTGGTTCGGAAGAATGCACTGGTTGTTGGGTTCAGTACTACTAAAAAATACTGAATTCTGAAATAGCTTACTCTGCCTCTTTCTAGCAGCCATTTTCCCTTCCCCGATTCTTCTTCAGTCTTTTTTCTCCAGTCAACATCTGCTCCCTCTGGTTAGCCTCTGATCCTTCTGTCTAAGCTCTTCACTTCTGGTTCTCACCCCTGCTGAGCTTTCCTTGCAGACAGGTTCTAAGCCTTAAAACTCCTAAGTCTTTTGACAACTTCAGGGCCTTAAAGTTTTTGGTCCAGTTAGGCTCTAGGTTATGGCTGCAGTAACACTGATGTACCCAGAGATGTGGACCTCAGTCCATTCTGCTTGGCTGCTGTTGATCTTACTTGACAAATGGTCTATGCATAAGAAAGAAGATTTCTGAGCCACTCTTGTTATAATTTGGCAGCTCTAAAATTTTAGGGGAAATTGCTATGCTTCTGAGCCAAGTTTAACCTCCTGTATAGGAATTTACACAGAAAGGAATAAGTCCCTTAGAGTACTAGAATACTACAACTACTGCATCTTTTAAAGGAAAATAAATGCTTTTAATTGACCATACATACAACAGTGACATTATTTTCCATTACTCATTTCTTTCAGAATATTAAATTGCTATTAAGAAGAAAACGAATAAACAGAACTAACAATTGCCCAGGACATGTGAAGGTGAAGTAACTAATAAATATTCATTGGACATTTCTGGACGGATCGGGACAACCGACATATGAAAACCAGACTGTAATGAAATAAATAGCTAAGCATGTGTTACGTGGCTAAAATGGAATTATGAAGGAATAGATATCACTTAGGTACAGTCTTGAATTAATACACATGACTCTAAACTGCCTTGGCTTAGCTCAGCACTTCTGTCATTTCCAATGTGATGAAAAGACCTCGAAGAAGAAAATATGGGTGCTGTGACAGATTGATCACTTGACACATTGTTGGGAAATGCCTCAAGCTGTGGCTGGGTCTGCTGCTAGAGAGCTCATAGCAAGCAGTTTAGCATACCTAGTGTTGTTACTATTTTATAAAAGACGGTTAAGCCATTATGACAAGGCAATTTTATTTTTTGTGCATGCAAGATGCAGGAATACACTGAATTCCTGAGAACTATCTGCTAACATATTTCTGTAGGCTAGCCAGTCAGTGGATAATCATTATACATTCTTCAGAAAAGCACAGATACCAAATCTGCCTTTACTCCTGATACGTACCAGTCAAAGAACATAGTCCTAAAGTTATTTTTTAGCTTTTCAGCTTTCCTAGTTACATTTCACACTGAAGAAATCAAACTATTACCTTAAACACTATGCATACCCATTGAATTTAGGGTAGAAACCCAACAGCCTATCCAGTAGTTAAGAGCCAACAACAAAATCTACCAGGTCACAGACTACTGTGGCTGATAAATGGCAACTGTACCCCAAACACTCAGAACCACCCCAGTGAGGTCCCTGCTGTCCCTCATGTCTAGCTGTTGAGGAGGAAGAATCAAGTCATCATGTATATGTCTAGGGAAAGTTGATTCATATTGTCTTGCCTGCAGACATATGTCAGCACTCTGCTGGTTTATACAAGCAAGATTATTTTTCTAACCATAATGGCTCTAAACCTTTTAAAAATATATATATATTTCTAAACAAACAGCAAGACGAGATCTATTTTGTAGAAATGAATATAGAACTTTACATCAACCAGGACAAGCTTTCAATTTACCACTAGCAACTTGGCTAATGGAATTTAAAGCTAGGATTTAGCAAGATTATTTGAATTTTGCGTAAACACAGTTGAAAGCCTTTGCAAAGAGCAATACACAGCTATACGAAATTAACTGACCAGATGAGACTGGTGAGCAAAGAGTAGAAGCCAGACCGCTGGTGTCCCCAGGGACAGCCTGGTCTCTGAGCAACGTGGATGACCAGCTGCTGGCTGGCACTGGCATGCAATGATCTTTGTTTCCTCCATTATTCCCTTATATTTTCAAGAACAGCATGAAAAATTACACAGATGCTTTTGAAACACAGAATATGCTACTTGGGCTTGTGAAGGGTGATATTCCTACCTCCACTGCAGAATAAAACCCATGGGCTTACTTCTTTGGCTCTTTTCATTTACTTTTTTTCTATTTACTTCGTAATTTTAGCTCATCTCTGAACAGACCAGATGGATTCAATGAAGCCATTCTGCAGCACATATACAACTTCTTTCCTGATGGAATCAGTAGTTCTCTCTCATGAAACATCCCTGCTGAAGTCACATGCACGAACTGCATTTATGTAAATTCCTCATTTCCTTCAGGAAAATCCTTCTTATTGTTTTATTTTCCTGACTAATGTGAACCTTAATCAGCTCTCTCCTCTTCCATGGAATTCAATAAAAGTATGTTTACAAAGGCTTTACAAGTATTTTAAACACAGTTTGAGGAATGAGATGTTATAAATCAAATACCTATAGGAAAAATCTGAAAGAAACTAAATCCCCACTTACAAGCATCCATTCCTAATGGTAGAGGAGGGATTATAGTTCTTGAGAACAGCCATAGCTGCTGCACTTAAGTGGTTCATTAGGTCTTGGGAACTAGTTACACACTGAAAGACACATCTGAAAAATGTTGCAGCATGAAAGCCTCTTGTCAATTCCCAGTGTGCCATCAGATATCACTTGTGATGAAAGATTGATTGCTTCATTCCCTCTTCTCTGCTAAATTCTTCTTCTAGTCCAAATGTTAGGAAATATTCAAATGTGGTGTTTTGGTTATTTTTTTGGTTTGGTGTTTTATGCTGACTCAAACAGAAGAGTACAGCACTTGTATTTTCTAGATAGCATTATACATAGTTTCTGCCTTTTAGTTATTAAGACAGGAAAACTGATGTTATTCCTGGTATAAGGAAGAGCTAGTTTATTGATAATTGTGAATGAAAAAGATTTGCCTTGGTAACGTAGGCAAACATGCTGAGGAAGCAAAATATGTTATTGCATGATATTCATCAGTATAGCACAGGCGACTTATCTGAAAAGTGAATTTATATGCAAGATGCCCACTAATTTCCAGGCATAGTACATCTGAGTTTGATAGATGTTTTTTAAGTACAAAAAAGTTTTCCTGCTTTACCCATGCAGGAAACTTTAGGGACTAAACTAATACTAGATTACTCGAACTCATCCTTTAAACAGCTTCGTTCAGGAGACAGATGGTCCAGAAAGGTCAACGTCTACCAAAATTCCAGTTTAAGTTCCAAGTAAGGGACAATGCTTTTCCAAGCAAAGCTGGCCCCCAATGACTCATGAATGTTACCTATATGGTAGTCTAGATCACACATGGAATGTGGGAACCAGTTGCTTCAGTGTATGTCACTGTCTCAGGAAAAAAAAGTGTGTGTGTGATAATGATACCATCTTCTGTCACCAAACATCACCCAGTTGTATGCAACAGAACAGGGAAAGAAGGCAGTTACTCCAGGCAGAAAATAAAATAAGACGTAACAAGACAAACACATGTGTAAGAGAAACAAACTGGCCAAAGAAGGAAAGCAGTTGAAAAGGAGGCCTGGAGCTACCTGTGCAGGATTAAAGTATGCAAAAATGTGGGATGTGCCCATTTTGACCCAAGGAATTTGGCTTACTGCTCTAAGTTGTGGTGATCAAGCACGGAGCTGCCCAGTCAGTGCCCCTGGCCAGACCTGATTACATCAGCTGTATGTATTTTTATCTCTTGTCCCATTCTTGACTATCCCTTTCACTATGCTTGTACCTTGCTTCCTCCATCCATCTCCTCTCAAATAAACAATTCACCACTAATTATTTTTTCCTCATTGATCCCAGATCTGCTACATCTGTACCCAAATTCAATATGTATAGGTAATCTCAGCCTCACATGGTATTACTGATATGGTTACCTAGGTACTGTTGACCGCAAAATGCCCCCACTGCACCCCTTCAATATCCTGGAAAATTCAACCATTTCTTACACAACTCCTCCACCTTCTGCAGGATTCAGCCATACTTCACTGTGCTATCAGGAATTTTTGCCAGCTTCTCACATTATCATATCCAGCAATTTCTCATGTCATGTCTCATAGTTTGTCCATGTCCTGATCAGTTAGCTTCACCTTAAGCCAGGGTCTAGTCCACAATCTGCATTTGCCAGCAGCCCCAACCTTCCTCCATGCTAAAAGTTCACACAGAAGCTTTTTTGAACTTCAAAATTGCTTCAGTTCATCCTAAGCTTCATGTATGTTTTCAGACAATTGCAGCAACAGTTTCCAAGTTAAGTATCTCGGGATTCTATCCAGGAGATGTGCCCTTGACCTCAGTGAAATCAAAGATACACCAAGTCTGAAAGAGGGTTGTCACAGAATTCAGGTGTCAAGAACAAAAGGCTGAAGGTGTGTATGCTTTGGTGATAGAGTTCTACATGAGACTTTTTATGCTCCAACTTCCTTTAAGACTGTGAGCAAAACATCACAGGTATCTACAAATGAGGTTAAGTGCAGGCTTGGCAGAAGGTTTCTTATACTGAGCTCCATGGGCTTTATATCCACATTGGTGGCTGCCATTCAGTTGTAAAAACTACACACTGTATTTGGCTAGAGATATCTGGTGGTGGACTGGTTTGTTTGGTCCCTCTCTGCTCCATCCATTCCAACAGCCTGAGCAAGAGCCTAAGTCTGGGCTCTGTCCTGGTGGATGTGCTTGAGGCATGGGTGCTTGCAAAAGCAAAGCATTCAGCCTGACTCTGTAGCTGAGTCCATACTTCCCCGTAGAGCATGATGGACAAGCTTAGGCTTAGAGCTGTGCTTAGCTGAGAGTGTGGCTCAGCTCCCCACTCCCCACTCCTATAAATGGGGCTGATAGCATCTTTCAAACTTAAAATAGTGTAATTTAGGTTGGAAAAGACCCTTAAGATCAAGTCCAACCATTAACCTAGCACTGCCAACTCCACCACTAAACCATGTCCCTAAGTGCCACAACCACATGTCTTTTAAATACCTCCAAGGATGGTGACTGAACCACTGCCCTGGACAGCCTGTTCCAGTTGTGGGAGTAGTGAGACAATAAATACATTCACAACTTTTAAGCTTCCAGATGGCTACAGTAATGGGAGCAATGCAGGGACCACAGATGTAAAGCAGCAAATACACATTCTACAGAAGGTAAAGAACAAAATTCTGCAACTCCTTTTAAGTCTTGAAATATTGTGCTTTTACCCAATAGAATTCAATGATGTAACAAGCACTGTCAGAGATCATCTCTAAGCCTCAAAAGATATGAAACCTCCAGAGGTCCATAGGTCTTATTTGCCATTCAGTTCTCAGTTTCCTCTGCTTGCCTTTGATCTTACAGAGAGGACCATATACACTCAGACATGCACCACGCCAAGAAATGGAGCAGGTTTCTTCAAGCAGTTTTCTCTTACAGACACACTTCTCTGTACCTGTTCCTGCTTCTCCACTTTTGAACATGGATCAAAAGTGCTGTGTAAACTTTGTTACTCCTTTGAAAAGTCTCCCCTCCTACCATCTTAGTTTTATGGTCCTAACACACTGGAGACCACAGTCATGCTATGGCTGAATGCTACATTGCTATTTTTTTATTCTCCTTAATCCAACCCAAGGATTTGCAATTGTAGGAGAAATTCTTCTATGTATGATCTCTAAATTTGAACTATTGAATTTCATCCTAGTTCTTTTAATTCAGTTTTTAAGGCCATCAAGTTTTTCTAATACATTCCTAGAAGCTTCCTGGAATAAATAAATTGAGAAATAATTTGGGGATAGACTGTATTTTTATTTTTGTGGGTAATAATAACTCCAGGCATATAGAATGACGGATAAAAGCATAAAGCAATTCCTGTTGCTGAATGAGACAAGGTCTGGAAGTATTTGGATATTCCTGATAGGCAATCTCTTGAGCTCGATCTAAGACCTTGATCCTCACGCTCTCATGAATCTATAAAGGCTTTCAGCGTTAGCAGGAGGATTTCTATACTCATTACTGTACTGCCAAAGAAACACAAATAACTGGTAGTGTGTGAGTTTGTAAGCATATAAAAAAAAGATCAGAGGAATCGTCTCATACATATTTTAAAAATAAAAGTCAAGATGGTGAGCTTAGTTTTAATTTAGGACTTATCATTAGTGTTTTCTATGTATTTATTCATTTATGCAAGTTACAGCAAGAAGGATGAAAATATTTATGGAGTAAAAAAAAAAAAAAGGTTATGGCATGACATACTGTTGCATTGAGATGTCTGCAGCATGCTAAATTTCCCCCAACTATTCTGCAATGCCTTATTACCCGGTTTGCTTCCACAGAGTGATTTTGTATTTTAATTCATCAAAAGCACACATTCAGTGCCACCATACATATAAAGGAAAAACAGGACATGCCTCTCCACAGTTCTGCAGGAAGACAGGATCCATAGATTACAAAGCTGGGAAAAATACCAAATTTACTGAGTGTAGTAAGGAAAACCCTTGGTCTGCTTCGCTTTTTGCCAGTATGCTGGTGGAATTGCATTGATTTCAAGGGAGTTACCTCTTTGTTTCTTTTGTTTGTTCATTTGTCTGTTTTTCCTTTTCATGACAGGATGATCAGTTATTCCTGTGTTTGAGATAAGTGTAATAGAGACTTGGGTGCTGAACTGTTCATTATCTCAGTATGTTATTTCAAAGAAGAAATCATAAATTTGCAAGCACTAAGCCCAGGAACATGATGTAAACTGCTAAACTGCACAACAGAAGATGACTGAGTCTCACAGGGAGCTCTCTTGTTTTCCCCACAGGGACACCAACAAGGTGACAATGCTGACCTGGCACAGTAAAACTTTGTGCCCAGGTAGAATGCCTCTGAGTAAAACAAATGAGAGGAGTCTCTCAGCACGGCGAAACCCTGCACAAGTACAGCAAGGTGAAACAGTCTTTGCAAATTTGTCCCCAAACAGTCTCTGTGGCAGAATATCTTCACATCAGCTGAAAATGATACTGCAGGAAAGGAGTGAATTAAATATATATAAAGCAGAGATGTTAGATAAGGGTCTTTGAATTAAAAACACCAGATGGTTGGTCTCCATGACCCCTGGTACACAGTGTCATTTTTGCTCTTTACCAACTGCCTTGAATAAAGAGACTGATGAGACAAACAGACCAAGCAGTGAGTTTAGCTGCCTGCAAAAGCTACAGCTATACCTGGGAGTATTTCCCAGTTTAAGGTACAACCTGGATGTGTTTTGGCTTAAGGCTGAATCCCGAGTGCCTGCACCTCAACGTGTTCAACCATCGTTTCCCTGCAAAAGGACGCAAGGTGCACGTCACCAGTTGGAGCCTGTGTGTGCACCAGGAGCAACCTATGTTGTTGGGGAACCAATATACACAAATCTCGCCAAATACACTTTCCATTTAGCATTGTCAGGTTTTATGCAATAAAATTATTTGAAAAATTTGGAAATGTTTTTGGACATTTCATTATGTAATGGGTTTTCTTTAAGTCAACTTTCAAAACTAATTTTGAAATAAACATTAAAATAAAAATGTTTACTTAGACTTTCTATGAACACAGAAATCACATGTGTGATGCAGGAGGAGAGAGAAGTAATTTTCATGAAAAATTTTCAGTTTCTAATTAGTTGTGTCGCAGAAATCTAGAGCTTTGAAGAATTGCACACAAAAAAGTGCAGCTCCAATTCTGCACCATATATACTTCAATTTGCAGTGTATTTACTGAACCATCTTTCCTTCCTGAAATCAATCCAATTACCTGGGATGGCAAATTAGGTGTACATGTGCCTGCAGCATGATATGTTGTTTTACTAACTATAACAGATTTTAATGTTAACATTTTCATAATTTTTGGATAAAATCAGATTTTTTTTTTTTTAATGTGAACATTTTAGAGCTAGATGTAGTACAACAAAGAGAAACCTTGTGACTCACAACATGTCCCCTCTTGAGGACCACTTGTCCCTGGCGATGAATTTAGAGATGAGGTTTAGAAACCTTCCACGGTGGAACATTTTTATCACACAAACAAGAAAACACCTGTCCAGCTGCTCCACATAGCTTTATGGATGCATATAGTCTTTTTGTTTATGCAGCCATTTAATCTAGTTGCAGGCTCTGCAACCCACTGCCTGAGCTGTTTGGAAATATGAGTTTTACATCCTTTTATACCTCATGTCATTTGTTTCTCATACCATAGGAGTTATGTGATGATCTGTCCAAAGGGAGGAACCGGCCATCCGGCCTGAGTGCGGGCAGGGAGTCCTCCCTGTCACACTCACTGCTCACAGCGGCGGCTGGAGGGGTCACTGCCTGCAGAACTGCTAGCAATATTTTGTCAAAAGCATAAATAAGATTAGATAAGAATAAAGATAAGAAATGTTTGTTGGTGTTCCAGTAGAACCAAATCTAGGGCCTGCATGTAAATATATATGTCACCTTACACACCAGTAAAATTAACAGTACACTTGTGTGTAGAGTCTGAACATTAAGAGGTATTTGTATGTATCAGTGGATTAAATAAACAACAGCCAAAAAGTGTGTTTAATGTCATCATCATGAAAGTTTTCTTCTTCATTACTCATTTTACAGGCTGTGAAAATCCACACAATAGCCATGCAGAAGTGCCTTTGTCTTGAAAACCTCCATTTTGAACATAATGGATTTTGTTTGGTTGGTTTTTTTTTTAGGGGAGGGGGAAAGTGAGTTTTTGTTGTTCTTGTTTGTTTGTTTTTTAAAGTAAAACAGTTTTAAGTATCAGTAAGGGCCTCAGGTCAGCTGTATGTAGGAGCTTGGGTGTGGAGGCCACCCAGGCTCACACTGATGGACACGGCGCTCCCTTCATAATGGCTGTGCAAGACTCAGCGCGTTTGCATTTTTCTAGCCCACTGGGATACTACAATTTACCCTTCTCGTGCATTTTTATAGCCATAAATTTAAGTTGCAGCCTGGCACAATGTTTCTCGGGGGCAGACTACCCACACAACACTGCAATGAGTAGGACTGATGTTTGTGCTGACCAGTTAACTTGTTAAGATGGGCTGACATAGATTTTATTGTTCATTCAGCTGGATCCAGCATGTTTTGTTTTTCAGTAGCAAAAGTAAAAGCTTAAAAAACCCACCCCAAACGAAATGATAAGTAACAGAGTGAGTAGTGGGGAAGAATTAGCACAGCGGGGCTTCCTGGCCAGGCTCCTTTCAGAAAATGAAATGTGACCCAAGAGAGCTCTGCTTAGGAGATGAATGCAGACACTCCTCAGAGCTGTGCATTCCTACGAGTCATATTCAGTATTTTCTTGTGAGAGGTCCTGTGTAGGCACATAAACACTGGCACAGGTTGCCAAGAGACGTGGTAGATGCTCCATCCCAGGAGACATTCAAGGCCAGGCTGGACAGGGCTCTGAGCAACCTGATCTAGTTGAAGATGTCCCTGCTCATTGCAGGGGGTTGGACTAGATGAGCTTTGAAGGTCCCTTCCAACCCAAACTGTTCCATGATTCTGTAAGACAGTCTTAAGCTCTAAAGATGTTGTAATACACGTCACGGTTCCTGTACATACCTAAATACGTGTCTCGATAAAAAAGACTTCAGGGTGCTAAATTTAAACATGTTTATAGTGGTTCACGAGTTTGCAGTCTCACTTAACAGCAGGCAAGGAATGGGAAGGAAGCATACAACACCGTCACACATACAAACAAGATAGCTATGCATAATTTGATGCGTCTAAATCTTTGAACTTAGTCTTGATATGCATATATGCAATCTGACTCTCCTTTGATTTTCTAAAGCTAATTCTTTTATTCTTTTTCCTCATGGCACAAACTGGTCCTGAGTATCTCACACAAAACTGACATGCCTTCCTGTAATATCATTGAAAAATCCAACGTACAGTGCTGAAGAGAACCAAAGCACACCAAATACAGAATACAAATTGAAAAAACAAAATCAAACTGAAATAAATATTTCAGTCGAAATGAAATTTTTTATTCTCTGAAGACAGTTCCTGTAAGGCAGCTGCACCAGCTATTAAGGCAATTATATTTTGCCATTTTCATAAGCTGCTTGAGAAATATTTTTTCTCCACTAGATTAATGCTGTGTCAGTTACGTAAAAAATCACTTCTGACTTAAGGGAATATTGAAGATACATGTTGCATAATTGTGGAGGTAAAATCGTGGGATTTACTTCTTTATTGTATTAATAGTTGTTTGGGCCAGATGGTGTGGAATCCTACATAAATTTCTGTACCTCTTAGTTTACAAATATCCTGACCTTAGAGGATGCCATACTAAGACTTCTATAAGCAAAAAAATTTTAAGTCTGGCTGTGGTTACAATAATAATGTTTGCTTAACTGCACCTACCTAGCTTATAATAATTTCAGTACAATTGAAAATGAGACCGACTCCTTAGGTCCTCCCTAAGCAGTACGGTAACACTCCCTCAGCTTCTAGCAGAGTGCTGAGAATAGACAGAACACTTTTTTTGTATCGTGACAGTCTCATGAACAGGCCAGCCACAAAACCAAATCTGAATTGCTGAGAGGAGGTACTTTGTAAAAAGAATGACCTTTGGCTGGTATCTCTACAAAGCACCTCTTGAATAGCTGTCTTACAGCTGTGTTACAGGCCCAGGTCCATTCCACATCGTGCCAGGCCACTCAACACCATAAAGTCCATAACAAGAGGTGGTTATCTCAAGACTGTTCAGACCACCAAAGGTACGACTCACCCTCTGGAAGTCCTCTCTCCGTCATCTACACAGTGAAATACTTGCAGAACCAATGCAGTCTCAAGGACAATATAGTTAAGCTACTTTATCTCCTCTTCCTCTAGCGGCTTTACCTTAGGGCTGTTTTATCGCCCTTTTCCTCCCTTTAAGGAACCCAAACTTGATTGTTCTCTGCTTCCAGGGACATGATTGCTTTGAGCATTTTATTTTGAGCTTTGCATATTGACCCAACCACTCTGCACATTCTGACGTGCTGCCTTGAATCAGCTGAGAATGGCTTTCATTCCTGTTCCTCATTAGCAAAAATAAATGCATATTTTTAAAATATGGATGACAAATAAGGATTAATAGACAATGAATCAATTAACAGTGCTTGGTGAGGTAATTTACCTAACCAAAGTGAGGTAAAATACTTCACCAAGGAATAAATGCCACCTGAATATTACATCTGAATTTTGAGGCTGATATGTAATTTCTTGGCGATCTGTGTTTATGACTGTAAGAAGCAAGATTTATATTTCATATTTAAATAAGAAAACTGTTTCTTAATTTATATTCCAGAAGAACTTGGTGTTCTTTTATTTTTCGTTGGTGTTCCTATATAGTACATTGTTCTATTCAAGTCAATGGAGTGACATCTGCTTGCATAAACTCAGACTCTGGTCTTGAGTTTTCACATCTGCTGACATCTGTGATGTGCAGTTGTTAGGGCAAAATATTTATTGCATGACGTTTATTGCCCTGAAATTCGTAAGTCCATTATTGGTAGTCATTTAAAAGATACCTACCCTACACGGGCAAATAAATCTCCCTACAATAGAAGCTCTTGCAGCAACATTTTAACCCTTTTTTTTAATGTTGATTGTCCAGTTAGAATGTAATATTCAATAAAGCCACTAACCCCAAGGTCCTCCCCGTGATACCACAAGGTCCACTGAGATGAAGCACATTGGAATAACAGTGTACACCTGAAACACCGTTTGACAACAATGATAATTTCAGGTGAGCAGGAAATGATGGGAGATTCCAGAAACTTCCGCATTCTGCATGGAGAGAAAATTAAAACTTTTCTATTTTAAATCCAATAGAAGTACTCAGCAGCCCAGACCATGGATATGAGCCAGGCAGTGTGTGAAAACTCCTGTTCAGGTGCCGGGTCTCAATGATATAGTGAAGGGAGTTCACCATGTCACAGGAATATCCTCAGTACAGTGTATCACAGTATCACAGTATGTTTGGGATTGGAAGGGACCTCAAATATCATCTAGTCCAATCCCCCTGCCACAGCAGGAACGCCTAGGTGAGGTCGCACAGGAACATGTCCAGGTGGGTTTTGAATGTCTCCAGAGAAGGAGACTCCACAACCTCCTTGGGCAGCCTGTTCCAGTGCTCTGTCACCCTTACTGAGAAGAAGTTTTTTCTCAAATTTAAGTGGAACCTCTTGTGTTCCAGCTTGATCCCATTACCCCTTGTCCTGTCATTGGTTGCCACCGAGAAGAGCCTGGCTCCATCCTCGTGGCACTCACCCTTTATATATTTATAAACATTAATAAGGTCACCCCTCAGTCTCCTCTTCTCCAAACTAAAGAGACCCAGCTCCCTCAGCCTTTCTTCATAAGGGAGATGCTCCACTCCCTTAATCATCTTTGTTGCCCTACCCTGGACCCTCTCCAGCAGTTCCCTGTCCTTCTGGAACTGAGGGGCTCAGAACTGGACACAATATTCCAGATATGGTCTCACCAGGGCAGAGTAGAGGGGAAGGAGGACCTCTCTCAATCTACTAACCACCTTCCTTCTAATACACCCCAGGATGCCATTGGCCTTCCTGGCCACAAGGGCACAGTGCTGGCTCATGGTCATCCTGCTGTCCACCAGGACCCCCAGGTCCCTTTCCCCTACACTGCTCTCTAATATGTAATTTCCCAACCTATACTGGAACCTGGGGTTGTTCCTGCCCAGATGCAGGACTCTACACGTTCCCTTGTTAAATTTCATCAGACTTTTAGAAGTCTGTATTTCAAAGTGTATTTCAAAGACTTTTGTTTGTTTGTTTTCACTGTTCAGTTTTAGTTTGAAACTTATCACGGACTGTTTCTCTGTGGCAGAAAGGGGCTCTGGATTGGGAATGATCCGCACTAACGCAGTCTGCAAGAAATATGGAGTAACAGCCTTCTAACCTCATAAAAGAGGCTGTAGCAAGATTAGTGATAAGTAGTGATGATTAGGTTATACTATGAATGTTGGACTAATGCAAATTACTTTTAGCCTGTTCCTAGCAGATCCATATAGCTGTGCGTAACATGGCAATTAAGTATTTTATACGGTCTGTTAATACAGGCATAAACTGCTTGTAGTAAGTGCTGCAATAAAGCTGTTCAGATCTGCCCATTTGCCCAAGCAAATGTTCATTGTTCACATTTCTCTCATCTGGCACATTTAGCATTTTGATTTTGTGAAAATGGTGAAAAGTCAAGCTAGTCTTTTCTAAATCCTTTTCGGGTAAGAATAAACCTTTGCAAGCTGTACAGGAAAATAAATTCCACATCACGTGATTTTTATTATCTTTTTATAGGAACAGCAAAGGTGATGTTATTAAATCTTTTTAGTATCCTAAATAGCACCAATATAATATCAATATTAAAATTAATAAATATTAAATTGTAAAATATTTAGACTTTTTATAGTAGTAAGTTTCCAAGGTTTTTAATATCACCCAATTGCACAACAGGACACAGTGAAAGCGGACAATACAAGGAAGAAGCAGATCGAAACGTTCACACCAAAATGATGTATAAAGAAGTACTAAATGAATAATTACCACAGTACTGATCTTGTGAGGTGTCCAGCACACTTTCCCTTCCCTTTCCTTAATACCTCGAGTACTTTAATTTCCTTAAATACTTCTTGAGGTGCTTCTGGAAGACATATGCAATATAAATTTGCTTTGAGATTCTCTGAATGATAGCATGGATCAGAAGGTCATAATCTTTTTTATCAGAGCGTCTCAAGTCATACTTTAAATTTACCAAAGGTACTATAACTACTGGAGGGCATTTTTTCCCACAGAAGACCACTGTCTTTGAGGGTCTATATTCTATACTACTGCTTACAGAAAACTTTTTTCCCACTAAAACCCATGACATTAACACATGAGCTACAACTCATCCTGTTTTCTGGTGAGCAAAGTTACACCTTCAGACTTCCATCATAATTGAGGTAAATCCTGATTTGCCAATAACTACTCAGAACATTTAGTTATTTCCAGAGAAATAATAAGAAAGAAGTTAACCTATTTACCTTTCAGAAGATTTTTTGTTTAATATATTAAACATCTATGCTGTCTCTTTTTTGGGGTCAGTGAAAGCCTGGAAAAACTCCCCCAGACATTTCTGTTCTGTTGAAGGCCAATTTCATCAAGAAACACCCAGAGTAACTTTTGTTCTTACCAGCTCTGCTTGACAGATGTTTTCTGCCTACAGGGGCACTATGTTACACAAGTTTTGAGATCTGAATGCTATCAAAGTCAGCACGTGCTTAAATGTGTAAAATAAGCTTTCTCAGTCCTACATGAGATACTCATATGAAATATTACAGTTTTACGCAAGTGCCGATGAAGCTGAAGCACTCCTCTTCAAAACTTCTCCATAAAATATTTTAATGATCCAGCTATATATGAACATAGTTTTCTAAAGGTCTTCTGCAAAACTATAAATTCTCTGTTCTTATAGATTTTAGAATATCATGGCACTAGTCTAACTTTTAAAATTAAGTGCTGTAAAAGTTTAACTACTAATTCTGACGCGTTTAGCTTATTTCTTCTTCTCAGTATTCATGTTTAGCCATTTTCGAGTAACATAAATGTCAGCCTTAAATTAGGAAGTACTTTGTCTGAGCCAAAAGTGATGGATTTTACTAAGTGACTTGATAGATCTTAGAGGATCAGTTCTGTAGATAAAGTGAGCAGATGCCTAATTCCCTGGGTAGATGAATATTTGGGTGCTCTATAGATAAAGTGAGCAGATGCCTAATTCCCTGGGTAGATGAATATTTGGGTGCTCTTTGTCCGCAGGAAGCCTGGTAATCTGCTAGAGCTTGATAGAGTTTGCCGCAGCAGTAAGTGGCATCCTGGTGCTGTGTTACGACCGTTGTAAATGACTGCGCTCTCACGCATGACCAGATAAATACAGTATAATACAGAAATGCTCCAGATCCACGGCTTCTCATTTGCTGTCACTTTGGATGTGAAAGTGAAGAGGTTCCTGATGCTTTAAAGTCTCCTTAATGCTCACACTTAACGAGCAACACTTAAAACTTGCTTCCGGGCATCTTCTAAAGAGCAGAGTAGCTGCTGACTCCTCTTGTCCCACTGCTGCTCACAGTGAAAACACTGGAAGAAGCACAAGCTCTTTTATTTATGCTCCCTTTGGTAGCAATATTATAAGTGAAACTATTTTAATGGTTTTTAAGTCAGTTTAATAGCATACTTAGTAGTATGGAAATATATTTTAATATCAGATTTTTAAAGATTTAAAACTTGCTGTGTGGCCCATCACTGGTCTAAGGTTAGAGGGCAGTAGTGATTTCTAAATGAGCACTGAATTGGAAGAGAAGTGGGAGCACCATTATCCCAAGAGCAGGGAGGTATTGAAGAAGACAGAGGCTGTGAGGGGAAAGGCTGGTGATGGGGCTCAGCAGGAAGAGACGTGAAGAAGTAGAAAATGGGAATCTGGACATGAAGAGGTGGGCATTCAGAGGCACTGGCATAAAGACAGGAGTTTTAACATCTTTATAGCGAATACAACTGGGGAACAACATCTGTTTATAGAGGTTAGAAGGCATTTGTATGAAAATACTTGACTGTCACTCAGCAGAACATACTGGTGTTTAATGGTTTTCTGGGGTGCAGGAGAAGTCAGTGATGCCTGTGATAAATAGTGCACAGAGCCAGAGCAAAGTGCCAACCGCAGTCCCCGGGGCTCGCGCTTCTCTGCTTTCCCAGTCAGTGCTGAGTTCAAGTATTCAAACAGTTTGTGCAGAGAAGTGTAAAGAATTATGAGTACAGAAAAACAAAGGCATTATCTGCTGGTTTTGAGTATATAGGTTCACAGTGGAGACCCATTTTCCATGACATTTCAGATTATCAGACATTCTTGATGGCATCATCTGAGATGAAAGAAAAAAAAAAAGGTAATTCTTAACACCAGTATGAATATAACTGGCTCCATGGCTCCACAAGGCCTGACAATGCAATGGCCCTGGACCATTCAGGAGAGCAGATATGTTGTATCCACATTGAAGTGTCATCTGTAGGGGCAAGAGTTCTAGGAAGCTGTAATCAATACACAAATGGAATGGATTAAGAATGCACTATCTCAATTCCTCTGTTTCCTAGCGCACTAAATTTGGAAACTGATCCTCCTTTTAAGCAATTTAATGTTTTTATTAGGGTTTAATATCCAAGAAATATTCTTTTTCTCCGTAACAGCAGCTTCCATCTACTTCTAAAAGCAGTAGGGGGCTTCTTTGCAGAATACTTTAGATGAAGATACACATAAATGAGACTATTTACAATCTGTGTTTCAGATGACATGCCCAGTTTGATCCTAGACCTCATTTTCCCAACTGACAAACACAATTCCTCCATCTGACTTCCTCTAGTAATAGATTTATGAGAATCAAGACCAACTTCAAGCTAGAAACTATTATTTAAACTTCAGACTCAGTTTAGTAAATTAAGCAATTGCGATGTTTCTGAGAGATCAATGGATGTATTCATGGCCTTGTGGTTGGGAAATCTTCTAATCGCTTCTTTTGAATGTCTGCAAGTGTAGAAGTTTGGGTGATGCACAAGAATATTTGGGATTGTAATTCTTGTAGTTCAGTAAATTTGTCCCAGTCCTTAGAAAACCAACCAGAAATGCATATTTAGAGGCTTAGAGGAGAAATGTTGTAAGCCCTAAAGACAAGGGCTGAGTGTGATGTTCTACCTGTGTGGAGATCCTCTCAGAAGAGAGTAGGGAGGGGAATAAGCCAAAGCATTAAATGTTAAAGATCCTGCGACCAGGAACACATGGGAGTCCAGACAGCCCATCGTTAGCTAAAGCATGTGGCAAACTCAAAGGCCCAATTTAAAGCTGGCAATATAAAGTCTGTGTAGGCTGCCAAAGAACCAGATGTCCCACGCCTGGAAGACTGTACTGACTTTTTGCTTGTGGGTCTTGTGATTGATATCCCACAAGGACAACATAGAACATCATTTACAATCTGATGTGAGGTACCATGGTCCCTGGCATAGATAAGAGATCTTGGCATTTTTCTCCAGCAATTGAATAGGTAACTAAAAAGTCCAAAAATAAGGTGGCAGTGTTATTCATTTAATTTAAAGGAACAATTAAGTTTTATGCTTGAAGAAAAAGTGTGACTTGAAAAACATTATTTGAGCAGACAATTAATGCACTAGGGTTTGGGAGCCCCTTATGTTACCAAGAAAAAAAAATATAATCTGATTTTGAGGAGCTCGGCTAAGGAAAAAAGGCAGAGCTCTTATTAGATGCTAAGCTTTTTGTTTCCATGCAGGTAAAAAAGAAGGCTTAATGGTCTGAACTGATAATAGTGAAAACCTCACTTACTCCCTGGTAATCACTCTTCCCTTGAATTAAGAAGGATTCATTTCTGGTTGAATTCTGATTTAATTGCAGTAACTCCATCTAAACTGCCCTGCAGTACCTTGGCTGCCCTCCCAAAACTCTAACTGGCAAAGCAGCAACTCTGCGTTTTTAAAGTTCAAGATGTGCTTATAGCTGAGTTATGGCTTGGACTATTCATGCTGAATGTGACGCGATGAGTTTGGCTCTTCTACTGGGAGAAAGAGCAGAAGATGGTGAAGGGGCTGTTGGAAAAGCTTGGCCACTGACACAGCAAAGCCCGTTAATCCGCCACGTACCACACTCAGAGCTGGAGCCCTGTGGCATCTCTGGTAGCAAGCAGATGTTATAGCCTCTGCTCTAAAAACCTACAGCTGATTTCCTCAGACATGCCTACATTTGTTTATTGGTTGCTAAAAAGCATGTACCACACTGGTTATTTGTTAAACATCAATCTGGAATCTGCTTTGCTAAACCAAGAAAAAGCGCAAATGCAGACATCTTCTTTAACTATTATGTCTTTGCCACTGAAATACCAAACTCTCAATTTGAGATTTTTTTTGTCATTCATTATATTTAGACAATTCACTGCTGTGCTGTTAGAAGAAAACACTCCTTGCTGCAAAATCTGGATTTAGGAAACATGGTGCAAACATGTTCTGCCTAACAGCAGGCAGACAGCAAATGCCTGGGGCATTCTGTAATTGTCCTGGGAATATGGTTTCTAAAACATCTCAGATTTATTACTGTAATTTTCATCAGATACCTGATACAGTAAATGTTTCTAAAGGTTTTATAGTTTTTATCTTAAAAAGACAGATTGTTTAGTCTACCTTACTGAATGACATCATGCTATCTGTACTTTCTTTATGAAAGACAGTTACCTTTGTGTGTTTTGCCTTGACTTAACAGGTTTGGAGGTATAATGGATGCCTTTCCCATTTCAGAAACATCAATGCATACATTTCTGTGAATGTATAAAAACATAGATATAATTTTTAGTGAAAAGGGACATTGCTATCAACTTCATCCAGGATGTGTTACCTTGGGCTGAAATGAATGGGGTAGGTAATGTCTCCTGGAGCTATCTTTTACGACCTCCTGCTTGCTTGTCTTTTAATTAATTTACTCTTTACGTTTTCCAACTCTCACATCCAGAAAACTACTAACAGCAAGCAAATAAACCAAGAAAGTCCAAAGCGATACAGGAGAACAAGATACCGAGTTCAGAGTCTGTCGGTAGAGTCTTGCACTTGGATATCAGTTTTTTCTCAGCCTTGCTCATAACAACTCGACACAGTGAAAAATGGAGCTTTGTCTCTT
Source organism: Streptopelia decaocto (assembly GCF_964273445.1). Taxonomy (NCBI): domain Eukaryota; kingdom Metazoa; phylum Chordata; class Aves; order Columbiformes; family Columbidae; genus Streptopelia; species Streptopelia decaocto. The sequence continues at coordinate 36,217,243 of NC_138655.1, read as the reverse complement.
AATAACTGATGAAAACTATCAGTTTTTTTCATGAATGCAATTTAGGTCATTTCCTGCTACCATAATTCACAAAAACAAACGAAATGCCAGAGAGCTGTTGTCTCCTTAAACAAATAATCTCCATCCATAGTTATAAGCAATTTTGTACAGCATTTGTTGCCTTCCGTCCAACTGAAAACAAATCCCTAAACTGAATGTGTTCATACTAATAAAAAATTGTTAAGCTCATTTTCACCAGTATAAGACTGCTATTTATCATACTGGCTGGGTCCACTGTCCAAAAGAACTGTATTAGACCTGAAACTACTGTTACTTGGTTATACTGCAGACACAAGACAACAAAGACCTGGAGTTATCTGCTGATCCAGCAAGTGGTAAAATGCCGGTCCCTCCCCAGAACGCTTCTGCAGGCCGATCACAACGAGACATGAGGACAACGAAGCAGACACAGGGGGTGAGAACAGAGAGGCAGGTTTTTACACAGCAGGCTGTAATCTCAGCTCAGCACCTGCACAGCCAGCAAAAGGAAAAGTCCTTTGAAAACGACAACTGAGAAACTATGTACAGAGGCCTTCTGTGAAAGAACTTTTGATGCCAAATGCTATTTCCATCAGGGAGCTGTTGCTTGCCAAGATATGTCCCCCAAGCATCGTTTTCACTAAAAATCTGCTTCTGCTGCTGTAGCACACATTGATTTTATCAGCTAGAGCCTCTCATGTACTCGCTTCCCACCTAAAGGTAAAATGCCGGAGCGAGGGAAGAGAAAGATGTGTTTGGTCTGTTTAATTTTGCCGAGTTTTTGGTAGATAAGTGGACCAGCAGAGCGAGATTAAATTTCACATGAAGAAATACAGAATGTTTGTATTGTCTTCTTTTACCTTGAGTGAACAAATTTTGAAACCTGCGATCAATATTGAACCTCGGCCTTGCTCTATATTTTGTCCTAGAAGAGGACAGCTACTTTGATATACCTGAAGGAATGGGTTTTAGCAAAATTATAAATGGAAGAGGTTTTTTTTGGAAATTGTCAGCACCAATACATGTCCACTAAATACTAAAATCAGAACCTACATACACAGCTGTGTTCACTTTTGTGGTTAATTTTTAAAAAATCCAGCTAGAATCACATTTTCTCCTTTTATGCAATTACGCACTTACAATTTAAATTGTATTTTTTACATTGTACACAGAGATAAATTGATAAAGTCAATTAATTTTCATTTGCAATTATTTCAATCTATAAAGCTGTGATATGCAAAATATGCACACACTGAGCTACAGTTGATATGTTATGTGAATTAATACCACCCAAATTTAGAGCTGTACAAAACCATTAAATTGTCAGCTCCATATTTCTGTAGCTTCTTTCTTGTTATATTTTTTTTGTGCCCAGCTATCCTTACATAAAGTTTAATGGAAAATAAAGCTGGCATATTACATGGCTAGGAATAAACTGCCAAAAACTTCAATTATGCAAGAGGCAACGTAATATATGATATGATACTTTGCATTTACCTCAGAATTTGTTTTGTTTTGTTTTTTTCCCATCTCAAATGAAAAATTTATCTTTTCATTGTACTTCCATTTTTATTTTGTAAACCAGAGAGTGGAGTGACCTAAGCCATACATCAAGACAACGTGCGGCCAAAACAGCAAAAGCCTCTTGGCTTTGGCTGCCATGCTCACCCCACAGGCAACGTTTCCTTCGCTTAATCCCTATCATTAAGACAACTCTTACTTCTTCCATCATAAACTTGAATTTTGAACTCCTCCATTCCTGTTTCACATGAGTAATAATTAAGTTTAAAACAATGAAACCCCAGAGGCAATGGGGACACAAGTCTTGAATGCACTGAAGAGTGTTTGGTGTCCTTGCACTGAGAGCAAACTTCCTTGTTTTATGAGCAAGTTGCCCCTGCTAAGAGCGAGCATCTGTCTGTTCCTCATAGACAACAGATCCCAGTCTTCTTCTGACATTACTTCATTGTACAACATCTGGTGTTTTATAGCCATGCAGTTTAAAAATAAATACTCTGCATGCAATTTGATAACTTAAAAAATATTACCTTAAATCCGCCCATTTATTTATTCTTGTAAGCAACAAAATTCTCTATACAACAGCTGATTTAAGAATTCCTTCTTTGTTTTGCTTGAAGTTTGTGTTATTTTTTATCATGAAAAAAGTAACATTTTCCAGTGGGGCAGAGGGACTGTTAGTTGCTAAACACACCCCAGTGAGATCCCTCCACTTTCCTCCTGCATGAAGTCCTTTCTTCTGTTCTGTTCATTTGATACGTTTTAACAGAATTATTATTTAGCATGTTAATTGGCCAGCTATTAGCTACTCCATCATTAAGACTGTATTTCATTAGCTCTAACATGAAAACTGAAATCTGATATAGACCCACTACCTGCAGAATAAACTTTTGAAGTGTTGTATGGTGCTTCCCTCAGTTAATTATGGCACTTCAAAGTAAATACACCTGAATATTAGAAACCTGTTTCTTAAGACCTCCCAGTTTTCACACTCTTGTCTTCTAACCACGCAGGGGAATGCATCTTGTCTCCTATTTGCTTCTTTTTTTATTTGTTTTTTCCATTATAACTATGCAGCCTGCAGCCGGCCTGACTTGCTGCAGGCTCCGCGAGTAAATGCCTTCTGATTCAAAGACCACCCCCAGTGCAGTTGCCATACATAAAAGCTCACGCCTATTTTTTCAGCAGAGATAATGGACACAGGATTAAAGAAAAACAATGCAGAAAGATCAGATTTCACAGAGCATAGTGTGGATCCCTTGTTCTCTACAATTCTGTAAGCCTGAACTGATTCATGGCACTGTCTCACTGTCTGCAAATTGGTAGGCCTGATCTGGCCTGACAAGGTAAATCTTCAGGTCTTCTCTCTCTTACAGTTTAATTCAGCAGAAGCAAAAGATCAAGTTTTTCTGGTCCCTGGACCCCTTCACCCACCTTTCCTCAGTGGAGCTTTTATACTATTTGGAGAGGTTGCCCCTCATAAAAAGGAGACATAAGGCTTAATTCACCTTAAACACTAGTCTATACTGACTCTTTACTGTGTAGGAGACTGGCTTTACTTAGCTTTTCCATCACCTCCCAGACACTTAAGCTAATTAATTCTTCTGTTGTTTTGTGCTGTTTCCCTATCTGTTTGTGTGTGATGTGTGCTGATCATCGCAAATCATTCTCTGCTTTGGTCAGGCAGTGGCAGCATGTGCTGACTCTATATTTCTTGGGTGCCTTTTTGTCCATCACTCAACACTGGGCCAAAACGTGCCAGTTATGAGGAAGAGATGGTAGGTCAAAGGAAAGAGCGATGAACATAGGAAAAAAGACATGCTGGTGGGCTGTATGCCACCCACTGGCTATGGACTAAGCATACAGGAAAGACAGGGGCCTGGGTGCAACGGTGAGAGATGGATGGTCCTGAAGACTCCAGGTCTGTGACACCTGCTTACACGCTTCTGAACTGCAAAAGCACTTGAACTCACTGGACACCTATTTCCTAATTTGATATGCATTTTTGGCAGGTGAGGATAGGTGTAAGACCTTCAAAGACGTAACTACCTCATGCAACAAACAGCATACACCATAGAGGGGAGGAAAGGCTGAAGCCCCTCATTCTGTCCTCACCAAATCTGAGCCTGTGATACTCATGTTTCTGTCTCCATGTCTGCTCAGAACCATCCGCCAAGGGTAGATCAGTGCCTTTGTCATGTGCGTGTCTGACAGAGGCTGATGATGTCAACCACGTGACGTTTCTTTGCCTGGGACCTCTAAGATATATGATACACCAAATGTGCTCAGACACTGCATAGCCCATGCCAAGAAGACTGAAGGTGAAACGACTTCATTTTTCACAAAGAAGGCAAATTACTTCACTGTTATGTTCTATTAACGATCCCCATATATATTTTTAAGCATTGTCACTATCATAGGCAGATGGATTTAGGATCCAGTCTGTTGATAATGGAGTAAGATAAAGACACGACAAGCTCATTGTGCCACAGGGTATGTTCACACTGTGTACTGCTGGCAAAGACACAAGCTCATTCGTCTGAGACACTCAGCTTATTAGCCCAGACTTGGCAGTGTGCTTAAATGGTGAGTCTTGTTATTTGGTACAAATGTCAGGCAGAGTATGTTCTTGACTTCTTGTCCTATTCAGTTCAAGTGAAGCCAAGGTTTATTTCCCTGTTGAAACCCCACTGTGACAAAAAAGGCACAGCTCTTACTATAACATCCTTATTTAAATGTCTTCCCTGCTTCCTTGACAAATATAGTTATTGTTTGCTTAACATCAACCTATTTAATAAATATAGAGATTACTGTTCTGTAGAGACTATCACGTTAGTCTTGTTTGTTACACAAAGGACTTACAGCTTCTTCAGGCATTAGGAAGGATGAAGTCCCCTTGTTTCAAAAGCCCACATGTGATGATGGCTAGTACCAAGGTTAACTTTTTTTGCACTTTTAGGAAGGTCCTTCTTGGAAAATAAGCATCCCACTATTCTCTCTGTGAGCCTGAAACATTCTTTTGAGATTGCTTCATTGCCATTGGTCTGGAGAGGAATCTGGCAGTCGTGATCGATCACGAAGCCAAATTCTGCTGAGGTAAAACCACAGTGTGCTCCTTGGAGTTCACACCTGGAATTAACTGGTTTCAGACAACTATCTCCAGTGCATATGGGCACAGGGAGACTGAGAGGCTTGAGGTACGCAGGCAGGTACCAATAAAACAGCCATTCCCGCCCCTTCCCTGTGCCAACCCTACCACTGCAGAGGCACTGCAGCAGCCAGATCACAGCCTGGCAAGCTGAAAGTTAGTTTAGAAAAAAGAAAAGTGCTTTTTTTTCCTCTTGGAATTGGCTCACTGTAGGCAGAGGAGTGCCAGTCCCTGAGCAGGGGCTGCACATCTGGAGCAGCAGGAGCATGACTGCTTGCCCTGGCAGCAGCTGGCTGTGAGCAGGGTTTGGCTGTATCGCTGCCTTGCAGCCTTAGAGTAGCATCTGGTGGTAATCTTGGTAGGTGTACGGCAGAGTAAATCAAAGAGTGCACCAGTTTTTCATCAGGCCTGCTAAAGTAATTTCTCACATCTGTCCTTGAGGCTTGACTTTCTTTCAAGGTCCTATCCCATACTCATATAATCCAGTGCCTGACTTAAATGCATTAACCTGTTCATTTATTTCAACTAAGTTAATACCTTCAGTGCTTTGGGAGAAAACAAATGAAAATTGTCAAAACATTCACATTTAAAATCCATCTACAGGATGTAGTTTTATCATATATGCTACCTGTCAAAAAAAAAAAAAAAGTTTTCTAGTCTTCTGGCCTAAGCAGCTGTTATGTTGTTTTGTATTTAAGATGTGCCACCCTTTATACTGCTTACCTGAGGTTCTTAAACCTATAGGATACTGTAATCATGAGTTATTATACAAATGCAAGACAAAAATCTAAATTTAAAATTAAAAAAGCCTCTTTTTCTCTCTCTGAGTTGACCATGAGGTGCTGCAAACTGTACCATTACTCTCCTGAGGTACCCGATACACTGTATAGCAAACAGTTTCTCTTAGAACAACCTTACTGTAATAAATCGTCTACAAACAGCACTTTCAAAGACCTGCTTTGATAGCCTCCCCTGCACAGAGGCCTTAACTGAGCTGCAGAACATAAAGAAAATAAAAAATGCTTTGATTTGAGAAGATACAGGTGTCCTTGTCCTCCTGGGTGATGTGCAATGCCTGGCTTCTAGTTCCATAACAAAGCAGTAAGGTCCTTGGCCTTCCTCCTCATTTGGTTAGCTCAAAAGGTGCAAAGTATCAGAAAGAACGGAATGTATTGTCCCCATCCATTTGTGGGTCCAAATATCTTTTCAGTTCAGAGTACTTTGGCCCACCTACCCTTTGGTGCCTTGCACAAAAAGCAGTTTTATGGTTTTCTTTGCAGATACCTTCCTTACAATCAGTGTCTGTGAAACATCTGATTGTGATCTGATATATCGAGGTATAAACTAGTAGCGCCCTTAAAATCTATGCACTTTTGCCATAACACCAGTATCAAATCAGAACCACATCTTTCTACTCAACCATAAGAACAAAGCCTTTAAATCAGAATCAAAATTTACTGAAAGAGAATAGGATTGGGCTTAATTGTCTCCAGAAGTTTGCTGACTGTAGGTCTGTTCCTGCAAATCTGAGACCAGCAAAAGTCTTGTTAAGTTCTGTAAGGAGTCTTGCCTGCAGCAGGGTTTTTAGAGAGCGGTCTAATGTACAATTATAATTATTGGTTCTCATTTTGCAACTAAACCTGCTTATCATTGTAAATAGAATGGAGAGTACAGGATCAACTGAAGGTTGTTTTCTGCATGAAAAATAATATTTATAGCATGAATATGTAAACTAGTTGGGCAGAGGACAGTAACAATACTGTTTATTTTAACTTTTTTTCTGTGTAGAGGGTCAAACTGCAGGAAAATTCTACTTATCTCCTGCCTGTCCACAAAATAAATCATACTGCTTGAAGAGTAAAAATACTGAATGGTAAACTACACTGCCTGTTTTCAGTTTTTACTGCTATATGCACACTCACAGCAGGTTTTGCTTGCAAGACTACTGAACAGATGCCCAATATATGATAAAAATATCTGTCTCTTTCTCGACTTTTTGCATGAACATGGTGCACCCATTAAATACTACATCCTACAATAGCAGAGGGAGTACAATTTCTGTTATGTATTCAGAGGTACAATCAAGGAGAAAAGGTAAGTGAAGGACAGTTCTGCAAAACAGAGATGACAGAGTTTACCTCCTGGAGATAGAGAGAAATGATTAATGGAGGCCATTCACCTTCAACTGGATAGAGCAATAAACGTTTCCTACGGCATTTTGACCATGTAAGGCCATTTCAGACATAAGGATGACATTTTTACAGATATAGAATTTCAGGAGACCTTGCGATTCTGTGTATTATGCAGTGTGGGATACAGTCCCATGCAGTTTATGAAATTAAGAGTTCTCTACAAATTATAAGCAAAGTATTCAAGAAAAACAGATTTTTAGCTTCCCTTTTGCAAATTTGCTCCTTCCAGAACTGTGATTTTCCTTCTGGACTACAAGTAAGTTCTACTGTCTTTTGTGTGAATTACATAGTTTAGATTCCCATTGTTTTTAATATGAGAAAGTATGTATGTAATTACTCTAGTATCTTGTCCCCTGTTAAGTGCTTGTTAAGCTCCTGTACAAAATATTCAGAGTTGAGAACATCATTTTAAGAAGCTCACAAGTGACTCTGAATTCACAGCAGCAGCAGCTAGAAGTGGACGTAGTGTGGAAGTGGAAGCTTTGGAGTTCACTGCAACTAGTACCAGATACTCTGGGAAAAGTGTATTTCTTTGACCACTTATTTCCATGAAACAGTGAAAGTTGGTGGATTCGAAGTGGAAGCTTTAGACTGAGGGTCTAGATAGATATGATATATGAATATTTTTTTTTTTTAAAGTATCTTTGTCTTAGTACACCTTAAATGTATCCTGGATTTTTTTTCAGAGCATAACTGTTGGAGTCAAAACCAAGCCTGAACATGAATTTTCTTTAATAATACGCTACCTTCCCATTCATAACATATCTACTTTTAAAAACAAGGAAAGCATAAATGTGTACTGGAATTGGTTTTGCACTTCCCAAAGAATTATTCTTATTGGAAGAACATAGATTGCACCTAATAGTCAGTCAGCTGATCGGAGCCAGCCCAGCGAGAGCCGGAGCCGGCGGGGTTCAGCAGACCACGAGGTTCAGCCGAGATTAGGAAGCTCAGAGGGAAACGTACAGGGACAGCCTGATTCCCGGCGGGTCCCGATCGCCAAAGCCCCGGCAGCCATTGCGAGAGAGCGGCTGACGTGGCGGGGGGCGTTCCCACGGTGACGGCGACCACACCCCTTCCCCTTACCTTGAAAAAGCCTTTGGGAGGGCAGCGACTAGTCGCTGCCCACCTGGTGTAGGGAGGAGCAACCAGCTTGTGTAGCGGGTGAGTCCCACCCACACTGTGCTGTAGCAGCGGGTGTGGTAGCTCGTGCAGCAGGGTGCAGAGAGCACTTGTTGCTTGTCAGCCCTTCTAGCTTACTGCCAGCGCCCCAGACTGCTGACAACCATGGTCGCCTCCAGAAGGAGAGCTTGCCTCAAACAGACTGTGGCTACACAGACTGAGGCTCTGTCCCGAACGGTGGCTGTTCAGGTCTCCGGCTGCAGAGAGTGCCAGAGCCTGCTGCTGCCGGGGCAGGGAGGCCAGCACTCCACCTGTGTCAGGTGTGAGCAGGTGCAAGATCTGCTCGACATGGTCGTCAAACTTAAGGAGGAGGTTGAGACGCTGAGGACCATCAGGGAGTGTGAAAGGGAGATCGACTGGTGGAGTAACACCCTGACGTGCCAGTCGGAAAGGTCACAGGGAGGTACCTCCCAAAAGGAGATGGACCTCCTGCCCTCTCGGACAGAGGCAGAAGTCCTGAGACGGCCCCACCCTTGTTGCTCTCGGGCAGAGGTAGGGGACCGAAAGGACGACAAGGGTTGGAAGCGTATTCCGGTTCGGCGTCGCGGGCAGCCCCCCTCCCTGCCTGCTTTGCCTCCCCAGGTGCCCCTCCGTAATAGGTTTGAGGCCCTGGATCTTGAAGAAGAGGTAGGTGAGGAGGTGGTGCCAAGCCTACAAGCCAACAAGCCTACAAGATCACGTAGGAAGAGGCAGTCGACCTCACAACTTAAGACTGCCTCTGATAAGAAAGAAAGAAGGGTGATTGTAATAGGAAACTCCCTTCTGAAAGGAACAGAGGGCCCAATATGCAGAGTTGACCCTCATCTTAGGGAAGTTTGTAGTCTCCCTGGAGCCCGGATCAAGGACATCGCTAGAGAGCTCCCCAAACTGGTGCACCCGACGGACTACTACCCGCTGCTGGTCTTCCAGACAGATGGGGAGGAAGCTGCTTCCCGTAGTCTGAGGGGGATGAAGAATGATTTCAAGGTCTTGGGAAGGATGGTGAAAGACTCAGGGGCTCAAGTGATCTTCTCTTCACTCCTTCCATCTTCAAGTGATGATGTGGGATGGAATAGGAAAATTCACTCTCTAAATGGTTGGCTCCAAGACTGGTGCTACAGGCAGGGCTTTGGATTTTTTGATAATGGTTGGTTTTATAAGACACCAGTCCGGACACTGTCACGTGGGAAAGGTTTATCTCGTAGGGGCAAAAGGATGCTGGGGCAGGAATTAGCTGGGCTCATTTGGAGAGCTTTAAACTAGGCTCGAAGGGGGATGGGGTTGTAGCTGGGCTTGTCCCAGTGGGGCTGCAATCTAAAACTGATGAGGACCGGGTGGCCTCCTATGCCCCTAGGGAGAAACTGGTGTGCTCTGCTCGCTCCCTGAAATGCCTGTATACCAATGCGCGCAGCATGGGGAATAAGCAGGAGGAGCTAGAATCCTATGTTCGGTCGGGAGATTATGATCTGGTGGCAATTACAGAAACATGGTGGGACAGTTCACATGACTGGAATGTGGTCATGGATGGCTATGCCCTTTTCAGGAAAGACAGGCCAGCCAGGCGTGGTGGTGGAGTTGCTCTCTATGTGAGACAGCAACTACAATGTACTAAATTCTGCCCAGGAGTGGATGACGAGCGAGTTGAGAGTGTATGGATCAGGATCAAGGGGCAGGCTGGCAGGGCTGACACTGTTGTGGGCGTCTGCTACAGGCCGCCAGATCAGGCTGAGGAAGTTGATGAGGCCTTCTATGGGCAGCTGAGAGTGGCCTCACAGTCACAGGCCATGGTTGTTGTGGGTGATTTTAACTTCCCTGATGTTTGCTGGAAGGACCATTCAGCCAGCCAGCCACAGTCCAGGAGGTTCCTCCAGTGCATTGATGATAACTTCCTCATGCAGATGGTGGAGGAGCCGACTAGGAGAGGTGCACTGCTGGATCTCATCCTCACTAACAAGGAGGGTCTGGTCGAAGCAGTAAAGGTTGAGGGCTGCCTGGGTTGCAGTGACCACGAGATGGTGGAGTTCAGCATCTCATGTGGCAGGAACAGAATAGCAAGTAGAATTGCAACCCTGGACTTCAGCAGGGCTAACTTTGGCCTTTTCAAGCAATTGCTGGGGGAAATCCCATGGGCAAGACTGCTTGAAGGAAAAGGGGCCCAAGATAGCTGGGTGGCATTCAGAGATTGCTTCTTCCACGCTCAGGATCAGAGCATCCCCACACGTAGGAAGTCAAGGAAGGGAGCCAGGAGGCCTGCGTGGTTGGATAGGGAGCTGTTGGGTATGCTCAAGCAGAAGAGGAGAGTTTACAGGTCATGGAAGCAGGGGCTGGCCACTTGGGAGGAATATAAGGCTGCTGTTAGAGGATATAGGAAGGCAGCTAGGATAGCCAAGGCCTCCTTAGAATTACAGCTGGCGAGAGGGGTCAAGGACAGCAAAAAGAACTTTTTCAAATACATAGCAGATAAAACTAACACCAGAGGCAATGTAGGCCCACTGATGAATGGGGTGGGTGCCCTGGTGGCAGAAGATACAGAGAAGGCAGAATTACTGAATGCCTTCTTTGTCTCTGTCTACTCTGCCGGAGGCTGTCCTGGGGAGCCCTGTACCCCTGAGACCCCGGATGAAGCCAGGTCAATGGAGGAGTTTGCTTTAGTCGATGAGGACTGGGTTAGGGAGCAATTAAATAGTCTGGACATCCATAAATCCATGGGTCCAGATGGGATGCATCCGCGGGTGCTGAGGGAGCTGGCTGAAGTCATTGCTGGACCGCTCTCCATCATCTTTGCCAAGTCTTGGGAAACGGGAGAGGTGCCCGAGGATTGGAGGAAAGCAAATGTCACTCCAGTCTTCAAAAAGGGCAAGAAGGAGGACCCAGGTAATTATAGACTGGTCAGCCTCACCTCTGTCCCTGGGAAAGTAATGGAACAGCTTGTCCTTGGTGCCATCTCAAGGCATATCAAGGATAAGAGGGTTATTAGGGGCAGTCAGCATGGCTTTACCAAGGGTAGGTCATGCTTGACCAACCTCATAGCCTTTTATGAGAATGTAACAAGGTGGATGGATGGTGGCAGAGCGGTGGATGTTGTCTACCTTGACTTCAGTAAAGCCTTTGACACAGTCTCCCACAGCATCCTCACAGCTAAGTTGAGGAGGTGTGGTCTAGACAATAGAGTAGTGAGGTGGGTTGCAAACTGGCTTAGGGAGAGAAGCCAGAGAGTGGTAGTCAATGGTGCGGAGTCTAGTTGGAGGCCAGTATCTAGTGGAGTGCCCCAAGGGTCAGTGCTGGGGCCAATATTATTCAATATATTCATTAACGACTTGGACGAGGGAATTGAGTGTACTATCAGCAAGTTTGCTGATGACACCAAGCTAGGAGGAGTGGCTGACACGCCGGAGGGCTGTGCTGCCATCCAGCGGGACCTGGACAGGCTGGAGAGCTGGGCAGGGAATAACCTGATGAAATTTAACAAGGACAAGTGTAGAGTCCTGCATCTGGGCAGGAACAACCCCAGGTTCCAGTATAGGTTGGGAGATTACATATTAGAGAGCAGTGTAGGGGAAAGGGACCTGGGGGTCCTGGTGGACAACAGGATGACCATGAGCCAGCACTGTGCCCTTGTGGCCAGGAAGGCCAATGGCATCCTGGGGTGTATTAGAAGGGGGGTGGTTAGTAGATCGAGAGAGGTCCTCCTTCCCCTCTACTCTGCCCTGGTGAGACCACATCTGGAATATTGTGTCCAGTTCTGGGCCCCTCAGTTCAAGAAGGACAGGGAACTGCTGGAGAGGGTCCAGCGTAGGGCAACGAAGATGATTAAGGGAGTGGAGCACCTCCCTTATGAAGAAAGGCTGAGGGAGCTGGGTCTCTTTAGTTTGGAGAAGAGGAGACTAAGGGGGGACCTTATTAATGTTTATAAATATATAAAGGGTGAGTGCCATGAGGATGGAGCCAGACTCTTCTCAGTGGCAAACAATGATAGGACAAGGGGTAATGGGATCAAGCTGGAACACAAGAGGTTCCACTTAAATTTGAGAAGAAACTTCTTCACAGTGAGGGTGACAGAGCACTGGAACAGGCTGCCCAGGGAAGTTGTGGAGTCTCCTTCTCTGGAGACATTCAAAACCCGCCTGGACATGTTCCTGTGCGACCTCACCTAGGTGTTCCTGCTCCAGCAGGGGGATTGGACTAGATGATCTTTTGAGGTCCCTTCCAATCCCAAACATACTGTGATACTGTGATACTGTAATATAGGAAACCTAGGAAAAGCTCAGAGCTCCCATTTATGGGTGCAAATTTTGCCCATGTCCTGATCTTTTGAAGTCTTTCCTTACTCCCCCTGCTCTCTGCCCCTCTCTTCTACCTGCAGAGTCCAGACAGGAACCACACCACCATCCAGTGGGGTCCCAAGGTGGACACGTGTGGGACCAGGCTCTCATGGTGACGTGAACCTGGAGATCCGTTTAGACACAGCCATAATGAACAGGGAACGTCCTCGCCTGCCATTCACTTCGCCTGTGCCATGTGGATGTGCACTCTTGTTCTAATTTGTTGTGTTTTTTTTTTTCTTTTAAATTAAAAAAGGGAAAGAAAGAGCAACTGAAACACTTTGTATTTCTCATTTATAATGAGGAGGGCAGAGCCATTTTAAAAGGTAAATTTAACATGTCTGGACTTAGAGGAGAAAAAGAATAAAAACTTGGCAGTTATAGTTTTTTCCTCTTGCAGAACATAAAGGATATTGTGCAGGGGGAATATCAGGTGATGAGAAAACACAAAATTAAGAGTTGCGGTGTTGGGATGAGAAAGGGTATAGAGGTGCCAGAGTTGTTGAATTCACTGATCTGTGCTCTTTTCAGGAACCAGTAGTGCTTTGATTACATTCGAAAAGAGGATACTTAAAATTGTTTGTGCTAGAGAGCTCACAGCCCTTTACCTTTTAGAAGCTTCCTGACACCATCCAGAGAAGCACTAAGTATGGTTTTCATCTGAATTAATATTATTGACTTTGATCTAATGCTGGTGGTGTGCCTTCCAAATGCTTTTTTTGCCAGTTGTATGACATTTTACTTTGACTTGGGGGTGGGGAAGGAGAGCCAAGCAGCAGAGAGAAAGAACATTTTTTAGACAGCAAAGCAGATCTTGTAGTCCCTGATTAAAACATTTGGAAAAAATCTGCAGAGAGGAACAGCACAGAAGGAGTTCTTTTCCACTTCTCAATTCCCTCAGCAACTATTTTTCGTCACACTCCCATGTGTTTTTTCCATGCAACAGAACAATTCTCAGCTATTGTGTGTAAGGTATTGTTGGATCAGAGGCACTTAGCTGTGGTATGTAGGGATATTAATGGGCATTAAAATACTTGAAATTCGCTGAATGCTCTCAGATTTGATATCTGTGCTTATCTACATGAACAGTTGGTATATGCAGTTTTCAGGATGTGATGTCCCAGTGGTTGCAGCATATTATATCTAGGATTACAGAAGATTTATTTACTGTTTTCAGTTTCCTTGTTATCCACCTCAACATCACTCCCAGGTCATTTTATGCGGTTGTTACACGATAATGTAAGAATGCACTTTAGCCTTCACCTGACCAAGACAAATGACAATTATCTGCAGGACTGCAACCCACAGAAGAATAACATTTTGGAGGAGTTAACATCTTGATCAAATATTTTACAAAAACTCTAAAACCTCCAGCAAAAACCTTAGGGAAGAACTGGCCAAGATTTTTCAGGCTTTGCCTGCATTTGATTATTTGAGGTGAGAGCAGAAGTGAGATGAAGCACATTTCTGAAAAGGCTTCGGAAGAACAGGGAGTGGGACAGAAATTGTGCAGGTGGAGGTCAATGAGCTAGAGTAAAAAGACCGTAGTAGTGATTTTTAAAGAACAAATGAGCGAGATGCTTTTTGTCCTAAGAAATCTTGACCTGCTAATGGGAAGCCATCTCATTCTTCAAAGGATTCCTAAAAGCAGGAAGACTGCTGCATTTGGTCAAAAAAACCCCACAAAAAAGTCCATCTGCTCCAGCTCCCTACAATGGAAATCTGTCAAAAGACAACTACCCAAGGAAGAGTAACAAGGCAAAAGTGTATGGTATTACCACTAAGCACTGTCCCAACCCACAGTTACTTTCAACTCAGTGATCCTCTTGGGCTGGATGTCATTTCAGTAGCATCCCTAGGAACTCTCTCTCCAATGGACCTGTCAAGACCCCCTGAATCCTTGTAAAAATTTCACATCCGTCAACAAGGATTTCCACAGCTCTCAGACCTGTGGGGTGAAGAAGTTTCTTTTCAACTTGGCTCCTACTAGATTCAGTTTAAGCCTCCTACTTATTGTAACTGGAAGAAACAGTGAGCAGTTGATCTCTGCCCACCACCTCCATGTCACTCAAAGCTTGCAGACATGGTACACCCTAAATTGGTTCTATTAGAGACCAGAGTCCTAGCTTACTTGGTCATTTCAGGCACTTGACTTGTTCCACATATTTGGTTATCCTTGTTGACCCTGTTTGAACCTCTGGTAATGGCCTCCTGGAAAATATTCCTGAATATACCATATCTACTCTCTCCAGACCCTCATGTGTTCTCCCCTTGTCAAACTCCCAAGCCTTTGGACAGAGCACACAAATGGGAGAAGGAAACACTGTGTATCAGAGTATAGTTTTGAGTTTGCTGTGAGGTGGCTGATTAGCAGTGTCTTTTAGAGGCAAAGGCAGTAGGTCCGAGCTCCTTTGGAGCTCCTGGAGGCACAAGAGCACAGAGGTGCCTTGTGTGAGGCAGCAGAAGACAAATACACCTGTGCCTCAGTCTTTGCAAGAACTCAGTGGGCATGAGAGCCGCTGCCTCTTTGCTCAGGCTTCCCAACTGTCTGTTGACTTCCCAAAGGTATCTGGAACACATACGCTTAAAGATGTGTCCGTACGGCATACCTGCCCTGCTCTGAATGCAGTTTGGAGAAGTTAGTTCTGAGAAACATGTGCAATGCCAATTAATTGTCTTAGGTCCGAGTTCTCAGCTAAAGAGCTACAATTGCTCTGTACTTTCTAGTGCTGGCCTGGGTTTATAAGAAGTGTTTTACATTGCTTTATTTGTTATTTTTTGTTTACTCTCATCCTTTTGCCCTAACTATATTTATGTCTTTCACCTATATGATACAGCTTCTGACATGATAGAAACTACTAGGACTGAGACATATTTTTTAGCACAAAATGAAGTCAGATGGTTGGGACACCTCTTTCAATGATGAACGTCAGAAAACTATATTTACCTCCTGACTTTCTTGAAAAAAGTCCCTAACAAACACATTTTCCCCCTGAGTGAAGACCGGGTTCAAAAGTGACAGCTATACCTGCTCAACAATTTCTAATCGATTGCACAGACAGAGGAAATTAAATTATCCTGCCCAGAACACTGGGCTAATGACAGATGCCTCAGAAGGGACAAGACATATTCAAAATTGTCAAGAAACCTTCATCCTGCTTCAAACTAATTTTTCATCATCTTTTATTGACACAAATAATGGCAGAATAGCAGAAATGGAAAATATTAGTAGAGTGGGAAAAATACCAGGTTATTTTTCCAGTTTGCATTACACATGTGGTACACATTCTGGTTTGTGTTACAAATGTGACCACATTTTCAGCAAGGCTTGTAAAGGTATCTTGGCCCCCTACCACAATTGCCTATGGACCAAGAGTTTTTAAAATGAATTCTAGCCCCTTTTCTGATTAGTGATTTTTGTTGTGCTTGCCCAAATTCTGGAAGCTAATTTTTCTGGGCTAGACTCTACACAAAAGCTTCTAGGACAAGGATGAACAGGGAGAAGTTGTGTGGGTCTGTCACACACCACACAGGGCACATAAAATTCTCAAACAATAAAATTATTTAAAAACTTTAACAAAATCAGTGAATTGTATTAACGAGCAGAGGTATGATAATTCAATCTGCATGCATTTTCTTCTATTTTAAAGACTTGATTATAAATTAGACAATCTTACTTAAACCTAGAGGATATTAAAATGTGTATTTTGACATCTCATACACTGATTATTAGATAGCTTATGTAAATAATATTCAGAAAAAGCTATATACCAACACTGGGAATTTGTTATTAATCTCAATGTCACCTGGAAGCAAATTGAATACAATCTTGATTTTTAAAAAATTGGGTCTTACTGAGACCATGACTGTGCAATGGGCTCCAGACAGAGAGAACAGTGCTCCTGCACAAAACTTATGACAGGACCCTGGCTTTGGAGGACAGCTTAGTTTTCTGTCCTGTTCCTTTCTAGCACTGCGAGGAGGGCTCCTGACTGGGGTGGATGGTTTGGTTTCACACTGCAGATCAATACTGGGACCCGAGGACCTGAACAGAGATGGAGAAACAGCTGTCAATTGTTTAACTACTTTATATCACTAATAGTGACCCAAGGGGTGAACGGCTTCATATCACATTACCAAATCCTTGAAGCTCAGGGAATGTTTTTTTAAACTTCACTTTAGTAGCAGAATTTATATGCCTGGCTTGGCTACTTTAAAAAAAGAATAATAGAGCTCCTCCTTCCACAGGGAGGTGTGCTTATCCTGAAGAATTTGCTGGTCAGTTTAAATGAATTTTGTACTACATGTGAAAAGATGCTACCGGTATCTCTAATGCTCCTGCGTTTGGCTGATTTCTCATTTACACCATAAATCTTTTGCAGATACTATATTGTTAAATACTTGCTAAAAACGAAGTCTCTAAACTAGGCAAGAACACACACTTCAGTGGCAAAGCCTAGTAACGATACTACAGTTCACCTTTTACTACTACTTAGTTCAGTGTTTCCCTTTCTAACACACATTTTAACTTTAAATGGGAAACAAACAAAAAAAAAAAGGAAAGAAAAAAGCGCCTAGTTTGAAATACATGTAAAAGTTTTCGTTTGCTTACTGTTAAGGTTAATTAGGTCCCCTTACTGTTTGGGTTTTTTTGCATTCAGTAATTGCCTAGCTTTTTTAAAAAAAACCCAACACTATCAAGTTCTACTAAATACGTTTCACAAGGGAAAATAGAAATCTTCATTCATTTCAGAGCACGATGAAGCCTCTAAAACTTTTCCTCCCCCTGTACAGTCGCAGTTTCTCTTTCTACAAGGACACTAAAAGTTTGTTGTGTTTTTGTTTTTTTTTACCTCAGTGTAGCATCCCTCCTATTGGTATCAGACTCAGAGCATCTATCGCAGCAAAGCGCCGGAGCGCGAATGGAAAGAAGCAAACAAACAGCTCAGGAGCGGGAAGAAAAGCCTGAACACGCACAGACGAGCGGTTCTCGCTGGCGGCGCTGGGGAAACGAGCGGAGGGAGCGCGGCTGCGGGCAGAGCGGGGCGGCGGGCGGACTTACCCGGCGTAGCGGCCGCGGTGGCCGCGGAGCGGCAGCGCAGCCTGGAGGCAGAGCAGACAAAGGGGCAGGAGCCCGGCGGGGCGCCCGCGGAGCGGCATGGTGGGGACCCTGCAGCCACCGCCGCCCCAGGTGGCGGCTGCCGCGCACACAAAGCCGGCGCGGAGGCGGGGGCCGGGAGGAGCGGGGCGGTCGGAGGTGTCGCCGGTCGCCAGCAGCGAGGGGAGAAAGTCTGTGGAGGACGTCGCCCGCAAGCCCCGCCGCGCCTGGGCACGGGGACGGGACGGGGCGGGGAGACGCCCGCCCGCCGGGGAGGGCTGGGGGGTGCGCGGCCCCGCCGCCGCCCGGCCCTGGGCGGGGGGTGCGGGGGCTGGCAAGGGCCGGGCGGCGGCGAGCAGCCCCCCGCGGGCACGGCGGCTCCGTCGGGGCTGTGGAGAACCGGCGTGCCGCGGGTGGGCTTCGACTGCAGGTGCTGCGGGAAGGCAGCCGGCCAGGGGCCGGTTAACACGCGGTAAGGGGCATCAGCGGGGATTAGCGCCGTGATTTTCCCGGTTGGGCAAAAGAGTCTGATGGGAGGGCAGAGATACACCGCCACAGAACATCAGCGGTGGCGGGTGCGTTAGGAACCACGAAAGAAGGAGAAAGTGGGATTTCAAGTTACCAGGGTTGGCCAAAAGTCTCAGGACTGAGTAATCAAAAGGGGAAGACAGGCTGCTATTGAAATAAACAAAATAAAATAAAATCTCAGCTTTTTTTTTTTTTTTTTTTTTTTAAACCGGGGATTTGCTGTCTCTTTTCCACACTGGTGAGGATGAAAGACCGACAGAAAGAAAATGGAGTGAATTTTGTTGCAAATAATTGTAGTTTATAGAAAACATATGGAGTACTTGTTAAAGGTAAAAAAATAATGCCAATATTGAAAAAAACTGGTAGCCCCTTTGATACTTCTATGTTGACTTTCATTACAAAAGAGCAAAAAGTGCTTAAAAAATGACTGTTTCTCAGCCTCTCTGAGAGCAAAGAGTGGGCTGTAGACAAATAAAACCAGCTGACATTTGACCATGTGTGAGAACTACTGTAAATCCCTGCTAATGTATCAGAGACAGAGGGAACTTTTTGAAAAAGGACTGTATTAAACCACACACACTTCATATTCTGTGGCTGAAAGGCAAGTGAACATTTTCCTTTGTCTCTTCTGTGCTGGCACCAAATCTGACAGTAGTTGTGTGATAGAGTCTGGGGATGGAAAAGACTTGGTCCAGGGCAGGATTATTCCCTTCTGTTTGGTTACTGGTGCTCTCTCCCTTGAGCTGCCCATGCCCCCATAACATATCCTGCTTAAAAACGCAAATTCACTTCTGGTCAGGCTATGCAGAGCTGAATTTGTGTGTGTGTCTATACACAGATGTGTATTCAGCATAAGGTGTTGTTGATCTCATGTTGAAAACACTTTCCATGTTCTGCAGGCAAAACCCAAAACCTTTTCCTCAAGTCTTCAGTCTTGTAATAAGTGCCACTTTAAGTTTACATACACCTATTTAATAGAAGCTCTACTGTATGTTCAGAGGTGACTTCAAAGGTTAAAAGTCAGCTGTCACAAAGTTGAGTAACTGACTTTTGGAGGGCACGAGTATGATATTGGAACAAAACCCACTGCTTTATTTCATATGCTATTTGTGGTCTGGTCTTACTGGGTATCCTTGCTACATTTGAAGTGCATCAGGTAATACACCAATTTATCGAAATGTTTGCAAAATATAGTTTGCCTATTATTTGCAAAATATAGTTTGCCTAGTATTCTAAAATATTTGCTTTCAGGATGAACACCTGGCTCCATTGGAGTTAGGGAGAATTTTACTATTGGCTTCTGTTTGCAAAATAGTTTGGCTACTATTCTAAAATTTTTGCTTTCAAGAGGAAAACTTGGCTCCATTTGAGTTAGGGAGAATTTTATTATGGGCTTCTTTGGCTCCAGATTTCAGTCTTAAATCCCACCTTTTTGCAACGTTCCTTCAAAGTAAAATGCAAGAAGATATGAGAAAGAAATGGAGGTCAAGCACCGAAACCAAATAGTAAAGAAAAATAACAGAATGTGGAACACTCAAAGAAAGGTATTGCTATCTTTGTTAATATGTAGTGCTGGTTGGGGCTGGAGTAGGGTTAATTTTCTTCACAATAGCTAGTGTGGGGCTGTGGTTTGAATTTGTCCTGGAAACAGTGTTGATAACACAAGGACGTTTTAGTTACCACTGACCAGTGCTCACATAGCATCAAAGCCTTTTCTGTTTCTCACACCACCCCACCAGTGAGCAGGCTGGGGGTGCACAAGATGGGAGGGGACACAGCTGGGACAGCTGACCCCAAGTGACAAAAGGGATATTCCATACCATATGGTGACATGCTCAGCATATAAAATTGGGGGAAGAAGAAGAGTGGGATGTTTGGAGTGATAGTGTTTGTCTTCTCAAGCAACCACTAAACATGATGGAGCCCTGCTGCCCTGGAGATGGCTGAACACCCACCTGCCGATGGGAAGTAGTGAATGAATCCCTTGCTTTGCTTGCGTGTGTGGCTTTTGCTCTACTTATTAAACTGTCTTTATCTCAACCCATGGGTTTTCTCACTTTTATCCTTCTGATTCTCACCCGCATCCCAATGCAGGGGAGTGAGTGGGCAGCCGTGTGGGGCTTAGTTGCTGGCTGGAGTTAAACCATGGCACGTGTACGACTTCTGTCTGTTTAAAATAAATTTTAAAATTAATTTTAAAATACATCTTTAGAGCTGTGGAGATGCTGGAAAGAGAAATAGCTTTAAAAGTTTCAAAAATGTCTTTAATAGAGGTAGGGATAGTGAGGGGAATAAAGATCCCTTGGTCTCTCTCTCTCCATCAGTTTAAATCATAGTAGGCAACAGAGCAGACTGGAGGGAGGGCTGGAACTCTGTCATGCTAGCAGCTAGGAAAGGATTAAAACACTGTAGTCAAGCCTGGGAGTTACATATGTATTAAGCCTACTTTCCAGACAGTCTGGGGCTACAAATTGCACCCAGATAAGCAAAGGATTTTGGACGAATAAACTAAGAGTTTCTTTTCTTCCACTTCTTGGAGCTGAAAAGAGGAATTGCCAATACCAGGTTTCTGGTGTGCGTCTTTGTCTTGGAGATGATGAAACTCTGTGAAGGAACAGGACAGAGAAGAATGGGATATGATTTCCCTCTTAATTAATCAAGATGGGGGATTTATCACAGCGTCCCAAACTTTACAAGGAGCACAGGCTGCTGAAACAGGCAATTCGACATGGCTTGAAAACATGAAACACTTCACTTGAGTGGGCAGGCAGCCTACATTTGGTACCTGAACTTGAGAATATGTCATTTATTGAGAAGCCTGTAATTGTACAGAAGAGCAGAAAAAGAGAAATAGTTTCTTATAAGCACGTCTTACACCTTTGAGTGGTCCCAACTCTCACCTTCATGAGAAGGTTGCATTAGCCTGAATAAACAATCTTTGCTGCACATTTGTTAGCACCATAATGGTTCAGAAACAGGAGTTTAAACAAGGTTTATGTTGTTCTGGTTTAAATCATATCAGCTAATAATAAATTGGAAGAAGCGTTTTCATGCTGGCATTTATAGTGCTATAACTAGCTAAAAAAGATTGCGATTGCTTGAGTGCAATGTCCTTTTCAAGATCTGGCCTCCATTTCTTTTAACAGACGCAGAGACCTTGAGGGATAAAGGACAGCAAAAGTGATCCTGCTGATTCTGTGCTAGATTAGATTTGGGCTCTAAAAGAACAGGAAAGCGATACAATCCATGCATGAGTGCCATGACTGAGTCAACTTTAACCACTTTGAGAAGTCAGGGTGTTACTGTGGCAACAAAGAGCTGATAGCCCAAGGATTTACCCACTCCTAGAGCTGATTATTCAGGTTGTGCTGAGCTTTGTACTGTCAGGGACAAGTTGCTGTTGGTACCTGAGCTAGTCTGAAGTTAGCTGGGATACTAGACCACTGCAGAGGCAGGACACTTAGGGTGTCTGTGCTTCTGAATGTAGGATTTCTTCCTGCATACAGGAGCACATTCTTCTCCATCCCCACTCCCATCTCCTTTAAGCTGCTTCAGCCTCCTGCTCAGCCAGCTAACACAGCCCTGTGGTCCGTCCTGGCTCTGCTGGCAACTTGAAGCTCAGGAGGGTTTCACCATCACGCTGCTTTCACTGTGGCCAAAGACATGGCAGCACAGGAAAGAATCAGCTAGTTTTGTAACAACAAACCACGGGTGAGCATTGCCTTTGAGGGTATTCAGATGTAATTAGCTTTCTATTATATAATGAGTTACAAGTGTCTTTAAAAGGGGTGAGTTTTGCAATTAAGAAGGTTGGCACTCTGTCTTCAGCCTACTTGGGGATGCTGCATTACTTTAACTGAGTCATTTTATTTGGACTTGTGTCAATGGAACTGAACTACTAAAAAATTATTTAATTGAGTGAAAGAGTGAAAGGATGAAACTCTCTCACTTAAAGTATTTCCATCTTCTGCTACTATTCACAGAATCACAGAATCACAGAATGTTAGGGATTGGAAGGGCAGGAACACAGGTTAGTTGTTTGTGTTTTGTTTTTTTTTTTCTGTTTTGTAGGAATTAGAGACATTTAAATATGGATGTGCTTTAGAAGCAGCTAAAGGAAATTAGATGTGTAACAGACAAACCATGAACAGATCAACCTCCCACAGGAGTCTTTAGAAACCATGCTGATAGACACCGTCAGATGACAGTATTACAGCACCTGATGAATTCTGTTTCTTAGCATGGTTTTAGTCTCAGAAAGGCTGCTGAACTTGTGTTCATAGTTTTCTTTATACATATGGAATTCCTTCTTAAAACTACCCATAGGAGAAAAAAAATTCTTTGAAGGATCCACAGCAGGGAACATTGTGAAGAAAAGCTTGTTCTGTCTTCAGATTCTGCCTTAAGACACATGTGGCCACTTGGTTTTAAACTTTTGTCCAAGAATTCTGAAAAAAAGCATTGCTCATGACATTGCTCAAACCTTTTTTTCTTAAGTGAGAGATGTATATAACTGCATAAACAAATTGCAGTGTGACTGTATGTAGACCTTGTCTCAGATGTCTCTTTATCCTTGCTAGCACTCCTAGAGAAACAACATTAAAAAGATTTCCTACATCTCAACCTAAAGGATTTTAATTTGAGTGAAAAATCAGCCTTCCATTAGGCAAGCAGTTTGTCTATCATCTTTTCTGTCCTGGTGCAAATTTCACACTGGGAAATATAAGGATGGCAATTTAAAATTTTCTTGCACCTCCTATCATGTGTATTTACTTTCTGTACAAATGATCTGTGTCTAGCAATACATTGAACTTGTACTGCACATTCCTCCAGCCCTCTCTGAACTTCTGTACTCTGCAGTCATTAAAGATGTCAGCCTTCCTCCAACTTCACGTAACCAGTATTTTTGAGCTGTTTTGCAGACGGAGATTCTAAGATATGGGGAGGCTGAATGATTTGCCCCAGGTGAAACAGCAAGTCATTGGTAGCTGTAAATCTAGCGTCTGAGCCTCCTAACAATAACCACTGGAGCACAGACCATTAGTGAATTTGATTAGATTGTATTTTTAATTTAAGAGGCAAACATACTAGTTCCCAGACTCTCAAACTTGCCTGAGCATAGTCGCGCTTAGATACAGTTTCACTTCTTTTATTCTAAGGTGAGCAGCACATTAACAATGAAAGATTATGTTTAGTATCTAGTTTTAATATACACTTTACTTGCAATCTTTTGATACCCAGTAATGATTTTTTATAATGTTGAGAAGAAAGGAAAAATGATAACAATGTTTATTTTGAAACACTGTGAGAAATCTAAGTGACTTCTGAACCAGTGAACTATTTTTATAACTGCTCTATAGCAGCTACTGCACACAAAAGATGACAGGTGCTAAGGTTTTATTTATATCATCTAGCATTTACCATATGTGCATATATGAAAATATTTAGAAGGAAAAGGTGCTTTGGAAAGAGTAAGTTCAGTGCAATGGTGTGATGTGTGAGTCCCCAAACAAGTCCCAGCTGCAGACATTCTGCAGTGGACTATCATTATATCTTCTGGGAGGAGAGGGAACATTACACAGAATATGGTACTGGAGGTGAAGCAGAAACTAATGAGTTGTTAATTTATCTGTCAGCTGCACTGGCACGGAAAGTGTCTTTCCTCCTCCTCCCTTTCTCGCCCTTAACATAGCCTAATAATTATCAGGTCATTTTACCATCTGTGCCTGGAATGATATTTTGATTGACCTCCTTCAAATTTGGATGCCTCAATAGCTTGAAACTGTATATAATTACGTAGCATGTACTTCAGAGCTTTATGCAACTTGAATACTGAAAAATGTTGAAAAGACTGGAAAACATGAATAGTAAAAAATACTGGTATTACAGGATTCTGTCATTCCAGTTCTGAAATGTTAAAAAGACAGGGAATAAGACTAGATCCTGTGAAATATGCCAGAAAAGAGAACAAAGGAGGAAAACAAGAAGGCCCCCAAAAGCATAGTTAAAGCAAACATTCTTGTGTCTTACAAACAGAGCATTACAAGGAGACAACACCACCTGTCTGTCATCAACTTGTTAAAAAAAGCTCTGGATGCACAAGCTCTGCCATGAGAGGAAATGGTTTCCATTGTGAGACAGAGAAGAGTCAGTGACCCACCGGCACCACCAGCCCTGCCTGCCCCTGGCTCCCCCACACTGCCCACAGCCCAGGGCCCCATGCTAGCCCCTGCCCCAGTGACACCACAGCAGGGCCGGTCTCCAGCTCTCCACAGCCCTGCCCAGTCATGGGCCCCACCAAGCCAGGCCCACCCATGGGGCAATGTCGTGGCCTGGGCCTGTCTTCATGCCCAGGGAGCTGCCTGATGCTGGGGCTGCCCTGCAGTGCCCTGTCACCCCAGGGAGCCCCTGATGCTCCCAACCCCGGTAGCTGCCGGCTTTTGCTGCTCTCTGACATTAAATTGATATTTGTTTTCTCCCTCTTGGTAACTGAAGCAGTGAACACACACACAGCTTTGCAGTTCAAATCAGAGGCGAGTGGTTATACAAGCAGAAGAGACAATGTGGCAGAAGCTTTCAGGTATCAGAAGTTGCAGCATAATCATAAATATGAAAATACCATGCCAAAAAAATAATCTGAACCAAAACCCTCATATTTCTGATTAGCTTGAATTTACAGTCATTGAATTAATTTAACAAATATTGCACTGACTTGACAAGAGCTGACTTTATGTAATTTTGGTGCAGGAAGGAATTTCATCATAAGAATTTCATCATTTAGTCATCTGGTGGAAGTTGTGGGATCCAGAAATGTGAACTGAAAGATTAGAACATGCCTAAAAAGTTATCTGTAGGAATCTGCTGTTGTGGCCCATCCCTTCAAAAATTTTAAAGGACAACCTATAAAACTGTTTCTAACTCTTTACTAAGAGAAAGGATTTAAAACAGTTTGTAGAAAGAAAGAAAAAATTGCTAAAGATGCTCATTAATATATTTTCCTCTAGGGCAGACCAAGAGTTGTTTTCACCTGACATCCTCATTGTTAATGCTATTTCAGGCAGAGTTACAGTGCAGGAAGGACACAGGATATAGTTAAAGAACATTTTAGATTACATTTTAGCTTTTCCTCTTTGCTGTTGATGGGGAGAGTTATCTGAGTGTGACGTCTAAGCTAGACCTTATAATATGCGATCTGATGCAGTATCTTTTTTTCTTCATTAGATAAAGTACTTAAGCTTTGGTAATGAGTAGCAGGCAGTCTTCATCACTCATTGCTCTCTTAAACATGGTGATTTTAGGCATAACAGCAAGTGCCTGGGACACAAGAATGTGAGTTTTTTCCACTTTATTTTCACTTGGACTGATTAAACTTTCCTGCATAAGCAAATGGCAGCCTCCTCCTCGCCCCCTGCAAATGTAAAAATGTACTTGTCTTTTGATAGGCTGCTTCACTGCTGGAGGAGCAAGAAAAAAAAAAGAAAGAAATGTATTTAAAATAAAAATAAAGGTCAGCTGCCGTGTTACTGTCCACAAACATAAACACATGAAGACACTGAGCAGTAACAGCCAAGCAGAGTTGAAGATACCTTTACGCCTTAGGAGCCTGATAAACCATCTTTCACTCCTCTAAGTAGTCAGTTAGTGGATGGCAACTTGCTACCTCTGTAAGTGATGCCCTTCTCTGCTGTTCCTCAATACTGTTAAAAGTGTTTCACATAGCATTCTTCAATCTCTGTGTGACTGAAGAAGTGGGATAATCCTTTATGATAGCACTTAACCCAGGTATACATGAAGCTTAAGTAAGTACAGTAGATAAGTTCTCCAGGTGAAAAAACTCAACTCAGATTCGATTAACAATTCGATTATTCAATGATCAATTCAACTATCTTGCTAAACTTTAAAAGTTAGTAATTGTTTGTTTGTTTGTTTGTTTTCCCAGCCCAGCTGTTGTCCTGCTTTCCTGCCCACAACGTGGACCTGACATACCAGGTAAGCAATGAACATTTTTGAACCTGGGCTCCATAAAGTGAAAACTCTCCTTATTCTAAGACACCAAGTAAGAAGAACTGTGGGACTTTTTCATTGGGAATGAATGACACTTTGCTGCCCTCTATTAGTGCAAAGCTTAGTTGTGAAGATCCATGTGAAGTGTCAGGGATAGTCTATCCAAGTAATGTCTTCCTTAATATGGAAGTAATTGGGCAGAATCCCATTTTGCTTCCTGTGGTGCAGTGATCACTGGGGGTAAACAAGTGACTACAGTGGAGAATACTGTTGTTTCCATGAAAATGGAAAACAAATCGGTATGTACTTTGATCAAATTTTGTCATATTGGTTGATATATCTGATAGTCAGAATTAGACAATCTATTCACCATGGAAACTGTTTCCATAGCAAAAATCTCTTAGCTCAGAGACAGTTCTCTCTGCATTAAATCCAAGGATTCAGACTGACAATCTAGAGCTTTCTCTAACAGCTGGGAAGGTGAGTACTTCAGAGCAAATTGCCACACAGCTATCTGAAGGTTTTGCTATTCCACTACTGGACTATATTCTTACCCTCCTGAGCAAGAGAAGTGCCATGGTGTTTCCTTCCATTCCACACACCTTTGATGTTCAAAGTGCCATCGGGTGGTTTAGAAGCAGTTGCGCATTCTGTCAATATTCTCAGTTACCTGCCAGAAATACAGATAAATGATGACAACCCTCTCTACAACAGCTGTAATACAGTCTTCGCCTGTAACACTTCAAAAAGGCCAGTTTGCTTGCTGCAGACAAACTGCTTTGAACTCAGGTAGCAAGGGCGGAGAGAGTAAAAAGCATATAAGGGTGAGATCTTTCACATTAAATACACTGTTACCTGTTTGAAGGTTGATTAAGAAGGAACTGTGCATCTTAAATACTTACAGATCAACATGTTAACAAAGCCCAGGAAGTGTACTGGTTGGGATTTGTTAAAGGCTCAATGAAAAAGGTGGGTTATTTCCTAGATACCACTCTAATATATGGAAATAAAAACTGTATTGAACTGAATGTTCTTTGAGAATAAGTTATTTTGTGGCCTGAAGACACGATTAAATTATTTGTATTTCGCAGGAAACAGGACAGTACTGTCAAAAAGCCCATTCTGGTTCAGTAGTGAAATAGGTGTAGCAATTAAACAACAACAAAAAAGCAATACACAATAAGAAAAATGAGAAATACATAGCAAAGGATATACATTTTCTACACTTCATAAATTTTGAATTATAAGAGGACCTAAAGCCATCAGAAAGACATTCATGTTTGGGAAGACTAAGAACAAGAGGATTTAAATCTATTGTGCACAGTGTAAATTTTAGCCGTGGCAAAGAGCCACTGCTTGATGGAAAAACTGTTAACAATAATGCAGACATAGCAGAAGTGGTCAACGGGAAAATCTGTACCTGGAAAGAAGCAAGAAGCAGCCTGATATCCTTATACCACACAAGAATCATGAAGTAATTTCAGCAGTAATCAAGCAGGAACATGAACAACAGCTAACAAGGGCCAAAAAAATTACTAATGGTGAGAAGAGCTGTATCCTGGCCTCTGATGATTTTATAAATACTGGATTTCTGAAAAGTTTCTGGAAAAGTCAAATGCTGTTCCACATTACATATTACAAAGGTAAAATGGCTGATCCAGGTAAGCATAAGCTTGTTGGTCTGACACAAATTCTAAAGAAGACAGAGGAGTGGTTTATACAGGGTGCATTTAGAAAAAAATTCTGAGGGCTGGAATGGAAGTCAGTATGGTTTGTGAAAAAAAAACTGCATCATAAGATTTAAATCAAGTATGCTTGGCATTTGTTCACAAAGTATAAGCTACCCTCTGGCAGTTGGGTTGATTGCTGTATGGGTGCAATTTATTTAGACGTCTGAGAAGTACAGTACATGATTCCATATTGCCTGGTGTTCTGAATAGCACAAATAAAAAATAGCTCTATGCAATATCAATGAAGTACAAATTCACAGTTTAAGAACTAGCTGACAGATAAATACAGAAAGTGGTGGTTATTAGGAAATGGTAATTAATAGGAACCATCCAAGCAGGGTTTTCATAGACATAAGTAAGTTTGATATAGGACTTCATTTGCAATTTGGAAGTAAATGTAAAGTCACTAGTGGAGAGCATTTACTTACAATCAAATTCAACCAGTGCAATAAGCAGAGGAGCAATGAGTTACAGAGAATCATTTGGGTGATTTAAGTTCAGTATGACCCATTTTTCCTGTTTGTAGATGGATATTTCATAACATCTGAGACAAATATCTTGTATTTGATAGGACATACATTAAATGTGGAAGGGATCATCATCAGATGAGGTGGTTTAGTAGGAAATTGGGACTACTTCAGTTACCACTGCCAGGGGTTATTTGACCTCCCACTCACCCAGTACATATAAAATATCAGTATGAAGGCAAAAGTTATTAGATGTCAAAAGAAACCAAAACCTATTTATGGGTATTTACCATGCTGTTGGGAGACAGTGGCTAGAATCTGGGGCCAGGAGTCAGAGGGACTTAACTTTTTGACTAGACCTTGCTGCTAGCCTTCTGATGACCCTGCATAAATTACATCATATTCCTCAGCTTAAGTTTCCCTGTCTAGAAAAGAGGTGTAATTATACCATTTTTAGAGAGCACTTATTGAAAAATGAAAAGTGTCAGCTAGTCTTACTGGCTCTGTATTATCTTAACTATAGCGTTGTGTGGTGGATGCAGCTAGTAACTGCTCTAAAACTTGTTTCATACTGACAAAATAAAGAATGCAAAAGTGAGGCTGTCTTTTGGGGTCCTGTGTCCTTCCAATAATTCAATTACATTCAAAGTTGTTAAACCCAAGTAATCAGTGTGACTGTGTATCACCACAGCTCACTGTACTGTTTTTGCAGAGTAGCCCCATATAGCTGGGGAGACATACTCTGTCTTTCTAGCTAGTGCAGATCACTTGTGGCAGACCAAGCTTCAGGGTCTTTTTTGGCCAGCTGACAAGGAACTACTTACTCTGACCATAAAAAATTCTCAGTAAAAATGTCACATTGCCTTCCTTACAATCTCTTTTATATTAAACATGTGTGAGGAGGCACCTCTTCTGATTGTCCTGAGGTTCAATTGCCATCAACAGCAACATCTCTGGAGAAGTCATAAAAATTGACAGAGCAAATCCTATCAAGAATTATTATTTTTTAAAAATAAGCCAATTAAAAAAAAAAGATCCCCCATGCATAAGGCATACCTGGTACTTCTCATTCTCCAGCTTTCCTGCAGCACATCAGCCTCATGGGCTTGAGGGGCTGGAGGGGGCACTAACTATTTGCAAGGCCAGTGCTAAAGCAAGAGCTGCTGTAAGGGGTGAGCATCTCCCTGCAGCCCAAAGGGCCTGTCAGTGCTGCAGGAAAGCTCTTGTAGCACTTCTGTCCCCCTCAGACAACATGACACTGTGTGACGCATCTCAAGGGATACTTGTAAGAATTGCATTAAGGACCCTCTTTGCACTGATGACACTGAAGATTTCTGTCCAAAACTAGTGAAAGTTTAAGCCAGACACTGTGAAGAATAAACTTTCAGAGAGGAGAAAAGGGTGAGTCTGAACATATCTAAAGTGCCTACCAGAACCTCAGTCCCTCTAGTTCAGCTTCCTTCCTTTAACTGCGCCAAGTAGCACTTTAGTAGAACATACAAAAAGACTTTACTTGGTGTGGAATAGTCAGTCTCTCCCATTAGGTTTCATCCCAATCTCTCTTTCTAACAAACATGGACACTGAGGTTTGAGGTCTCACAACTTTCTTACATGTAATTTAGTTGCTACATGCACCTTCGGCTTCTAATCACATCTGGGGAAACTCCACTGGGGTTTCAAATTTGTAGAATCAGTTCCACCATTTTTTTAACCCATGCTGAACTACATCTAATTACTGAGATTATATGTGTGTATTTGAACAGTCATCCCCCAATAAACATTTGAGCTTTAAAAACATAAAAGTCTGTTGTGCTTAAGTTCAGAATCTTTACTTTATCTTTCAATTTGATTCTATTACCCAATTTACAAAGCAGCAGGCATTTGTTTTTTAAACTGATTTATTGAGAAGGCTACTCTGACCCACTGGAAATAATTTACTTCAATCTCCTGCCATCTAGTGTCAGAAATAACACATTCACACCTCCTGCAGCTGACCCAGGCTCTTGCAACTTTAAACTGTGCATGACAAAAGCCATAAAATATCGTGGAGTTAATTTTTTGTCAGTGTTCAGCACCGTGGCATGATAAAAATAGGTGTACCTATATATATTTGTATATAAAACAAGTGAACTTTTCTGTATTTATGGAATCTGATGTATGCACTCACATCTTGCTTTCAGTCTTTGGGATTTGTTTGGCATTGAAACAAGGTGCAGGTTTGTACCTGAACATAGCATAGCTTAAGAAAACCCTATACGATTTATCAAGTAAGCATGTATACTTTTGTATTTATTTGTAGGGGTAATATGAAATATATTAACCAGTGGCTAGTGAAACATAGTTTGCCAACTTCTTCACTGACTTTGTGGTATCTTGAGGCAGTCTGCTGTTGTAGCAGCCTGGGTGAAAGTTTTGGAAGACTTCTGCATCGGCTCATAGTAGACTGGCTCCCTCACTGCAAGATTGGGCTGCCAGAAAGAAAGGGAGGCAAGTAGGACCTTCCCGAGGCACTTTGGTATGGCCAATGCTCCTTTTAGAGTGAGGTGAATCCTGTTAGAATTTCCCATCCCTGAGTCTATTCATTCATTCTACTTGTCCATCAGTTTCCAGGTCTTCTAGTTTTCTAGTTATCTGTATCTTCTTCTGTTTCTTCCTCACTCTTTGCAGTGGTGTTTTTGTGGGTTTTTTTGTGTTTGTTTGTGTGTATGTTTTTCAGTTTGGTGCTTTGTTTTGTTTGTTTGTTTGTTTTTCCAGATTCATTTCAAGTTCGTCTGTTACCCTAACTGCCTTTTCCAATTGCATCCTGAGCTCTCACCCTCAGGTGATTATGTTCCCTCAACACAACAGTTTCTCGCTTTCTTTCATCTCCCCTCCCATTTAGTTCCCTCATATTCATAGAATCATAGAATTGTTTTGGTTGGAAAAGACCCTCAAGATCATTTAGTCCAACTATACCCTAACTCTAGAACTAAACCATATCCCTAAAAACCTTTTCTGTATGTCTTTTAAACACCTCCAGGGATGTTGACTCCACCACTTCCCTGGGCAGCCTGTTCCAATGCCTGACAACCCTTTCTGTGAAGAAATTTATCCTAATATCCAATCTGAACTTCCTCTGGTGCAACTTGAGGCCATTTCCTCTTATTCTGTCACTTACTACTTGGAAGACCAACACCCTCCATGCTACAACCTCCTTTCAGGTAGTTGTAGGCAGCAATAAGGTCTCCCCTCAGCCTCCTTTTCTCCATCCTAAACAGCCCCAGTTCCCTCAGCTGCTCCTCATCAGACTTGTGCTCCAGACCCCTCACCAGCTTCATTGCCCTTCTCTGAACTCTCTCCAGCACCTCAATGTCTTTCCTGTAGTGAGGGGCCCAAAACTGAACACAGGATTCAAGGTGGGGCCTCACCAGTGCTGGGTACAGGGGGACAATCACTTCTCTAGTCCTGCTGGCCACACTATTCCTCATACAAGCCAGGATGCTGTTGGCCTTTTTGGCCGTATATTACATCTTAGTTCTTTTCATGTTCTTACCTGTTCCTCAAAAGATCTTTTTGTTCAGCAAAAGTCTCTTGAAAAAAAAAAATCACCTGAATTTTCCTCATGTCAATTTGCCACATTCTAGCTGGTGGTCCAAAATTCTTCTGAAGGATGGATTACTTAGTGCAGGAAATAAGCAACAAATTGTTTTCAGAGTATCCTCTGGCAACCTGAGTGGTAATTTAAACACAAAATAAGTAGGACAGGATAATTTTTCTTTTCTATCCTTACCTAAGGCTGAGGGAAGATTCATCATTAGCAGAGATGAAGATTACCTTTTCTTAATTATCTGGCTGCATTTTAATTAACATTTAATATAATAATGTACACTGTCATTAAGTAATACTAACATTATTTAATATAATAGCATTTATATGCATTGTTAAATGCAGATTTTTTGCAGGTATGCACACCTTGCTTTTCGTTATAAACTGAAAAAGTGGGAAGATCTGAGGTTTAAAAAAATTTTGTCGATGTACTTGGGAAATAGGTATACTGGAAAGTACGGTAACTCAAATTACCCTTTGATCTTAGCAAGTAAAGGTTAGGACTTACTGCTTTTAAAATGTCATCTTTTATTGTCCTGTCTCAGTGATTACTGGCAATTCAACTGCCTTAAATCTATTTTATTGGGGAGGAGGGACTGTTCAATTGCAGGCTCCATCCAGATCCATAAACATTTATGCAAGGAAGTTATTTATGGTGGGTGGGTTTCAACATAATACTTCGTAATGGAAAACAATGTGAAGAAACAATATATGAATGATAATATTTTCCACTCTTTTCCTCCCCCAAACTTCTTTATTTTAATATTTGTTGATACAGTTGCTAGTGCAATGGGTATTGATCTTTTCTGGGACCTGTTGTGCAAATAACACAGCAAGTACAGCAAAGAAGGTGAGATGAAACAGCAATAAATTGTGCAAGGATTTACAGGATAGATTAAGAAACTTGTTGGGCAAAAAGTTGTCTGTGGAGTCATCTGAACTATTCCCACTACAACTGTATGTAAAGTTACTGTCTGGTTTCAATCTTGAATGGCAAACCTTATGTTTTCAAAATAGTCTTTTCCCACTGACACCTCTGGGAGTTACAGACTTGAGCCAGAATGGAACTATTAGCTGAAGCAGTTAATTTAGGTTAGTGGTGGTATGTCCAAGGAACACTAAAATCTCAATAGTATGATCATGGTAGTTGTAGCTGTGATAATGTGTCCAAACCTCTCACTAATGGAACTGATAAATGACATTGAGTTTAGCAGCAAAAAATTAATATCCTGAGTAAGTGTACACACAGGACAGTCAACTAGATTAATCTCCCTTCTCTAAAGAGTATTGCATAGGATCATGGCAAAATATACGTTGGGGAAGATTTCAGTAGTTCTCTAACCCAACCTCCTGCTCAAAAGGGCCATATATATGGTTTTATCCAGTCAGATCTTGAAAACCTCTAAGAACAAATCCTGTGCTTCCCCTCTGGGCAACCTCTTTCACTGTCACTGTCCTCAAAGTGAAAAGTTTTTCTTTATGTGTCATCTGAACTTCTCTTGTTTCAATGTGCCTGTTGTTTCTTGTGCTCCCACCATGCACTGCTGTATTAGCCTGGCTCTGTCTTTTCAGTGATCTCATAGGTACGGGCAGGGGATTATTCAGTCTCCCCCAAAGATGTCTCTTCTCCAGGCCAAAGGCCCTGATATCTCAGCCTCTTCTCACAGGAGTGCTCTGGCCCCCAAGCATCTTGATGCCCTTCATTGGATGTTCACTGATTTAACTGATGTCTCTCCTGGATTGGGGCCCCCAAAACAGACACAGTATTCTAGATGCCATCTAACAAGTGCCAAGCAGACTGGAATAATCTACTAGCTACACTGCTATTAAGGCAGCCCAAATTTCTCCTTCTTGTGTACTTGCTAGCCTTCGGATTGGCAGTCCTTTCAAATTTGCTGTCACTGTTTCATTCTGCTTTGAGCTCAAAGGGTACAAGGTCAAAACATGATATAGCATTGACCTGAAGAATACATTTTAATTTTGTTCCAAGGTAGCCCGGCATTGTGACGAGACAATTTTAACGAGACTACATTTTAACACTTATGCCAGCCAGTAATACTCTTCTGATGAGTAGGCAGATGGCAATGCGCTTTTGTGTCAAGGAAGCCATGTGGGAAGGAAATTAGAGAATAAATAGAGCCTCAGATCTTCCCGACACTTGTTGTAGAAGGGATATATAACAGGCAAAGATCAACTACAAATTATTCCTTCCCGTTTAGCAAGGGGAAATTGGAGAGGTTTATGTCAGTTAAGTCACAGTCTTTTCCAGGCTGCTGCTGGACAATATATTTCATGTTCATCTCCTTTCTTAAGGCTGTCTAAAGACAGACTAGGAGAAACACTGTAGGAAAAACGAGATCACCACTGACTGATACTTCTAGACTGCGACTCTTTTAGGTGCTTTTTATTCTCTACTTGCCACATAGCTATTCTTTCAACTGAGTCGCAAATGCATAAACATGTGTGTTCAAATGAAACTTGAAAATCATGATGGCTATTGAAAATGAAAGCAGGATGAGCTTTCCCTTGGTATATTTCCTTGGTCTAGCAACAGGCAGACTGAACGCTGATACCTTCTGCATGTTCTGGCCAACTTGTTTACATAAACTAAAATTCACAGTGACCTACTAGTTATGTAGATAGAGTCTGGCATTTAGAAACAGGATAAGTCTCTTGGACAAATTCCATGGAAAAGGAATTTTTCTACGTTGTCAACTGCTGTAGGAATCTAAGAAGATGTGCTGAGGAGGGAGCAGCATCATGGTGCTTTTATACAGCATGGATATCATAGAATAGTTTGGGTTGGAGGGGACCTTCAAAGCTCATCTAGTCCAAACCCCCTGCACTGAGCAGGGACATCTTCAACTAGATCAGGTTACTCAGAGACTTGTCCAGTCTGGCCTTGAATGTCTCCAGGGATGGGGCATCTACCACCACTCTGGGCAACCTGGGCCAGTGTTTCACCACCCTCATTGTAAAAAGTTTCCTCCTCACATCTAGCCTGAATCTCCGCTCCTTGAGTTTAAAACTGTTACCTCTTGTCTTATCGCAATAGGCCCTGCTAAAAAGTCTGTCCCCATCTTCTTATAGGCCCCATTTAAATACTGAAAGGCCTCAACAGGGTCTCCCCAGAGCCTTCGCTTCTCCTGGCTGAACAACCCCAACCCACTCAGCCTGTCTTCATAGGAGAAGTGCTCCAGCCCTCTGATCATCTTGGTGGCCTCCTCTAGACCCGCTCCAACAGGTCCATGTCTTTCTTGTGCTGAGGGTTCCAGAGCTGGATGTGGGACTGCAGGTGGGGTCTCACCAGAGTGAAACAGAAGGACAGAATCATGTCTTGACCTGCTGGTCACAGTCCTTCTGATTCAGCCCAAGATAGAACTGTCCTTCTGAGCCGCAAGTGTACATTGCCAGCTCATGTCTAATCTTTCATCTGTCAAATTAATTTTTGCTAGCTTCTTAAAAAGCTTTGCCAAAGAGTGGTTGCGTTAATCTCTATTCATTTGTATTATCTTTTTATGGGAAACACCATTTAATATAATTATATAGTCTCTAAACAGGATATTCAGGTTACTTGAATAGGAATTTTACAGAAACCATGGGTCTTGAAACTCTAACTTAAGAAATATCAGTGATGCTGGAACGGGGCCTATCAGTTGTTTGAAACAACTGTTTTGCCACGGTGAAACACCACAGTGTTTCTTAGCATCAGTTTATTCTCTATAATTGGTTGCATGTAATTTTTTTTTTCAGAAGAAATGGCACTATCACTGAAGGTAAGAGATCTGCAGAGAAGATGTGAAATACAATAGCAGATAAAGGTAGAAATAGAAGAGATTTTTCAGAGGTCACTAATGTATTGGCACCTTTGTAACCTTATCGTCTTTGATGTAAAGTCATGGAGCAGGATTCAGCTTTGAAAGTGACGAAAAATAGTTTGCTAAGATGTTTAATCATTTCAACAGATCTGACAAAGAGAACAAGCTAGCAAACAGCCAGATCTTGTCACCTGCTGAATGCTTGTCAGAAAGAAAAAATTAAGCAGTCAGTGTATAAGAGATACTAGGAATCCACTTGTGTAAATAGGATAAGCAGGTACCCAAATAAGGAAAAGTTGCCTAAAGTGTACCGTTCTGGTATGGCCATGGAGAACTCTGCAATGGCATTACAAATTTGCAGTCCCTGTAGTCTAGAAAGTTTAGATGAAATGCATGGAATATTACCAGATAGGATCATTAATTTGATCTGAAAGAAAGCTTTGTCTGAACGTATTCATGGTGATTAAAATAACAGATAAATCTCCTTTAGGCTGCTTCCAGTGAATTATAACCCAAATTATATATGAAGGCAACCTTCTCTATAAGGAACCAATTAAACTATCATTCCAGTTGTTCGACAAGTGCAAGATATCGTAACTCTGATATATATGGGAAGAATTCTAAGCATTATGGAAATATTTTAAGACAATCCTCTGAATGTAACAATTTTATATTCCTGTAAATACCTCTGCCATTATAATAAAATCACTCAGACCACAGCTAAAAATTCTTCCATTCCATGGAGGACTAATGTATGATGTGTATGTACATATCTTGCACTGTTTACTTTGCAGCAAGACCTATTTTGATTCTATGTCACTTCAGGTTCCTTCATGGGAAGCATTTAAAGTGCCTTAGGATGTGTGTGCGTGGCTTGGATCTGGATCATCAGAACATGCTAGCATACCATCCAGGTCACCTTCTGTGGATAATGTGTGTGGGATGAGGATCTGGTCTCCTATGTTTTAACCAATGTTTAACCACATTCTTATAGATGTTTCCATACAGTTTTGTCACTTATCTATAGGAAGCGCTTGTGTTTCGCAATCCGTATATCTGTTTTGTTTTCTATAAGTTGCTTATTTTCTTTACCTACAAGCATTTGCACCAAAAAAAATAGACTTTTATAATATTTTTTAAAATATTGTAAGGCTTGGGGAATATATCTCAGATATTTACGATAATCACAATACTATGAATAATAGACAGTCTACTTATGAAATAGATACGGAGAGGTTTAATTAGCACATTTCACTTTAGCAGTGTAAAGCATTTTATTAATAACCTTCTATGGATCAATTTCTTTACATACATCTCAAATTGGTAATTTCTAATTTTTTTGCCTCAAAATGTATGGGAATTCCTATGCTATAACTATGATAGTCTAAGAATAGTAGTTCTATTGGTAGAATATTGTTATGCTGTTTGAGTCAACATATTGTAATGACTAAGCTGTTGAAGTTTAATAAGAGGTTTATTGTGAATAAGTGAAAAGAGTGGAATAGTTGAAACCAGTAAGCTGCGACAAAGTTAAGGCGGGTGGGTGTGTGTCTCTGCAACAGGGGATCCCAACAGTGCCTGCAGTGTAATTGTGGAATTAGTGAGTGCAGGCAGGCAGTGCTTTTCCTTCCTCCTTTCCTTTGTTCCCCACCCAAACCTTAGGTTTACATAGTTATATACATCATACGCCCATAACCAGACATCAGATCTTTTATTTATTCATTTATTTTTATATGGCAGTCATGTAAAAATAGGTGTTATCTTCTTCTCTAACTCATGCTGTTGCATTTCTCTGCAGATATGTTGGGCTGTCAGACTGAAATGGCAGTTGTCAGAGAGGCCTGGCGAAATAACAAAATCAGAGAGTTATCCAATACAATACAATTCCCCTGGGGCTCTTCTGGAGGGAGATGAAGGGTGACTAAAGTTGGTCTTGTGTTGAACCGTGCCCAAGAAAACTTATTTTTCACTGCTGAACACTGAGGGAGCATGGAGACAGTAGTCTTCACAGAATAATTTTAGCTTTTAGGCAATCCCTTTGGATTTCTTCCTGCTGTTTGCAGAGTTTTCAGTGGTTTATAGAATAATTTAACTACTAATATCAAGGCCTGAACATCTTGCTAGGAATAGTTCCCTGAGCTGTCTTTAATAAGGTAATAATATAGATGCAAATAATAGTCATTATGGACATAGACATCAGTTAATAACACATTTCAGGTTGGATAGATAATGACCAACACTTAAGCATCTACCTACTGTTTGGAGAACTATGTGAAATGTGCTGGTGATCTTGATTCAGTTGGCCACATCAACAGAGCTGTCAGCGTTGCAAGCCTTGGCTATCACAGAAACCAATGCCTAAACTGGGTTTAAAGGAAGCTCAGCGCTGGAAGAGGTCACTGCAGGCCTGGGCTGATGGATGTTGATAAGACCCTGTTGGGAGGTTCATGCCAGTTCTGCTCCAGCTGAACCTCTTTGTGAATTCACACCAGGGCTGATATTCACACACTTGCCTGTAGCTGTAACTTAACTAAACATTGAGAGAAAAAAAAAATAACAGATTTCTGACAGACCGCCAATGCGGTTTCATAACCATGTGGGAACAAGGTGACTTGTCACAAGGGAGACTTCTGGCAGTGTAGCTGAATCATTGACCTTGTAGACTTCAACACCTGGAGCATACAATATAAGCTGGGGTATGTACTAAACTGCAATGCTCCTTGTAAGAAAAACTTATTTATACGTTTTGGGCAAAGTTCTCTTTTTAAATTCACACTGTGTGCTGAATCACTGGTATCTAAATCCCAACAGAATATGTGCAAATGTACATCACGCTCTTCTTTAATTTTAATTTCCCTGTCTCACTAGGTTCTGCCTGAGCACCCTGCTCCAAATGTTAAAAGAACATAAATATTATATTTATGTTTTTTTCTAACTCTCAGCTGAAGCTGAACAACAAAGTTAAAATTTTATATTGTTCCTTTCCTTTTTTTTCCCCCAATATCGACAACATTTATAGACAAAATATCAGCATTAGGAAAAAATACACAGTATTGGCTGCCTTATTGTACTCAGCAACCTCAACCACTCTGTGATTTGGTGATACTCATATGGGGTAGCTGCCATTCGCCTAGTCCTTGTGGGGTGCAGATCAGCATGGCTGAGATGATAGGTTTAGAGGAATAACATGGAACATGGCTGGGCAAAGCTGGAGGTGAAGGCTGCTTCACAGCAAAGCTGTAGCAGCAGTCAGGGGGACAGGGGGCTCTCTTGGGCCAACAGGTAATGGAGGTGTTGGCCTGGGACTAGCTCCAGGTCTCACTGCCCTCACACTCTGCTCTTGTTCTGGGCCCTGAACAACAGAGGGGCATCCAGGCCAGTGGGACAGACTCTGTGTTGGGGAGCGTACCCCACTTCCCTGCCCCAGCATCAGCAAGGGGGAGCTAGTCAGGACCCTGTCTTACTGCTTCTCTGCTTTCTCCTCCCTTGGGAAACCCTGTCTAAAGCTAAAGCTGTGCCTTTGGCATGGTACTTTTGAGTAGGATTTATGTCAGATGCACAGAAAAAATAACAGAAGGGTGTGGAAAATTTAAGTGTGCATAATTAAACAACAGCCTTTAAATGATCTAGCATCTGTTTTTACCACTATGATCACTACTAAACTTACCAATTCAAATCACTCACATCTTCAGCTGTTTGATTATGAGCTGGGTCACATTTAAATTTCTCCCACTGTATTTACATTTACAACTTAAACTTCAGGTTAACCAAACTCATCTAAATATTCTGTTATTTGAAAATTCAGCTTTTGAAAACTCATGTCTCCTCAGGCAAGCTATGGTTAATTTTCTGTCTTCTGTCTGAAGATTTGTGGAGTTCTTAGAAGCCTCTCAGTTGGAAAGGAAAGGAGGAAGGGAAGGGAAGGGAAGGGAAGGGAAGGGAAGGGAAGGGAAGGGAAGGGAAGGGAAGGGAAGGGAAGGGAAGGGAAGGGAAGGGAAGGGAAGGGAAGGGGAAGGGAAGGGAAGGGAAGGGAAGGGAAGGGAAGGGAAGGGAAGGGAAGGGAAGGGAAGGGAAGGGAAGGGAAGGGAGGGGAAGGGAAGGGAAGGGAAGGGAAGGGAAGGGAAGGGAAGGGAAGGGAAGGGAAGGGAAGGGAAGGGAAGGGAAGGGAAGGGAAGGGAAGGAAAGGAAAGGAAAGGAAAGGAAAGGAAAGGAAAGGAAAGGAAAGGAAAGGAAAGGAAAGGAAAGGAAAGGAAAGGAAAGGAAAGGAAAGGAAAGGAAAGGAAAGGAAAGGAAAGGAAAGGAAAGGAAAGGAAAGGAAAGGAAAAAGAGGTGAAGCAGCTGGTGAAAGATAGAGAGCATAGCAAAAGTGTTACTGGGAGAAACCAAAGATAACCTGCAGGAAAAGCACTTGGGTTCCTGGTGGATGCCAAGTTGACCGTGAGGCAGCAATATGTTCCTGTAGCAGAGAAGTCTGCTAGTGTCCTGGGCTATGTTACAGTGCTGTTGCCAGCAGGTCAAGGGCTATGATCCTGCCCCTCTGCTCAACACTGGTGAGCACACAACTGGAGTGCTGTGTCCAGGTCTGGGCTCCCCAGCACAACAGAGACGTCCAACAAAGGGACTGGATCATATCTCCTATGAGGAAAGGCTGAAAGAGCTGGGACTGTTCAGCCTGGAGCAGAGAAAGCTCAGAGAAGATCTTATCAATGTATATAAATACTGGAAAGGAGGGTGCAAAGAGGATGGAGCCAGGCTCTTCGCAGTGACTGCCCAGTGACAGGAGCAGAGGCAACGGGTACACACTGAAACACAAGAGGTTCCCTCTGAACATCAGGAAACACTTTTTCACTGTGAGGGTGACCAAACACTGACACAGGTTACCCAGAGAGGCTGTGGAGTCTCCATCCTTGGAGATATTAAAAGATGTCTGGGTAACCAGCTCTTTAGTGGAGGGGCTGGAACCGATGACCTTCAGAGGTCACTTCCAACCTCAATCATTGTGTGATTCTGTGAAACTGACAGCAGCTTTCCTAGATGGTTTTACCTGACTTTCAAAAGCCATCAGTATGAACCCTTTTTTTTTTTTTTTTCTGCTTTAACAATGCTGCTAAAGAACTTCCCAGTTAGCATTTCAGAGCAGAGCAGAGCTGTCTTCTGGCATGAAATAGAGGATCAGCAACACAGAAAATCTCAGTAAATCTGCAGACCTCATTTCTCTGATGCACCTGTTTGTTTCTCTTCATAAAAAACAGCTTAGTCATGGTTTTCCATATTTTGGTTGTCTCTTTCCAAATTGCTTGGAGCTCTCACCTATGCAAAGCACTCTCAAGATTTTTGTCACAGCCTGCTTTTCTCAAAACTCCTGGGAACATCACACTCTCTTCTGATCACCATTCCATCACTTTTGTGAAATATCCCCTTTGAATACACTTCACTTATCAGATTATCATTTATAGGTGCTGATTTACTGGCACTTCATAGAATCATAGGGTAGTTTGGGTTGGAAGGGACCTTCAAAGCTCATCTAGTCCAAACCCCCTGCACTGAGCAGGGACATCTTCAACTAGATCAGGTTGCTCAAAGCCCTGTCCAGCCTGGCCTTGAACGTCTCCAGGGATGGGGTATCTACCACCTCTCTGGGCCAGTGTTTCACCACCCTCATTGTAAAAAATTTCTTCTTCATGTCTAGTTTGAATGTCCCCTCCTTGATTTTAAAATGATTACCCCTCGTCCTAGTGCAACAGGCTGTGCTAAAAAGTCTGTCCCCATCTTTCTCATAGGCCCCTTTTAAGTACTGAAAGGCTGCAACAAGGTCTCCCCAGAGCCTTCTCCAGGCTGAACAACCTCCACTCTCTCAGCCTTTCCTCATAGGAGAGGTGCTCCAGCCCTCTGATCATCTTGGTGGTCTCCTCTGGATCCTCTCCAACAGGTCCATGTCTTTCCTGTGCTGAGGACCCCAGAGCTGGATGCAGGACTCCAGGTGGGTTCTCAACAGAGCAGAGTAGAGGGGCAGAATCACCTCTTGACTTGCTGGTCACACTGTTCTTGATGCAGTCCAAGATACAGTTGGCCTTCTGAGCTGCAAGCGCACATTGCTGGCTCACGTCCAATCTTTCATCCACCAGTACCCTGAAGTCCTTCTCTGCAGGGCTGTTCTCAATCCCTTCATGCCCCAGCCTGTATTGACACTGGGGCTTGCCCCAACCCAGGTGCAGGACCTTGCATTTGGCCTTGTTGAACCTCATGTGATTCACATGGGCCCACTTTTCGAGCTTGTCCAGGACCCTCTGGATGGCATCCCATCCCTCAGGTGTGTCAGCTGCACCACTGAGTTTGGTGTCATCCACAAACTTGCTGAAGGTGCACTCGATCCCACTGTCTGTGTCATTGATGAAGATATTAAACAGTACTGGTCCCAGCACAACCCCTGAAGGACACCACTTGTTAGCAGTGTCCATCCAGACATTGAGCCATTGACCCACTTGAACAATAACTTTTACCCTGCCATATTTTCACCTCAGTGGAAGGTGCAAGGCTGCATATCTCATTGCTCCGAGCAATATTGTCAGACAAATATGTAGGGCTTGGTTACTTTTAAAACAGATGATTAACAGCTTTTTAAAAAGGGGAGCCCCATTCATTTTTATGTGCCAGCAGGACATAATATGATAAACATTTTTAAATTAAATAAAGAACGTGTTAGATTTACATGATCGCTGTGACTAATATAACCTCCCCTGAAGATGCTCTAGTTTTCCTTGTAAAAAATGAAATATTAGTTCACTAGTACTAGTGACTACAGTGTTTGAAAAGCAGCTTCTAAGCAGGGGAACTTTCTTAAAATTGGTGTGAGCAGTATTGATAAGTAGCATGTACTTGGAAAGAAGGGTTAAAGTTTTTCAGCTGTGTGATTTAAATGAAAATAGCTATTGTTTCTGACCATGGCACTTCACCTTCGTGCCATGTTAAACTTAAGAGAAGTTACTAAGTTGTCCTATGTAGCTCACCCATCTCAAATAGTATGGCAAATGCTGTTTTTCTTCTTGATAGCACTCTGTTCTGATTTTTGCCTACAGGCTTTAGGTGAGTGCACCTTGCTAATCCTTCCTCTCCTGCAGAGGAAAAGTTTCCTGACAGTGAATGTTAGCTAGTCAGTAACAGGGTACTATGGGAGAAAGAATGAAGATGACATTGTCCATGTATCAAAAAAGGGTTATAAGGCCCTTATTTGTTCAGTGCTCTACTATAGCAGCAAACATTTGGATGACTAAATGGTCTTTTTTTATCTCTCTAATGCTGAGTGACAACTGTCTGCATCTCCTGAGATTTGTGCACATACTTCTGCACTCAGCACATGTGCTTGTTTAAATCCCACTTTCAGACTCTTCTGGGTCTCAGAATTTGTGTTTCTTCTTTTGCCCACAGATAGGTCACCCCATAATCTTGTATTCTTTATGCACTTCCCTTTGCCTCTGGGTTTTCCCCCCTTTCTCACATAGCTCCTTCAAAGCCCTCCCTGAGGGCATGTCTGGATGCTGATCCTGCTCTGTGTTTGTACCTGTGTGTGTTCCTGGCCTGCAGAAAATTATTCCAGGATGGGTGCTCCCGAAAGCACACAGGCCATAGGTATCCCAGCCTCTGTGCACACACCTGAACCAAGACCAGACCCAGCCCGCAGCAGCCAACCACCGCCATGCCCAAAATGCTTTTTGCTCAGATGGGTTAAAGCATGCTTGGGTACAGATGGACTGGAGGGGAAAATATACTGCTAGGATCTCAGCTTCTGCGCAGGATCTTAATACATAAAGTTCTTTGTGAACTTAAAAATCTACAAATTCGTGTGGATTTTTCAAAAGGATGAAAAGCCTCATTCTCGATACAGTGGCTGGCATTCCCCCCCTTCCCATCCTTTTCCTACTTGAAGTTCAAGTCCCTACTTCAAAGAACAAATTGCTAGATTTTTTAACAAAACAAGATAACTTTTTTGTTTTTCCCCCTAACACAGGCAAAACCAGCCTCAGCCAATTCTGACTACCCAGCTGAACTATTTTTATCGAAGTCTGTTCCTTTCATTCTCTCTCCCCTGCTCCTCAGATTTCGAGCTGACATGATACTTGTCCTGGAAACAAAATTTAAGGCCAAACTACTGATAATTGGCAAAGCTATAAACAACTAAACCAAGCATTTTAGGTGGAAAGTGGTAATCTTGATAATAGATGCTGCTAGTGCCATCTACCATAGGAAGGAAGCAATGCACCATAGAAGGACATTAAATGAGGCTGATTTTGTTTTCTGCTACTGCCATGGAAATCATTGGAATTCACAAGTCTGTAAAGCTCTTTATGGACTCTTTCTTCTGCTGAATCCTGGTTTTGCTCTGATTTTACTACTGTGAGGGAGATCAAACAAAAACACCAGTATTCTTGAGCCTGGAACCTCTTGTGCTAATAGAAAAGAGTAGGCACAAACCAGAATATCACATCAATGCACAAGTATGAGTCTCAAAAGGAAACAGAAGAACACCTTTCTAAAGCTGACCTACTCAGTTTGATTGGATCACCGGAGAGGGAAAACTTTCCTGCACTTATTCGGTAGTGTTTCTAGTTGGCTCTAAAGGATGCCTGGATAAAAGAACTGAAAGCTCAAATAGCCTTCTGTTGAATTTGAAATTCCCTAAAGTGCATTTGTCTTCTACTCATTCTAAAATCTATAGCTATTTACTTCTAGCTGCTTCTGAAAGTTAGCTTCAGTGTCTGATGCTGATAAAAAGTATAAAAGCACTTTTGTGAATTAGAAATACTTAAGTCTGTGAGCTTGATCCATAAAGAATTATATTGCACAGATATGCAAAATTGTCATCCTATCCGTCTGTTCCCCATTGTGTTTTTAAAAAACAGGCAATCCTACAAAAGCTAAATCCTAAATGAAGCCATTGAAAAGCCCTGCAAATTCTGGTTCCTGGGAGTCGGAAGAAAGGAGCACAGACTCAACTGGGTAGCAGAAAAGCTCTGGTAGAGCTTTTTCCAGCACGTAGGA
Source organism: Streptopelia decaocto (assembly GCF_964273445.1). Taxonomy (NCBI): domain Eukaryota; kingdom Metazoa; phylum Chordata; class Aves; order Columbiformes; family Columbidae; genus Streptopelia; species Streptopelia decaocto. The sequence continues at coordinate 36,172,618 of NC_138655.1, read as the reverse complement.
AGAATATGCTGCTGGCATGGGGCAATCCATACCCTTCATCTGCCCCTAGATGTTGGCAACAAAGTCAGACTGTGGGCTGGATCTTCAGTTTCAGTACAGCACTGAACTCTGAACTGTCTTATCCCTTGTCATGTCTGCAATGGAACTGTTCGTCTCCATACAGGCCTGATTTTATTCTCATCGAAGTTGTTGGTCGAGATCACTTGATTTGAGTGATAACAGAGATGACTACATGCATTAAAATCCATCCGTCAGCATTTGATTTTCCTGTCAAATGTCCATCTGCTCCTCGTGAGAGCATTGTGGGATGCAGACTTTTTTGATAGGGGACAAATAAAGAAGAATTCACCCTGTTCTGAAGCCTTGATTTAAAATATGGTGGAAACAACATATGTATTATGTTACTTGATCAGTGGCAGGGCTTGTTTCATCATTCTGTAGTGAACCATGCTAATTAAGAACTTCTGATCTTTTTCCTTGCGACTCTCAGAATTAGTTGCAAATCAATTAATTGGGGAAGGAGTTGGAAGGGAATGTGGGATTTTTTTGGACTGGGCTGAATGTGGTTATTGACACTGACTTTTAGCCATATGCTTTATAGACCGAAGGACCCTTCCTGTGGCATGCCTTTGACTACATCTGATTTTGGATTTTGCCTTTAAAAAAAGAATCAGTCAACTATGAAATCCCCAACTAGAGATAAATTAGTTACCCAGCTTGAATGCTTAAAAAAAAAGCCAAGAGTTTGTGAATTTCAGGAGCACCCTGAATTGTAGAGAAACTCATATTTTCACATGGGCTGAACAACAGTGTTTATGCTAAAAGGAATCTTTTTTGAGAATATTTGCAGATCTGTCTTGCTCAATGTGTCAGCTGTATTGAAGTGACTCTTTTCTGCAGCTTGTATAAAACATTCCTTCTGTTAGTCAAATTTGCATGTTTTACCATTCTTGTCCTAAAAAGATGTGTATCATAAATTTACATGAGTTCGGAATTATTTACATTACTTATAAATGCCTATTAAAGACCTCTGTAGACTTTGGCTTCTTTTTAAAACATGTGTCTTGATTCTGAAGTAGCTTAAGGCTTTCATTAATTAAAGTGGTTTTCAATTATAATGGATACAAAGATACAGTTTTGTAGCTGAAATTATCAAATTCCAATCTATGAGCTATTTTGATGTAAAAAACATGAGTAGGTATTCCCTGAAGTTGTAAAGAGCTATAATTTGAATTTAAAGTAAACACAGTGCAAAGTGTTAATATATTTATTCCTGCTTAACTGCAGATCAGTTCTGTAAACGCTTACATATATGCCTAAGTGTGAATTCCTGTGGACCCACTGTGACCGAGTTCAAGCATGTACAGAGCCTTCACAGGGCTTAGAAAAACAACCTAGTGGGTGCATATTCTTACTCCAAAGGATTTCTTTTCGGGTTTCTTTTCTGACACAAAACCACAAGAGGGCACTACATAGCAAGAGTAATGGCAGATGCATTTTCCTGCCAATTTCTTCAAACAGCACCCAGACAGGCTGAAAGAATAAGGAGGTTGGTCCCCAGCATCTCTCACGGTATTAATAAAACCTGCTGAACCAAGTCTGCGAAATTAATGATATTTAGTGTCATTTTAGGTGAACTTTGTCTTTGAACATCAGAATCTATTGTTATACTTGGTTCCTGTTTTCACAAGTACAAGTTCTGTATATTTATGGAAAAGAGGAGGCAAGCTGGATTTAGAAATTAACCATGATACTAAAGGTGTTGTGACCGTAATATGGGGGGGAGGGGAAAAAGTGAAATAAAAACTGTGAAAATTAGTGATGATGAATTATCACAACAAACCCAACAGCTGTTTGAAGGCTTGAAATGGAACTAGGCAACTGAGAAGTGCCTACAGTATGCATAGGTTTGTGCTTGGGCAATGGCATTTCTGACAGTCAGATTGTCTCATCCTATTAAAAAATGTATGAATTCAAAGATTGTTGCAGTAACTTGAACAACTGAACTATTTAAATCTGATTATAATTTCTCATTTAGACTCAAAGGCTTGGTATGCTAGGTTTCTGATTGCAGTATTTAATTAATTAGTGATTAAATTATCAGTGCTTATGACACTAGTACATTGGCTTTGAAGTGTGGTGGTGATGAAAAGGATGCACTAGATGCACCAAAAAAATCAGCATACCTGTGTGACCGAATTATTTTAATTCTGAGTATTAATTGAGTGGAATTTGTCTTCCCTAACAGACACTGACTTTCTGAATATTACTTAGTTAATGAGCTAATGAAACTAAACAAAGTTTTAAGCCAAAATGGCATGTGGCCCTTCAAGCATCTCACAGACACGACAGGTGTCTTTGTATGCCCCTCTCACTTTTCTCTCCCATGGCAGAAGATGCCATACCTCATTCGCCACACCTTAGGCTTGAAGTTTACTTTCAGTGAGAACAGGTATGGAAACATTTCTACAGATACCTACCAGAGGTTCCTAACCCTAGGCTTTCTGACAACTTCTGTCCATGCACTGACCAACACGTGGCTGCCTTGTGCTGTGGCCAGTGTAACCTGGGTGCTGGTCTCCTGCCTGCAAATGCCACAGTAGGCACCATGACAGCACTAATTGTCCAGCATAAGGAAAGCTGGAATATGGCCCTGGTTGCTTATATGTGCTCTGCTTAGAGGTAAACAGTGTTTATTCTCTATGGCTACTTCTGGTGCACCACAATTTGAATATTAGTAGAGAAAACAGCGACTTGTGTGGGCAGGACATCAAATTCACCCTCCCTGGGGGTCAGGTACAGGGAGTTCTGGGTACAGTACTTCAGCCTTCCTTATTTTCAGACTTTGATTATGCCGTTAGAAGGCTTAATGTATCCTTGAATTTAAGCTCTGTTCAGCCCCGAGAACAGCAGTGATAAAGATCCTACATGTCACAGCTTGCAGGTGGAACAATAATTCTGTTTCCTTCTCTCCCTATGGGGATGCGGTTTTGCATCACGCTGAGCTTGTGGCCTCTTCTACTCCAGGACCCAGGCAAGTGCATGTGTATATGTGCGTGTGCCTGTGGATTATAATGCACCAAAGCACACACGTGCACATAGATACACACATGTTCATACAACGTCATATTCACTCTCTATATTTGGTCTTGCCTATATTCATAGAAGTAAAGAAGGATGGGTGTTCAGACAGAGGGGCTGTGAGCACGTGAAGTGTGCACGCGTGCACACTTTCTGCACAGCTGGGATGAGCAGAGGTGAATACAAGTAGAACTGACTGGAAGAAATAAGGAGCATGTTTGCGAAAGGAGTGAATGGAAAGGCTGAAAATGAGTAAAAAGCCACAGGGTGCATAAGCGCTGAATACAACTGAACAAGAAGGTGTGGAAAAAAACAACCTGTGTGTTTGTGCAATTAAATTGACTTAATGCTTATTTATGCATGATGTATTTAATGGTTTACAGTTACACGAAAGGAGAAGGGATGGTGGAAGCAGAATTTTTGGTAGCTGTATGTGAGCTCCATGAAGAGAGCTGTGCTCTTTTTGCAGAAGTACAGTAACCATGAGAGAGGGAGCCCTCAGGATGGCTTTTGGAGAAAAAAGTAAATGCCTTTCAGAATTACATTGTCCCTTTGGAAAAAATACAGCATCAGCCACACAAATGTTTTAGGGGAAACAGGCTGAAGGATGTGTGTAGCGACCCTGACCAGAAGACCATTGTACATTAGGGAGTTAGTGATCTACAAAGTGTCAACTTGAGCAGGCCCAGGGCTCACCTGCGCTGTGCTGCACCTGGAGCTCTGCCTGCAGGCTGGTGCTGTGCTGCCCATGTCCCTTGGCTTTGGGATGGACTTCACCAGCTCACTGTGAACAGGGAACCTGCAGGCAGCAACCACTGCGGACCAGCGATCAAGCCACCTGCGTGGCCTTGCCGTTATCTAAAAATACAGCAAGAAGTTCTCATGCCAACATCCTCCCTATCTGACAGTAGAAGTGACAAATAGAAATTGTTTTCTTGCAATAAAATCATATAATAGCTCAAATGGCCAAAATTCTACGGATGGGGTCTGCATGATGTGCCACGCATGGATCAGAGGCTCATTTGATGCTACACCACTCGGAGTTCCCAGCATCTAATGGGACGTAAGATTACTTTTGCTTTTCTCTCATTATAGTGTTATCTCTAATAAACAGAATTTTAAATTATACCTTTCAGAGTCTGAGTGCCTTTCTTACTGGGATCATAACAGACCATCGACTCTTGGTGGAAAACAAGGTGCCATGTGAGAGACTGGCTGCACGTTACCTGGATTTCCTGAATTATACCCTCAGCCTTACCAAAATGAGTGCCAAAACTTATAGAGAAAGGAATGACTGGAGTCTCTGACAACTCTTTGGAGCTCTTATTACAGAATGATGTTGCTCCACAATGCTAGGCTTTTTCTCCCTCTCCCCCCGCCCCCCAAGTTGGTGACAGAACTGAAGAGATAAATGTTACAGATCCTAAACACCATGAACAGAGAAGGAAATGTTTAGCTCCAGACTGCCTTGTTTAGTCATGAGAGGACTGCACAGGGCTTGAGGTCAGCATAAAACTGTGAATCGATCCTGTGAACTACATTTGCAATTTTTCCCTTGAAATAGTCTCTTTTAATAGGAACAAGATTCTCTGAAATCTTTGGCAGAATTAATTGAAACTGCAAAAGAATGAATGACCTTATAAAAAAACCCAGAAAATAAGTTTCCCTTTGATTTTTTTGACCAAAAAGGTAACAGTAGGCTTGTAGCTGAGAATTTGACTTTTATAACTTCTTTGAAGGTTTTTATATTAATAATTCTTGGTCATTTTATATTTTCCTGATGTTCCAAGATTACAGTTTTAATTAACTTTAATCTGTGTATGAATAATTGATCAGTAGCTTTTATATGGTGTCAGTCCAGCAGAACCACGCAACGTACCCAAGCTTTTTACATGAAAGATGAGCAGTTCTGCCAACATGAGATGATTAATCAAAAGAAATTGTAAATTATGTACGACACTCAGTTCTTTTTCCTTTTCCTCAGTAACTATGCAAGTGACATTAAATAAGTGACATTTGTATCATTAAAGGAGAAATAAGTTAATATAAGTCCTAATGAAAATCAGATAAAAATAGATATGAAAGTAGGACATGTATTGTTTGATACACGTAGTTTAAGCTACAGACTATTGATGGAAATAATTCTCCTAATCATTATTGGCAGGACAAGTAGAACGGATGGAACATGTTCCAGAAGAAAAACAGTTTTTTCTGAGTCATTCCTATTTGAAATGAGTAAAGAAATTAGTATCTAGGGGTGGATGTGTTGAGATGGCAGTGTTGTTTTTATCATGGTTTCTGTATATGGAAGAGATACATTGAGCAAAACAGAAGAACAGAAAAATAACAAGATGAAACCAAAGCAGATCCTATGTTTGTAGAGCTGGGAGCAAGGACAGGAGAGGAGTGAGGCCATAGTCTCATGATGCCATAATCTTAGTAACCGTTGCATCCATGACTATCAAGGTTATCATGAAGCAATGACTGAAAAGAAAGAGAATGTATTTGGTTAGACTAACTGATATGGCTGGAAAAAAGTAAATCACCTTCTCTCTTTAGGCACACAGATCTTTTTTCAGCTGTTTTGTTCTGTGGTCAATGAAACAGCATCTCTAGCTAAAAATGTAAAACCTTAATTACAGCAGTGAACTATTAAGTCCATTCCCTTCTGGGTACAGAGTGAGGTAAGTGAGGAATTTTACTTGGGGGCCCTTGTACTAAATGATACACAGAAGCTGCTTGCTTTTTTTTTTTTTCCCCCTCCAAGGAGGGAGACCCTTCCCATCAGATTTATAACACAAATCGTTCCTACACCAGCTATGTGTGAAAGAATGATTTTTATCTCCTGGATGGAGTTGTCTTTCCAGTTATACAGATACATCTGTATATGCCTTTCTGGACATCTGGAGTGTAGGTTTCTGTTGCTGGTTCTGAAAGTCAGCAGTGTCTTAAAACTGCATGACAAATCAAGGCCTGCCTGTTATTTTTGTGGTTTGTGATGTAAAGTTGAACCCTTTTCACCTGAGGTAAGAGATGTTGGATTGAAAGTAGTACTGAAGTGATAAATCTATGTAAGGACCTCAGGTGACACCATATTGTGGTCACAGATGCATGTAATGGCTATGAAGTAGCTGAGTCCGCTAGTGCTGGTAGGTGCACAGCGTGGAGCTTTGTCTTACTGGATAAGCTCTGATTATTTTGTTGATGTAATGGCTGAATGCTAGTGAAGGGATGAATGAATCCTTGCCTCAGAATAAAGATGCGAAGGTAAAAAAAATTCTTAATGTGGTCAGCAAAGAACTTTGTGAATACGTTGTGTTCCCTGTGTTTACAGATAAGCACAGTAGTTGGTTAACATCCTTTCCCAAAAGCATAAAACCCCCTGAGTTCTCCTTTTACTGCTAGTGGCTAGAAATTCAGCACATAGAAGAATAGGCTACTTGGTCAGATATGAATCTGCATTGTTTCATAATTTTCTAGGACTTCATTTTAGAATACTAAGAAAAGTAGTTAAAAAAAAAAAGAAGTTAAAAACTTAGGCTCAAACAGACAGTAGAATGCCATCTTTGGCCAAGAAATGTTAATTTTATGATTCTTGTAAACAAGAGTGAGGAGACTAACTTAAAAGAATGCAAAAATGAGCTAGTCTGCCATGTTCTTTCTCTTTTGATGGTGCCTTTGAAATAATTAAAGGGTACAAGCTGAAAAAGATCATTAAAACATATTAGACATCGGTGTGCCAGACACAGCTCCCCGCACCCTCCTCTAAAAGCAACAGGAACTTCTAGGCTGACGGACCACTATGGTCATGCACACACCCCTTGGTTGACAGACAGGGCCCTTGACCAATGAGATGCCCTGGTTGAGAGATTGTCTATAGACCATGCCCATAAATGACCACAGCTCAGGTATAATTAGAGCCTGCTGGGACAACTTGTTTTGGCAGAAAGGGCTGTGCAGTGAAGGTATGTTGTTCTCAGACTGGCTATTTTGAGGGCATTCATGGGTAACTGAAGCACCTTACTGGCTTGGTAAGTGATCTGGGGACCCTTGAGAGCCCTCACTTTGACACAGAGTGGGAAGATGTGCATTTTGAATAATCCCTCAGGAGTTCTGGGGTCTGATCCCCCTGAATTTGAATCAGCTGTGTAGTAATTTTACTCCAAACCAGTATCTGAACCTTGTGGTTTATGATGTTGGAGTGCTGAGTAATTTTGGATAAACTCTGTTTGTAGTTGTTTTTCTGCTAAACAGCCCTGGTTAGAATAAAGTCTGTTGGGAGTTTCTTTCCTGCCTAAATTGTTTTTTTGGGGTGCCTCCATGACAATAGTGAACATCTACAGTTACTAAAACTGAGTTTTGTTATAGGCTGTTTGGCCTTACTTGTTTTCATTAGTTTGTTTTCCTTCCTTAGGGTTTTCTCTTTCTTGATGAGTTACTTTACCAAAAGATTACTTTCAGAAAGCATGTGTTTATAAATCATCTTTTTTCTCTTACTTGAACTTTTAAGCAGGAAGACCCAAACCTTACTAATCAAAGGCTTACAAAATATAGAAATATAGGAGAATCAAAACTACTGGAGAATATAATTTTCTTCTTTATTAGTGATGGAGAATCCAATACTTGCCAGCCCTTTGCTCTCACACTTTTTAGATTTTCTACAAGGTAAATACTTCTTTTTTTTTTTTCCTTGAGATGCTGTACTGGAAAATGTATATTGAAATGTTTTCAAATGCTTTCAGAATTCGCGGTGTGTCTTTGTGTAAGAGTGCAATTAGCTGTCTAAGATATACAGACAGAAAAATATCTTACTGTAAATTAACTGTTTTGAACATATAGATTCATAGAATGTCCTGAGTTGGAAGGGACTCACAAGGGTCATAGAGTCCAGCTCCTGTCCCTGCACAGGACAACCCCACAGTTCACACCATGTGTCTGAGAATGTTGTGCACTCTCTTCTTGAACACTGTCAGGCTTGGGGCTGTGACACCTCCCTGGGGAGCCTGTTCCAGTGCTCCACCACCCTTTGGGTGAAGAACCTTTTCCTGATGTCCAACCTGAACCTCCCCTGGCTCATCTTCCTGATGTTCCCTTGGGTTCTGTCATTGGCTGCCACAGAGAAGAGATCAGCACCTGCCCCTCCTCCTCCTCTGTAGCTCAGTCTCCTCCAGGCTGAACAAACCAAGTGACTTTAGCTGTTCCTCATATGGCTTCCTCTCCAAACCCTTCACCAACTTCATAGCTCTCTTCTGTAGCTTTGTCTTTTTTTATCCTGCGGCTCCCAGAACTGCACACAGGGCTCCAGGTGAGGCCGCAGCAGAGCAGGACAGTTACCTCCCTTGCCTGGCCAGCAGTGCTGTGCTGGATGCACCCCAGTACGCCATTGCCCTCTTGGCTGCCAGGGCACACTGTTGGCTCATGCTCAACTTGCTGTTGACCAGAACCCTCAGATCCCTCTCCACAGAGCTGCTCTCCAGCATCTCGTCCCCCAGTGTGTATGTACAGCCAGGGTTGCTGTGTCCCAGGTCCAAAATTGGGCACTTGCCCTTGTTGAACTTCGTGCAGTTGGTGACTGCCCAGTTCTCTAGTTCATCCAGATCCCTCTGCAAATCCTCTCTCCCTCCAGAGTGTTGACAGCTCCTCCCAATTTTGTGTTATCAGCGAACTTAGTGTTCCCTCAAGTCCTGCATCCAATTCATTTGTGAAGACATTGAAGAGCACTGGCCCTAAGATTGATCCCTGTGGAACCCCACTAGTGACTGGTCACCAGCCCAACATAACTCTATTTACTAGAACCTTTTAAGCCCAGCCCATCAGCTAGTTGCCCACCCACTGCATTGTGTGTTTATCCAGCTGTATGCTGGACATCTTGTCCAGGAGGACACTGTGAGAGACAGTAACAAAGGCTTTACTGAAATCCAAAAAGATCATATCGTCTGGCTTCCCTTGGTCAACTGGGTGGGTAACGTTGTTGTAGAATGAAATAAGATTGTTAAGCAAGACTTTCCCCTCATGAACCCATGCTGGTGTTTTTAAATAACTCCCAAAATAATCTTCTCCGTAATTTTGCCAGGCACAGAAGTGAGACTCATGGGCCTGTAGTTGCTGGGGTCATCCCTGTTGCCCTTCTTGAAGACTGAATGTTTGCCAAGTATGTATCTGATTAACTTTATTGGTTTTAAGATCAATGGTGCTGCTGTTAGAGATAAAACTGTATAAATGCCCCAGATCAGAGCATCAGTCTCCAGATGTTCTCTGAACCCAAGGCAACACAGGGCAGTTGAAAAATCATAGAAAAAGAAGTTCATTTCTCCAGCTCAGACTGAAAGCAGACTTAAAAAGTCAATGTTGCATGACATACTATAACATCTGAACAGTCAAGAACTAGTGAAATGGTCTCTTCAAATGGAAATGCTGGGGAAAGAAACTCAATATGAAACTAAATCTCCAGGGTTTTTGAAACTTAAGAATGGCCTTGAACTATGTAAGTACAATTTGGGATTTTTCCATCAGTAGATAACACTGGACAATTAAAAAAGAAATAAAATGAGATATTGTGAAACTTGCTGTGGTGGATTGTCCCTGGTTGGCAGGCAAGCTTCTGCCTCCAGTTGTTTGCATACTTTCATCCGCAGCTAGATGGGAGAGAAAATCCGAATGGCAATGGCAAGATGAAGACTTGTGTTGAGATAAAGAGTTTAATAAGTGAAGATTGGAAAAAAGAAAACAAGTGATGCAAAGTAATCACTCACCACACAAACTGATGCCCAGCCCGTCCCTGAGCAAAGGCTACTTTGGAAAAACTCCCCCTCAGTTTTATTGCCAGGTGTGATATTATCTGGTATGAAATATCTCTTTGCTCAGCTGTCCCAGCTGTGTCCCCTCCCAGCCTTTTGCTCACCAGGGTGAGCAGGGGCAGGGTGAGAAATGGAGAAAGCCTTGATGCTGGGCAGGCACTTCTCAGCGATAGCTAAAGCATTAGTTTGCTCTCAACACTATTTTGGTCACCAATGTAAAACATTGAGCCATACGGGCTGCTGTGATGAAAATTAACCCTGTCCCGGCCAGAGCCATTACACCTGTAAAAGCTGGCGGAGCTGTGAACACTGTGGCTCGCCTACATTTATGTGATAAGGATTCTATGGCCTAGCTAGTTAAAAAGAAAATAAATAAGAGAAGATGTATATTCACGCTTTTATTTTGCGTTTATGTTGAAAATTTGACTGTTATCTGTAACAAAGAATGTGGACTTAGAGACTTAATTCAAGATTGCAGATAAAAATCCATGTTCCCTAGTGAATATGGCAAATGATATTTGGGCAGTTCTCTTATCTGCACATCTATTCTTACTTGCTCTTCAGTTGTTGGTGCTATCAGTTTGTGTTCATACACAACTCAGAGAAGGGTTTTTTTGGTGAGAAAATGTCAAAAAATGCTTATTTGTTATTTAGGTATTTAAAATGTTTCAGTCATCAGTTTAGAAATATAACCAAAACAAACACATTTTAAAAATAGACAGTTCATTTCCCAGACTAGACAGCACTGGAAGATCTATAAATACGCTGAATGTGTCTGTAACTCTACTGGGAAATCAAATCATGTTAAAATGCATTTTGGAGAGCTGTAATGATAGATATCTAAAATGTTGTGGGTTAAGTTCCTACACAGTGTAAATCAGTCTGCAAGCTATGAAAAATATGATCAAACAGCATCTGATAGCTAATGACCAGAGAGAGGCACCATCACCACTTCACTTGTTTTTAGTACGTAAGATGCTCTTAAATGTTATTCTCTCCTAATTACAGTTGCTACAACAATATTACAATATTGGCAGTGGATTGACTACATTTAAAACATATTTTCCAGTGGCATATCAATGAGCTCTTGTTCCTTCAGCTGAGTTCCACAAAATGACTCAGCTTGTTCTGTGCTTTACTCAAATGTTCCTCATGAACATTTTTTATAGTTCTCATATATTTTTAGTTTTGTGAACTGTGCTGGTGAACATGACAACTGTTTCTGCTTCAGAGCTACTTTTTTCTCACTTTCTGCTGCCACATTAGAATCTCTGAATTTTTGCTTTTTTTTTTCCAGACATTTTTGCACACGAGGAAGTTGTATTTAAATCTTTCAATAAGCATAAAAAAAAACCCAAAACATTATCAGAAGTGCTGTTTGGCAGTTAGTTGATAGAATAGAAGAAAAAAAAAGGCTGTATAGTGATGGAAAAATACTCAGAGTAATTATTCTGCTATCCACCATATTAAAACTTCTGTACTGAGCACTGGCACAGGTTGCCCAGTGAGGTTGTAGAGTATCCATCTGTCCTGGTTTTGTTAAAAAAAACAAGTTTCTCTTTTAGTGAATTTGCCTGTCAGCTAAAGCCTTCATAGTAGCTGCATTTTCCTGGAGAACCAGACACATGTTTTGGTAAACATAGCAATGGAATGCGAGGTTATTGATAAGAATGGATGGACATCTCGCAAGAGGGGCAACGAGAAACAGGTGACCAAGAAACTGACCAACTGAGTGGTCACATCCCATTCATGTGAATACTTCATATAAAAGTTGGAGATCACGAGGACCTCGTCCCTTTTTTCCTTATGGCTGACATTAGGAGAGGACCTTGCTAGTCATCCCTGTGAACTAAGGCCTAGTGGCAGACTGAATCCAGCTCCGGTTGGCTGCAGAGTCCAATCCAGGACTTCTGGTGCCGGCTCTGCAGTTGCTGGGGCTTTTCAAGATTGGTTTTGTATATTTTGTATTATTTTTCTCTATTCTTATTAATAGTACTAGTAAAACATTTTTAATTTTTCCAACTCTCTTCTCTCTGTCCTTCTTTCCCTCCCAATCACCTGTCCTTAGTGGGAATGGGGGAGAGGGAAGGGCTGGAGGGGGAAGGGGGGGGAGAGGGGGTTAACAATACATCTGCCACGGTTTTATTGTCACCCCGCAATCAAAACCCTTGACGCCATCCTTGGACATATTCAGGAGGTGTCTGGACATGGTCCTGGGCAACTGACTGTAGGTGGCCCCGCTGGAGCAGGGGGGTCACACCAGATAACCTTCAGAGGTCCCTTCCCACCTCAGCTGTTCTGTGATTCTGTGAAAGTATATTGCTCCTGCACACCCTCACTAAATCCAAACCAAACACAAAAACTCCATCAGAATCCATGTGAGTGTATTCAGCATAACTCTGTGATAATATAGACCACAATTTTATAACATTAAAATGTAGACTAATTTATATAGCTTTAAATTACATTCAGTGTTTGAGTTGAATTTTGCTTCTTCCCTAGAAATATCCTCAGGATATGTAAATGTGGATTACATAGGGAAAATGCATGGCCTGGTCTCTGGAACCCTAAGATGACTGCAAAAATTTATCATGATAATGCCTTAAAAAAAACCCAATTATTTATTCTGTCATTCTGTGATAAATACTCTGTAATTACCCTCTAACAAGGTATATATTGTCATTTCTTCTGCCTTGAAGGCAGTGACTCTAAGCACTTAAAGAAATGTGTAAAATTCAGTGATGCTAACTAAGAATATATTTAATATTTAATTTACTTGGGAAATTACTTACATGCATGGTGATGGGTGTATGAATGACAGACATCTAACTTAAAGCACTCTTGTTGACCTCACTGTGAATGGAAGACAGGTTGTGTGACTGGTCCCTACTGACTTCAGAGAATTATGTTTGGGTAGATTACACAAGTACTGATTTAGAAGTTGTATGTTTCTTTCTTTAGTATGATTTATTTTTATCTTTTTTATTAAGTACTTGAAAATCGAGAGCTGGAGGATGAGCTGAGTAGTACACAGGATAGCTGTAGCACAGTGTATGTTTGACAAATACATTTTCCTTTGTTTATAAATACAAGGTACAATTATATTTTTATAGTGGGAAACTTGCAGTTTTTAGCAGATGCATGAGTAGCGAAGAAAGCAATGATTATGAAGGGAAAAAAGCGTGTTTTCTAGGAGTTGAAATATCGTTAACAGCAAAGTAGAGTCTTCATGTAATAACAGGCTGGGAGAAAAGTGTCAAAGAAAAAGAATTCTCACTTCCAAAGCAAAAAGCTCTGGGAGAGAAGCAATCACGTAACTAACCTTTTAACTCAAGAGTCTTTCCATGCTGTTCATTATTTCAGGCTCCTAAACAGTTTCTACATTCATTGCTGTGATCGGGACCAGTGCTGTTAAGCACACGCAGATCACTTAGGGCAGAATAAAAAGAAGCGATTGCTTTTCAAGAAAACATGGACTCGCATGTGAAAAACACAGTTCAGTGGCAGCATCACTAATGTTTTGATAGCATAGGAATAAAAATACAGAAGGTGATGGAGGGAGAGTCTGCAGTTGGGTCCAGTAGCCACCAGGCAGGCCCATGGTGATGAGGCCAGGCTGGGACATGGGCCTGCAGCTGGGAGTCAGGATCAGGCATGGTGAGGAGGAGAACAGGGGTCAGACATGGCTGGGCAGTGCTGTGATGATGGGACTGGGCAAAGGCTGGGCTGGGACATCAGTGAGGCCTGGCTCAGCAGGGCTCATGGCTGGGTAGGGCTGTGGGGAGCTGGACGCCAGCCTGGCTGTGGCATTGCTGGAGCAGGGGTTGATGGGCCCAGGGGGCTCACAAGGAGTCCTGGCCTGTGGGTGGGGTGGAGGGAGCCCCAGGGAGCTGAAATGCCTCCTGTACCATGGGCAGGGTGGGGGAAGACACAGGGAGATGGGGCAAGGCTGGTAGGTGCCCTCAGGACCCTGAAAAAGTATATGTAGAATCACAGAATCATTTTGGTTGGAAGACACTCTCAGGATCGAGTCCAACCATAACCTAACTCTAGCACTAAGCCATGTCCCTAAGAACCTCATCTAAACACCTTTGAAACACCTACAAGGATGGTGACACCACCACTTGCCTGGGCAGCCTGTTCCAATGCCTGACAACCCTTTCCATGAATAATTTTTTCCTAATATCCAATCTGAACCTCCCCTGCCACAATTTTAGCCTATTTCCTCTTGTCTTATTGTTTGCTACTTGGGAGAAGAGACCAACACGCTCCATGCTGCAATCTCCTTTCAGGTAGTTGTAGACAGCGATAAGGTCTCCCCTCAGCATCCTTTTCTCCAGGCTAAACAGCCGCAGTTCCCTCAGCTGCTCCTCATCAGACTTGTGCTCCAGGCCCCTCACCAGCTCTGTCACCCTCCTCTGCACTCACTAGAGAGTGAGCCTCCTCTAGAGAGGAAGCAGTCTAGGAGGCTCCTGCAGCGCATGGAAGACAAGCTCCTGATACAGCTGGTTAGTGAGCCTGCTAGGGAAGATGCCCTGCTCGATCTGTTGTTTGTAAATAGAGAAGGACCCATGGCCAATGTGTCAGTTTGAGGTCGCCTTGGGCACAGTAACCATGAAATGATTGAGTTTTCTATTCTTGGAGAATTTAGAAGGGTGGTCAGCAGAACTGCTACTTTGGACTTGTGAAGGGCAGACTTTGATCTGTTCAGGAGGCTGGTTGGCAGAGTCCCTTGGGAGGCAGTCCTAAAGGGCAAAGGAGTCCAGGAGGGCTGGTCTCTTCAAGAAAGTAATCTGTGTCTGTACTCGACAGAAAATGTATCTGTTCCAATACTTTTAACCTGAACTTGCTGTCTGTGAATTTTTGAAGATTTAAATGGCAAAGCAGGGTCATCACTATGAGTTTATACAAAGGCAAGAACACAGAATCACAGAATGGCTGAGGTGGGAAGGGACCTCTGGAGGTCCTCAGGTCCATCCCCTCTGGCTAGACAGGGCCACCCAGAGCCAGCTGTCCAGGATGACATCCGGACATCTAAACCCAGACAGAGGATACTAAACCTCTCTTCTTACCTCCAAATGAGAAAGGAAATTGGGTGCGGTTTTGTCTTGCCTTGGTTATCCTGAGCTTACTACTGTAACTAACCAGTCTGTTTTTGAGCATTGAGACAGCACTTTGACTGCATTTCTGTCATTATCTCCTATATAGTCTCTAATGGATATAGATCAGATTATTGATTTCCTGATGTATATATCTCTTTTTTTTCTCTTTTCTCTTGTGGAATAGATTGTATCCCACTTTTTTTTTTTTTTTTTTTTTTTAATGTGCGGTTTTAGGGGAAGACACCAGACCTTGTACTTTATTCTGAAGGCTGATGATTGCTTTCATAGTAAAGTTGCTTCATAATTTTTTTTCCTCTAGTTGTTTTAGATAGGGGAATTGTTCAGTTAGGTGACATACTGGTAGATCACACAGCAGCTGTGTTGTATTTAGTTTGAGTTTACTGAGCAGAAACTGCAGGGTTTGGGTTGTGGAAGTGCTGCAGTTAATACAGCTAAATTCTAGGTAAAAATCAGAGCAAGTATATTTAGGTTTTGGTGGCTTGCTGATGTTGTCTTACTGATTCTGTTTTTTCTTGTGGGTGACTGAGAGAACAGGAAGGATCAGGACAGTGTAGCAGAGATAATCTGGAGCAATAGCTCTGCTCCAGCTCTGCACAGCTAAATGCCAGATGGGCTGCAACAGATGATGTGGCAACACACAAGTGAAACAAGACTCAGATAGGAAAGCAACTTTTACATACTTGAGTAACAACCTGAGATTGAATTCCACACAGAAGGACTTAACATGCAGAACAGGTTTTCCAACTAGAGAGTCTAATATACTTGGTTAGTGTTTGGTATCAGGGGCACTGCTGGCAGCATAGAATTCTGGTGGGTTTGTTAGTTGTTGGAATGCAGGTGCTGTTTGCGAGCAGCTCAAGGCAAGTTTTGATGGTCTGTAGGAAACAGTGGGGTGAGACTCCTGAGACTCTGAGGGCCCATGCTGTGTGTGTGCACATGAGGAGAATTGTCAAGGGGAGGCTTGAGAGCTGGTAGTGTATGGCTGTGCAGGAGTCAAAAGGCAGTCATGGGCAAGACAGACTCCGGTTGAAGAATTTATTGCCAATTAACATAAACAATTACTGATGTGGGTATTGAGAAAGAAGACAAACATTTAAAGACTTCACTCCCCTTGTTACTGCTGTGGGTTACTCCCAGTCCATTTTGTGAGGTGATAGGTGACACAGGCAGCTGGGGTCTGTGTATAGGGGTTTCCTTCTGCTGCTCCTTATTTCTTTTCTTTTGCTGCTTCTTTCTTCTTACATTTTTCCTCTGCTCTGTGCTGGTCTTATCCATAGAGCTGCAGCATCTTGTTGGCTCTTGTTATCTCATCTATCCCAGGTCCTTCTCTGCAAAGCTGTGTTCTAGCTGGTTGGCTGCCAGTGCATAATGATGCATGGAGTTATTCTTCCTCGGTGCAGGACTTCATTGAACTTCATGGTTTCTTCTCTGCCTTTTTCTTGAGCCTGTTGAGGTGCCACTCCTCCTGGTTTTATGTCATATGTGAACTTGCTAAGGATGCACTCTGTCCTATCATCCAGATCATTAATGAGGTGGTTGAATAGTATTAGACCCAGTATTAGCCCTCAGGTATGTCCCTAGTAACTCACCTCCACCTGGACTTTGTGCCAGTAATCAAAACACTCTGAACCTGGCAGTTTTGAGAATCACAGAACATCTGAGGTGGGAAGGGACCTCTGGAGATCATCTGGTCCAACCCCCCTGTGCCTACAGGGCTGCGTACAGCTGGTTGCCCAGGACCATGTCCAGACAGCTCTTGAATTCATGTCCAAGGATGGAGTCTCCACAATCTCTGTGGGCAACCTGTGCTAGTGCTTGGTCACCCTCACAGTGAAAACTTGTTTTCCTGATGTTCAGAGGGAACCTCCTGTGTTTCAGTTTGTACCTGTTGCCTCTGGTCCTGGCACTGGGCACCACTGAAAAGAGCCTGGCTCCCTCTTCTTTACAGCCTCCCTTCAGGTATGTGTATACATTGACAAGATCTGCCCCTCCTTCTAACTTGAGCCTTCTCCAGGCTCCCAAGTTCCAGTCTATGCTAAACAGTCCCAGATATATATAGTAATGATACCAGATAAAGTTCTTATGTTCCTGAATGTGTCATGGTTTATCAAAGACTGACAAAATAAAAACAGTATTTTCTACCAAGGGGAGTGCAAGCCTTAGGTTTTGAAGCTGTACATTGGAAGTGGCTCAATTTCTTTGTCTTACGTGCAACATGACTATCCAGGGCTTCTTACTCAGAATCTCAGAAAGACTTTTCAATATAACTATGCTGCTCAGCTCCTCAAATCAAACTCTGCAATCATTCTTGTCATTTGCTGGATACACTTCAGTTCACCAGTCCTTGTGGGAAGTCCAAATCCTGCACCCACTGTTATTAAGCATTCATGGAGTTAGGTACCAGAGCTGTGTGCTGCTCTCTCACAGGGAAGCCAACTGCTCTAGCATGGGGTGAGCAAATCTGTGGTAACTCGCTGGGACAGTCGAGCATACTGCTGAGCTACTGTTGTATATAAACTCCTTCATAAAGTAAAAATAAAATGTTATCTATTGCCATCATTTGAAAAATAATGGAAATTATAAATATTGAGGCAACGCTATTACTCTAACAGAATAAATTCTGTTGTCCTAGATGGGAAAGCCTATCAGATGTTAAAATTTGCGCTGATTTGCATGGGTGTTACTGTTTAATCTCCTGTGGTGAAATTCCTCCTAGTATAAGAGAACTAACTGTCTGTCCTTCACTGATACTTCCAGTTTACAACAGCAGCAAATTTGTGTCTCTTTTCAGTGGGAGGTACTTTATGGTAAACACACCAGATATTTTTCACATTATGAGACCAAGGAAGTGAGAGTTATGAAGGCGTATGAAAACATAACAGCTGTCCAAAAAAAAAAAAAGTCTGTATTGATTTGAGGTCAGTGGTAGTTAAATGTGTGAGTGGAGCTAATAGCTGGTAAGAACCTAGAGGTCCACGTAGTGGAATGACTTAATGGTGCTTCCACAACAATTTAGTGGTAGACTCCAGATTCAGTTCTTAGTTTACTGCTTCCTGGCCAGTAAGCCATGTGCCTTCATCAGTATATTGAAACATTTTTTTAATTGTGATTTCATGTTGTTGACAGAATGCGTTTGTGTGCTGTTTAGCCACACAAACATTTCTGCAGTTCCTTCCAGCGTTCATGGAACATCTGTACAGGAAACTTTATAGATTCCAAACAATGTCATAGTGGCTGAGTGGGAGTTCTTACTGTGGAAAATAAAAATGCTACTTCCACAGGAAATTCCCAATCATCCATTCCCATGGCTGCCTTACTGCACTTATTGCTACACAGCCTTTATGGGGGGGGCATAAATGTTTGCTGTTCTGAACCTAACTTTTATTCAAATTACTGATTTTTCAGCACCCATAAATCAGTGTGCTGTCACCAGCAAACACATTTATATCCTGCATCTAGTGAGCTTTTGTCTCAGAGCAGCATTATACTGCTGCTGATCTTTAACACTTCTGTTAGCCATAGAACGATGCTAAACTTAGCTAATAACCAAGAGGAGATTAATACTAAGACACCACTTGCCTCTGGTTCAGGTTTTCTTTCTTCTTGGCAGAACAAAAGTGGTTTAAAATCAGCATAGTCATCAAGTTCTGCATTCCCTTCATAAGGTGAAGTTATTTGGTGAGGGATGTCATACTGGGCTGAGAAGAACAAGAATGTAGCCAGCAGGTTGAGGGAAGTGATTCTTCCCCTGTGTCTGGCACGTCGGAAGCTGCTGCTGGAGCATTGTACCCAGTGTGGGCTCCCCAGCACCAGAGAGACACTGACACATTGGAATGAGTCCAGCAGACAGCTTATAGGGCTGGACAACATGGTGTATGCAGAGGGTCTGAGAGAACCAGCTGTGTTTATTCAGCCTTTAGAAGAGTAGGTGGCGGTGGTGCTGCTCTCTGTAACGCTCTGATGGCCACATGTGAAGCTAGGTGAAGCTAGAATCTCTGAGTTGTACAGTGGAAGGATGAGGGGCAACAGACACAAGTTAGAAGATGGAAAATGCTGACTCTACAAGGGAAAATTAAAAAAACATAGGAGTGGTGAAACACTGCAGCAGGTTGCCCAGAGTAGTAGGTATTAAAAATTCATCTATGTAGCTTGCTCTATCTGTATGTGTTTGAGCAGGTTGTTTGATCTAGAAATGCTTCAGATATCCCTTCCACCTATATGATGTTTTTGGTTATATGCTACTGTAACAGTTCCTGTACTTCCTTCCAGACACCTGGTAGAGGGACCAGGCAAAAGGAATTTTAGAGCTACAGATAAAAACATACAGATTGGAGGAATCCTGTCTGATTTACTTGGCTGGATCCAGAACTGTTTCTTATCAGGTCTCGTGGTACAGGGAGAAGAGATATAGCCTCAAAGTCTAGGTTTACCTAGGCAAAGTATTTCTTAAACACTTCTATTATTAGTTGTATATGTGAAAAAAAGAGACTGTCTTAAAGGGCTGCAATTAACTTGGCCCAAAATTGAGGACCGTTGTTGTCTTAACCAGCTTCTGCCTGAATTGCAAGGAATGTTGCTTTGACTATTCTTCCTCCGTTATAAATACCGATATTTGTGTGTTGGTATGTGATTTTTACTTTTATTTATTTTTTTTTAATCCCAAACTTAACAGCATAGGCCTTTTCCCTTAAAGGAAGGGTAAGAGAATAAACATGTGCCAGACCCCGGTCATGTTGCTTAATGCCTGAGTGGTAGTCACTTGGATCATCCCACAAGGATCAGGTAAAAATCTACATAGAAGCAGCTTCTAAAAAATAAACACAGCAGTCTCAGAAGTGTTTAGTCAGTGCAGAAGACTCTGGAAAAATGGAAAAGTTACAGCCAAAAGATACTATAGTTGTGTGCATCAGAGGCTTCTGGAGGAACATCAGCTAAGGAGGGAAGGTGAGATAATTGACAGGTTGAAATACTTCCACCCCCAACGTAACCTACTTTCGTAGTGTCACATATGAGCAAACTGGGAAAAAAAAATCTGAAGAAACTTCAGAGTTCTGTCAGTACGACTTGACTGCAACATCTAGATGTTCAGGTTAAACTCTGGTAGAAATAAGCATAATACTGCATCTTTTCACTTTTTACTTTATAAAATCAGTATTTCCAGCCTAAATCTTCATTTTTGTAAGTAAATAGCAAGTTTTTAAAGTGATATATCAATCGTTGTTTTATGGAAACAAAAGCCTGGAAGACAGAGGAGCTGAATAAAGAAGATTGTCTCTCTTTTAATAAAAAGTTATACATCCTTGTTCAATCAGTCTTGCCTGAAAGCAGTTAGTACTGGTATGACTGACATTTTGTAGCTCATTGGAGGCAAATGATATGAATATATTGATCAAGTCATATATGTATGATAGGTAAAAGTGAAAGGGAATATTATAAAGAAAGTGACTCAGAGCAAATGATCATGTTTTATTTAAAGTTTTCTACAAATATTTAAAATTAATGTGTTAGCCTTTTATGGTTGAAGAACTAAGTATATTTGCGAAGGAATCTGTGTGATTTTGTTTAGTTCACAGATTTTTTTGGGTAGTGATTTTCTATTTGTTTTTAATGTTTTCTGTCCTTTTCTTCCCAGAGGAGAAACATATATTCATATTAGGAACACTCTGTAAAATAGCCACATTACTGCTTCCAGATAACTACTACAACTCCATGGTAATATGTTTGTTCTTTTTCACATACATAGCTAAAATAAATAGGTGATCGTTTGAGTAGGGTTAGACGGCTAGTCCATATTTCATTTGTGTCTTTAATGGTCAGTGAAATTAATGAAATTATGGTGTTTTATGTCAGCTGATGATCTAACCTTGTGTCATGTTGTTTCATGGTTAAAGCACATGGCTTGGACTGTGGAGCTTTGGCTTGCTCCTTGTTTGCACAAACGAAGAGAGAACATCAGAACATATAAATTAGTTTGTGAAATGCCTTGCTATAAAATAGTAAGTTGCCACAGTGTTAAACTTATCATTCAGATTTTTCTTAATGCCTGCTTTTACAAACAGAATGGTTTCAGTTTTTCACATAAACTTATAGCTAATGAATACTCTGCTGTATGTGCTCTGCTTTTCTGGTAATGACCTCTAATACATAAAGATTTTTAAAGGATTCATTTTGGCAGAAGTTCCATCTTCTGACAGTAACAATTCTACCTAGGGAAGAATATATTTAGATTTCTCTGTAGTAGTTATCATTCTTTCAGCTCCTTAATAAAGAAAATGTGTCAACCATAATAAAATTCAAATTAATTTTTCAGTTTAGTTTAAAGTTCATTTTTTCTTGATTGATAGGTCATGTTAGAACCCCTGATTTGTTGTGGTTTCAAAGTATTACTTTCTCTACTCTTGTACTCTCTGCAGGGTTAGAAATACAAAATATCTGCTTTGGGCATCATCAACATTAAATCTCTGGAGTTTAATGGCAGTTTATTCCATACTTTCAGCTTTAACCAGTGAACTCAGTGTCTCAGATGTTTTTTATTATCTCTGCAAGTTTTTGTATGGCAAAAGAAACTAGGAGAAGAAAGCAGCTTAGCTGCCACATACCTTACAGCACATCATAACTTGAACAGTCTGTATTTACTCTTGCTTTGGCAGAGACAGAGATCGAGTGCAAGTACTGATTACTTAAAACAAAATGGAAATCTTGAGACCAGTCAAATGATGTTTGTTTTGTGCTGGTATTACTAGTGTGACTTGTGTTCTGCTCACAGGTATGTATAGCTTGCTTCTGGACATCTGCTTCATGTTACCTCTATGTGTCTGTTCCCCACCCTCTCTCTCAGTCAGACATTTGTGAACATAACAAATAATTTCTGATAAAGTGGGAACTGAGATGTCTGGGATTTTTTTTGTCTTGGGCTTTCAATTGATATTTGAGGCTCCTGTATCACTTCATCCAGCAATTTAAGCAAGATGGAAAAAAAAATAACCCAGTTAGTAGCCTTGCTTAAATTAAGGTTTTCAGCAAATATGGACAGTACCTTACACTGTGCATGCAATGACTAGAGAGATCACTGACCAATTTTACACTTTGAAAAAAGATGAAATGAAGTCTTCCAAGTCTTTGTACACAAGTAAGAACACTGAAATACTTGACAAAAATTCAACTTTTTGAACAGCAAATGGAAGATTTTATTAAGTAAAATATTTAATGTATTAGCCTCTGAATAACAGTAATGAATCTTTGCACTTTGATGGACAAACGTTCTTAGATGTGATAAAATGACCTCTTGTATCGAAGGTATTTCAAGCAGAGTGGAAAGTGCCTTCAAGTGGATCTACATGTCGTGCACTTGCTAAGGTATAAAGGCTGCCTATGAAAGTCAGATACAAGATGTCTGTCTTACAGCTTGGACCAGCTGACAAATCTAATGTTCTTTCCACCTTCTAAATACTGCAGAACAGATGGGCATGTTTAGATAATATTTCAACCATGAGTGCTGGAAACTTATGTATGAGTTACTGTCCTCTGATTAACTATAAACAAACAAATGTGCTATTGTCTTTGGAGAACTCACTGTATGTCAGTTAACATTTATCCTGAAAGCTTATAATTAGGTTCCTCTTATCAGAAGATTGTTTTTCTTTTTACCCTGAAGTAAACCAAATGGAAATTCAGTATGCTTTCCTTGATATCAAATTTTGTTTTACTGCCTGTTATCCAAAAGTCAAAGTAGTGGTCATTTTTCTGCTACTGTTTCCACATAAAGCCCTGGTGCTCAGTCTCTGGTTGTTCTGCAGAGCTCCCATGAGCAGTTTAAAAAAAGATGGTTTAATTCATCATTTATTCTTTCTTTCCCTTGGAGAATCCAGAGTGATATAAATCTGGCTAGCAACATTAAAGTCCTTGTATACTCTGAAATGAATTTGTTTTATTTCTCGCTAAGATGTAGGAGGTTTTTTGAGATTACTTGTGTAAATTGTATTCAGCTTATTTCATCTTGCATGGTTTATAATTAATGTTGGTTTTGTTTCCTATCAGCTTTAAAAAGGGTTGCTAAATGTCTAGTGTGAAGAAGCTGTAATCAGGTATCCTCTTGAAAGTGAGGTGGAGTAATTGTCCACAGCTTCTATTCTGTCCCTCTGTTTAGATACCACGTAGGGTGAGGTTTAAGTTTAAATAGCTTTTGTCAAGGTGCTCTAAGCTGATGTTGAACCTTGGGGAGATCATTTTTACTTCTTTGTGTTGGTTCCATGTAAGGTCAGTTTCTTCCTGAGCTAATTAAAGTTTCCTGAGGAGATCTTGCCATTCGTTTGTGTTAGTTCATGTTCTTTTAATGTCAATTTAAATTCAAAAGGTATATGAACGAACTGTGCTCCTGTCTTGAGGTTCTGGAGACATGCTGGCTCATGCTAGATAGCCTTCTGAAGAAAAAACATCTATAGTGATCACTTGCCATTGTAACACTTCGGTGGCTTCTTGCTGCAGGATTTCTTAAAGGCCCAATCGATTCTTATAGGGAAAGTCAAATACGCTCCTTTAAGTGAATTACATATAACCCCTTTTATTAAGAGTTATCTGTATATATCCTTTTAGATTTGTTTTTGGATATATCAGCTTTGGGTCATGCAGTCGTTCTTTACATGCTAAGTAAAGCTGAATGTTAAGATTTTGTTTGCTGCAGATGTTTCTTGTGTCCCTTGTGCTGGTGGGAATAAAATGGTTAAAAGACTTCTGGATAGACATGCACCATTATTAGAGGCTGGTGGAAAAACTGTGTGAAGTTCAGTGCATTCATACTTGGAATATTGTAGCAGTTTGGGGTAAAAAAAGTCTGTTTTTAAGGGGAGCAAGTGGTATTCAGAATACCTGCAGGAGGAATCTTTTGAGTGTATGAGCTCACTGTAAGCATTGGGTTGATGATTATATTACGTTGTCTGCACAAACGTACAGTGCTTGGTGCCATTTAAATGTCTTTGTGGTTAAACTAACTCCATCTTCCTTCAAAAATGCCGTAAGGGAAGATTACAGAACTGATTATTTTGGTCCATTCTGTACAAATAATAACTTCTCTTTAAAATCTGTGGCTGCAAAGCTGGTTTAGTGTAAACTCTGTGGTGAATGAGCAGACAGCGATGTGTCAGAAGATAACTCCTTGATTGACCCACCCTCCAACACCTAATTTGTAACAGTTTACAGCTCATCCTGTACATTTAACCTTTTCATTGTAAATTATGGTATTATAGCCACCTGTAAACAAACTATTCATTCTGGTGAACTTTTTCAGTGTTTGTTAATCACATTTCTTGAATGGGTCTCTTAAGAATTATTTGCTTTTTCTTTTTTAAATTCTGGTAGTGAAGATTGCTACAGGAAAATGGCCAGTTTAGCTTTGATAGCCATTTCTGCATTCCATGGACCATTTATGAAGGTTAGAGTGGAAGAAATTGCTGCATTATCAGTATTACCTGGAGAAAAGTAGTCCCCAGAAGTGTTTTCTACAAGGCGAATAGAAGTGGCTGGTGTATCTTACTTGGTCCCTGGTTTTTGTACTTATGGAAAACTAACCATGGAGAGAGAAGAGTCTTCAGTGTTGGTGAGCAGCCAGCAGAGTAAGCCATTCCATCTATCGATATGGCTTTAGAAACATATTTCAGCTTTCTCTGAGCAGAAGACAATTTTAAATTTCCAGCTGGACTGAAGAGTCCTTTACAGTGCTGTGATACAAGATAGTATGCCCTGCTGAATGTTCGATTTCATTCACATGTGATATTGGAGCTGTCTTGCACTGATAGCCATCATTCAGTAGCAACACAGAAACAAATCTATGTGGCTTTCCCTTGGAGCATGCAACTGTCATGGCAGATTGTTGAAGTTTAATTACTACCATCTGTCATGCGTAAGGGTTTTAATACCTGGAAACTTCTTCCAGATCATCAGATAGGACCATTGTTGGAGCGAATAAAGGACTCAGCATTCCGATTCAATGTGAATCATGCAAAGCCATTTATTACAGAAACAAGCCTCCTTATATATGCAGTTATTTCCTGATCACGTGTCCATGCTCCAAGTGTGCATTAATTGATTGGATATCATCTATGTTCACGAACTGTCCACGTGCCTGAGTCTCACTGCTGATAGGTCTGTTGATTTACGTTGTGTAGTTGCTAAACTGTTTTACTTCCACAGCAGATCCTCTTTTCAGCTTTCCAAGATAGCCTTGAAATTCCTTTGGGCCTGGCTAGTTCAATAACAGATCTCCATCTAATAGAAACCCATCCACGGACCATGAAGGTGATTAAGGGAATTAAGGGATCTCGCATATGAGGAGAGGCTGAGAGAGATGGGATTGTTCATCCTGGAGAGGAGGAGGTTCATGGGCAAAATCAATATCTCTTGATGGGAGGCAGTGAAGGAGGAGGAGTCAGGCTCTTCTCAGTAGTGCCTGCTGACAGGACAAGAGGCAATAGGCACAAATTGAAAACCATGACACTATTTGAAGTCAAGAGAAGACTACAGAACACTGGTCAAACGCTGACACAGATTTCCCAGAGAGCCTGTGGAATCTCCATCTGTGGAGATACTCAAAACTTGGCTGGACAACCTGTCCTGTTGTCCTGGGAGCCTTCTGTAGGTGACTCTGCTTGAGCAGGGGGATTGGACTAGATAATCTTAAGAAGTCCCATCCATCCTCAGTTATGTAATTTTGTGAATAGGCCTAAAGTTGTGTGGTGCCTTATTTTTTTTTTCAACAGGACTTTTTAAATAGAGTTCAAATCTGGTCATCACGTACCCTTGGACCAAAATAGCTCTTGTTGCATTCTGGAGGTATAGCATTCCCATGGGAACAATCTGATTTTGGCAGTTTCTCCAAACCTGTGGCTTCCCCATAGGGAGCAAGAATTGCTGTCTCTCACATGCTAGCATAATCAATATACTGTCTTAAATAACTTGTTTCTATGTTTAAGACAAGTGGTGTTATCTAGTAGTCAGGTTCCTTGATACATCACAGTGTAAAATCTGCTCTTCAGTTGCTCAAAATATTTTGTTCAGGCTGAAACTTTTGATTATGTGTATTTGCTCTACCTTTCTTTTTATTCCTTTTTCCTCGTAATTTTGGTGTAGTGAAAACTACAATTGGAGCAATTCAACTTTTTCCTGAAACTAGGGGAAAAGAGTAATTTGCCCTTCTGTTTAGTATACTACTTTAAGCAGGTTGTCAGGAAAATTGGCTAAGCTTGTGTGCACGTGTGTTTTCTGCAGATTGTGTCTGCTACTCAGAAATACTTTTCCTATCACTGCACATCTGCTGTGGGCTTTGCTGGGTTCAGTGGCCTTAAATGAGTCATAAAAA
Organism: Streptopelia decaocto; assembly: GCF_964273445.1. Taxonomy (NCBI): domain Eukaryota; kingdom Metazoa; phylum Chordata; class Aves; order Columbiformes; family Columbidae; genus Streptopelia; species Streptopelia decaocto. The sequence continues at coordinate 36,146,267 of NC_138655.1, read as the reverse complement.
AAAAAACAAAAAAACCCAAACAAAACTGTGTCATCAGTAATACTTTTGCTGGTCCAAATAGCTGGAGCTGCCTGCGTGAATGAAGGAGCACGGATCAGCTGTGTGAGGGCAGCAGGAGAGTAAACTGGGACAGGCATCACTTTGGCTTTAAGGTCTCCTGGCAATGAGATGACAAACATGAAGGAATTCTTACCACTATAGATGATGGGGAAGAAAAAGACAGTAGGCTGCTGGTCCTGCCTCTTTCAGCCTTCACCTTGGTCTGTGAGTGTGCACGTGGGTTGTAACAACTAATGGCATGTGGTTGAAGCCAAGAGCAAAGGGGAATGAACAAAATCAGAAATTGTAGTGGTCCCTTATTTCTCATCTCCTAAAAGAAAGAGGGTGCTTGCTGACAGGAGATTCAACTAGTTTGAGGCATCTGGCTATGACTGCTGGAGAAAGGGCACCCACATGAATTCAGGAGTGAGAAAGCAAGAGTGTGGTGTTCTACTCCAGTGGTTTCAGATGCTTTTGCTGGTTATCACTTGAGAAAACTTCAGCATGGGGTTCAGTGGATCACTCTTTGTCTTTTCACCACAGCATCAGTCTTCTTGGTGCTAGTGCAAGCAAATGTGAAACACTTAATCTCCTCTGTAAGATCAGGGCAGATGCCATAGAGCTTTGGGACTTCGGTTCTGTGCCTCGCTGGTGAAGTCCACCTGAGAGGGTGAAAACATTTTGAGCTCATCATCAGACACGCTGTCTATTTTAGACAGGTCTCCTATGGAAACAAGTTTCAATGATTGAATGGTGTTGGCTTTTCTGCCCCAGTCTGTCTTCAACACATCAGCCCATTTGAACCAGATTTGGCAGGGGAGTAAGGTCCTTAAAAGCATGAATTTCTGATTTTCATGAAAACCAGTGTCTGTTTTTGGAATGCCCATTGAGCATTAGTGTCCCACCGAAGAAAGAGCTACATTGGGGTCAGTATGCAAGTTTGCAGGCTAGTCTGCACATGCAGAAATGGCCGAGCAGGGCACATGTAGTGGAGCCAGTGCCAGCAACTGCTGCTTCTTGACTAGGGTTTATGCAAGGGAGTGTGTGTGCTTAGGAACGGGAGGATGCAGGAAAGTAGGACACATTCAAAGAAACAGCCTTTTCTATTTCTGCTCTTTGAGAAGCATCTTGTGGGAGCTGTATTCTCTATTTCCCAAAAGATGTCTGAGGCAAATAGCTAGATGATGTCTGGTTACCAGAACATGAATATCTCTGCTTATTCTCTCCTAGTAAGGACTCTTCTCGCTGCCTCAGCTTGTACTGTGGCTGTAGAAGAGTTTTACACTCTGGTTTTCATTTTACTCCTTCTTCTTAGGATGTTGCAGGTTTAGAAAGATACTTTGATATGGAATCTTGAAGATTTAGATTTTCTTTCCAGTCACAGATTGAAGAGCTAGGCAGAGAAACCTGCAGCTTTCAACAGTGGTCACAAAATACACATGGAAGTGCCCTGATGTATTTGAGTCTTCAAGAAATCGGTTCCTCCTGTATAAAGTAGCGACATACCTTTTGCTAACTGTTTGAAAAGGGTACTGAATTACTTTTTACTCTTTTAATGCATTGTGCAAATCTAAACTTCCAGTGCAGACAGGAAAACAGTATAACCTGAGGATTTTACAGCACTTTATTTCAATAAACAAATACTCCTCCCGTCTCAGAGGAACTTTCCTGTACCTGTTGCAAAGTGTACTTTTTGTACCTGCTTAGCTCTGTGTGTTTGCTCAGAAGGGTATCGAAGCACGTGTTTGTAAATACACATCAGTTACGATATACATTGTAATGTACATCTCGTGGGAAGGTGTGGGAGGGGCGGTCGAAACGGCTCTTTTGCTGATGATTAAACCAAAACAAAAACAACTGCTGATTCCCCGGCCAGCCAACTTGCTGGGACATTTTTATAATTCTTGTGCTCTGTTGTTGGAGATCTCCAATTAGCCTCAAACTGGAGCTCGCAGCTTGTGTGTGAAACAGGCAGCTGCTGGCACGCAATCCTCCCTGAAGTTGTTTCCTTTCCTTTTTCCTGAGATTTAGCGAAGGGGGGGAAGGGGTTGGAGTCACATGGATACAAAGCTTTTGATTAATGTCCAAGTCTGTGCTGCCGCGGAGGCTTTCCAACCTCTCAGCTAACAGGGCGAGCTGGGAACCAGTGACCGCTCGTTTCCTTCAGGCTGTGTCCCCTTCCTGACGGGAAAGCAGCGCGGACAGGGCTGGCTCCTCGCCTCCGGACCTCGGGCCGCTGCCGGAGCTGGGTGAGAAGGGGCTGAGGCTGCTGCGCCACTTGGGGACCGGCCGCAGCCCGGCCCCGCTATGTAACTTAGCGGGGTCTTTTGTTGTCCGCAGCGCAGTGCCGGGGCGTTCGGGCAGCGCTGCCTGCAGCCGGGAAAGGCGCCGGGCTGGGAGCACCGCTCCCCATCGCTGCACCATGACCGAGGAAAGCAAAGGGGAAGGCAAGGGGGAAAGCGGGAAGGACTTGGAGAAGCAGCTTCGCCTGCGCGTCTGCGTCCTCAACGAGCTGCTCAAGACCGAGCGGGACTACGTGGGAACGCTGGAGTTCCTGGTGTCGGTGAGCGGAGCGGAGAGGGGGCCTCGCCTCGCCCCACGGCCCCGTGGGGCCGCGCTTGCCCCCGGGAAAGGCGGCGCCCACGGCGGGGAGCGGGCGGGCTGCGGCGGGACCCGCCGCCGGGAGACGCTTGTCCGTCCCCAGCTCTGCGGGGCGGCCGCTTGGAAGGGAGGGAGAGGAACAGGTTTTGAGATGGCTGGGGAGAGGGGTCGTGTGTTCCACCAGCCCAGGTGCTCTCCTGGGAGAGCCTGATCTCACTTGTCCGGGCACGGAGGCTAAAGGGATAGTGTGTTTGGGTTCAGGTCTGCCGGGGGTGTGTGGGCTCGTGTTCATGGCAGGGCGCCGCAGCCCCCTTAGTTGGGATAGTCCTTGAAGCAGAGCGGTGCGGGGGGTGAGGAGGAGGCCGGAGGGGGTGCTGGAGTGCAGCAGCTGCTTGGCATTAAAGCCACATGTGGCATTCCCTCCTGTCTTGTGATGCGGGGTCAGCTGGGAAGGTAGCGCGTTCTGGTGAGAGCTGAGTTGCAGCAGTTTTAGCATCTTTCTACATCTGTCTGTCAGTGTTGATAGGATTATTTGTGCCAGGTAGTACTCTAGTCAGAAAGGCAGGAGTTTTCACTCTCTCAAAAAAACGAAGTGACATAGTATTACAGAAATGCTGGCAGGGTTTCATTTGTGCATGGCCGTGGTAGCATCCCTTTAGGACCCTGTTGAGATAACTATGTCTAAATCAGATGCTTAAGTTTGAGAAAGGTTCCACAGTAGCCTCCTCAAACTTTTCTTTCCCCTGTCTCACTGAAGAGGGGGAATCCTTCGAACTGCAAACTTCCTGCTTTGCTGCCCTGAGATCTGTGAACTTTCTGCTTATTATCATGAAAGAGGACATTCTCAACTTGGCTGTGACAGGGAGAATAAAAGCACAGACACTGGAGTGAAATAAGATCTACAGAGTAGCTTATTTTCTCCATATGTTTGTCCTCAGCAGAACCATGAAAATGGTAAATGGTCCAATGTGTTTTCTATTAAAAAAAAAAAAAGTTTTAACATGTACATTTGAGAAAGTGGCCACGCGATTATGTTTTACTTGCTTCCATTTAACCATCAGATTTTACCAGTTGTAAAAAAAATACCTATCCTAAGGGAATGCTCTTCAATATTTTATCTTAAGCCCCAAGTTTGGTGTATGTCAGAGTCTTAGATCATTTCAGAAAATTCAAAGATTTGTAATATCTTTAATTTTGGACTCAACAGTTTAAGGCATAACAGATACTGGTGTTCAAGCAGTAAGTGCTCAGCTCCTTCTGAAGAGCAGACTGTACATATTTGAAGTTGCATCCATATACTGAATTTAGTGATAAGTCTTTTTGCAGTTTGGATCAAGATGATCTAAATAATGTGGAGAAGGGGAGGAGGCCTGGAGTTAAATACCTGGTTCTATGTGAACTTTTGCATATTCATGGTTGTGAACAGGGTTCAAGAAGTCAATCCTTCCCAGGGAAATGTCATGCATTTTAACTGTACCTCAGCCTTGGTTTGAGGAAACAGCTCCTGAGCTTTCTTTTGGTCTGCCCACTCAGACTGCTGTTGAGAGCAGCCGTGGTGGTGGATTTCTGAGGGCCAGTGGACTAGGGCCAGTACGGACACCATCATATTTATTTTATATAAGCCATTAAAGCCATCATTGGACTTTTTCTTATGGTTACTTCTTGGTCCGGAGGCTAGATCCTCTCATTTAGGTGTCCTAGGCTTATGGTTCCCTTTCTTTTTCTTAAAACCATTGTCAGACCTAGGACCACCTCTTCTGAGACACAAACACTGTCCCAGGTTATTTTGATTCACCTCATGAGGTCGTCTTGGACACAGAGCCTGGGTTCCTTTAGGGTATCTGTGAACTGGAAGGTTTTCTGTAGGAGCACATCCAGCTGCTAATGAGTGTGCAGTTCCTAGGAGTAGAGTAGAGGTAGTCTGAAGTGACCCCACCACCCACAACAGTGTGGGGTCTTAGCGTTGACTGTTTCTCTGCCCAACCCCTGTCCTGTTTTCCAGGACATCTTGTTAAAGTAGAGGCAGCCCGAGGGGTTGAAGTTCCAATGAAAGTTAAGAGTTAGGCTTCCAGGTCGCCTCAACGCCATCAGTGGAGCCCATTGTGGTAGAAACTGTGTTTCATTTATGACTGAGAAGCTGGAGCCGTTTATAGTCTTCATAACAGTTCATATGGAGCACCTGCAGTTTTCACTGTAGGTAATAGGAACAGAGTATTCACTTAGATAAGTGAAAAAAAACCTGTGGTTTCAGGGTTAGAGCCTATTTCTTCTGTGGGGTTACAGAATGTAGTCTTTCATGATGTGTATGGTTCATATGTAAAATTACGTTAGCACTTGCATAGTAGTGGTGGGCAAGAGAGTGAACTCTTCACCGATTTGGACTGCAGTTTCCACTTTGTGGAAATTTACATGCCCCGTTGAGGAGGCATGTAAATTAAGGAACAGAAAAATTCAGTTTCCTTGAATCAGTTGTTCTTGTGTGGGAAAGTGGGATTTGTGTGGAAGTATGGTGTTCATCATACACATGATTTTCCTGAGTACTTCATAAGATCTTGTGACATGAATTGGTAACATGCACGACCCCTTTGTCTGAGGAAAAGTTACATGGTTGCAATGGGCAGTATGTAACACAGACAGGAGTGGAAGTGAAGTGTAACCCTGATTTTTGAGTGGTGGGAGGAGGAGACCCCTGTCATGTTGGGGAAATGGGGCTTTGCCAGGTATGGTTTGCGGCCTCCTGGAGAATCAAGAGATCGTGATGAGGCAGTGACTTTGCTGGTGTCTGTCAACATGAGAAATGCACTGGAAACATGTATGTTATATGTTAGGTGTATTCACATTCTTCAGTTTATATTGGAATTAAAGAGCGTCTCACTGAGGACAGATTTCTGGTTGGTTATTAAAAGTAGTTTTGTTCCTCTACTCTGTGATTCGTCATCATCCAGTTACCGTCAGTGTGGAAAGCAGTTTGGTTTGTGTTCTCTGTCAAAAGTCTACAAGGCTTTTAAGTGCAAAGCAGAAGATTTAATATATTCTTTATTTTATTAGGTGGATGTAGCTGAGTAGTTAGCCCACATGAAGTTCATTCACCTCTTCTTTTTGGCTTTAGGCCGTGTAAATAACAGTGTATTGTTTTTAATCTGTGCTCATCACAGATCAAATCTGAGTGGAAAGGTCTGGTTGTATTAATATTATTCTTTCGGATCTCCTGAATCTTCAGTAGTAAACTGTAGTTGCACAGTATGTTGAGACATCAGTAATACTGAGCAATAACAACTTTGGGCCCATTTGATTGAGGTATGTAAACATACATGAGGTGGATAAACTTGAATCCACCAGTAGTCACAGCAATGTTGGAGGGAGGAGCCGTGCACAGGAAATTAGGGAGAAAGGCTTAAACTTTTCCTTCAGACATTTCACGATAACATTTGGTGTGTCATTGCAACACCAGAGCTTTTCTTCTTGTTAGCATTTAACATTTCTTAAAGAAACATTATGAAGGAGGAATTTACCCAAGGTGCTAAAGCATCTTTGAAAACTCTGTCTACAGATGGAGTTTATAATGAGCTGCACTATGAGGTTTCTGTTATAAACTATTGATACTTTAGTGGCTAAATTAGCAATTGGGATTTTTCTGCTGCTGAATGACCTCTCTGGTGATCATATAATCTTCCTATGGCAAAATATTTGTCTTCCAATGAAAGAGAAGCTGTACTTGCAGGGATAAAGGAGAATCTTGAGAATTAATTAATTAATCAGTTTATTTATGGATTAACCAAAATGCACTTTCTGGAGAAAAAGCAACAATTAGTGGATACTCTGTCTAAAATAATTACGTTATCCAACTGAATCATTACTATTGCCTTGAGTGTTCATGGTAAAGACGCTTTTAAAAAACATTTTGTGACTTTATAAATATGTGCCCTATCTATTTCATTCTTTACAGCAAATGAGTGTTTATATTTCATATGCTCTGTGTAAACATAATGAAAATTTCTTACTTTGCTCTGTAAGCACAGTTAGCTAACTAGAGTAAAACTACATAAACTTTTCCAAGATTCTCATTGGTCCATGATTTTATGCTGGGTAATATACTTGACTTTTTAATAAATGTTTTAAAAAATAAGTTCTGTTTAATTCATTGCATAAATCAGAATGTTCACCTGAACCCTCGACATAGCAGTAGTAAAGAGACCAGTAAAACTGAAGGTAAAAGTTGCTGAGAAATTAAAAAGTATTTAATAGTAAAGATTTGCTAAAAAGTGAATGGCTTAATTTGTCACGTTGTAACTTAGGGTAAGGCTTAATTTTTATGATTGTGCTTTATGCTGACTGGCCAGTAAAGGTAAACCAGACTATGAAAAACTTTTAGAATGTAGGTACACCGCAGGGAAATAGGCTAGGCACAATAGTAGGTAAATTTATAACTTTTTTTCTTTTTTTTTTTGGGGGGTGGGTTTGGGGGAAGGAAATTTTATTTTGGAATACAATTGGAAATTTAATAGATCTGCTACACTTGGTACTTCAGGGGATATCCATGGAAGTAGAGTTTATTTTTCTATGACAGGGATTGTTTTTCTGGTGCTGTTTTCGTGTTCTGACAAATTTGACGTTGATGGGAATAGAAGCAGATGTTAGCACTTGTGTAAGCCTTCCAAAACCCCATGGCCTCAGCTGGGGTGACTGGTTAGATCCTGAAGCAGCTGGGGAGGAGAAAAAAAAGCTAGGTTATTATGTAGACTGTAGTGTGGTTTGCAGAGACTTGTCTGTGAATGTATATACGTTTCTGCCAGTTAACTCTCAAATCTGAGTTTAATTCCGTTAGATCCTACTGCACTATCTTCTCCCCTCTCTTCTGCTTACACTGGAGTGCAACAAGGGTTCATTTTCTTTAAATGTGTGGCTTGTTAAGGGAAGACGAATCCTTGCTTTTCAGTGGGCATAAAGAGATTGTTGTTTATAAGTTTTGTTGCTCAGCTTCCTCAGAGGCTGTGTGGCTCCTCAGGATTGGGATTTCCCTGTTGCACTGAGCCTTTCCTCTCTCCTGGCTCAGTAGATATTTCTCTGATTGTTGAGCAGCCTAATTAGTTGGATGAGTGATTAATAGTAATTGAGACTCCAGGTAAACTTTAGTCAAATTCAGTGTTGCTAACCCTGACCAGCAATAAAGTATTTGTGTCCTGAATTGAAACTCCTCAAATGGTTATGTTAGATGATGAAATTAGGTGTTGGGCCTTTCACAAAAGAGCCACTTTTAAATTACCTTTTATGGCTGTAGTTTGATACAGTAACAACATGTGTGTGTTGTTTTTTTGTGTGTGTGTGTATATATCACAGAATCATAGAATATCTCAAGTTGGACTGTATCCATAAGCATCATTGAGTCCAACTCCCTAAATATCTTACATGTGTATCTCAATTACAGTAATGATTGGTGACTTCATAATGGTTTGCATAATTGCATTTATATTTTATTAAAGGGATTTAAATGAATGGAAGGGAAGGGTTTTAGCTGGCTGCATTTTTTGATAAGGTTATGTGATTTCCTTTCTTTCAGGAAAAGAAAAACAACATTCTATGGCTGCTTCATCAGAAAAAGTCAAAAGGAAGTGCAGACACAATTACCATAGAAAGTCAATATCTTTTCCATTCACTTCCATTTTCTGCTGTTTTTAACTTGCTTAAGCGTTACAAAAAATGTGAATGTGGTATTCTATTCTTCTTTGACTTTGCTTGGCTGTATCGATAGCACCACCTGTGGCCTTTATCAAAGTAAGGGTAACTGCTTAAAAGCTGTTTATTTCTTTGTAAGCCCCGCCCCCAAGTCTGAACGCTTGCTTTATGGACTGGATTAGCAAGAAAGCTCATTCGCATCTCTACTAACTAGAGCACAGAGTTCATGCAAGATATGGGGGTGGCCAAAAGCAGAATATTTCAGACAAATTTTCAAGCACAGTCTTATCTTATATGGAGTGTAGGGTCTTATGCTGCACTATATTGTACACAGATGTTTCATACTTTTAATGGATTTTCTCTTATGCTCTCAGATGCACTTAGACTATATTGTGAAAAGCTGCTCTTTAAGAAGAAGGTGGTTTGTTTAGCTGGTCAGTGAAAAGTCTAAATACTGAAAGGAGAAATCTCTGTTTCATACCATTTAAGAAACTTCTGTTCCTAAGACTTATTGTAGGCTAAGACATACTGAAGGCCATTATATGCTTAAGGGTGTTGTACAGCTTCTTGATTGTGATTCATCATATTTGCAGTGTTCCAGGTATTCCTTTGCCCTGCCTTATGGCTCAGTCCTAACTCTCCTGCCACATATATTTCATAAGTTCATAGTATGAGCTGCTGATTTAGAGTAGACTATTTAGAGGGGACCATCAGTCAATGCATCCAGACTTAAGTTACTCCATGGAGCCTAACACTGTTGAATAGTATGCTGTTTGCAGTGATTTCAGATATTTATGGAGGCATATTTTTCATCCCTCTTACATAGTAATTTTTGTCACCATTTTACAACACCAAGTGCTTTGAAACGATGCATTCCAGGGTTGGTTTTTATTTTTTTGGTAGGGCTAGCAGGAAGAACAATTCTGTCAAAGAAGATGAAGTCAAAGTTAGTAACAGTATTATGCTATAGGAGGAACTGAGAAGTTCTTCACATTGGAAACCAAAAGGAACTGTATTTTGGCCAAAATAAACAAATTAAAACTGGCTATAGTTGACCTAAGATACTGGTAGAGGCAACTTGCCGGTCTGTAGAAGGGTATAACCTTGTCTGTACGTTAAGTGTATGTGCCGATGTTTGAAAGGAATTGGATTACCCAATAGTTTAGATTAATAATTAGAATAATTTAGGCTCTACCTTTTAATACAAGTAACTTTGTATACTTATGAACTTATGTATATTCTTTTTCAGGAATTAACTACTTTTGCTTTAATTCTAAACTCTATGCCTAATGGTTCAGTTCTGTTTTTAACTGACCGGGATTATCACTCTCTTTGGTGAACAGATTGTGATTTGGTGTGGAACTCGAGATGGCTTAGGGACAGGCTATTTAGGAGGAAAATAAAGACATGCAAGAATGGAGATAGCAAAGTCAAAGCTCACCTGGCATTGAAATTAGGGATGTGAAGGGCAACAAAAATAACTTCACTAAGTACCTGGGTAGTAAAGAGAAGGCTAAGGAAAATGTGTGCCTGTTGCTTGGTGGGGCAGGGAGCCTTGTGAAAAGGGGACACAGAAAAGGCTGAGGTACTCCACGCCTTTTCTCCTAGAGTTTTCACTGACAAGCGTTTTCCTTAGGCCTCTTGAAGCTTACTTGCAGATTTTGTGAGACTGTGTCATTGCCAACAGTGAATGAAAGCACGAAGTACTTAAGGCAGTTGGATATACGCAAGTATGAGATCAGATGGGATGCACGTGAGGAAGCTGGCCAGTGGCAATGTGAGGCCTGTCTGTCATCTTTGAATGGTCATGGTGATTGTGGGAAGCTCCCAATGACTAGGAAAACACAGATGCCAAACTTAGCTTCAGCAGGTCAAGGAAGAGGATTTTCAGTCCTTAGAGAGGCGATGCAGTGAATCATCTTCAAAATTGTTGCCATGCAACTGGTGGAAATGAAAGTGATTAGAAGCTACCTCTGGGGATTTATCAAGGGCGAATCATGCCTGATCAACCTGTTTGCCGCCTATAAGGAGATGACTGGCTCAGTGAACTTGGTGAGAGCTGTGGATATTGTTTACCTTGATTTAACAAAAGCCTTTGACATGAGTCCTGCATCGTATCCTTAAATCCAGATCTCACCAATTTGGACTGAATAAATAGACAATAAGATGGATAGGAAACTGGTGGAACTGTTAGACTCAAGAGACAGCTGTCAACATTGCAAAGTACAAGTGCTGGCCAGTTATTGGTTGTGTCCCTCAAGAACCAATTCTGTATTATGTCTTCAGTAATGATGGTGGAATAGGAAGCTGCACTTTCAGCAGTCAGAGGGATCTGAACAGGCTGCAGTACTCATAGTCCTTGTCAGCAGCATCGTGAAGTTCGGTGAAGGCAAACATGGAGTTCTGCATCTGGGATGGAATAATGCTGTGCACCAGGACGGACTGGGGGCTGGGAAGCAGCTTTGCAGAAAGGGCTCTGGGTGTGGTAGTGGACAAGAACTGAAACAAGCAGTGCACCCTTGCAGTGCAGAAAACAATCAGCATCCCAAGTCATTTTGGCAAGGGTGTCACCAGTATTCCACAGTTGTGAGACCTTTGTGACTCAAATTTTGAGCTCCCTACTTCAAGAAATAAATTCAGCTACTGAAGCAAGTCTAGTGGAGGTTGAGCAAGGTGAGGAGGGGCCTAGAGCATATTACCTGCAAAGAGAGGCTGGCAGAACAAGGCTTCTTCAACCTTTTGGAGGCTCAGTGGAATTTTTTTTGTTGTCTGTAACTCCCTAGTGGATGGATATAGAGCACGTGGAGCCATACTCCTCACAGAGGTGCACAGTTGAAGGACAGGTACTGGAGAACAGGAAGTTCCAACTCAGTCTGTGGGGAAAAATATATTTTACCATGAGGATGGTCGAAAACTGGAACAAGTTGCCCAGAGGCTGTGGAATATTTATATCTTGTTCAAAGCTCAACTGGGCAAGACTGGGAAACCTGTTGAGTTGACACTCTTTCGCTTAAGTGCTTGAGCTAGATGACTTCTACAGATCCCTTCCAACTGCATGACACATCCATTTTTCAGTTTACTGATATGGGAAGGAAAGGTAGGCTGTCTTGGAGTTTCAGCTCTGTAGGAGAACACATTTTCCAGGGTTGCACTTCTACTTTGTTTCCTCTGTCCTCTGCAATTGCCACGCAAATGGCCAGGCTATACTGTTCAGCAAACAAATATTCAACATCCAAGAGGAAACACAGATATACAGATTTTTTTTTTTTTTTCCCACTGTATTATATTTGGTTAGGAAACATAATGTGGTGCTTTTGTAATATTTTCTATTTGGAGATCTCTCAGTGCCTTGCTGTAATTAATAAATCAGAAATATAGAGCCAGAAATATAATCTGATGTCTTGATTTTTAGTTCGGTACTCTGTCAGCAAAGCAGTCCTTTCCCTTTATATATAATTGATGCTAGAAGAACGGGTGTCTACTTAAAATGTCTGGGAAACTGCAAGGATAATTCTTCAAAGCCAGCTTCATTTTGTGCAAGAGTTTTTGCTCCTGTGATTCTCTCATAGACTGTCCACAGCTGAATTTATCTAGTTGTAGGGACAGAACTGAGGTATTAAGGGCTGACACTTATTTTACTTCCCATGAAACCTCCTGATTCTCCTTAGGGCTTTTGGCAGCCTGACTGCCAAGTGATCTGGCATACCTCATGGGCTCTCTACGCTTTTCAAGTTCAAGGCTGGAGAACATTTTCATGGAAGAGAATGGGTGGCAGAAACAGCTAGAACTGAAGAGTGGTAGAGAGAACAGTAATATGATGGGTGGCTTTCTTTATTTCAATGTCATTTGTGTTATGCAGGCCTCCTGAAAAATGGGTAATATTATGCTGAATGGAGCAGAGTAAATAATCCACTCCTTGACTTTCCTTGGGAAGTTTTATATGCATTCTTGCTTTAAAATGAAATCTGGCTGTAGTTGCTGATACTTGCACCTGAAGTTTAAATACATTATATGTATTGCTATGTTTGCTTTCTAAATACAGTTTTGCCTATTATAAAAGCTAGATCAAGTGACAGGTGAATTTACATTAAATCAGATTTTTCTAAGTTACCCTGTGTAATATACTGGTAATTTCTCAGACTGTTTAAATTGAGTCATTCCTAGAGTGAGGGATAGATGTGTTCTCACATGTTGACTGAGCAATCCCAGCCTCCTTATGCCTGAATCAAACACTCTGTGATAGAGGAGCATCAGTGGAGACAGAGCGCTCTTAGATAAGTCTTGGACAATAACTTGGATATCCGTGTTTAGGAACATGTTATAGGTGGTCTGCACAGGAACGTGGCAGTGTATTGGAGGGCCAAATTGCTTGAGATGTGTGCATGGTGTCTTCTGTAATATTTAAATGTGAGGTGTTAAGAGCTTCATGAGGGATATAAATCATTGAAATAGCATGGTTTAGGCCAGAGCAATCAGCTAGCAGGCTGAATTTAAAAGGAGAAAGAAGCTGCCAACATAGAGAATATCTAGACCAGGCAGGGCTATCCACGAGATTTATGTAGTTAATCCTCATTGTAGCTGGTTAGGTATGAGCTGGGCCGTGGGAAATGCTCTGTACTTGGGACTTCAGCCTCTTGGTAGATAATAAGGATGTTTTTATTTGCATCGCAAAAAGTAATTGAGAAAATACAGATAGGTAGTGGCTGGTCAGAGCTTATAGGCTGGCCAGGTCTGTGTGGCTGAGGGACAGTGAGTAGTGTCATGTACTTGACAGCATGACAAACAAATCTGAAGGTAACACTTCGAATACATGTGTGGTTGTGACCTCTGAGTCCCCAGCTGAAACGGCTGGGCATATTTCAGGAACTGTAAGTCAGAAAGGCTAAACTGCAAGAGAGTTTTCTCACTTGGGCTGGGATTGTTTTTATACGTGTTGTCCAGTTTTTTGAAAAGCCTAATTTTTTAGCCTTGCTAACTTGACGAAGCTGTGCTTACAGAAAGCCTTCAGAGATGTGTATCTTGGGGCTTGTGTAGGAAGAGTTTGCTGACAAGCCGTGCAGGGCGGATTGGTAGCCAGGTATCTGTTTTGGAAAGACTACGTTGTGATGGGCACAAATTGATGAAGTAGACAAGATACTTTGAGTCATATCCAGTGGCAGACCCTGAATCGTCTATATTTGTGTCCTCACTGCCCCTCGCCCCCCAAAGCATGATAGTTCAAAACATGATGAATGTGTATCTAAAACAAAGCTGTTTTTTTGTTATTACTCAGCTAAAATTTCCAGATTGCAAACCAAATTAAATACTGATTAGTAGGTAACACCGTGAAAGTGGAGCAACCCCTGAAATAATTCATTAGTTTGTATTTTCTTTAACAAAAGATACCGTAAGAATCATCAACTTCCCATTTCTTACTGAAATAAAAAGTTCTAGATACAAAATAGAAGAATGGTAAGCAAGATTTCTCTTCCCTGGCCCTTAATACACTTTCAGAATGTTCTTGAGTTCCTCTCTAAACTTAACTGGCCACGTTTTTTAATCCCTACTGTGACATTAAAAAAAAAAGAGTACTAAAAGCACAAAGCTATAAAGTTGGAATGATGTACTGTATAACCAAAACTATTGATCTCTGGGATTCTATGAATTTATGTAACAAGACTGGAAAATCACTTCATTTTATTGCGTACTATGTGCTAAGTTACCTTACCCAAGAAATTAAAGCATATGGTGTATCCAGATGCGCCAAAGAAATAGCACATGATGGATGCTTTGAGACAACATCCCTGGATTCTGTAGTGTGAGCGCAGTGAAGGAGGTTTGCTTTAAGAGTCATGGAGGCATTTGAGACTTAAACAGATACAGTGTATAAGATGTTTAAAAGATACCAATGCATTATAAGGTAGAGGCACGGGAAAGTGGCACATACCTATAGCGTTAGTGTTTTATCAATTCTAAAATATTAATTGCTGATTAGTTCCTATTTATCCTTTTATTGTCTGGTGGGGAGTTACTTTGCAGGAGCCATCTAAAGCAGGAAGACAGTAAATACATCCTGATTCATAGAATGCCTTTGTAAAAATGGCCACTGTAAATTTATAATGATAGCTGCTTCCTTCCTTCCAGTTTCTGCTGCTTTTTGTTCCTGAAAGCTTATAAAATACCAGTTTATCGTATACTACAAGTTCATTTTTAAGATGTAAAATGAGAGATGTTGCAGTGAACCTGTGAATTGCTGTGATAGATTTACTAACAGGTCTATCACCGTAATTTTTTTTTTTTGTAATGATGGTTAGTAGTATTACTTAAGGAGGGCGCGCTTGAGGCACCACTGTTTTAGTGCTGTCTATATTGGAGATTGTGGATGTAGGGTCTGGATACAAACTAAGTAATTTCTGAGTTTTCCTACTGTATTTTTGTACAGTTTGTATTTTCTTGGCAACAGTGACTTCTGAATGTGTTTCCCACAGAATAATTCATTTTGCTCTTTTAAATGTCCTGCCTGAAAAATTCACGAAGTACTTGTGTCACTATTTTTCTTACTAAAAGTCGAAGTCTAATTATTCCTGTTTTGAAACCCCTTTCATACTTCCGATCATCTTTCAAATGCCTTTGGGATGAATTTTTGTGGTGTCAGTATCATTGATCATCACCCTGGATTGGTTCTTAATCTTTTGCACAACAGTTTTCCGAGGGTAAAAATTAACCCCCCCAATGTGTGTAAAAGATGTTTGAGGTACTGAATTATGGTTTTTATTGTACCAAAAGATGTTAAAGAATTCTGCTTATCCTTCTTTTGCAAAGTGTACTTAGCACCTTACTCAGACCCTGCTTTCCTCTATTAGTTTACCTTTTAATACTGAAAGTGGTATTAGGTTGGTGCAAAAGTAATTGCAGTTTTTGCATTGTTGAAATTTGCTATTTGATATTGAAATACATTCTTAAATAAATGTGGTTATGTTATATATCATTTGAATGCACTTTTCTTGCTTTATGTTATTGTGCTACTGATTACTTGCTGTTTATATTTATTTTAGACTATGGAAACAATGTTAGACAAAGAGCAAATTCGAGCAATTTTCTTAGTCAAGTCCAAAATGAGTTGTAAAGCAGTGGAAACAACTCGCAATCTCAACCACACATTTGGCCCAGGAATTGCTGATGAACATACAGTGCAATGGTGAATCAAGAAGTTTCACGAAGGAGACGAGAACCTTGAAGAAGAGAAACATAGTGGTGGGCCATCAGAAGTTGACAATGACCAGTTGAGAGCCATTGTCAAAGCTGATCCTCTTAGAACCACGTAAGTTGCTGAAGAACTCAATGTCAACCATCCTATGGTCATTAAGCATTTGAAGCAAATTGGAAAGGTGAAAAAGCTCGATGAGCCGGTGCCTCATGAGCTGACCGAAAGTCAAAAAACTCATCATTTTGAAGTCTTATCTTCTTCTACACAACAGTAAACCATTTCTCAATGGGATTGTGATGTGCAATGAAAAGTGGATTTTATATGACAACTGGTGATGACCAGCTCAGTGGCTTGGCAGAGAAGAACCTCCAAATTGCTTCCCAAAGCCAAATGTGCACCAAAAAAAAGTCATGGTCACTGTTTGGTGGTCTGCTGCTGATCCGATCCCCTACAGTTTTCTGAATCCTGGTGAAACCACGACATCTGAGAAGTATGCTCAGCAAGTCGATGAGATGCACCAAAATCTGCAATGCCTGCACCTGGCATTGGTCGAAGGAAAGGTCCCAATTCTTCTCCACGACGACGCCCAGCTTCACATTGCACAACCAACACTTCAAAAGATGAACAAATTGGGCTCTGAAGTTTTGCCTTATGTGCCATATTCACCTGACCTCTCACCAACTGACTACCACTTCATCAAGGATCTCGACAACTTTTTGCAGAGGAAACGCTTCCACAACCAGCAGGATGCAGAAAATACTTTCCAAGAGTTGGTCGCATCCCGAAGCATGGATTTTTACAATACCGGAATAAACAAATTTATTTCTTGTTGGCAAAAATGTGTTGATTGTAACGGTTCCTATTTTGATAAAGATGTGTTTGAACCTAGTTATAATGATTTAAAATTCACAGTCTGAAACTGCAATTACTTTTTCACCAACCAGTCTATTTTTAGAGGTTGGGGAAGATGCTTGAAGTATGAGTTGCAGCTGCTGTTTGTTCCTTCTCACCATTCTGTTTTGCAGCGTGAAACAGTGTGTGGGGGAAAAAGGTGTGGAAAGAGCGCTCGGTGAAGGATATCAGTAGTCAGCAACACTAATTAATATGAAGAATGAGAAGTGTGAGATTTCTGGAGAAACTATGCTCTGGAAATAGGAGGGTGAGAATATTGGAATTGAAGAAAAAAATGCATGAACACGGTAGAAAAGGAAGAGGGAATGGTTAAAGGTTCTTTGAAAAATGAGAAAGCACACAAAAGACCCCTTTGAAACATGTCAAGTATGTGATGAGATTTCCTGGTATTGTATTTGTGTTAACAGGACAGGCACCACTGGCTTTTGCAGTGTTAAATTAGGTGCCACTTGTGGTCCCAGAAGTTAACTCTGTTGTCGGATGGTTGAAGTGAGTGTGGCTGCAATAAGGTGGTAGAAATGCAGTTGCTTAGGCATCTTCAAATGCAGTCAGCTTGAGGTGTGAAAATACCATCTTTGCCTTTGGTTCTTGTGTGTTTATTTTCATTTGTTTTACAATAAAATAGTAAGTTTCAATAATTATCAAGAGATAATTGACAATTTTGTCATTAAAGAGAGCAAAACATTAGCTGTCTTTGGCTGATCTCAAGCTTACCAGTAAAAGAGACCTCCGGGTTTTCAGGTGAAATGACTGATTTAACATTTTGAAAGTGATAGGTTTTAGATTGCCTCATAATGTTGGAAATATTTTTGGCAGATTTGAGATCTTCCTGTGAGTTAGAATTACATAGGAGACTTTTTAAATAGAAGGATATTTTCTGCTGTTTTCTCTAAGTAGGGAGGTCTGTTTTCTAGTAAGATGTTGGTTCTGTAGTTAGTTACACAAGACAACACATAACTACCATTAATAATAATATTGCAATTAATGAATGGAAATAAAAAAAAATAATTGGATGTGTTTACAACATTTAAATATGTTGTAATATACCTGGAAGCATTATTTATGTGGGCAGGGGCAGGAGAGTAAAGACCTGATAGCAATAACTTTTATTTTTGTTTACTTTAAGGTTACTCCTCATTCATTTTCTCTTTGACACTGCGTGAGACTCTGTTTATTAAGAATAATGCCTGGAAGTTGGCAGTTATATTCTCTACGAGTGTGTTAATTTCTTCCCATATGCTGTGAGGTTGTCCTCACAGGAAATAAAGGGACTTTTTCCCATGTTTAGCTATACTGAACTGTTACAATAGTCAGGCCAGACAGAAACAATGGGAAAGAAAGTTTCCTGTTTTCTGCAGATATCGAAGAGGTCTTTGGCCCCAAGGAAGGTAAAGCTTTCTTCAGTCTGAGTGCACAAAGAACTGGTTTTCATTAACTTGTGATGTTGCGGTCATCTCCATTGAAGACCCATGCTTTGCTCTCTTAAACTTTTCACAGGCATTTTACTGTTTGTTCTACCTGTCTTGATTACATTTCAGTATTTGCATTTAGAAATAGTAAATTACAACAGGAAAAGCTTAAAGTGGCTACCACAGGTGCTGTCAAATCTCAACCTTCTATGCAAAGGCTTTTCGAATCACTATATAAATAGGTTTCTACTTCAGTAGACTGTCATATACAGATATATCTAGCCCACCATTCCTAGCATGTCTATAATTCTAATTCACACACATCCCAAAATATTACATGGATTGTAAAGCCATGGTGGGTCATTACCAGACCTCATGTATAAGTATAGTTGTTTACCACATTTCATTAGAGAAACATATTGCTAAAACAAATTTTAAGCCTTTGATTTTCACCCTTTATTTTATGTCCGTTTAATATTATATACATATTTTCTTTTCTGGAAGCTTGTCTTTTTTTTCTTCCTTTGTTTAAAAAAAGAAGCTTGGTCCATGGACTTTAATAACATCTCATTTTAATTCAGGTCCCATCTTTTGAATCCACGGGAAGAGTGTGTTATAGTTTTTCTCTTTTTGATTAAAAGTGTACAATAAAATTGTTCAAAAAGCACTATAGACTAATGGTAACTAATCTACTTGAGCTTGAGAGCTAAAGGTAGTGCTTCAAAATATTTAAGGGCTGCAGCCAATATTGGGAGCATGTTCCCTGATAAATGGTGTAAGGAGATTTCAAAATCCTTGTGAAATCCCGAGGTGATCCCCCTGGATGGGCACGTCCATAGCAGCCATCAACCTGCCATTGCTTGTCCTTACGCCTCTGGGTTTCTATAGCTGTATGTGCATAGGTTGTGTCCAGGGTATGGAGAGGGAAAAATCAGCTTTCCACGTGAATCTGTTCTTTCTAGGGGATGATTAATATCATGGGGGAAAAAAAAAGAATAGTTAACATAAATGATGATGTAGCCTGATGGTATGTCCAGGCTAAAACAAAGGGCTGAGGAACCAGACTGCTGGCTGAATTTCAGATTCTTTTCAGATCTCCAGCGCTTCTGGTGCAGAGTGAAGGAGTTCGTCTGCCAGCACTCGTGCTGCTCCCACCTGCTCATGTGGGGACAGGACTTGGGCAAAGTGCTTCATCTCAGCCTCTCTGTGTACCTGCACTTGATCATTTTATCGCTTTTGTAATGTTTTTTTAATTACCACTGTTCAGGACTTTGCCACCTGACCTTGGGAAATTGGATACTGCTGCTCTGATTTTTTAATTAAAAAGCCTGTGTCAAGTTTTTCTCTCAATGAGAAAGAATGGCTTTGGTGGTAAGTACTTTGATAATGGAAGAATGAAAATACGTCTTGATTGCCCCTAATTTTCTGTAAACAAGTTTTTGCACAATAAACTTCTAAATGTGTATGCTCATACTTATGATTGTCCTGTTAATTGGAAATTACAGGAAGATAAACTTACCTTAAATTCTGGAGGGAGGTAGGGACCAGGCTGTTGGTTCCAGTCTGTCTAATACCAGTTTTATTTCCAGGTTCTTTTTAGATAGAGGTGGACAAAGCAATGCTAAATAAGAATAATAAAGGACTTATGGTTTTGTAATATTAAGATGTATATATGTAGGTATGGATGGACATCTATCCTAAACCTGAGGCATCTACTAGAGATGCCTATTTTAAGAGTTGTTTATCTGGTAGTTAATGGGGGAGAAGAAAATACTTCAAGGACTGATTCAGAGCACCCTTGTTAGGAGGCTTTCTGTCTCTTTTTCCCTCAGTTACCATATTAAGTCAAATACCCTTCCTAAATGCTGGCCAATAGATTTTTTCCTTTTGTGATCCCTTTATTGATGTTACATTGGCAGCCAAGATTTCCATCAGATTTGTCTATACATTTCCAGCTGTAGATTTCCCTTGAAAATTGTTCTTATGCTGGAAAGAATTCCATTTTTTTTACTTTCAGTCTTTTCTGTCTGTCCCTAATGTGGATAAAAGATGACAGTTTTTGTCACCTCTCTTTGGTAACCACAGAAATGAATTTGTTGAGTGACCATTAATAAAATATTTAAGTTTCCAGAAGTGCAGTTAGTGTCTGTGTTTCCAAAGGCTTTTACAGGAGCTATTGTATGTACTTGTAGCACAAAAAAACCCCTAAGAAGTTAACATTGTAGATTGTATTGTAGATTGTGTATTCTGATAGTAGTGCTGGATAACACATAATGGATAAGCATTCTCAAAATGCCATGGTTATTCTGAGGTTTGCTTGTTATTTATGGTACATTCAGGCTTTCATTATTTGGAAGAGCTGGAACTCAAACCAACTCAACATGCTGTTGCAGTCAGCGGTGCCACTTCTTGCTGCGGGTGGGTATTCTGATGACTGCCATCTGCAGTCAACGCTGAATGAAATACGGGGAGGACCAGAGACAGAGCCCGAATGCTACAGCAGCTGCGAGCCCTGCCAATAATGAGTTGCAAAAGGAGAGACTTGAGTGTCTGGAATTTTACTTTCTTAGCTCAGGCATTTTGATAATTACGGGTAACTTTAATTTTGAATGTCCACCGATGAACGCTGGAAGCTTTTTACGGATCTCCATGGTTTGGTTAGGGGAACAGTATGAAGGGTAAATTTAGCTGTCTCCTAGTGATGTGTCTGAAATATTGAACCTCTGGCTACTTTTGTGTGAGGTAGACTGGCCTGCTGTAGTACAAGAAAACATGATGAGAGCAGCTGATCTGCTGTCCTGTTGAACAGGATCACCGGTATGAGAGAATAGCCATCGGTACTGCTGGGGGAAAGAGCAGCAGGCTTTGGGAACATCAGTGAGATAACTGTTCTGGAAATGGATAAAGGAGAGGGCTGGTTAAGTCAAAGGTAGTACAGGGAAAACGTAACAATGGGATGAGAGAAGACACACTTCAGGTGTTAACAGTTTATGAACTGGTGCCTTTCAGTGATATGTATGTGCTTGAGATTAGCAAAAGGTAGCTAGATAGTGCTTTATTCATTTAATTTTTTTTTTAATGATCTCATGTAGTATTTAACGTTTTTAAGGTGAAAAGAGGTATGTAAACTTTTTTCATATTTTAATAATTTTAAAGTATAGAGAAAATATGATGGTACTGACTTCGTACAGCACACTGAGTGCTAACTTCATTCTGCATGTATTTAAGCACTTGGCAAAAATGAAAGGCATATCTTTATTGTTTTATGGCCAAGTCAGTAAAGCACACTACATTTGCTTTTAATAAAAAGATAAGATGCAAAAATAGAGCTCTGCATGTGTTTGGTCAGGAAACTGGCACCTTGATATTTTGTAGAACTTTATTAAACATACAGGAGAGGGAGGCACATGGAGGATGGGGTGGGGTTATTTTCCTAATGTTGGAGAATTGGCTTTTACTCTTGTGTGCGGATCCAGTCAGTTCAACCAAGTGAAAAGCTCTGAAGTGCTTGGTGTAGGCTAATTAGAAGCCTCCACCGTCGCTGCCCACACAATCTGTTTGCACTCGATGTTCTTGGCGTCCTGCACACCACTGCACTGATTTAACTTCTCATCTGCCGTCTCTCTACAGCCACTGAGCCTATTCCAGTCCAGAGACACTGGCCTGAGCAGGATTTTCCAAGCAGTTTTGTCTCTGATAGCCTGGACCCTTTCAGTACCAAACCTTAAAGCTGGGTTGGGAAAGACTTTGTGCCTCTTCTCCCACTCAATGAATGCGTCGATTAATGCAGGATCAGGGAGAAGGAGCACAAAAGGAGAGATCAACAGAATTATGAGCTGGGAGTGGAAATGGTGAGCAAGGCAAGACAGGCAGGAAAAGCTAAAAGTTGTAAGCAGAAATTAATACATAAGAACACTTGAGTGCACTCTGCATAGAGAACTTGGACTGAAAAGCTGGGTTCCCAGGTCTTCCTGCTTGTTCCTTGGCTGTTTAGAAATGGTTGTGAAACACTAGGAAAGTGCAGCTTCTTGCTCTGGGAAACTCTGAGGATTACATAATGTATTATTATTACCCGTTAGTCTGCTGAAGCAGTAGAGACTTCTGCTCCGAATGTAAAGGCTAATGACTTATGCAGAGGTATGTATCAGATTACATGGCAGAACATATGTTTTTCAGCTTAGAAATACTCAAACAATTAGTAGATGTTAGCATACTTCATTGCTCATGTCAAGTGAGTTGGACAGAGAGGAGCAGGACATGATCACTCTTCATTGCAGTGCCAGTGGTTGGTGTCAGTTGAAGTTCTGTGAACCCTGTTGCTCTTCCTCTTGGTTGTTTTCACTGTCATCATATGACCAATCTTTTTTTCTTTTTTTTTTTTTTACATATAAGATCAAGTTGGTGTTGTAGATAAAGACATAATTTTTGCAAGAGTGTTATGACATTGGGGACAATTAGGCCAGTCTCTGCTCTTTTGGTTAGTCAAAAATTAATCCTGACTCTACTTCCTGCCACGATCATATCTTTGCTTGACCAATCCCAATTTTTTGCAACAGCCAGGGAATATGCTTCATTGAGGATCTGTCATGTGACATGGAATGGGAATGATGACAGTAGAAGTCCATTGTTTTTACAGTGAATCCTCTGGTCTGAAATCTTCCTCTGAAGACAGTTTTGAGTCCTGTCTCTCAGCTCTGACAAAGTATAATAATACCTCATGCTTCACCAGCAGTTTTGGTGTCTGCTGTATCTTTGACTAGGGGACAAAGAGATGCCAAGTGTGTTGGATGGAGAGAGGTGCTGAGGAAGCTGCCTCTGGACTATTACTGGTCCTGTTCTTGGAGAAGGTTTCTCATGTGTGGTGGAGATAAGTGACCTTCCTCGCACTGGAAGCCACAAGCTTCCTTAGCAGCTTGTTGTGGTCTTTGCATATTGCTGTAAGTTACTTGAGATGCAGTAAAGTATACTTTTTTAGTAAAATGAGCTACTTTTCAAAGTAGTTTAGCAAAGTACGAGTGTTCATTAATGAAAAATGCAAAAGCCCAAGGGTTTAATAATATTTACTATTTGAATGGAAACATATCCATAATTTTTGGGGGTAGATATATGAAAAGAACTTTTCTCCTGGAATGGAAAAACTTGGATATTATATTAAAAAGTTTCTGAAAATGGAAGTGGTAAACTTGAATGACATGCTAGGAAGTTTAGTAAATTTGTGTTTTAAATGAGAGAAAACCATTAATATAGTAATTCTGCGGAAAATGGTGGTGATTTATATTTCTACTGTTTCAAGTCTTTGTATTTAGAATTGTTTTAAAAGTTGATTGTTGAACTTGTTCTAGGTAGTATTTGAACATAGGTTAAAAGCTATAGAAGAGAGCTAAACAAATACATATCTGTAACAGACATTGTGTTTGTTCTTTGAAATATTTAATAGCACATTCTCCAAGTCTGACTTGGCTCTTAAGTTAATTAAATGAGTTACTTGACAGCAGCTGTTTTTTTATTCAGATTCAGCAATATTTTAAATTTAAAATTTAGCCTGTTATGAACTTCTTTGGTTAAGTAGCATGCCTATCACTGATTTTGAAACAAATGTGAAATTTTGTTAGCCTAAATAGATTTTGTATTATTTTGTATCTCCTGAAAACTTGCTGGCTGTAGTACTTTAATCAAAAACATATGGTAGTTCTTATGAATGAATAGAAGAATAGGGACTTTGCTGTTAGAGCAATTGTCTGGTAATAAAGTTTTCTTTGGTTTGTTTGGTTTTTCTTCTTGATCAGTACGTCCTGATACAAAAACAAAGTCAAACCTGTATGGGCAGCGGGGTGCAGAGTCTCCGGGGTCAGCAGTAACGTAGGAAAAGCATGCAGGGAGGTCAGAGATCACTTTAGGGGCCTATTTATCACTGGAACGAGTCAGGAGCGCTGCCTCGCTGCTGGTTCACAAGTTGATTTAGAAACCTGGAGTGACAGCGGCAGGATGGAAAGCGCAGCTGAGATGTCTCGAGCGAACGCGTTGATGGCACCGAATGCCTTTCTGGGTCACGGTCGTTTCACCAGCAAAGGGTTGTTGGTTCCCCAGTCCCCCCAGCAAAGGGAAGGGTGAAGGCCCCAGCTGGGGGAGAGGAGGAGGAGGAGGAGGGCATGTGGCTCACGCCGTTTCATTCACAAGCACAAGGATGGCAAAGGGCCCAGACTCTTCACAGAAGTCCTGCACAGCAGCTTTCAGTCTAAATTCATGCCACTGATTAGATGCAAGGTTTCTTTTCATTCATAGCAGCCAATTCGTTCCAGTGGGCAGAGAAACATAACATAAAGTATAGAAAACACAGTGAGCAGTTGCCAGTTTCTAGGCAGATTAAAACCTTTTCTCTGTAGCTGAAGGATGCTTTCCATGTAGATGTCCCTCATCATGACTTGTTTTCAAAGTTAAACACAATAGCAGAGTGAGCTCTAGTAATCATTTGGTATGCTTTGAAACTTTGCTGCCTAGCTAATTAATGGGATTTCAGTTTGGAGGATGGGCGGTGATGCTGTTGTTGTTTTTGTAAAGACAAAAAAAGCTCTATGGAGAATTTAGAATAAAGCTGTAATGATCAGTGTGACTGTAATCAGCTTTTTGTCAAGTGTCTCTTTAACCTCGAAAACGATCCATACCTGTTTTCATATGTCATGTTTTTGTGTATGTCTCTAATTAGAAATGTGTAATTTTTAATGTGTGGGTTGGTTGTCTTCCCCCCGCCCCCAAGTTACATTAATGAATGAAAGCTGTTAATTGGAAGACAAAACTGATTCCAGTAAGGTCACAGAGTTCTGTGGGTAGCTGAAAAAATTGCAAAAAGCATTCCTACTTATTCACTATTAGCGCTCTAAAGATGGAAGTAGTCTGTGTGCCTTAGAAAATGAATTTGCTTATCAGCTCTTGAAATACATGGAGCAAATAATTTTCTCCTGTAGTGTCATAGCTTTGCTGAGTTTGATTAGGTCTGCGGTGCTAGAAATTTGAGTAGATTTTTTTCCCCTATTGTTACCTAGATGCCTGAGTAACAGTCACTTTTGAAATGCTGTCTTTTTCTATTTTCTATAATAGTTTTGTGGCTTGTTTTGTATGACCGATGTGATGTATACTGTCAGGTTTTGGGTTAGTCTAGGCCTCAGTTGTTTTGTAAAATTAAATTAAAGCCACAACAGATTAATTTTTTGTGTATGGAATGAGACTGGATCATCTTATTGGCTGATAGGTAAACGGTACTAAAACTTCTTCCAAACCACATGGTCAGAAATATTCAAGTAGTGATACAGTTATGGGTTCAGTGCATGAGAAAAACTAAATATTTCATGGAATTAAAGATGATGATGAATCAGAATAAAAGATCTTAGTGATCTAAATTCATAGGATGAGCTAAGTACTGTCGTGCCCAATCGTTACTAGGTCTGACCAGAATAAAAGGGTGTTTGTTTATTATTGCCATCTGAGGACATTCCTCTTCCCCTCTATTGCACTAAGCTGTCTGCAGTTTCTTCTGACGCTTAAAAATGGAAATAAGTCTTTGTAGTTGTAATATTTGTGTAGCTGTGTTAGTTAGTCCTTAAACACACTCAACTGTACTAAAGCACAGTTGAGAGGTGATATTTAAATTATTTGCACCCAATAAAAAAGATATTGAGGAGAAAAGCCCCCAGAAAGTGTTTGAAAATGAAACAGTGGTTACGACTCTGGCCTGGATGATGATGATTAGACTAATATTTCTGCCTTATTTTTCAAGTGGTAAGAAGTGTTCTCATTGTTAGTGGGGACCCAATTAAAAATAATTATGCTCTGGCATTTTCCTTTCTAATACGATTTGGGCTGCAGTGATTCTCCATTCCCTCCCTTGAAGCTTAGGATATGAATTGGACTTATCTTTTTTTTTTCAGATGTGATGCTTTAAAGATGTCTCCAACATGTTAATATATTTGAGAATGCAATGTGTTGTGCTTGAGATTCCATGAGTCCTGAATTGAAGGTCAGAGATATCAGCAACCATGTTCATTGGCTTATGAAGCTCAGTGTATTAGCAGAATTACTTGAATTCTTTATCGTTACAAAATCCAACAGGCAGTTGCGGAATTTCACCATTTTTTACATTTTCAAAAAATCAGGCTCCACTAAAGATTGAAGATTTTTGCCATTGCTTCATTACACATGGAGAATTATTTCCTTTGTTTCATTTCCATATAGTTTGACAGTTACAAATGTAAAGTAAAATATTTTTTTCCTAGTTATGCTTCAAAAAGGGACAACTCATCCCTCTAATGCTGCACAGATTGTCTGGCTTCTTAACATATAGACTTGGGAACAAAATTGTCTATTTTCAACATTTGTAAAATTTTTCAACCCCTGAAATATTCAGTGGAGCACCCAAGAATTTGTTAAAGAGAATATATTAATTATTCTTGATGATGAGACTGTATGTATTTTATAAAAGGAATACTCTGACTCCTAAACTTGTTTAGAATGAAGCCTGGTGTTTTCTGAACGTGGTCACGGGGGTCTGAAGACTGTATCCCACTGAAATTCATTGTGAACTGGAGATAAGATCCATGAGGGGTTTGACATTTCTAACAGGAAAACTTTCAGGCATGTGTGTTATCTAAACAAAGTTGTTAACAAATTACTCTAGCACAGAGGTCCCGTCCTGCTCTTTGCAGCACCAAACCCCAGTGGTCTGAGATACAGGCTTCATTGTAATGATATTTCCAGACAAACCAAAACACCAAAAGCCTCAACTGTTTCTCTTTCATCCTACTCCACAGAACTGTAAATACCTATGAAAATGGAGGAGAGGCCAAGAACACTATAATGCTCCAGCATGCTGAATCTTTATTTTGCTTCTACAAGGATTTCTTTAAAAAAATCAAATAGGAAGTTACAGTTCAAATATTATACTTAAGTTTTATTAAAAAGTAATTAATTTGTAGAAATCTGTGGTGAGATGTGGTGATGATATGCAGATGCCCTTAAGTGCATCCTGTACTGTCTGGCTGATAGGATGATCACAGCTAAGTATGAAGTTCTCTGCTTTAAGGTGATTTTAAACAACAAAAAACTCTGCTTGTCATAATATTGTTATCAGACAGAGTTTGGCAGTAGTAGGGGTGTGTTCGATTGGTTTATGTAATTGCTCTACATCACTATTTTTTGCATCAGACGACAGTCCAGTCAGAGAGGTGAAAACTAGGAATAGTTTTGAATCTTCAGATTCTGAGGATGTAAAGCCGTGCACACAGGCAGAAGTACTTCCATAATAGAATACTCTAATCAACTCAGTTAATTGAAAAAGAATTCAAAGGAATTTCTATTTTTATTTCAAGGATCAGTTCATGCTACAGTAAATGAAGAAAGTCCAAATTTATGGTTAAACTTAATAAACGTTGGAATTTGGTCTGTAGGCAGAGTATTAACATTCGTAAGTATTTATTTCCCGTCCTAATCTTTCTGTAACTTCTCTTGCAGTTTTTTTTTTTGACCAGAAGTGCTCTTAAGTACACTGCTCAGTGGGTAAATTCTTCCACAAAGTTCCTTAAATTGAGTGGTTGACTCACTTTTGTAGCCTGTTCCAGGCATGTGTGGTGCATTTCTGACTCTGAAATTTCTGGTTTATGTGTAACCTCATCCAGGTGTTCCTGCTCCAGCAGGGGGATTGGACTAGATGATCTTTAAAGGTCCCTTCCAATCCCAAACATTCTGTGAGCTTGCTAATTAACAATGAACTGTAGATACAGCAGATGATGGTGATCTTAGGAAACAGGGCAACGTAGTAGCTGTTGATAAAAATGCTCTTTAAAGAATTCCCTCAGTTCTGAGGTAGTAATTTATAAGTGTGCATGTGAGTTTTTGTAAGCTTTCAAGACAGCATGAAAATGATAGTTTAATGAAAAAAATAAGTAACTAAAACTTATCTTACTGTAGTTTTAAGCAAGCAACAGAAATATACTTCAGCTCCTCCTTTTATTGTACCAACTTCCCCACCTGCTACGAAAAGATGTGGGAGGCAGCAGTGGCAGCCCTGTCACAGAGATGTCCTGGCAGAGCTGTCTTCCTTCCACTGTCAGCCAGTGGACTTTTCTGTAGGGGGTATATGTGTGAGATAATACCATATAGCAAAAGATCATGTTGTTATCAAAAGGAAGTGGGAACTATTAGTACTTTAGACTGTGTTAGTAAGTGGTGTAAAAAGTCAAAGGTGGTTGCTGACTGTGCTACTCTTGAAAAAACCCAAAGCAGCTGCTGTTGTCTTCAGACCTTAAAGATCATCTCTGGCAACCTACCCACCACTTTAGCCAATTCTTTAATCCCCGTTGAAGGGGTTGGTTTATGTGGGTCAGAAACCTTTGTGAAGCAGGTTGACAGAATTCTCAAATACTGGCCCTTTATAGGGCAGATGATGATACTAGTCATCATTCAACGTTGCTCTTAGAAGTAGAGCCTTGTGCAGATTAAGAAGGCCATTGAAAGCAAGTCCATACTTTTGAAGAAGTGGCATTTCATTCATACTAATGTTTTGGGAGTGAAAGAAAAAACCCCTCTAATAATCCACTCTAGAGTTCCTATTATTATTATTATTATTATTAAAAAATATAAAGGCTGGGACTGACCTGATGCCAGGCTCCCTGGCTCTGATCGCAGGGTTGGAGGTGGAGTTCAAGCCTAAACTATCTTCACTTTTCTCTCAGGGTGCCGAATTCCTGCATTGTGTGGAAAAAGCAAATGGAAGATCTTCCTGCTGCAAAGGTGGCTGTTTCCCACATGTCCTTACCTGCGGTGTTGTCTGCAGGGAGAGTAGTTGCA
Source organism: Streptopelia decaocto (assembly GCF_964273445.1). Taxonomy (NCBI): domain Eukaryota; kingdom Metazoa; phylum Chordata; class Aves; order Columbiformes; family Columbidae; genus Streptopelia; species Streptopelia decaocto. Next base: position 36,117,611 of record NC_138655.1, on the reverse strand, counting down.
GTTCATTTTTCTTTAGATTTTTAACTCACTTAAAGGAAGGAAACATTCACATCTCAATTTCATTTGCTATTGCAGTAGATTATATTTTTCTGGAGACTTTGAATTGTTAATAGGAAGAAGATGGGCTTCAGCACTAGTCTCGGAAGTGCTGCTCACAGCTACCGTCTCCAGAAAGGTGTATTTCACAGCCTTATGGTCTTGAGATTAGGAATGGATGGAAAAAAATGAATGCAAGTTAATCTACCTTGCTACATCAAATATGTTATATATGGAGAAAACTATTACCGCGGTTATTCATTATACAGATCTACAGAGTGTCTCTCTCTGCTGTATCCATGTGCTAAGTGTAATTCAGAGTGGTCTGGTGTCTATGGGACTGATCTGTAAATTCAGGAAGGGTGGACCATTTTGCCCAGTGCTCCCACAGTTCCGTGGAAGCAGTTAACTGGTCGTGTGGTTAATATTCATGACGCCGTGACTTCTTTTTTTTTTAGCTGTGGCATTTTATTGTAACTTCTTACTAATTATTTACAAAAAAGTGGGGGGAAGACTATGATCTTTCCAAACTAATGACATAAGAATCACCAGAGTTCAAAACCTTGCTTAAAAATCTATTCATTTCTAAAGCAAAAAACTTTATATAAAAATTCATTTTAAAACCTCACAGAAGTACCTATTTGAAATCTGGGATATTTCATTTTTTTTTGTCCTTTATGCAGTTTAAAGGAAAAAGTTAGCAATTGGTAAGAACTATACTGACAACTTTTGCATTTCAGACTTGCAGCAAATTTTGTAAAAATAACACAGAGAAAACAGATACAAACAACTGAATTCTTATGCAAGAATTAAGAGATTTCCAGAATGGGCATTGTTCATGACTTAATGCATACACCCTTAAACACTGTTTTAAAAGCTCCATTCCTCTAAAAATCTTGGACACCAATGGAAATTCAATATGTGAATCAGTTGTATAACTATTTGCTAAACCATATCCATGTAGGATAGTAAGAGTGGTCTCAAGCTTTTTGCCCTATGTAAGTTCTTGTATCATGGACAGTATGGTGAGTGTCTTCCATTTATATACTAAGTGATGTGACTAACATTTGTCATATGGTCTTTGTTTTTCCATATTTTCTGTGTTGGGGGGTAGGCATGTGCAGTTGAGTGTTTTGTTTCAGGATGTTCGTTGGTTTTATGGTGGTCTTTTGCTTGTTTGTTTGTTTTGTTTAAATACTCGTTGCTACGTTTTTGTTAAGGGAAGACAAAATCAAAGGAATGTGTTCCACACTTGAAGCAGAAGGTGATCCAGACAGTGATGTGTCTTATTTCCTGTAAGAAGATCAGGGAATGTTGTACAATGACTGACTATGCTCTTAAGTTTCTTCTTTATTACATGAATTAATTAGAGCATTACTTGCAGAGAGCTGCATGCAGCCTGGGAGAGCAGAAGTGTCCATCATAAACATTGTGCTGAAGTTTGACAATCTGTTACTTCATCAAGGCCCTGTCTGTGTGCTTCCTTGGAGCCATATTAAAATTCTGTAGAGAAGGTGAATAGGTGTGATATATCCAGCTTATTTTGCTGCAGATTTGTGTCAGTGTTCTGCACTGATTGGAGTTATGAGGCACTGAAGGGTTTGATTTGGGGTGCATTTACAGTTATGTAGATCTGTTATGGGAACATGAGACCTAGTAAGTCTTCCATCTGAACATAAATGGATTTAATGAATTATGTGGCTTTATTCCTCTCAGTATTGATAGTCCTCCATTGAAATTACGCCTTTTAATTGCATCTTTTCAGAACTCACTTTTCTTTGCAAGTTGATTATAAATATAGAAGTGGTGCTTTTTTGCAAATTTGTGGTAATGTCCCTTTTTCACTTCTAGCTTCTACAGCTATGATGTGTAAAAAAAAGTTATTTGTTACAAGTATGTTGTGGAAGCTCATTGCGTTTGTGAAGCGCTTCCATACCCCTGGATGATGCTGCTTCAGTACAGAGGCAAAATTATTGTTCTCCAAATATTGAGAAGCTGATGTATTTTGCACTTGTGTTGCCAGTAATCTTAAAAACTCAAAAAGAACAAAACCCCACAATAACAACAAAAACCACAAAACCAACTGACCAGTGAAACAAACTCAAAAAACCCAAACAAAAACAGAAAAAGAGGGAGAGGAGAGAGAGAGGAGAGAGAGAGGAGGGGAGGGGGGGGGAGAGGAGAGGAAAAAAGCCTGCAGCGTACACTAAGTACAGTGTGTGTATATAGATACAAATATATGTAGCACTGTCTGAACAGTTACTGGGGCCCACTCAGAACAGAAACCACAGAGCTCTTTTCGTCTTTGTGAACACCTTAGCAGAGCTCCCCAAGGGACCCCCATCCCATTGTGCTGCCTGGCCAGCTGTGCTGGGCTGGCTGGTGTAGCAGAACCCAGGGAAAGCACAGCCTGAGGTTCTGTCCTCTGGGCTGTGGACATGCTTCTGAAAGCGTGGCTTCTAAGTCTTAAATAATTTAAACATTCTTTTTTTTTTTTTTTTTTTCCACAGGAGTTGGTATTTTCCTTTTAAGATGTAACCTGGGTATTTTGTAAGACTTAATGCAGAACTCTGCATTTCTGCAAACTGCAAAGATAATTGACTAATGCATGAAAGGAGATGGAAGTACTAATTCTCTGATGTTGCATCACTAGCTCTGGGTGTTCTCTGGTGTGGTACAGTAAGGAGAGACTGTCCTTGACATTGTTTCAGCCTGGAGATAGCTGCTAGCTTCTTACCTTTGAGGTCTCTGACCTAATGCCTCTTTGAGAGGGGTGTTCCTCTAACATGAAAAAGAGAGTTGAGTTCCTGCTTGCATCAGCACATCCTCATTGTTCTGGCTGCTTTCTCTGGCTTTTTTTTTTTTTTTTTAAGGTTGAGCGAAATGATCTTGGGGGCTTTGATTTCGGGAGCTTAGAAGAAAATGTTGGACCTTGAAAGTTCCTCAATCTGACTGTGTTGTGATGGGGAAAAAAGAGGAACATGCCAGTGGTTCCAAGTTAAATTAATGCAGCCTGTCAAGGATTACTCCCTTTCTGAAATACTGCATTAAATTATGTGGAAAAGCAGTTCTTTTTGCATCCCAAATATCTAATTAACCAGCACTTTTATGAGATTTTGAGACTTGAATCTGCTATGTTTATATGGATAAGCTCTATGGATAAGCAAAAAGACAGAGTAAAATGTCGATGCTGGATTTTGTCTTGCATAGGCTTTGACTCAAAGTTCATGTTTGAAGAATATATTCCATTAAGAGTGTCTATGCTTTCTAAAATACCCAGTTAGCAAAATAACTTGATCCTGAAGTTCTAACCCAGATACTTGGGAGTCATGCAAGAGGACTTTAAAACATGTTATAAAATTGCTGTAATCATCTAACCAAAATTCTAAAAAAAGTGAAACAGTGTTACTGTTCTGGGCATGCGTGATGGAGTGCTGCAAGTGATGATGTCTTGACAAAATCCAGCACTGACATTTTGCTTCATTTTTTACTTAGCATAACCTAGCTTAACATCATACAGACAGCATACTTTAAATGGGTAACATGATGTATTTATTAAAAATATGTGGCTGAATTCAGTTATTTTCCCCTGAGGTTCATCTTGTAGCATGAGAACAACAGGGGTAGGACTAGACCATTTGGAAGGCCAACCAAAGGAACAAATCAGCTATCTACAATGGCAACAGTACCACAAAACTAAAACGCAATAGCCTAGAACAGACTATCTTCTCAATTATGTGTCATTGTAAAGATATCCTGGCTGGTTTCGTCTGTAGGGCCTCCTCATGTGATACAGCATATTTGTAAATCTGTACTATCTGGCAGTCTAGCCTCCCTGTAGGGTGGCTTTAGTCAGTGAGAAATTACTCCTCTTTGTAACAAATTTGGTATTTCAGGCTATATAACAGAGGCCGTTATGCTAAGATCCTTATGTCCCATGTAACACTCTTGGCTCTCCCCCTTCTGTACTATTTACTTCTTTGGAAAGCTCATTCAAAATGATTGATGAGGAAGTCGATATATTTTATATAGAGATAAAGGATTTTATTTACCATGGTAGTAGATCTGATAACAGTTGATACATTTCTATCAGCTTCTGTGAGTGTGAAGGCTGCTAGCAAAACACTTTGGAGGTACAATGAAAGTCAGCTTTTAGAACAATCTGGTGCAAGTTATTCATAAAGTGGTCAATAAATAAAATTTATCAACTCAGGATAAACATTGGAAACGGATGAATAAATGTTAACCTTTCTGCAGTAATTTTTTTCAGTAAAATCGGTGACTAGGCATGCAGCACTTTTCTGAGAGCAAGACTTGGTTCATGGAAGTAAGGCAAAAGTAGGTGAGTGTAGGTCCTCCTTCCTATCAAAGCTGTTTCAGTTTTGTGCTCGCTCCAACCAGAGGCAAACAGTAAAGCCCGGGATGTTTTCCTGTGGTCGAAGATTAATCCATTTGCATTCATAAGGATTGCAAGGCACATACATAGTCTAAACACAGGAGCTGGGAGGATTGTGTCTACTTGGCTTGTCTTTAATGCCCAGGAATCTCAGAAACGAGACACATCAGACCTTTGTGAAGATTTTCACGTAACTGGAAATTGTGAGACTGGATAGCCTGAAGGAACTGCTGATAGTTCTTGTGTGGTGATCATGGGAGCTTTCATATGAACGTTGCACTCACTGGTCCAGTACTGTGGGCCAAGCTCATTCAGACTGTTACTTTATCTGAATTGTATGAATTTAACTACCTAATCTAAAGAAGTTGCAAATAGCCCATAGCTCAGTGAGCTGACTATCTACGAATTACCAGGAGCACCTTTCTCAAAAACAGCAGTATGCACTGACTTTTCCCACTGAATACAGAGGAGGTTTTGGACTTTTAAGAAGCTTCCATCTGCCTGTCCTACACTACATTGTGTGATGACCCACTGGAAAAACACTGGTCTACTTAGTTGCTAAGAAGGAGGGACACAAGATGTAAACTTTAAAAGTTTCATCTAGATCATGGAATTCATGGAGAAAACTAGAAAAAGGGCTCTTGCAGAACTTTGCCCTGTTTTGTTCATGTTGTAGGTGATGGAGGAACTGAGGCGAAGACAAGAAGCAAACAGGCCCCTTTTTCTTGCCTTGTTGTGTGGGGAGGGGAAACATGCCTTCAGTTCCAATAAATCCTGAATGCGTCAGGAAGAAGAGGGATTTGTTTTGTTGTGTTTTCTCAGAGGTTTCCCTGATAATAGTGGTCTGAGAGGAGCATGTAAGTATAGGATTGTGTAGGAGCGGGAGGCTCATGTCTGTGGACAACTTTGCTTGTTCTTGAGTTTGGGAAATTTCCAGACCTTTGCATACTGCTCAAATGAAGAATGTCAAGTAACTATTAGGTTGGATGCCAGACTGACAGCCTTGCACAGAGATCTGTGCAAGTTGCACTCAGAAACCCTCTGGTTTCACAGTGTGCTCTCATCCAGAATTTTGCTGCTGGAATTTTTCATGTGCAGAAGAAACTTGACAAAAATAGGTATTGTGGGAGAAGCTGGCTGTGCAATTATAATATTCTATCCCATTTGCTAAATGGGAGCGTGTCATGAAATCTTTCCAAGTTGATGTTCTGGTTTTGGAAGCAGAACCAAAAATACGGAATATTGTGGGGTATTTACAGAATGACTTAGTTTTGCTTTTTTGAACACATTTATGTAAAGATATTTATGTAACGCCATGCTAGTCACTGTTACCTGTTTACAAGCTGTGTGACAGAGAGGATTTGTACTTTTGGTTGCCTTCCCAGTCCCATCTAGCTGCTAATCTGATCCTTTTCCTGCCTTGGCCCACGGCAAAGGCCCATTTTTGTCTGAAAACGCACAGTTCAATGCTGGAGAATAATCACATGACCAGGAAAAGTACGTTGGCCACTAAACCCTCCAATGCACTTGCCTTGCAAAGCATGCTGATGCTCAGCCAAGAGCAGCTCTGTGTTCACCGGGTATTTGGCTTCAGTTTGTCCCACCTCTTGTGTGCATGGAGACTTCTTAAATTTGTCTGTTAGGTTTATTTATTTGACCCATATCTGGTTGCTCTAAGTCAGTGTGCTATGAGTGTTGCCTATTTCCGATCACTTATTCTAATCCAGAAGGACTCTGTAGTGTTGTGTCTCCACCCTGCTTTGTTCCTTAGGTGAACTCTGATTTTTCAAAATAGGCAGGAAATTGTGCTGTTTTCCTTTGGTCCATTTCTTTGGATGACAATGAAAAAGAAGTGTCCTTGTTGTCTAAAAGGATAGCTGAGAAACAATATCTGGATGTCACACATCCCTTCAGAAAATGAGGCCACCCTCATGGATGACAACTCTCTGTGCTAAGGCCTTGTCATATTGTCCTTACGCCTCCATGTAGTGTTCTGTTGAAGGCTTTTCTGTTACAATGGATGTTGCATTTCTAACCAGGATGCCTGTCCACTCAGGGTTCAGAAGGAAAGCCCGCAGTATTTGCCATATTATCAAAATTCCTTGAAATTTTATTTCTGTTCAGTTGTCTTAGTCCTGGATGCTGAGTTTCTTTACACAGAAAGTAAAATGCTAATTGTGCTTTGTGGGTAATGGCAGAGAATACAAAGGAGAGAAAGAAATGTTCTTTAATACCAAATTATTTTTCTCTCATGCTAACATTTGAACTCATGTTGTTCAGCTGATTTTCTTATTGAAAAAGGAGCTCAGTTTTCTCTGATGGCTATTGTATTTCAAAAGTTGCTGCTTTTGAGATGGTCATCGAGAGAGGGCTTACAGAATCACTGATAAGGATTTAAATTTTTCTTAGCTTTTGTGTGGTAGAGTTAATCCTATTATCCCAGACTTAGAACAGAATTTGCAGAAAACCACTTAAATGAAGAGAAAAATATCAAGTATGTAGTGAGCAGTATCCCATATGGGTCATCAAAGACTTATCTTTGTGGCAGAAATTATACTGGCAATATTAGAGCTGAGACTGTATTGTGGATTTGTGCTTATGCATATTTATTACTAGTTGTTCTGGTGAAGTAGTGTATTATAAGAAAGGAAATTCCATAAAAATAACATTAAAAATAGGATTAAAATATAACATAACATCCAACCAATAGAGCCTAATTGTAAACTTTAAATCTTTTTGTTTGTTGGACCTGCAGTGTTTTTCTCTTTAAATCACAATTTATCAGATTAACATCCTGTTACCTAAATATTTGCACTGTTTTGTCAGTAAATGTCCAGTATATTTAGGATCCTTTTCACATAGGTGCATTTTTGTTACTCTTCTTTAGCCAAATGAGTCACAGTTCTGGTCTTTCTCTCAGATTTGAGGGAAGATGTGAAGCTGTTTCTGCCCTACAACTTTCTTTACAGCATCTTTGGGATGAGGAAGCTTATGAGCTCGTTAAGTGTTTGGAGTACAGGCAGTGAGACTCCAATGCTTGCCTGGTTTGGAGGATGTGAGTTGAAGGAACAGGAACATGATATCAAAACACAACAAGCCAAATTATAATCAGCAAACAGGATGATAAACTTCCTGGAAGCATGTAGTTTAATGCTTAAGTTGATGTAACAATAAGTCAGTTCATGCATTTTTTGAGCTCTTCTTTTAAACAAGAACAATAAATTCAACAGTACATACTACCATGTCACCATTTAGTTGCTGGAATTTGTTTTCTGACAAACATAACTGTTTGGATTAGTTGTATATTTTATTCTTGTCGTTAGTTGCAGTCTGTAGCAAACTTAAGATTCAAGACTAGCACTTAGTGTCATAATTCAGTCAAACATATTTTAAGGATGTGGGCTGCTGCTGTGTAATTGGCCACACTATTTTAGGATGGATGGTGAAGGTCACATCTCTTGGGAATTACGGTTTTGTTTATCTATAGAGATAGCATCCCTTCTGTAAATCATTGCACTGCAATCCTTACAGTAGAAGAGGCCAGAAAAATATTTTGAAATGAAACTCCATCTCTTCTAAAAAAATGCTCGTGGAAAGTTTCTAACTCTGTGGATTTGGCAACTCTCCTCTGTGCTTGTCCCAGTTTCTTTCACATGCCACTGGAAAAAATCAAAGTGTAGCAATTAGCAACTTTTTTTAACAGGCAGTTTGGGGAAAGTATGATTAAACCTGAAAGACCAAGCAATCTGCTTTTCTTTTTGCTTCCTTCTGACAGGATTTCAGCCCATTACTGAAGTGTCTGCTTCATTTGCATGTGCAAAGTATTAGTTATTCTTCTGGGCTTGTATTTCCTAATTTTAAACAAACCTGTTTTCCCATGAGTTTTTCTTCTTTTTCCCTTCATTTTTGGTATAATTGTGAATACTGCACATATGGAATGATGTTAGTATAGAATGTCTTGCCCTGGCCTTGCTGTGTTATGTGTTTCCTTGCCACTGGTCCTTCCTATAGGCAGGATCTAAGGGAAGAAGGAGGATGAAGATGTTTCTGCCAGGATCAGGGTAACCCCCGATATCAATACAGGCTGGGGGATGAAGGGATTGAGAGCAGCGCTGTGGAGAAGGACTTGGGGGTACGCGTGGATGAGAAGCTGGACATAACCTGGCAATGTACACTTGAAGCCCAGAAAGCCAACCCACATCTTGGGCTGCATGAGAAGGAGTGTGACCAGGAGGTGATTCTGCCCCTCAGCTCCACTCTGGTGAGACCCCACCTGGAGTCCTGCATCCAGCTCTGGAGCCCTCAGCACAGGAAAGACATGGACCTGTTGGAGAGGGTCCAGAGGAGGCCACCAAGATGATCAGAGGGCTTGGAGCACCTCTTCTGTGACAAAAGGCTGTGAGAGTTAGGGTTGATCAGCCTGGAGAAGAGAAGGCTCTGGGGAGACCCTGTTGAGGCCTTTTAGTACTTAAAAGGGGCCTAAAAGAAAGATGGGGACAGACTTTTTAGCAGGGCCTGTTACAATAGGACACAGAGTAATGGTTTTAAACTGAAAGAGGGGAGATTGAGGCCAGACATGAGGAAGAAATTTTTTACAATGATGTTGGTGAAACACTGGCACAAGTTACCCAGAGAGGTGGTAGATGCCCCATCCCAGGAGACATTCAAGGCCAGGCTGGACGGGGCTCTGAGCAACCTGATCTAGTTGAAGATGTCCCTGCTCATTGCAGGGGGGTTGGACTAGATGAGCTTTGAAGGTCCCTTCCAACCCAAACTATTCTATGATTCTATGATCATGTATAGACCTGCAGACTGTAAGACCCAATCTTGGCGTCAGCTCTTCTCCGAAAGCTGCTCCATAGCCATGAAATTGCTCCTGAAGCCATTTTGCCTGCATTTTCAAGCTATCTCTATCAGTACATTCATGCAGTGCCATGGCTCAGATGGACTGGTCATCTCTGAGGCAACTGTACCCCGTTCCCTAAAAGGGGGCAATCGGGCTTTGTAGTGGAAGAGCAGCACCTCATAGTCAACAAATGAATCTGTGGTCACAGCGGCTCGTATTGCCCAGCAGATGGGCCTGTCCCTGGCTCACCATCAGCAAGTTGGATGCCTTCGGTTTGCCCAGGTATGGCAAACTGCAGTGGTCTGTTACGGACATAAGAAAAACTTGTGGAAGCGTCATTTCCTCACCCAGAGGAAGGACTGCAGGATCCAAAACTATTGAAGATGCTGGAAAACAATACTTGATATTTATTTATAGTTTCTTGATTTCCTGGTCACACTAACACCATTGTTCCCTTGTGTTGTTCTTAGAAGTCTGGTGTCTGGGGTTTTGAATGGTTTAGACAATTATTTTTTTTCTTTGCAGGATAGCAACTGAAAGTACGTTCCTCACAGCAAATTAATGAATGAAATAAAAATAATAAGAATAAAAAAATGTTCCGTATCCTTGTGTAACCTTATGTGGAAAGACTCGGTGAGACTTGAGTTTGTGTAATCGATGTGGGTGTCTTGGTAAGCAGCAGTGTGTCCCGGAATGAGCAGTATTCAGTGCTGTCAAACTCTGGTTGAGTATTAGCAGATGGCAGTTGACACCAGCTTGCTCTGCTTGTAGCTGTCTGCAGTTGCAGTGCACACGGTTTGGTGAGGAGGGTGATGCGAATGATTTAAGTAGTGCTCTTACAAACTGTCCCTGCAGACTGATTGGGAGAGGCAGTTTTCCTTGTACTATTTTTTACAGATGTAATATCATAAAGAGGAAAAAAAAAAAAAAAGCCTCAATCCTCTCTGCTTCAAATGAAGGATGGTTTAAAGCTTTTGATTATAACCTAGAAGAATGAGGCTCTTATTTCAGGAAAAGGTAATAATAGGAACTCTCATCTAAAGGTCCCAGCATTCAAACAAAAAATTTCATTAAGGAGGCAGTGAAAATTGCACTGTTAATCAGGTTTTGTCTTCTGTTCCCTTATAAAAATTAATGAAAGGAGCTAGAACAGCCGTGCAATCTTTGTGTTCCTGGAGAACACATGCTTCACAGACAGTTCAGTGAAATTGTGCAATTATACTGGGCACTCATCAAAGCCAAAGGCAGACCATAGACCATAAGACCTAAAAAAAAACCCACCCCAAAACAAACCTAAAAAAAAATCTGTGCTTGAATAGAAAGAGGGGAAAGGAACAGTGAGAGAAGGAAAGCCTATGAGAGTGTGTGTGGGGTTATTTCTCCCCAGTACACATGTAGAATCTAGGTCCATATTTCTTGAAATTACAAATTTATTTGACAATAAGGCAATTCATACACTGTGGATAAATTCAAATGGCATGGCTTTATTCCTGCAGTTCTCTTCTGGATGTGAATACGGTCCATTTATTTTTCTAAAATCATGTCCTTGGTGATCATTGTATCCTTCAAGAAATGAAACCTCCTTGATGGATGTAAACTGAGATTGGCATGTAAATGTCCTGTGATATAATTAATGTTCAGCAGATGTTTAGATGGTAGCATGAAGAAAAAAAGTCAGAGCTGAATTTTTTTTTAATCAAATACATTTTCTGATAGTTATCAAGACAATAAAGGAGTAAAAGATAAACTGTGCTTTGCATTTGCACAGTTCAAGCATCTCATGAATCAAATATAAACCAGAAAAATATATTATTAATGATTGTATTTCCATGGAAATTGGCTCAAAACCATATAGACAGATGAAAATTCATGAGACCAGTCCATGGCAGGCAATAGCAGCATGTGACAATCTTTTGTTTGTAGGAAGCTGTGTGTAAAATTAAATAATTTAAATTTTTGTTATGGTTGTATTCTTGTTGGAATGGAGTTGAGACAACTAACGCTGGCATCTAATCTTCAGAAGCTGATAGTTTCTTCATTTACCGATTTTGTTCTTTGTATTTCAGTCCCGGTTCAAAGTAAAAAAAAAAAAACAACAGTATTTCAAGCCAGGTTGCAAGACTTGCATAGCTATAATCAGACCTTTTTCCATGGATTGTGCAATAAATTTGTTTTTTTTTTCCCGAACACTTGAAAATATTTATTTGGAAATGGGGTTTTAAAGTCACAAATCATGTAAGTATACATATGCCACTTCAGTGTTTATTAAATATTGTAACAAGATGTATTTAATTAAAATACTTCTAGTTTTTTCAAGGAGAATTTTAAGCCCATTTCTTGTCATCAGAATATCTTTGATGGACAATCAGTCCTGGTGGTAGTTTGATCCTTTAACACTGTAGTAAGGTCCAGTTGAATGGGGTCTTGTTTTTTCATTGAATGTCACTGGTTCCTGTGGGATCTGGAATCAGAAGCTCTGGGTGTCTGACCCTGAAGATCTGGGAGCTGTGTATGTGCTGGTACTTGCAAATAGCAAACCTCAGTTCACTCTTGCAGCCAGTTCGATTTCTCAGAGTAGGCTTGTCATTCAGTTTGTTCAACCTATCTATTCTTGGTCATTTCCCAAGGAAAAACAAAAAAAGTTAAAATTTAGCTAAAATATTCCAGGAAGAGAATCAGAGTTTGTCAGCTTTTATAATAAGGCTGTGTGTTTCTCCTTTGAAATTATTATTATTATTATTATTATTATTTTTTTTTTTTTTTTTTTTCCCCAGACCTTCATGCCTTAATTAATTACCATGGCTTTGGTCAGCCTTGCTGGAAAGAATTGCTTTGGTCAGCCTTGCTTACCAGATATGAGCCAATTCTGTGTTGTGTGCTATCCTGGGAAGGGTTCATTGACTGGTTGACGAGAAGATCCTGTTACTGTTGAGAAATCCTTTAATTCGGTTTCCTTTCCAACATCTGACAAATACGTTATAAGGTGGAGGTGCTGTATGTTACTCTTGGTAGCTGTGAATGCAGATTGGGTTTTGCAGACTGGCAGTTTCCTGGTTTGAGATGGCAGGGGGTCATACATATCACAGTGTTACATTGCATTTAAAATTTCAGAGTGTGAAAACTAGGAAAACTTTGAGTTTAAACAAATATTAAAGATTTAAAGTTGTTTTATGCAAGTGCAGTGGGAGTGTATTTGTCTGATGATGACCTTTTGTGTACTATATGATGGTACAGCAAGAATAGACATAATTGTCTGTCTGAATTGTTCTTTTACATGTGAGTAAGCATGTGTGTTTCTGTGTTTTCTTAAATACCCACTGTCACTAACACTGTCTTCAAAAGTAGTCTGTCACTAAATTTATTGCTGGATGGAGACAGACATTAGAGCTGAAACTGCTTTCTGACCTAATTATAAAGAGATCCTGCTCTCTGTGTTAGAATTATCTTGTAAAGAAGATCTAGTTTTCCAAGGAAGTTCTGAGAACTTCACAGGCTTACAAAAGTTGGAGGCAGGGGGAAGGAAGACGACATTTAAAACTGCAAACTCATGCAATTCTACCAGGGCAGGCCAGGACTTCTACTTGGTTTATCTACCTGAATTCAAATGTGTTCCCAGTTTGGTATATTTGTGGGAAAACGCAGAGTTCATGTCGTTGTCTGGGAGTTTTTCAAAAATAAGTCTGTCTTATTAAGACTCAGAAATGGGGCACTTGATTGTTGCATGATACGAGCTTGATAACTTTGTACCGTTTGATCATCCCGGGTCCTGTCTAAACGAGAAGTGATAGGAGTTGGGGGCATGTATCCCAGACGTGAGAGAGATTTCCTTATGTAGGGAAGCGTTCTGATTTCTGCTGATCGGAAAAGAACTTAAATGGGATGGTTCTGCTTTTCTTTTTCTGTGATCAGGAGGGCACTTTTTAGAAGTACTGCACTCACTACAGCTTCCCTGTAGGTTTTGTGAAGAATTAAAACTGCGGTAGAAAACTGCTGTTTCATACTCTTCTCCGCTTTGTGTTTTTCTTGGCGTAAGTGTGCAAATCCAAATGGCAGCCAGAATTGGCACTGAATACTGTTTGAGAAGTGCACTTTATTTATACAGCTCTGGCAATAAAAATTGTAGAACTCTCAAACATGCTAATTCCTAATTAGCATCTAACCATATTAAACATTAAACTCACAATTAAGGACTGTTTAATCCAATATTAGAAAAAAATGGGTTGTGTGTTGAAAACTGAGCAGGTAAAAAGGGTTTGGTGGGCTTCCATTGTGATCACCTATTGGTACTTTCAAGTTTTCTCAGTTTATAGGTAAAACAGTTGTTTTTTTTTTTAATTAGCTGCCTTAATAATTATGGACTTAATAATTCATTTTAATTAGTACTGGGTCAGCTTTCCTCCCTTATTCAGATGCAATAGGAATTCAGCTTTAAATTTTAATTCTGAAGGCAGAGATGTGATGTGTTATTTCTGGTTTCTTTCTTATAATCAGTAATGAAGATTATAGGTCTCTTAATTCTGGTTGATATTTTTGAGTCAGAAAAGACTAAACATTCTTTTCAAACTTGTTAATGAACTTTAGAAAGATAAAGAAGATTATCAGAGAGTGACTTGTAATATTTTTGAGTTTTCTAACTATTATTTCTCAAATTGAATCAGAAAATCTAAAAGATTCTTTCAAAGGTGTAATTTGTGACAAATATATTTATCATCTTGACCATTTTACACTTTCTGAAATTAATGAGTTGCTAAAAGAAATGAAATTTGCTCTGTAGAATTAAAATTTGTCTCAAAATATTTTGGAAATGTCGAATTCTTCCAAATCAGTGTTCTACTAAAAAGAAAAAGTTTAGAAAAATCATCATTTGGGGACTAAAAATTAAATGAAAATTCAAGATTTTTTTAATTGATTAGAATAAGCAGACATGTCTGTATAGAAGAAGGAAAAGCTGTAGTATGAGTATAAAGGTTTCAAACATATGAATTGTTTTCTAATTATGATTGCAATTTAACGGGAACATGCTGTTACTTCCGGGTGGACACATGCTCTGAGGTTTCCTAGTTTCTTGTTTTGATGTGCTGGTAGTGGACACAGCTGAATTCATGGAGGTTTCCCAGTAAGAACTTCATGTTCTGTAAATTCAGGAAACAGCTGACTTTTATGAGAGGTAAACTTGGTTTGTAGATGTCATTTCTCTTCCACTCCCACCCGAGTGATACAAGATCAGTTGTATGATGAGCAGTGTATTGTTCACTTTGTAACATGCACCAACAGTACCACGTGATGTCTTACCAGAAGGAATTCCACATACATGTGAACTTTTTTCAATCTGGAGTGTATTTTTCTTCATCAGGAAATCTTAAAACTACAATAAGGGTTAATCTTATACTTCTTCAGTAGCATGCTAGAAACATTTATTGAAATGGATGCCTCATTTGCTTAGTTTATCTGTTACAATCCCAGCAGATTGTTCCAAAAATCACATAAGACAGGCACATAGCTCTTTATCCTTGCCAAAAAATCTCTGTTGGTGATGCTGAGACCAGAATCTAACCTGTTTGCATTTTTAGTGGGATTAGCAGCAACCAATGTTGCATAAAATATTTGCCAAAGATATTAGACTCTGCCTTCTGCTCAGCTTGCAGATGGGGTTCACCCCTTACGCCAGTGTGTGGCCTTTCTCTAAAGCTCTAGTTAAGCTATATTTTAAGGAAGAAAAAATGTAGGTGATCTTCTAGCAGCTTTCTGCACATAGCTTCAGATTGCAGCAGCATGTGTGAGCCACCCTGACATCCAGCCTCTGATTTGGGAATTTACTTAGGCGTGATCTTAAATGTAAGCATGTGAGTAACTCCATTGTTATTCTTCAACCAAACTTGTATTGACCAGCAAGACCATAGCTAGTCCTCAGAAAACCCAAAATGAAGATGTGGGTGACAGGTTTCTTGATATCAGGGAAGAAAAAGGAACAGATATCTTCTGATCTGGGCCAGGAAAACCTTGTACTAAATCTTTTTGAGAATAGTTTCAGTACAAGGAAGAGGGTGGAGACATCAGACTTCCCGCCTGGCTGAGGGGTACTGGACTTTCACTATAAATCTCTTGCTTTCATCTGCTATGGAGCTGAAAGGGAGGAAGGGATCAAAAGTGAAAGCGCAGCCATAGCTCAGGTGATCTTAGAGGTGGGGAGATCAGTTTAGGGAGCACTTCCTTGTCAAAGGAGGAAACTGAGTTGGGAGTCTCAGTGGGCATGAAAGGATGAAGAAAATGTGCACTGAAAAGTTGAAAAATATTGTCAGTGACTAGGGAAATGCAGAAAAGGTGATTGAGAAAGTGGACAGGGTGAGGAAAGGTTTTCTTCTCTTGGCAGAAGTTTTTTGATACAATAGAGAAAAGCTTTAGCAGAATATTTAAACAAGAAAAAAAAAAAGTGAGGGAGAAAGGGTTAAGATTATCCCTTAATGTGGCAGCATACTTACAATGTGTGAGAAGGTTATGAAGATACATGTTTCTTCAATGCACTCATTTTTTGTGTGGGTGTTTACTTCTGAGTTTATGTTTATTTGAAGGAAGGATGCCAGGGATGCTCTTTTCAGCAGACTGATGCTGCTTTGGGTCAGATGAATGGAGAAGGGAATAGTTTGGTCAGTTGTGAAAGGAAATGAGCACTAGAATGGAAAATATTGCAGATGTGGTCCATCTATTCCCCTGTCCTAGCTTTGAAAGTGGCTCTAAGTACAGTAGGGAGAAAGAACACATCTGACCTTGGCTGATGCTGCCTCTGCTGCTTGTGATTCATCCCGTCCTGCAGGCAAGATGGGAGAAACAGGTGGTGCCTCAGCTGGTGAGTTACTGGAGAGGGAAGAAGAGTCTTTTGTTCAGCAGCTGAAGCCAGTCTGAGCAGCCACTGCCTCTGCTCCTGGCACAGGTTAATGGGGAGAGGAGGGGAAGAACACAACGCTCACCACAGCTGCTATTGCTGCTGGAGACTTCTCTGCCGAAATTGTTTTTTTGGGGCAAAATCAAGGAAAAGCGCTTCGACAAAACCGACACGGTGTTCTCCTGGGACTTGGAATCTGATGTGCCTTAATTATAGCGTGCAAAACCTCAGGCTGCTGTGGAAAATACTGCATCGATGTCTGTGAGCTCAATTAGTCATTATAAGAAATCGCATTTGGCTAGTCACCTATAATTTTGAGCAGTTTTCTTCCCAAGTTTAGGTCTCTGTGTTCTCTCTAGGATCATTTGGAATATTGTGAAAAGAGCAAAATATTTTCTGCCATCCAAATACCTATAGCTATACTGAGAATGTAAAGAAAAAATACAAAACCTGCAAGTATTTCAGCTTTGTGTTTCTAAATTTGTGAAGATAAGCCCATTCTCATAGACAGTTATAAGAACTGTAATATATGAACATTTTCCTTGTTGTGGGTTTCTTCTAGGATTGTGTCTTTTTTCATTGTGCAAAATAAAATTTTGTTCAGTTTTAATGGACATCTTGCTAGTTTTATTCGGCAGGTTTCAATATGATAGGTTAGGGGCTTCAGTTGAACTGTTTTTCTTAAAGTGAAAACATACAGGAAGTGACCTTATAAAAAATATTTATGTTTTTGCAGTCCACCTTGGTTTTGTTTGTTATAGTATGAAGGGTAGAAACAACGTTAAAAGAAATATGAAGTTCTTTAGTTCTTTTTTCAAATGAAAAAGAATATTTTTTTTTCTGGTCTCAGGAAAGTAGGATGATTGCTTTCAGAAAAATAGTTACATATACTTTGTGATCCAGGTGCTCTAACATAATTTCAGGAGTTAATTTCTTATCTGTTGTGAAGGCAAAAACTCTTTGTGCCCTGGGACTCTTCTGCAGGCAGACTTCTTTGTCTTCCCTGATTTCATTCCAGATGTCAGAGGAGTCGTTTGTGCTGTTGGCCGCTTCTTGTGCTATCTGTAGCAGTGATACTTTTTTTTTAAACAACACACAGAGCAACTATGGAGAAAAACAACCCAACAACGCTACTCTTATTTTGATAAGACCAGAAGTAAAATCCCCAGAACAGGAACTCAGTGTGTGTTCTCTGTGAAACACGCAGCATCGCGAAACGGCAGCAGATCAACAGACAGGCAGACACGTTAGTGTTTATTTGCCATAATGAACAGATTCCTTAATAATTCTTTAAATTTGGATTTTCAGTCTTTATGTTTGAATTTTCAGTCCTGGTGTTTCCTGTAATGTGTTACAGCAGAGTTAGGTAAAGGGTAAAAGAGTTACAACAGGGTCTAGTACAGAATCACAGAATGTTAGGGATTGGAAGGGACCTCGCAAGATCATGACCCAGTCATGAAAAAATGATTTAGTTATCTTCATTGGTATCATTAGTATGGAAACCTCTCCAAATGTTCTATATTATTCTATATAGTCATATATAATGCCATGTTTCTCAAAGGTAGAGGTGAATTACCCAGCTCCTTACCAGCATGGTACAAAGACCCTGAGTCACAGCCAGAAATAGAGTTTTTATGTCCCCAGCAGGACCCGAGTAGAGTTAGGGTACCGTAGCCCTAAACTGTTATATATTTCACATGTAGCTGCTCCCCTATTCCAGAAGGCTCAGTTAGTAGCCCATGTTCTGGTCTGCGAGGTCATCAAACTTGGAACTTCTAAATCATGGGACTTCTAAAGATGTGCATGTGTTTAGAATTTTCTCAGCATTTTTGGCCATTTCTTCTCCAAAGTAGCTATACAGTGATCATTTAGATGCCATTTTCTGTTAATGAAGTTTGCAGAAGGATGCTTCAGGAAGTCTAGATCTCTAATTTGAATTCTAAACTTTGCAGAGACAGGGGTTGTAGAAATCTGAATGACTCAAGGATATTCCTAGAATGACAAAGTTTTCCACAGACAGGTCTAAAAACTGACAAACAGAAGTGGATTATTTTTTAATGTAAGTAACAAACATCCTCTCTTTTATCTTTCCTCTTCATCTGATCTTTTAAATTTAGACTATTTTTGATGGTACTCAGCCAACTTGCTTGTCTGAAAGGTTTCATGGAGGTTTCTTTTAACTCTGAATTCAGGAAATCTGCAAGAGTCTGGCTGGCAGAGATTGCTGGGGCAGCGCTGCAAGGGTGAATCCCTCTACTGTAGCAATGTACACAGAATGCTGGTAGCACAAGGTCATATTTTGGAAAATTATGTGACGTTTAAACTATATGGCTTTACTGATGCTTCAGAAAAATAAGAATTGAAGGTAATATAAAAGAAACTCAAGAATCCACTTAAAAAGCTTTGAGGAAGTTGAGGATCGCCATCCAGCTGACAAAGGTCTGGAATCCCAGAGTGCAGAGAGATAACGTTTTACTCTCAGGTGCTTGATGTGCTGAGAAACATCTACACTAATGCAGATTAAACTTGAAAGAACCCCTGCGAGACATTCAGGATACTCCAGGAACCAAAGCTGAGTCGTGTTTTACTGACATGTGTGCATGACAAGTGAAGTTGCTTTAGGTTTGAGCTGGTTCTTTGGAGTTTTTTTGTGTTTGTTTTTCCCTCAGTCCAGGAGCAGGGGTTATTGAGCTGTGTCCTTGCAGTTTGTAATGCTTTGCTCCTTTGTGTAGTGTGGTGCTCAGTAATAAGTCTGGACTTCGAGCAGAAGACTTGAAGTTATGGTAGAATTTTTAGAAACCACTCAGTGCTATTTCAGGGGAACGTCTGACTTTTTTTTTTTTTTTGGTGTTGTCTGGTTCTTTAGTGAATCCTAAATTGGCTGAGGTGTCCATTTTGCTTTTCTTTCATTTTTTTACAGATGTGTTTTTCTACCATTAGTAATAGTTTATGCAGTGTACCTTCGAAAGCTTCAATAAACTGTTTTCTGTTAGCTCAGTAGCTGTCAACTCCCGCGTACTTTCTGAGCATTC
This sequence comes from Streptopelia decaocto, assembly GCF_964273445.1. Taxonomy (NCBI): domain Eukaryota; kingdom Metazoa; phylum Chordata; class Aves; order Columbiformes; family Columbidae; genus Streptopelia; species Streptopelia decaocto. Next base: position 36,098,421 of record NC_138655.1, on the reverse strand, counting down.
TTATATATTTTCCTTTTAAGGTCTGATATTTCTGTGTTGGGATCTTCCTTAAAGCTGTACCTACAAATTGCTTGCTTTTCCTTTGTTTACTGATTTTGAAGAACTGTTCTCGGTTGTCCTCAGTTGATGTTCAAGTGATTTTTGGAGTCTCTTGAATAGTCATCTCTGTTTCAGGCCTACTGTATATTCATTCAAATTCAGAGACATTTATCCTTCCATAGTCACAGTGCTGGATTAAAGTTATTTTACACTGTAACAAAAGCAATTACTTCTCCATCCTCCTGCTTGATGATAGCTGTCTGTTCTATTTGGCACAGTCCCAGAGCAGACGTGTGTATGGAGTCAGTGGTGTCTCTGTGTTCCAGGAAGGGAGTTGATGGGGGCATTTGCATCATGGAAACCTGGGTTTCATCTTTGCTTTGCATTGCTCACACCGCACTGGGTGAACTCCATCAAGGATGGGTCTTGGTGGCAGGCGGATGGAGGTAGACAGCCTCATCCCTACCTGCGCTCCCGTGAATTATCTTACACCACTCTTCTAGAAATGAGAGATTATTACAATTATTTTGGTATTTGTGGCTTCATAGTTCTCTCGTGTAAGTGCCCTGAAATATTAAAACGGTCACATTAATTGATTAGTGGGACATAGCATTATGTGGGATTTTGTTTTGTTTTGTTTTTTTTTATTTCTTTCCAGGAAGGAAATACGTGTTTAGGGACAACAGATGGCAAATCTTTAGGAAAAACTGGTAGTGACTACACTACCCCTGCAGTATGAGTACAGCAACATGACATGGTTTGGCTTGGCTTGCACCAAGTTGCTGGAAGGGGCTGAAGGCATCCTGGGTCTCCCTGCCTTTGTTAGTGACCTGTGCCTGGGTTCTGTGAGAGCTGGGATTTTCCTGGGTTCGGTTTCTGATAACCTCTGCAGATGTGGGCTCTGGGGCAGTGCTGCATGGACAACTCTGTTTACTGCAGCTGATGTATACTCCTCTTGACCTCATGACTCTTGGCTGGTGCCTTGAATCACTTGAGAATAACTACTGCCCCGAGCTCTCAGATCGCGCTCAGCTTCGTCTTCAGCCAAATGAACATTCACCTTCCTTCAGAGTTCCAGGAAATGAAGATCTTCTGGGATAACATGAATGTGGACAAGCAGTATGTTTGGTCTGTGGGGAAATAATGGGAACAGAGATTACAGATAGCAAAAACAAGCATGATCTTCAGAGGTAGTTCTTGTGTGTTTTGTTTTGGTTTGGTTTTTTGTTCCTCTCAGTTCTGAAGTATATTTAATACTGTTGGCTGGTTTAGTGAAAACTTTCAAAAATTAATTTAGTCACACAGTTAAACAGGCTTTCTCACTCTCGGTGGGATTGGCTGTACACCGTACAGGCAATGGACACAGCAAATTTGCCATAACCCCTGGGGATATTTGTAGCAAGGAAGGATAGAAAGGGCTGTTGTCCACCAGCAGCAAACTGCTGCAAATGAATTAATGACATTTTTTACCACCAATAAAACATTAGAAAGAAAGCACAGATAGGGAAGAGAGGGGTTTAAAGAAGTAGAAAATCTACATCACTGTAGAGAGTTATATAAAACATACAATATGCTGGAAATATTCCAAACTTGGTCCTGTTTATGTCCTGAATAACTAGATTTGTCTCTTCAGTAATAAATGTGTAATGCCAGTTACATAGCTTGCTTTAACAGAGAAAAGATCACTGCACTTGGGAAGGAAAATGTTGAAGTCCCAGCAGAGAGAAAAAAAGGGATGCTGTGACTGCTGTCCTTCCACACAGGGGTTATTTATTGCCTCTTTTATGGAATTTGCACCACGCCAGAATTTAGATGAGTTCGTGTACAGTGTACAATGCACAATGACTTGGAGCTAAATGGCTAGGAAAGACATGACATTTGTGCACTTGTGGTGCCAGTTTTTAATGACTAAAGAATATGAGTGTCTGTGCGAAGAATTATCAGTGTAAGATTTTAGTCTGCCATCTGTAGAAATTTTCAGAACGTACCCAAGTCTTTGTAGTGGAATTAATTCATAAAAATTAATTATACCCTTTGTACCTGAAATGTAATTTATGTCTTTTGGAATGATTTACTGTACCTGTCTTCTTCTTGCTGTTTCCAGTTCTTGAATGTTAAATATATGAAAACTTACTCCTGTGGTATTTCATTTGTGGGATTACTAACTTCTCATTCGATCCCCAAGAATGTGTTTTTTTGCAAGGGAAGAGTGAACATTTTTATTAAGCAAAACCAGGTGCAGCTGACCGTTGTTTAAGCCAATTTACTTACAATGGATTTGATTATTAATAGATCAAAAATCTTACTTGTGGTTACTGTGGTAAAAGTTACATTTCATAATAGTATCTCCTGACTACTTTTAATTTAGAAATGAGTGGCTTATTTTGGTTTGTCTTATAGTCAATTTGTAAAGTGCTAGAGTGATATTTTGAAAATGACTCATTTTGCTCTTGCTTGAGAACATTATGAGTGCAAGGTGGAAGTGGTACTTCAGAGAATGTTCAATTTCTCAGCTTCATTAATATTTTACTGTTTAGCTCTTTTTAACACTATGTGGATAGGGTTTTATATCATGTTAGGATAACAGGACTACCGAGTTTTTTGTAAATAAAATACTTCCTTAGGTTCCAGATAATATCCTGATGTGACTCTATATCCAAAGCATAAGAAATTTAAGAAACGAATTATAAGTGCAAAACGCCAAAAGTTGTTCAAGTCTTCCTGAAATAACTTTTTCCTTATTTGTCTTTTTTCATGCAGGCTTTCCTTCACCGAATGATCCAATGGGCTACAGCCAAAGTGGATAAAAATGTCACAGAAGAGACAGTTAAGGTTGGTCTCCTAATTGCATATTTCTTCTGTTTCGTATCTGATGTTTTATTTATGTATGTTTTATTCTTTTGCAGATGTTGTTTTCAAATATTGAAGATATTCTTGCAGTTCACAAAAACTTCCTGTCCCTGGTGGAGGAGTGCTTACAGCCGGAACCTAATGCGCAGCACGAAGTTGGAACCTGCTTTCTTCATTATGTATGCTAGCTCTTATTATAGCCTTATTTCACTTTTTTCCTTTTATGAATTACTGTCATTGTGATGAGTGTATATAGTCATGACAACAAAATACAACTTGATTGCTTAATGTTGAGCACTTTGAGGTCATCTCTTGGTTACTGTTATTTAAAAAAAAAAAGGCGGGGGGAGGGCAGGGAGAGGAAAATGAAGAAAGAAGATATCAAATTAGCAAACTTTTGTTGTTTCATCAATTTTGTATTCACCAAATTAGCCCATGCTGACAAACTGAGCCCTGCAGAGTGGGTGAGGCTGGTGCCTATACCTGAGGTGGAGGTACGATAATCAGGGTTGCGTGAAGCCAGAAAAGTAATAATTTGCTTTATTTTTATTTCCTCTTGATACTAGGCAAAAAATGTGAATATTTAACAAAGAATTGCATATTCTGGGTAAAATATCTCCATGGTTCTGGACTGTGAAGATATTTTACTTCTCACAACTGCAATGCCTCCATGAGTATGTTTGTATGTCCTGTAGTAATGGTTTTATAGGAGTATTATTTTTCCTGTTGGAGCAAAACAAGGATGTCAGTGTTACAGAGGTCTGCAAAATCAACACAAGTTAGTTTGCTTTCAGTTGTAGGCCTAACAAAAAGTCTATGTTTCATCATTCTCTCTGGTTAGAGTCTCATTTATTTGCTACATCTTTGTTTATTTGTTTTGGGAGAAGAAAATTACTAAAGGTTCATGGAAACATTTTACAGTAGTTCAGTAACATTAATTTTTGACTGTGCAAAAGTATGGATCATATTTGCAAACAAGTGTTTGCAGACAAAATAGGTAATGATGTCAGCAAATAACCCATTCATGCATTTTTTCTTCCTGATTTTTTTAATTCTGTGTTTTGTGATAGTACAGCCTCTCAAATGATTCAGCAAAACGTTACAAAGTTCAACAAGGCAAGTGTAAGGTCTTGCACCTGGGAAACATAATCCAGGAGTGCTGCACAGGCTGGAACCTACCCAGCTGGGGAGCAGCTCTGTGGAAAGGGACCTGAGGTCCTGGTGGGCAACAAGCTCAGTATGAGTGACCAGTGTGCTGCTGTGGCAAAGAAAGGCAACGGGATGCTGGGCTGCATCAACAAGGGCATCACCAGCAGAGACAAAGAAGTCATTATCCTGCTCTACTCAGTGCTTGTCACGCCACACCTGGAAGACTGTGTTCAGGTTTGGTCCCGGCTGTACAAAAAAGATGTGGACAGGCTCGAGAGGGTTCAGAGAAGGGCCACAAAGATGATCAAAGAACTGGACAGTCTCCACATGAGGAAAGGCTGAGAGAACTGAGTTTGTTCAGCCTTGAGAAAAGGTGGTTTAGGGGAGACCTCATCACCATGTTCCGGTATTTAAAGGGTGGCCACAGAGAATATGGAGACTCTCTTTTTTACAAGGAGTCACATGGGCAAGATGAGGTGTAATGGATACAGGTTACTTCTGGGTAGATTCCGACTGGACACAAGAGGGACATTTTTCACAATGAGAACAATCAGCCATTGGAATAATCTCCCCAAGGAAGTGGTGGATTCCTCAGCATTGGACACTTTTAAGATTCAGCTGGACAGGGTACTGGGCCATCTTGTCTAGACGGTGCTTTTGCCAAGAAATGCTGGACCAGATGATCCTTGAAGTCCCTTCCAACCTGGCATTCTATGATTGAAATTCCCAAGTGATGCTTCCAAACTCTTCATAATTCTAATTTAAAGCTGGACCTCAAATAGTAAATGGAGGAGGAAGAGCTGACTTTCCTATATTAGCTATTCAGCTTTGAAAAGGGTTAATTCCATGTTTTATTAATTAAAAAAAATCAAAATGGCAAGTGAAAAACAATGTATTTCTTTGTTTCTGCAGAAAGAGAAATTCCGTATCTATGATGAATACTGCAGTAACCACGAGAAGGCACAGAAAGTTCTGCTTGACCTTAACAAAATAAGAACAGTGCGGGCGTTTCTTTTGGTAAATAAACTTTGAACTGCTGTTCTAACTTTTTTTTTTTTTCCCCCACTGGGTAGTGAATTGTTAGCACTATTACCTCCACCATGTGCAAGTGGTTAGTAGGCAGTTTCAGCTGGGGGTGGTGTTTCCAGAGGAAGGGGTTGTGTTTATCACACTTTCACTGCTGCGCGTGGATCTGTGCATAATACAGCATTAGCGAGTGTGCCTTGAGCTTGCTGGCCAAGAGGCAAAGGTGTAAATCCAGCCGTGTCTGTAGAAATGAAAAAGAGTAGGGTGAGATATATAAGGAGGGGCAGAGAAAGGAAGCTTAAGGGCTCGTCAGAACTTCTAAAGAGAAGGTCCACGTTCTGGTACTGTAGTCACAGCTGCACCAGAGAGAAAAATGTTTTGCTATGGATCATGGAGTAGCCATCCTGATGTCAGACGCTGACTTAATCTGGGGCCAAAAGAAACAGCTACATAATTAGTTTTTCACTTTATAAGACAAATAAAGAGGGGTTTTAAAATGTTAAGTATGACAGTTCTCATGATTTTCCCACAGCAAGACCAGTTTCCATGTAAATACTGAGTTTTGTAATAGCTGACATTGGTTGCTAAAAGGATTCAGTATGGAATGATTGTTGTATTTTCCTTCATGGTGTCTGTGAGAACAAGGTCAGCTTTGACATGGGGGGCCTTATTGGAACTTAAATGCTGGAAAAGGTACCCTCAGATATGATATCTGATTTCAGACTGAGCAGAACTCATTATTGCATTTTAGGACTGGAGAGTAAAGCATAACAGATGTGATTAAAAAAAAATTATGCCAGTGCTGTCACTATCACAAGTTTTATTTAGTTTTATTAATTATTTTTAGCATCGAGTAGGCTTTCATTACTGCTGTTGACAAAGTCCTTAATGAAATTGTCCTATTGCAGCTCATTACATTTTTGTAAGATACTGGGTCTGACTCCCTTCCTAACTGCGTTTACTTACAGCCACGTTAATGAGCAATATGGGAATTTCCTCATTGTAGGGGGTACTGGGTGACGTGAAGTGCCATCTGCCTTCTTGCTAAGAGCCTCTTATTCAGCAGTGTTCCATTCATCTTTAAAAGCAGCTTCAAGGTTGACCTATTTTTCCTTAGCAGTTGACACAGTATCCTTCACCTTGTCCCAGGTTGAGGACCTTTCCCCACATGGTTCTTGTATTTGGAGCAGCATGGCCAGACTCAAGAAGACAGGGTGAATGCTGACTACAGAGACAAAAAGCAAAATACTTTGAGAAAGATTGCAAAGAACTTGTTTTGTGAGAAAGGAAGACAAGCATGTAGTTGTGGCAGTTCATGGTGTGTCAGTGTCATGTACTTGGGGTGCATGCACAGGGCTCTCACATTTGCTTTGGGTTCCTCCTAGAGTCAGGACCTGTCTGTAGAATAAGTGGCAACAGTCTAACCTAGAGAACAGGAGGTCTGACTATGCAATTCAGAAGTACAATTGAGATGTGATTATCTGTAAATAATCAGGAGCTGAAACCAGACTTTGGAGCCTTTAAATATAGAAACAGTCATTGTATAACCCTGTAGTCTGCATTGCTGTTATCCTGCTCAGTCTTTATCAGTTAAGCTTTTTTGTTGGAAGGTTAAGTGAGATTCCTTTGGATAAAGGATCCTTTAGGACAAGACAGAAGTTGGTTAACCATGAAGTACAAAGCAGAGACTTGAGCGTGGGTGTAGAGATCCCTCTGGCAGTGCTGGTGTTGGGGTATGTGCGTTCTGATTTACGTGCTGAGCCGAACAACCACCCAGTTGTGGAGCCTCCATTCCATCAACAATGTGTCAGCATCCTGATTTGTGGCCTGTGTCAACATACCATCTGGCTGCATTAAACTACTTTTGTTTAGTGTTCTCAGTTTAGACATCTTGCTCTTTGAAGCGGTAGATTATCTCATATCATTGCATCACAATTCCTTCTGATCTCTCAAAAAAATAATTTCCGTCATCACTTTAGGTCTCCATGTACTTACACTTGAATTCCAGCAATTTCAAATGTTTGGTGTAGTGTCCCTTGCAGTCTTCATTATCTCAAATGGCCCTTATCCTTTTCTCTCTTGCAGATGCTTTTTCATGGATGCTTCCACTCAATATCTCATTCTCTGCTTCCATAGTTGCATGTCTTGCAAAACTCCGATATTCTTTAGCTCACAACTGAGGATATTTTATTCATTGCACACTGTATTTAAATATATAAGTATGTAAACAGAAGGCCTTTCTTGGTGTGTGTATTAGATGGCCATATTAAAACTATCCAAAACATCTTTGGTACTACTTACTGTCACGAACAGACCTTTTGGAACAAACAGCACCTATAGCAGTCGCCCTGAATTGATTTTATTTTTGTTCACCGAAGTGCAAAAGCATATTTTTAGCATTTTATTTACATTATTTCATTTCTAAACTTTAAAAAAGACAACTCTTTGATGGGATGAAGGGGATACCTACGCCTGCATAACACCACTGAAGCTTCCATGTCATATATGATAGTGAATGTACCTGCCTATGCGTGTGTTCAGGCCTATTCTTTAGACACTCCTGCAAACCTCCCTTATCACATAGTTAACATACGTATCTAATTGATGTACAGCTTAGCCAATATTGCTGCATGCATGTGCCCTTGTCTTTATTTATGATAATTTTATTGGGATTTTTGTATTAATTTCTGAAACTGTTCCCAATCTAGAATTGCATGCTCCTTGGAGGACGCAAGAACACAGATGTACCATTGGAGGGATATCTAGTAACGCCAATACAGAGAATATGCAAGTATCCCCTTCTTTTGAAGGTACTTACAAGATTTTATCTGGGACTTTATACTTCTGTATAAAACTGGTTGCTAAGCATAATTCCAAACTGCAGGAACAATCTCTCTAGACAGTGAATAATCTCTTTATTAGATACTGGACCCAGACTTGCTCTCATTAAAGCCAATGGCAAGTCTTCTGACATCAGTATTAAAAGGACTGAGGAGTTTGGCTGGGGAAAGATGATTAGCTCCCTTCTGCATCTAGTTCTAAGGTTGCCTCTCTATTGTTGAACAGAAGGGAGCAATTTGAGGGAGTTTAATGAGACTGATTTCAACTGGATTTGACCATGTCCTTGCTTAAAATGCTTGGGGTAGCAGGGTTTGTTAGTGACATGCTTTAATGATTCTCACTTACCATCACCAAACTGTAAATTAAAAATGTTTATGGAAATTATTTGTAAGAAAAACTGTAGAGTAACAGTAAGATGCTGTAGGTGGTTCTATGCACATTTATATGTTTATTCTTTTCTTACTGTTACAACTTTTTAAATTAAGTTTTATGTGCTGATAAACATTTGATATTCAAACCTCTGAGTTACTGACATTTTTTGCATGTTAGGAAATCAAATAATACAATCATCAGGAAAGTAAACATTTAAAACAAATTTATGTTTAACAAAGTAAGGTTTAATATTGTGAATTGTTTCAAACTGTGAGAGAAAAGCCAGGACAGATTCTGCTCTAGAAGCTACTTGAAACCTGATTATTGGACAATGTTTTTCACCACCCATGTGTGAGTTTAGGTTTGAAACACTGCCAGTTATGAAGCATACGCATCTCATTGCACTGACAAAAATCTTAAAGTGAAGATGCTAAAATAAGCGTTTTTAAAACAAGTTAAAGAACATAATAACTGCAGTGAGGTTTGAGTCATCCCCAGATATCTGTGGTTTTACAGTTCCTTTGGCCTATTTTAACATTATTTTTGTCTTCTATTTTTTGAGTGAAGGCTCTACAGACAAAACAAGGGAAAATGACTAATGAATTACTTCATGGATACATTTATATTAATCTATTTATGTTAAATTTAAGTACAGGGTGTGGTGTCAGCAGGGTTAGGGCTCCAGGAGGAGCATACCCATTCCTCAGTCAGGGTATGCACTGAAGGCTGGCTGTAGTCTGTCCAGCTGTAAATGGGGAGGTGGTGGTTTGAGTTGGGAAATCTCAGATGAATACTGGCAACTCCCCTTTTGTTTTTTGGTATGGCTGCCATTACCAGTAACCACCTGAACTCAGTGAGTCACCTAAGCTATTGTTCAGTGCTCTGGTGTTTTGCACTAGATTAAACAATAGTGTGGAGCTAAAGGAACATGGGGTTTGCCCTGAGTTGCAGGAAAGGCAGGTGTTAATTTTGACGTCAGTAAACTTAACATTTTTAAGCAGAATTGTTATCTTTGCCATTGAACAGTTCCATCCTGTGGAATATAAAAAAACAACAACCACCATCAAAAGACCAAAACCAAACCCAAAAACCCAACAAACGTAGTTGAGGGGAGAAAGTAGCTGAAATGCAAACTTATTCATAAGTAGTAATTACTTTTATTGTTAGTAATTTATTTCTCTGAGTTTTAGTGTCCTAATAGGACACAGTGCTGGAGGGTTTGTTACTTTTCCACCCAGTAAAAGAGAAGTCTGGCTACTTTTTGATTTTTGGATCCTACTCAATTTAAGCCTCCTGTAATTTACATGTAGAGATCAAAGACAGGTTTCTCTTTTTTTACTTTATTTTTTTTTCTAATGTTTAATGTTTTTCTAATGTTTAAATAGGAGTTACTGAAGCGGACTCCAAAGAAGCACAGTGACTATGCGGCACTAATGGAAGCCCTCCAGGCCATGAAAGCTGTCTGTTCCAACATAAATGAAGCCAAGAGACAAATGGAAAAATTAGAGTTTTTGGAAGAATGGCAGTCTCATATTGAAGGATGGGAGGTACTGTCATAAGATTTGTTGCTTTCTTTATTGAGGAGTGAGTAACATTTTTGACAAGCATGTATTGCACTGTTTTTGTGATCCTGAGGATACTGTCAGCTCCTCAGTTCTGTGAAATCACAGCTTTTATTTGGGATCTACTCTGTAAATTGTTATCTATGATGGAGCATGGCTGTATAAAATAGCAGACTTCCAGGAAACAATGCAAATGTTTACCGTTTGGCTTAGAATAGTGATAATTTATATCAACATGTATGCGCGCACAGATACGGATCTGTAAATCCTCATGAAACTGCTGCTCTCATTTAACTGCTGTCAATGACTGCCAAACAACATTTTGCCTGGTTGAAAAAAAATTCTGGTTGTTTATTATTGATTGAGCCCTGAGTCCATTAGTTTTTGTCAGCTCATAGGTAGTCGCTTACTATTGGCTGAGCTTAACGTAAATATATTCAAAAGAATTTGTGTAAGACTATTTTTTTGTTGGTTTGCAAATGGAGGAGCTCTAATGCTTTAGTTTTATGGAGTAACCATAGGTCTGTTCCTGAGTTAAATCTTCAGGAGTAACCAGAAGAGTCACCCTTTCCCCTAGATAACAACATGATGGAGAAGTTGTAGCGCCAAAATCTTCCTTTTGTATCATTTCGAGCACTGTTTTATACAAAAAGGTGGATGTTGACACGTGTATCTTTAAATTGCCTTGGGTGTTTTGTATGAAAATGTCTGAGCTGCCCAGGCTGAGGTGGGAAGGAAACATATATGAAAGTGTAAAAGAAATCTAAAGCAAGTAATATAAACTTTCTTTTTAATGAGTTTTGAATATGATACACGGGGTTTTTTTAAGAGACAGATTTCAACATGGAAGTAGTTTTTTGCTCTTTTGAATACTTTACTGAGATGTGCTACTTCTGTTCCTGAGAGAGCTGCTTAAGAACTAGAAGAAGAGATTTTATCCCTTTAAGCTTTGTGGAAGGCTTGCTGACTGGAAAAGATAGCAAGAGAAATTTAATTTTTGCATGTTAGGCTGATAGACTGAGACCGATCTTTCAGCTATGTAGTGGGGAATTGCCTTTGTACAGCGTAGAGAAGATAAAAGTTCAGGGATGCTGATGGGACACTGAATTAGAGAAAGCTTTGAGATAGACCCACCTGAACTTTAACTGACAGTTGCCCAAGAAGTCTGACAACTAAAAATTAGAATATTGACTAGAAGAGTCGACTTTTAAGTAGACATTCATAGTAATGGGTAACAGAGCAGAAACACAAAATAATTCATACACAGCTCTATTTTCTCCCTGCATCTCCTGCCTTTACCAGGCCTGCTGTTTGTTGAACCTGCTCTGTTTCTGCAGCAGAGGCTTCAGCCTCCCCCTGCCTTGCAGGAGGGTTCAGCAGAACAAGCCACTGTCTGAAAGGAGCATAAAAATCACATTGAACAAAGAACCTCCTGAGTACTGCCGGTGACACTGCAGAATTGTTTCCAGTCCGCTCCACGTGAAGTCTCCTGATCCATGGACTTGCGCAAACCTTTGGTTTGTTGTTAATGGAGTAGTGTGGGAAGATTTGGTTCATTCAAAACGTGGATTAAGCAACTAATTTTACTTTAATCAAAATTCTTCATGTTTTTTCAGTGCATTGTGGGACTTGAAATGTATTGCTTAAGGCATTTTTCCTTTTCCTGTGTAGCAGCATTTTCAGGAACTGCTCTTCCATTTCTGTAATTGGGGCAGGTATAATTTAGAGCAGAGAAATTCTCTTATGCCAGAGTTCAGGGCACTATAGTCTTCTCGTACATTACAGTCAAGATAACACATTCCACAGTAATTCTCTGTGCCTCAAGAAAAAGAGTTTCAGGCAGTACAAAAGCTATATAATTGCTGGTCTGTATTCAGACAAACCTTTCTGCATTTAATTGTAATCTTCAATCTCAAAAAAAACCTGCACCATTAAAGACAGATGACAGTGTGTACTCATTGCATGATACTGTTTGTAGGATTTTAAAAAATAAAAGACTGCTTAGATAAAGGAAACCTCTAAATTCAGAGGAGGTCTAGTTGACCTAACACTTTCCAAAAGAAGCAAATATCTTAACAGCTGCTTGTGTAGACAGGTGAAAATAAGTTTCAATTTGCTTGAACTCGCTGTCATCAGCAATAACTTGGAAGGATTAGATATGTGTATATTAAAATGCATTAGACATGCTTGTGGAATAACTACATGATAGAAGTAGTAGAAAGTTAAGTGCTTATGTTGCTGGATATTTTATGGCAAGGAAATTTGTTAAATAATTCTTATTGCCTATCACTGACATTACTCCTCTTATTTTCAACTTTTCAATTAAGTTTTCTACTGCAGTACAATGGTTAAAATTCTCCTCCTTGCTTGCAGTGCCTGAGTCTTCTAAATATTTGCCAAATCCATCTTAATGAACACACTCAAGTATAAAGTTCCATGCATTATTAGTCATATAAGTTGTTGAAGAACTGACTGTTCTCAAACGTGTGACCGTGAAAACGGAATCCACTTCGCTGCATTAAGTTTCTCCCGAATTCTTAATATGACATACAGTAGTAAATATGTTTGCAGTTGAAAATATATTAATGAGCAAAGGTAACAAGGAAGGGTAACACTATGGAGAGAAACATGCGGAACAGACTTATTCTCTCTGTGCTCAGAATGTATTCTGTGAACCATAACACAGTAATTTCCTTCCAGCCTTGGGGTTTTGTCGTTGTTGTTATGCCCCCAATTTAATTTTAAGATTTCACTTCTTCTTGAACTCTGAAATGGTGTAATTAATTGTCTTAAAATACCATGTTTTCAGTAGAGTTATGTGGTGTTTATTGTACTTTAGCTGATCAGGTTTGTGATCATATGGCAACCACAGGGTGCCCAATCTGGCAAAATTGCGCATCTTTTTCAAACATAATGTATGATTAGTCTTTGAAATTGTAAGAACTCCAGAACATATATAAGACCTAACAGTATTTTGAATGATACCCGACAACAATGCAAAAAATCTTTGAATACAATGTATGAGAGTGGATTTAATTAAAGAAACATCTGGTTTTCTGAATCGCCTAAAAATAAAGAGACAAACTTGTTGGAGATTTCCTTCCAGAAGGAAATGCTTAGCACATTGCTTGGCCCCAACTAGAAGGAAAGGGAAAAAAATAAAGACTATTTTTAGAATCTGATCAAAGCATGGCTTGAATTCCTATACATAAGTGTCATAAAATGAAGCTTGTGTTTATTATGATAAAAATACAGATTCATGGAAAAATGGAACATCTGTTTCAAGAAATAAAATTTTGACTATAATGACTTTCTCACTTAATTTCCTAAGTGGTTAGATTTATTGGCCAGAATTCAGAACTTGTGTAGGTGGCTGTCTCAGCTGGAGAATGGCTCAGCAACTGAAGGAGTCTGTCAGTAAAATTTGCGTGGATGTTTCAGTGAGAGAAGAAAAAATAAAATTGTATTACTTGTAAGCTGGAAACTGAACAACCCCGTCTGAGTCACAGGCCAATGTAGTGACAAAGCGTGGGGATTATGTTCCTTTCCATTCTGCCATTTCATCAAGTAGTACTTTAATAGAGATTCTGGTTCATACTCCAGGATTTTCATCGCTTTCCACTATTTTGTTTCCTGTGCCCATGTGCAAGTACCGAAGAGTAAGTTAATATCTGTAATTACTGACCTATCATAGAATATTAATAGTTTGGGTTGGAAGGGACCTTCACAGGTCACCTAGTTCAGCCCCCCTGCAATGGGCAGTGACATCTTCAACCGCATCAGATTGCTCAGAGCCCTGTCCAGCCTGGCCTTTCTCACTGTTAACATGCTGGCTACTGAATCAGTATGGTCAGATCCTCCTCATTTGACTGAAATTTGCCCAGAATATGTACATAAGTAGCTTTTGTAACAACTAAAACCAACAAATACTGCTTTTCATCTCAAGGTGATATAGGTAATCTTTTAATGTCAAAGGTGGGTATTCATTGACGTAAGGATGAGGGGGATATTGTTTTCAATTTCTTGCATATGGTCTCTCTCCTTCTAGTGCACTTTAAATGCATTTGTTTTGTGATATGGTCACGGTAGCTGACATTTCAGACCTCTTGCCTCAGCTATTGCCTTAGTGGGATGATAGGTGACTGACTGGCAACCAAAGTTTGCTAGAAGCCAGTTTTACCCAAATAACCTGCAGGCTCTGAGGTCTTATGGGCTTTTAATTTCCACACTAGCTATCCTGAAAAAAACCCACTGTCATTGGCCCCAGTGCTACCCACAGGAGAGGGCTGCTCTGTGTTAGAGGTCTGGAGTCTTCAATGACTCAGTAGGATAGATGAAGGAAAAACTAGTCTAGATTCACAGTATAAGCCTGCTTTGCAGGTCATTTTTTTTCCACTGAAGTCCTTTATATATTTTGTTGTAAGATGATTAAACCAGGCTTGTTTCTGCAATACATGGCATTTTCAAATTGACGTATTAGAAAAATGTTGGTTTCAGTGAAAATAACCCATTAGCTCTAATTGCAGGTACTTTAAATGTATAGAAGTATGAATTGTAGGATAGTAGTAGTGTTTCTATGTTTAGGTTGAGCAACTATACAATCTTCCCTTGCAGGCACTGAGTATAAATATATATATTCATGCAAGCTTCGAAACAGAAAATTACTTTTCAGGTTCAAGTTGCTTATATCTGAGATTTCCCTGGTAGTTTCGATTCAAACATTTAATGAAAACAAGTTTGTGTCAGAAGATTTTGGTAATATTTATTCCAAAAGTATTGCTTGTGGGTAGTGTAGATCAGTTTTAGCTGTGCAGTAGATAATCTCACCTGCTTCTGGGACAAGGGTGACCTCTCATCTGTTACTGCAGCATCAAACGAGAGGAGCATCTCAGAGCTGGATAAATGAATTATCCTACTGGACTGGATATCAACTGTAGCTTGTTGGTCTGCTCTAAACCCATGTGGAGGTTCAAGGTGTAGCCACATCTTTCATGAAAATGTTACAGTTGCCAGTCCTCCTTTGAATTGTATGGTGGGTATGGCAGTGCTTGTAGGTTAGGGGTTGACCTGCTGGAAAGCAGCACTGCAGAGAAGGGCCTGGGATTTATGGTTGACAATAAGTTGACCACGAGTCAGCAATGTGCTCTTGTGGCCAAGAAGGGCAATGATATCCTGGGGTGCATTAGGAAGTGTGACCAGCAGGTTGAGGGGGGTTATCCTCTCCCTCTACTCTGCCCAGGTGAGGCTACATCTGGAGTGCTGTGTCCTGTTCTGGGCTCCCCAGTTTAAGAAGGACAAGGAATTACTGGAGGGGGTCCAGCAGCGGGCTGCAAAGATGATCAGGGGCCTAGAGCACTTTTCTTATGAGAAGAGACTGAGAGAGCTGGGCCTGTTCATTCTGGAGAAGAGAACTCGGCTGAGGGGCGATCTCATCAATAAGTATCTGAAAGGTGAGCGTCAAGAGGATGGGACCAGACTCCTTTCAGTGGTGCCCAACGATAGGATGAGGGGCAGTGGGCACAGGCTGAAGCACAGGAGGTTCCATCTGAATATGAGGAGAAACGTCTTTACATTGAGGGTGCCAGAGCACTGGAACAGGCTGCCCAGAGAGGCTGTGGAGTCTCCTTCTCTGGAGACATTCAGAACCTGCCAGGACGCCTTCCTGTGCGATCTGCTCTAGGGGAGCTTGAGCAGGTAGGTTGGACTAGATGATCTCCAGAGGTCTCTTCCAACCCCAACCATTCTGTGATTGAGAGCTCACCCCAGGCATAGGGACAGCAGTGCTTTCACATAAGATGCCTTCCTCTTTTCTCCCTTTCACTTCCATGCCCACCCCAAGTCCGGGAACAGGCTGACCCTAACAGCACTACATAGGCAAGGGGGTGGGCAGGGGCTTTTTCTGCACTAGCAGTGTTACGTAGGACAGCCAGATGTGACCTCTTATCCTGTTATGTTATTCCCTTGGACTTCAGCAAATGTTAAAACAACAATAACAAAATTCACTGACCTGCGGCCATGCCAGCATGGGTTATGATCTTGTCAAAAGGTATCCAAGAGGTAAAGTTAACACTGTTCAGTATTTGGATGGGAGGTCTCTAGGGGAAAAAAGTATCCCTGGGGTGTTTTTTTAATCATCCAGCAGTTTATATTAGAAAAGGAGGAAAACGAAGGGGAAAACAATAACAAAGCACAGTAGTGTGATACAGATAATACTCGCTGGCATATTGTAATGTTGAACTTGAATCATTAATGAGGTGAGTCTTGATAATTCAGGTAGCCCAAATTATATACATTTAAAATACGGTATTTTGTGACATGATGCTGGTACAGGAACAGATCTTTCTAGTACTGTTGCGAAAAGGATGTATTTTTCTAGAAATAAAAACAGACAAAATGTTTTTATAAGACCGTTTCGCTGAAAAAATACACCCTTTTGTAGAAAGCTGAAACTGCTGATACAGTTTCGAAGCCTTAACCTGAAATATTTTAGATTCCCTACCAAAAAAAAATTCTAGCGAAGCTGAAGTTCTCTGTAAAAACAAACTTCAAAAAAAATCCAGCCTTTTAAAATGCAAGTTATTGGTAAGCAAATTTACCCTTTTTAATGCACAAAAGCAAAGAAACTGAATGGAAAGAAGTGACCTGCTTTCCTGTAGTTGTGGTCAGCAAACTTCAAGTGCAGCCCTAATTTATGCTTAATTTATAATGCTGTGTGTGCTTTTAAGGGAATTCAGTGTTTGGTTTCAAATAAAACTGTTAAATTTGTGTGCCAGCTTCTGGTGCTGATGCTGTCTTAAGAAGGGCAGTATGGTATAGTGGCTATAGATGACATTCATTTTGGGCTCATTTGAACATAAATGGGAACAGAAGTGGTTAGTGCTGATACTGAAGCTGCTTTATTTGGAGACCTGAATTATGTTCCAGTGTGATGGTGCAATCTCTCTTATCGTCTCTGTAAACAGTCTGCATTCTCTTTACAACTCTCTGAGCTATTGCCCAATATTCAGGGTTGTGACGTACAAAGGATGAAGGGTAAGATGAAGAGCAGAACCCATGATTGCTTTTTGACTCTTAATTGGACGCATTTTTCTTCGGGCTACTGTGGTTATATCAAGCAGAGGAAGTAACTACAGCTATTGCAGGCGTAAGTCATTCATAACATCTGCAGATGAAAGGAAAGTCCTGGCTTCTGCAGGTTTCCAAGCTGACTGTTGACTGCCTCTGGTTAGGAAGCTCCTGGAGCTCTGGGTGCAGCCAGCACACAGAATTATCCACAGGATTGTGTGTCTGGATGTGTATAGTGCACGGACAGGAGCTCTGTCCCGCAGGAGCAGGGATTTTCAGAATGGCAAAATACACCTCTGAATTCAAGGCAGAGTTCCTTGAGAGGTAAACTTCTCTTGATAAGGCATAGAAATGCCAGGATTTCTTCACAGAAATATTTTGGGGAAAATGTTATCTTTTGTTAAAGTTGCTTCTTTTACATTAACCTTTATGAAAATGCCTGCCTCTTTTCACATGAAAGAATGATCTGCCTGAAGCGAAAAAGAGCCATGGGAAGTTTCATCCCACACATTTCAAGCTTAGGAAAAATCTCATGTCTTCAGAGTATGTTAAGAAGTATACTGAACAGTTGTAGTTGTATGAGCCACTATTTACTTTGCCTGAATTTAAATCTTGCTGTTTTTCAGTTTTGTGTTAAGCTTAATTTAGTATAGAAGTGTATACTCTTGATGATGTTCAAGTTCCAGATTACTTCAGTTTGCAAATTCATTTTAACATAGATTATATCTGTAGATCCCCATTTTCTGACACTTCTGACTAAATAGTGAAGTTACTGAGGAAAAGAGTAATTGTATAAAGTTGGCCTAATTTTTCAGGAGACATCTTATGCACAGATGTAGTATAATTTGTGATTAACCTTTATCCATTCAAATAACCCCAGTTAATGGCAATAAAATGAATATAAAGCTGGTGTTAAGCATTGAGTAAACATTAGATAGTATTATTTAATTATCATGTAATAATTACCATGAGTTTGATTTTTGCTGTTGCCAGAAGATCATTACAGTTCTGAATTTGTATAAGAAACTTCTCCTTAATTGATGCAGACTCTTTCAGTTCTCACAGAAAAAGATAAAATATATATATATCTCTTTACAATTGTTTTTAGGGGTCCAACATCACAGACACGTGCACAGAAATGCTCCGAAGTGGACTACTACTGAAAATTTCAGCAGGAAATATCCAAGAGAGGATATTTTTTCTTTTTGATAACCTTTTGGTCTACTGCAAAAAAAAGCACAGGTAAATGATTAATTTATACTTCAAAATATAATCTGTTTTTTCTCACAGTAGAGCTAATTCTCTGTATGCTGTTTCATAACAATATCTGAACAACACCGAAGTGTTTGCTGCAGTTAATTGCAATATAAAAGTTAGCATTTTTAGAGGAGACCTGTCATCCAAAGAGAAATGATTTTAATTCAAACATTTGAAAAAAATTGCATGGATGCAGAATCCAAATAGTGAAGTACAGTGAGAAAGAATCTGTTTTGTCAGTCTTCCACAACAGGTTATATGTGATGCTATCACCCTTTTCTAGGAGTAGTAAACAAACTGAATTTTTAGTTCAAACAAATTGATATTGTAGCTTATGTTTATAAAATTAGTTTCTACAGATTGAAGAATTTCAAGCCTTGTATTTCTAATGAGGGAAAACAGCCAGAAAGCTGTTGCTTGCAAGGAGCAATTCCTTAGTTTGGCAAAAAGCTTCTGCAGTTAACGTCTGGTGCTTTTATGCATCTAAAAAATAAGGGTTCTCCTACATATAGACTTCCCTCTTGAAACTGCTTGAGTTTATCTCTTCGATGTAGAAACTGTTATTGAGTAGCCACTGAATATATATTACTGGATAGATTAATCAAATGTATTGATTATATACTAGCAAGATACTTTGGGTATTGATTGGTAAGTAGGTAAAGAGTGTGTTGCTCACTGGAGGTTTGTATTTTGGGAATTTTACAAAAATTTTCATATTTTTATGGTATAAGGTATTTTATGTAATTTTTAAGCATCCTTTTGCTGCTGAGTTGTATAAACATGGATTGCTACATTTGGTACAAATTGCATAGGTATAAAGGTTGCTGGAGTTATTGGATTTACCTCACTTGAGAGAGAAAAAGCATGATACTGAACCTTTATGCTTACTGCTGTTTTGTTTTTTCTTAAAAAATATTGTTCAGTTTCTGAATAAGGAGCTTAGAGTTACTTGTTAGACAGTAATGACTGAGAGGCAGGTGATTTTCTGAAACTAGTACCTCTCTGGAATGAGTGAAGGTCAGAATTCAGATGATCGTTAGTTCTCAGGAACTGCCCTTTGTTTGGTATATGGTATTAGTTATCATTATAGGGCAGAATGGACAGAAAATGTTCCCCCTTGCTTATCTGAGGTGGGAAAAGCTGCCTAGAACTGGAATTCTTAAAAAGCCTTGACTTCTCTGGGAACAGAGTTATAGCAATGCAAAGTGCTTTGGACTATGTCACTGTGAAACTTTATAAAAATTTCAGCAATTCTTAATTATAATTATTGGTTAACTCTTATGTGAGGAAGTAAATATGTCTTCGTGTTCTTCCATGCATAAATCCCAATTATGACGCTAATGTGTGTAGGTCAAGATTTATATCCAAAGTTGTTCTTATTTTATTTTTTCAGTCATGCTACCCTTATGTTGAATTTCTTGACTGGCATACGGAGGCTTAAACCGGTTAGCAGGAAAGGTCCTCCCAGTGTGGTAATTCATCTTTGGTGCCAGGCAGCAGCGCAAAGTACCAGTGCTGGAACAGGGCATTTACAGAATGAGACTTCATATACTCTCACATCAACCAGCAATTTGCAGCTTACTCTTACCAGAGGTAGCACCTTTGTTTTAGCATCAGCAGTGTCCCATTCAGCAGTTGGTCTCCGCTGTTCAATTGCACAAGTACAAATGGGTTGTGGACCTTACAGCAGTCTTTAAATGCTACGTGTACAGGCAGCGTTGCAGAAACAGTGCAAAAGTGATGGGTGACCTGCTCCTCTGTTGTTTTTTTTTTTAATCAGGCGACTGAAGAACAGCAAAGCATCTACAGATGGCCATCGTTACCTTTTTCGGGGCAGAATTAACACAGAAGTGATGGAAGTAGAGAATGTAGATGATGGAACAGGTGAATATATTCGTGTTGCTCATTTACAGAGCAGTGTTTTCGAGGTGCTGGAATCAAATGAAGCTTCATGATTTCTTTGAGAATGGTGTGTGCTCCTTGTGCTTAGAGTAAGATGCCCCTTTAGAAGGACTGTCTGCTCATATGAAAGTTGGGCTTCTGTGACACAACATTGCTTTTGTACATTATTAGCTGGGCGGTCATAGATGACTAGTTTACACTAACATGAACATAATAATAAAATAAGGTGACATTTATTGCTCAACTGAAATTGTGTATTTAACTTCACTTTACATCATTCCAGCACTCCTAAATAAAGTATCCCTAGGTACGTGATGTATTAATAAAAGCAAATAGAAGAGCTACCTCTGTTGGACTAAAATCTCAAACACTATAAATGCTGAAATCGTAACACAGCTTTTTAAGAAAAAGAAGTGGTTTTTTTTTAACACCTTTAGGGATGTAATCCATATGATTACTTGAAATTTTGCTTACATTAGAAAGGTGAAAACCCAAAGTATTTCTACAAATGTAAATTTTTGTTTTGGGACCTTGAGTTTAACCCTTGAGCATAAAAATTATTTTTTCCTTACAATTAGTAATTATTTTTGGCTTCTCAATGTAGAACTGAAAAACAAGTGATGGGAAACCTGCAGTGGGTGGCATTGCAAATACGTAGGTCTGGAGGCAATTTCTGGAAGTTATGTATTACTTCTCTTGATTTTAAAATAACATTAGCTTTGCCCTACGTCTATGACGGATTAGTTCTGTGTGCCACAGTATAAAAAGGATATAAAGCTACTGGAGAGTGTCCAGAGGAGGGCTACAAAGTTGGTGAAGTGTTTGGAGGACGAGACATATGAGGAGCGGCTAAAGTCACTTGATTTGTTCAGCCTGGAGAAGAGGAGACCGAGGGAGACCTCATCGTGGTCAACGGCTTCCTCACAAGGGGAGGAGATGATCTCTTCTCTTTAGTGACCAATGGCAGAACCAGAGGGAATGGCAGAAAGATGAGCCAGAGGAGGTTCAGGTTGGACATAGGAAAAGGTTCTTCACGCAGAGGGTGGTGGAGCCCTGGAACAGACTCCCCAGGGAGGTGTCACGGCCCCAAGCCTGACGATGTTCAAGAAGAGACTGGACAACGCCCTCAGACACATGGTGTGAACTGTGGGGTTGTCCTGTGCAGGGACAGGAGTTGGACTTGATGGTCCTTGTGGGTCCCTTCCAACTCAGGCCATTCTATGATTCCAAGCATTTTTTAATATAACTTCTTTCTAAAATTTAACGTTAACAACAAGGATGTACAGCTTAAGGAAGCTTCATAGAAGTCCTTCACAGAGTTAAATATTTCTTAAAAATTAAGATTTTTTTTTTTTTTCCTAAACTTGAATTCCTTATTTTAAAATAGTTTGTTCACTTCTTGTTCTACTGGGTAGACTTGGAGAACAATTTGACTGTTGTTCTTATTACAACAAACTAGTTTATTGGAAGGCTTTTTGTCTTTCCTCCATCTCTTCTTTATAAGGCTTTCAACCTCTTGTCATGGGTCGTATTTTCTAAGTTTTTATTATTTTTTGTGTCCTTTGTTTTTTGTTTTTTGTTTTTTTTTGTTTGTTTTTTAAACTTGTTTGAATCTTTTGTATTATGAGGTGTCCAGAGCTGAAACATCACTGGTGCCAAGTAGCACATCATAATTACTGTATTGCTGCATGTGGGATGTCTGTTACTAATCTCAGGACTGTTTGGCTTTTCTGAGAGCATTATTTCTCTTTTAGTTTGTGTTCTAGAATACCACACCAGGTCACTTTGTGCAGTACTGGTGACTCTCCCATTATATCTTACAGTGTGTCAATGTCTGAGGATAGGAGCTAATAATTACTTTATTTTCTGTACTGAATTTTATCTTAGTCTTTCCACAATTCATTAAGCATTCGGAGTTCAAGTCTTGTTCCCAAAGCTCTTGCAGTGCTTCTTGCCTTGATTCCATGAACAAACTATGTTATTACTGAACCATTTAAACTCTTGATAAAGCTATCGGAAAATGCTAAATGTAAGGTAGAGCACTGTGGGGTCACACTTGATTCATACTCTTTGCTAGACTTTTTTGTAAGAACTCCATGACATCTGTCTGGGGCTACGTTCTTCACCAGACCCACTGATTTAGTTAGTGGTTTAGATATCTCTGGGTGCACTATAGTGAATTTCATCAAGCCTTGTTGACTTAAATATAATTTATCCAATATTCCATATTATGCTGTTCCCCTTGCTTGTATTTCTGCCCAATTATTGGCTTTATTTGTGTGAAATCTCAGCACTTTGTTTATGCTAAAAAGACAGGTGTTTCAGTCTTTTATGTCCTGTATTATTTGACTACCTTTCATTTATTTTCCTTCATCTTCCTTATATATGCTTTAGAAATAAAACAAAACGTTTTCCTCTTTCCATTATGTCGCTTTCTGAGATGGCATCTCTTTACTTGTAACTCTCGACATTACTGTGGCCACAGAGACTCATGCAAGCCATCTTTTTCATATTCCGAGGATTCTCTAACTTTTTTCTTTTGCTGGTTCCGATCCCAGATGTTGCTATGCTTTTAGCGTTGACTTTAGCAAATATTTCTTCCTTCCTCCTTTCATGTTTCTCCTGTATTTCTCAAATCTGTTGTAGCTTTTTTCATTTGCTTGTCCTAGCTATCTAGTCCTTGATCTGTTTCACACGGTCCATTTTCCTTCCTTGTTTTCTTCCTCAATGAATCTTCAAGTATAATTTGACTAAGCACAAATCATCTTCCTCTCCACTGCAGATATGAGGAGTCCGATTTCCTCCAACCGCAGGAAATTTTGCTACCGTCCCTATTTCCTATAGCCTCACATACAGCACTGGAGGCTATTGTGCTTCCTTCCCACTTGCTCTCCTGGCCCATATCAAATCTTGTCACTTTTATGTATGCAACATTTCTAAAATCCATCCTTTTCACATTTCTGAGACATCAGTTAATTGGTTATTTTGATTTTATTCTTACCTGCCATTTTTTTCTGTTTTAATCATATCCCCGCATTTCCCACCTTCTCCATTTCAGTTTGGCCAATATCCTAAAATAATTATTCCTCCTTTCTATAGTTCTCTTTGAAATATGGAAATTTATCTGTTATTTCCATGACCTGGCACCTTTATGTCCTTCTCTTGACACTGCCTCACTCTTTTTCTAAAGAAAAACCTGTTTTCCTTCCTTATAGTCAGAAGTGTATTCCCTGTTGTCACACTGATACTTTTTCTTTCACACAGATCCTGATGCCCTTCTTTAACCTTCCGCTGTCTCAGTTTCTGTACTGTTCTCATTTGTTGCACCCAGATGTCTTGTTTCTCATCCTCTCTAGTCATCTGCATTTGAACTGTGACCCAGTACTATTCTTCTGCGTTCTTTTTGTCTCATCTCATTGCCAAGTGTAGTAGTCTGGTCGTCTGAGCATCATTCACATTAGCTTTGCATGTTCTTTTTTT
The DNA here is from genome assembly GCF_964273445.1 of Streptopelia decaocto. Taxonomy (NCBI): domain Eukaryota; kingdom Metazoa; phylum Chordata; class Aves; order Columbiformes; family Columbidae; genus Streptopelia; species Streptopelia decaocto. The sequence continues at coordinate 36,074,878 of NC_138655.1, read as the reverse complement.
GGTATTGTATTATTTTATTATCCTTAATCATCTGTTCCCCATCATTTTCTATAATTCTTAATTGAGAGTGCAAACTCTGAGTGCAGCGTGCTTCTGCTTTCATACCTAGGCGTGACTTTTCTCACGTAATCTTCATGGGTCTCTGCATTAATGACTTGAGTCTAGATGACACTTCCACAGTTCTTTACCATAGATTTTGGGATCGTCTGCTCACTTGGTATAAGGAACCACAGGGCTGCAGGGAACAGGGTAACCAAGAGCATTTGCTCTTGGTGTAGATAGATACAGGAATGTCGTCTGCGTTGTTTGTAAGTAGAAGCACGGAAGTAGGAAAACAGATTCTCAGTGTGGTTTATTGTTATGCTAATGACGTGCCTACAGAAATTAACAAAGCTTTTTCTGAAAAGCAAATTTTCTTTGATGAAATTAGGTCTTGGCTGAGCAGTACAGTTGGTGGAAGCTTTCTTTTTTTGTTTCAGGGTCATGAAGCACTCTGCCTTTTTCTGATTGCACTGGTTAAAGTGGAATGCATATTACTTACCAGGGCAGACTATTTGTGTTCTTAAAACAATGTGACTATACAACCACTTGGAAGTATTAGAAAGGTGTATATTTTGTGATGGTATAGTTTTTATTCATTTTTAAAAATTCAGTTTTGAGAGAAAAGTGTATTTCTAAAGGCACTCATCAGCCATTAAATGAATGTTATTTAGTTTATGAAGACAAGCACTTGAGACTTAGGAAATACCAGATTTATGGTTGCTTATAGTATCTTAGTTCTGTTGCCTGCTTTCATTAAATGAGGCATGAAATAGAGAAAACACTACATAACAATAGAAACCAGAGACTGCATCTCAAAGTATACAGAGGAGGAAGGGAATTGATATTATACAGCTATTATTTCCTTGGTATTTCTGAGCATCAGTGCTCCTAAGAACCTTAAACCTGAGAAACTTAGAAGTACTTCAGTACAGAGGTTTCTCTTTGTTTTTTAAGGGAAGCAACGAATTCTGTTGTATATGGCTGTAACAAATTGCTTGTTATGCATCTCTCAAAGGTTTGAGTCTCGAATTTTGAACAATATATTACAGAACAAATCACAAGCTTTAGTGTATTACCAAGTATCCTTAGAAGATGATGTCATCTTTCATCACCTTGGGAAGCTGGAGGCTTAATGACTTGTTAAGCATGCTTGTTCATACTTTGTATGGAGCAACTTGAAGTCTCATGCTCTTCTTCCTTCTCTAACTATTATGTCAGGTTTGCAAATAAGTTTTTTAGCCTGACTGGCAGCTGTGGTTGCCTTTTGGTGAATACTGTGTGTATATCCTGTGCAGCTGGCCTGTTGGAACAGGCACACCTCTTGGCTGCTCATCTGCATCTCTTGGCCAGATTTTGTGCAGCAGCCAGTCCGAAAAAGGTTAGAGTTTATATGGGATGATAGTGTAATGCTGAAATCCATGCCCATAGCCTCTTGAAAAGGGTACTGGTGAGAACAAACTGCTCATGGGAGCCTTGGGAAATTGAAGTCATGAGGATCGTGAGGAGCAACAGTGAAAGCAGGGCTGTTGCAGCTGAAGTCCAGCTGGGCATCACCATGGTGGGTTCTTTTTGCAAAACTGGGTGAATACTACCTGTTTTCCTCTACCTGAACTCATTGCCATCTGTATACAGCCTCAGTACCTGGCTAGGTGATTGGGCTTTTCACAGAATTCGGTGAGCTTGTAGTGGTATGAAGTAAATGTCAAACTGCCTCTGCTCATTGCCCTGCAGTTACAGAAAGTCAGGTGCCAAGGAAGCTGCATGTTTAAAATGTCACCTCCCCATTGAGTTATTGAAGTGGCTGGATGAGCCGTTTCTTCTGAATTAAACCACTAAGTTGACACCAAATTTCTGTCCAGAGTGACATGGCATGGGAGGATTTCAATTCATTTATGAGCCTGAGCTGTCTTTTTTGTTTTTTTTGGCTGCAATTTCAACTGCTGTGGTTCACTGCTTTAGAGATCGTAATATTTCAATACCAGCCACGGGTGTTGCGATGATGGATGTACAGTAACAAAGACTGCAGGAGAAATATCACCCTGTATTTTTATATGTATTTACCTCTAACTTAATAAATAAACAAAAAGGCACAACTAGTGCCATATTGCAAGCTTTACAAGTATATGCTTAAATAATACGAAGGCTCCTTAACCTTCCTTCCTCCAGTAGCTCTCCTGCCTCTGATCTCCAAAATGCTGTAGTCTGTCAGCTGAAAGCTTCTGTCTGAGACTTTATTTTCCCTGACTTCTGACTCTGATTTTCTGACAGTGCATAAATGATATGGTGACTGGCTTTCAAGAAAGTTTTTGAAAGGGACAAACACTATTGTGCATAGGTTATGTGAATAAAAATATTATAAGTGCTATAAAAATTAAGTGCTATAAACATGATGTTGGAAGAATAACTTCATCTTTTCCCTGTCATAGACATGCTTGCACTTTCTTACACACTTTGAGTACAAGAAAGTTTCATTGGTTTAGAAATTAGCCATCAGTCTCGTGATTTTCGAGTAGTTCCTGACATTTCCCAGCCCAGTATACAAAGCTTGGCTGCTTTCCATGTAATTAAAATGCAGAGTTATTGAAAGGATACTAGCATGTCTGCTGAGATTTATGATAAACCTTAGCAAGCATTTCAGCAAGGGTTTCAGTTTCAGAAAATCCCATCTCATTAGACAGAACAGTACTGAATTATGAAAAAGTATATACAAAATAAAAAGCTCTGTGGTTATTACAGTATTCTGGGCTGGCCCTAGGACTTTCTTGCCTTTTAATGAAGTTTCATGATGAGAGAATGTTGACCTTTGATTTTTTTTAATGTTTTGTATTATAGTTGCTAGTTCTAGTTTCAGTCTGTATTTTATGCAAAAAATTCTATTTGTTGTCATGGAACACTATGCCTTACAAGTTTCCCTCCTGGAAATGCCTATAAAACTAATTGAGAATATTCAAGGGTGTTAGTTTTGGAGAGGAGTCTGTTTAGCTGATTTCTGACTAACATGTATGGCCTAGCATGTTATAACAGAATGTTATGTAAATAAAGTCAGAGTAATAAGGAGTAAATTGTCTTTTTTTTAATAGCATAGTGGTTTAAAAGTTAAGAGTCAGAAGGTCAAGATATCTAAGACTGGCAGTCGTTACCTCTTCCCCATAACGTGCACGCTGAAGACAGGCTTGTTAGGAACATATTTATAAATATATGCATTTTGCTAGTGCATCCTTTTAAGGTCATAGTGAATCTTTTATTATATTTCATTTTGTGGAAACAAGTAAATGTATATATATATTTATTCAGGTACCCAGTAACGATACATCAAATACATATGATTTGCTTACTCTTCAAACTGAATATTTAGCCTTTTAAAAATTTAATAGTAAATCATTCAATCAGCAGAGCAGCTCTGAGTAGTTTAAGGAGCAAAACCATGACGCTGCTTTTTAAGGAATTATTTATTACAGTTTAACACAAACAAAAGTACTCTAAGTACCGTGATCTGTTCTTTCAATGGGGCTCTGCCTGTTTTATTAATGAGTTTCTACATTCTTCCTTATGCTAGGCAATTCTCTGTTACATTTTAAAATGGACATTATGTGCTAAAAGTTAAAAGTACACCTTATTAACTTATAGTTCACAAGTGGTACATTTTTATTCTTCTGTATTTCCTGAGCTTTGCTTATCATGATAGGAGCTCTTAATAATTGTAACGACTATTGCTTTTTTAAGAGTTGTTGCTCTTTAAGCCATTTTATCTCTTCCCAGCTGACTATCACAGCAGCGGCCACACTGTCATTAATGGCTGGAAGATCCACAACACAGCAAAGAACAAATGGTTTGTGTGCATGGCAAAAACCCCTGAAGAGAAGCAAGAATGGCTGGAAGCTATTTTGAAAGAACGAGAGAGAAGAAAAGGTAGGTTAATAAACTGCCTTGTGTTGCTTTGCCAGAAAGCCTTGCTGGTATTTTTTATGTTGAGATGAAAAGCAAAACCAGCTGCTCAGCCAACTTGTAGTGTCAGGTTCAGCTGAAGGTTTATGATTACCAGCTTGGAAAAAATAAATCAAACTTGTACTGGGAAAGGCATAATGGCTTGAATCGTGTATGCTGGTAGTGAAAGCTGTTCTGGAAATGGGCTGATGATTTAACCTACGATTTTACAGCTTATCTTCATCCAGTATAAATTGTAATAATTTCATTGAGGTCTTTGTAGTATTATGATTTGTGTTATATGAGGGGAAGTAAAACCAGCAAAAACTGTCCTAAATGCCTTGTGGGATTTGTATGTATAGATTCCCTTTTATGACTGGACATTTGAATCACTGACATGAGCAAGTTTTTGATGTTGGATCTCCATGCAGATGATCCACTAGGAAATGGTACAGAATATACCCACAACTCCATCCTTCATGTATTCTCCCCTACCCAAGAAAGTAAGAAATCACCATTCACAAACAACTATCTTTTTGAATAACTGAATTATGGTGGAAGAATACTTGGATGAAATATAATCTTGATCTCAAATGTGACCACAAATAACCTCATGCATTGAAGGTGAAACCAGCACAAAGTAGAACCAGGGAAAGATGACACATTGTCATCTTCTGGAGCTAATTTCATTTGCAAGCTAAAATATCCTAATCAATAACAATGTCTGGAGCCTTGGTATTGAAAGAAGATGTGACCTTGTAGTTAGATACGGGATTCTTTTTCTGGTTGGCTCAGATTTCCTGTGGCCTGTTTTAGCGGCCGTTGTTTTGTGCCCCTGTTGTAAATGGAAACTAACAATACTTCATCTGATCGTCTGAAGTTGAATACTGGATGTTTGTGGAACATCCCTGCTACAGGACCAGAGTTTTGACTAGGGTATCAGAGCACTGCCTAATGAACAGTACCAATGGGAATTAATAATAGAAAAGCTAAAAAGATGCTTTGGAGGACTAAAATATTGACAGTTTAAAATGAGAAATGAAAAATCAATGTGCTAGCAATGGTTTCAAATTAAACAAAACCCAGGTTTGTCTGCTTCTGTGTAGGGCCTTGTCTGAACCTGGCTACAAAGATTTTTACCAAATCTCACTTCATTCTTAAATTTCTTGGCTCTCTTGACTCTTGATACCTTTAGGTAGGAAATAGAAAAAGTGGGAGTAGTTTATGTTGATGTATTCTTACCACTTCACACTACTCTATTGAGCATTTGGTAGCAGAGGTGAGTTTGAGGTAAACCTTGCCAAGCTTGAGGTCTGAGCTGACCTTCCCAAAGTCAAGCCAGGACCTAGGATTTTATCATCCTGTGACTTGGGGAATTGTTTAAATTCTGGTGTTTGCAGTGGGTTTGCCATCGAGGAGACAACCGCGAAAGAGGAAAAGGGCAGAGCAGGAGAAGATTTGGTACAAACTTAGACTCAGTTTGGAACGCAGTGTTTTCAAAAGTATTCTTGAATATCTCAGTTTGTCTGTCAACTTATAAATTTATCCATCTCTGTGTTAATACCTCTTGTAATGCAGGATGTATTAACTTAAAATTGCATGCAGGTTGCCAAATGACTCGGGAATTAAACAGCTATTTTTTTAGAATTCAAATACTCTGAATGTAGATATAAACACTTTCTCATTCACTGTGAACATACAGATGCTTTAATTATATATTTACTTAATGAGACAAGGAGCCTTTTCGTGTGTGTATATATATCTACGTAGGCAATTACACTGAAGTCTGAGTGACTGCACATGCGAGAACTGTGTTTTATCTCCTTTGCAAGTCCGAGACCAACTCAATTAAATGCACAGACTTGCCAGATCTGTTGGGCTGGGAGTGAGGCTCGTGTGAGTGACTCCGGATTGCAGTGAGCTGCAGACCAGGGAAATGCAGCATGTGGAGCAGGAGCCAGACAGGGAAACCCAGCTCGAGTGTGCTGTGTAGCTGGGGCTTGCTGGGCCATTCATATTGGGAGACCCTGCGATTCAGAGAACTTAGGGAAGCCCAACCTACACTTTCATTTGGAATCCGTAGAGCAAAAGGAGAGCAAAAGGGAGAGAATGCACTAAATGACGTACTTCAGCAGAGATTTCAGCAGTTGTAATTGAAGTATCATCTGGGACCACTTAATAGATTGTTTTTTCCTGCTAGGAGAAATCAAGCTGAATTGGAAACTTTTTGCTCGGAAGTCTTTTGGGGGGCTTTCCTGTAACCACCTGAGACATTCAGCAAGTTAGCAATTTTTTTAAAAGGTGGTAATCTTTAAGGCTGAGGATGCTGTGATGGCCTGATGCGGTCAATACAAATAAAAAACGTTAACATCCAGTAAGCTCCAAAAGCAGTATTTTGGTTAAGTTTTCCTTTCTTGGAAATAAATTGGGTTTTAGCTGTTTGTGTGGCATCACCACTATCAGGTTCAGAGAGACACTCTGATATCAGTTTCCAATACCATTGTTAGCTTTTTCTCATGACAAGTACATTTTTTGTGGCTATTTTTTCAGAATTAAAGAAGTGGCAGACTATTACTCAGATCTATTATGTACAGTTATAATTTTAAAAATGTGAAAATCTGAACAGAAACAGAGAACACATACATAAGACATCCCAGAAATGTGTGATTTGTCCAGACTTAATAATTGCCTATGGAGAAAGTGCATGGGATGTGAAGGTCTGTGGTATTCCTTGGAAGCACAAGCTTCTGTGAGTAGCAAATAGGATGCATAATTCAACAGAAACTGGTTTTCATCATCTATTATTCAGAAAACATAATGATCTTATCAAGAAGAGAAATGGGAAAAAATAGATCAATAATAAATACTGAACTAAAACCCTTGATAGTTGTCAGTTGTTGAGAATGTTCTGAAGCAAATAAAATGAGATTGTGTAGATGCTTTCGTGGAAAGGGGGTGAATCAATCTTTTGTGAAACTAACAAATGTATAACAGATAACTTGTCCATTTTTATTACCACATGGTAAGAAAAAAATGAAGGCACTTTTCTTTTAAACTTGTGAAAGACATGACTACTTGCTTGCAAATGTTCATATACTGAAATTTGAAAATCAGTGTTAGCATTTATTACTGCAGTATCAATGGTGATGTCAGTACAGATGTACATTTTCAGCAACAATTTAACTTCACTATGAGGAAATTATAGATAAAATTTGATTATGTTTTATGAATCTTGGATGTTCACAGACGAATCTTGATTTTGAAAAAAATAATGGAAAACAATTGCTTTACTATTTTTGTATGTAAAATACCAATACTGCATCTCCCTTTTGGGAAAGATATTGAAATATAATGGCAATATCACTTCATAAAATTTTAATGCATTTTTGGCAGGTTTAAAATTGGGCATGGAACAGGACACCTGGGTGATGATCTCTGAGCAAGGAGAAAGACTTTACAAAATGATGTGCAAACAAGGGAATCTCATCAAAGACAGGAAGAGGAAATTAACCACTTTCCCCAAATGCTTTCTTGGAAGGTATTATGTGCATTTTATAGCATAAATTTTAACCAGCTAAAAACACATTTTAAATCTTCTTTGGGATTCTGTGGAAACCACGCTTTATTTGTAATGTCTGCTAGGCCTATTTGCCTCCCAGAATTTAGCCAAAATGGAAATTGATCTGCCTGAAATTTATGGATGTGTACTCATATTCCAAAGTAGCTTTTTAAAGGAACAAGACTGCAAAGACATGTTGCAAATATGAAAATGAATTAAATAGTTTCTTTAAAGAAATAATTCCCAACTTGCTTAATGCGTTTTTGTCTCTGAAATGCCTAGTTTAGGGTTTTGCTTTATTCCACTTAAAAAATCTGTCTCTAAAACTGTTTCCATCCTCCTCTTGCCTGAATGTCTGGTCCAGAGTTACAAAATGCAGGTTACATGTTTAAAAATTGTCAGGAGAATCTTCAGAATGTCATACTATACCTATGGCTTAGGAAGACTAAATGCAAGAGGAGGAGAAGGTAGTAAGTGCCCCAGGATGTGGTTTGTCCTCTTGGCTGTCAGGGCTCACACTGCTGACTCCTATTCAGCTGCTGTTGACCAGCACCCCCACATCCCTTTGTGCAGGGCTGCTCCCTAGGTACTCCTCTCCCAGTTTATACTTGTGCCCAGTGTTACTCCATCCCAGATGCAGAATCTGGGATTTGGACTTGTTAAATTTCATGCCATTGATGATTACCCAATGCTCAAATCTATCTAGATCATTCTGCAAGACCTCTTGTCCCTGAGGAGAGTCATCAGCACCTCCCAGTTTGGTATCATCAGCAAACTTGCTAATGGTGCACCATGTGCAAAGGTGAAACTTCTAAACAAAAAAGGCAAGACATCTCAAGGGAAACCATATGTGTTTATGTTGAAATAATTAGAAAGTTTAAATGAGTGGGTTTTTTAAAGGTGATATGGCATTCTGAAGATCGCTAGGCTTAAGAATCACTTACTAGGCTAGTAAGAAACACAAGTAACTAAGAGGGAAATGTAGTAGATATGGTGGTACATCTAAATGTTTTTTGTGTGTGTGTCTGTTTTTAATACAGTGAATTTGTGTCCTGGTTGTTGGAAATCGGAGAGATACACAAATCTGAAGAAGGTGTTCATCTTGGCCAAGCTTTATTAGAGAATGGTATTATCCATCATGGTAAATATAATCAGTTTTACCTTACTTGTTTTCAAGGTAATTGTTGTAATTAGAATGACCTTAATTTTGTTTGACAATGCAAGACAGCTTGTTGAATCTGCATTGTATCTTTGCATGGACCTCATGGGGCCATTGTCCCTGCCTAGCAGATTTACTGAGAGAGGCTCCATTGATTTAATCAGATTACATCTATGCTGTTGGCATCATGACATTGCAAGCAGGCACCTAGAGAAATGTTGCTATTCTCTTGTAAGCAAAAATAAATTCTGGGGGAACAGAGAACCACAGACTGCTTTTAAGGATTTAAACCTTTTATTAAGGCCAGGCTTTTTCAGGCATACATGTTTAACTAAGAATTGTAGAAGAGAGCGAGCCACAGTTGACTGTTGATAAGTGTGCTTACTCATTTGTTAGGTATTACAAGTGGAACTGGGAGAATCCAACCTAGAACACAACAGTTTAATATTTTGAAATTTAAGACCTTATTTTTCACTGCATTCTGTAGTTACTAACATTGATCTTTTCATGCTGAAACTTTCAGTCAACTGTGTTTAGTTCATTCTGGAGAGAAGTATCACTGAAATGATTTTTAAGCCAATAAGAAGGTTTGATTTCTGGAGATAGTTTGCATTGGCAGCTTTTTTCTTTTACCAGAGCAGGTCCTCGACTCTGTCCCTTTTACAAGGTATAGGCCAACAGGACCATACAAATAAACTGGAGAAATTTCTGGTTTTGAAGGCATATTTGGCTTACAATAGCTACAGTCCCTTAAAAAAAATAGTGAAACAGTTGTGAAGTTAGCTTCAGTTCCAGCATAGATCCAGGGTGTAAATTTAGATGGAATTATTGATAATATACATTTAAAAACTTACTTAGGTAGTTCAGTCAGTAGTGAATTTAATACATAATTTCTTTGCCACTAATAATAAGTTCTTTGCCACTATGTTTTCAGTGTCCTTGTCTGGAAAGAAAGCTAGGGTAACAGGGTGCCACTTAGCTGTGTGCATTTGAAACATGCACAGATTAGGAGGAAAAACATTATACGTCAGTAGTCATGTAGTCTTTAATTCTTTAATGGCAGTCTACATGATTTTCCTCCACCATCATTCAAATGTCAGATGCTATTATGTTTACTACACACACAGAATTGTTTTCAATGGAATGATTCTGTTGCCAAATATTCTTCTCCTGATCTTGTAGTTCATATCCCAAATACACTCGTAGACTTTCTCAATACAGAGTTAAATGAATATTGTGTAATTTCATGAGATAAAAGGGTAATTATATTAGAGCATAGAAATGTGAGCCAGACATGCTACTTTGTATAGTGGATCCAGCTGTGGTTCAGTGAAAATAGAATTCTTAAAATAAAGTTGAATGAACCATCTGTTTTCACAGAGGGAGCAAGGGAGAAAGAAAGTTTGGCTGTTATTCACATTGCAAATGTTGTAGAGGGCTTTGTTAGACTTTGCATATTCACTGTGTCGGACATTATTTCACTTTATTCTAGCAATGCCAGACCCATGTTGTGATGGGCATTGTTGTGCTTCCTGCTGTGTGAACTCTTGCAAGCACAAAAGTTATGGTTTTCCTTTTTTCTTTCTTTCTTCCATTTTGCAAAATGGAAAAATGTGTTTATATGTTGCTGTTTTAAATCCATCCAGTGTAATTCTCTAATACATGGAATGACTTACATCAACCAATAGGCTGAGATAGTTTGTCCAGTCACTTGCTGTTGATGATTAGAGATTGACACCTGCTCTCAAGGCAGTAACGAGCTTTGTGGTTACAAAAATAGTCTGAATATGTTTTAAAATCAATAGGTATTTATGTGGCTGTGCAGTATTCTGGGATGATATGCTGATCTGAGTCAAAATTACCCATGCAAAAAAAGATAAAGACCAGACCAGAATAAACCTGGATCAATTCCCTTTTCTAATGTGTGCCATATACATATCTATCTCAACACAAAGTGTAGGTACATTGTCAGAGGTAGTGTACAAAACAACTTGGAGTTCCTTATTTTAGTGATGATGCAGCGTTTTATCAGCTTTAAGTGTTTGAAACTCTGGCCTTACAAATATATACGTGAATCTATTTAAAAGGAAGGCTATAGAGAAAGCTAAATGTTTTAATAATTTTTTTAAGTTTTCCATGTTAGTATAGTAGCTGATAGATCGTCTGTCCTTCCTCGTGAGTAGAACAAGCCAAATCAGGTCTGTACCACAGAAAATAACCCTGGGTGGGGGGAGCCATTATTCCTTGATTTACAGCTTCTCTCAGAGCATTCCCTGGATAAATGTGCTATTTTACACAGTACTGTAGCTGGAAGCATCCTTGTCTGGTTTCCTCGCTTCCCAGAGCTTGGGGCTGCAAAGCCAGCGCGGTGCTTGTGCTCCACAGAGGGCAGAGCCTGCTCTGTTGCTTGTGGGCACGCAAGGATGGAGGAGTGCTTTGTGCTCCTGGTTCTCTCCCTGAGCATCTCTGTAACAGTGAGGAACAATTTGCTGTTAAGGAATACTGCCCAGGTGCTGTTGTTTTTCTGTTTTCTGTAGTTGATGGTTTTAAAAACTCTCAATGTATGCTAATCTAGTGTAATATATTTTGTCTCCAACAGTAGAGAATTATTTTTAATTGCAGAACTAGAAGGTTTTTTTTTTTTTTTTTTCTGAGTTAAATTGTCTCAATCAATTAAAATTCATTTAGATAGCTATACTAGGCATTGTATGTGAAAATTGTGTAGCCTACATTTGATGAATTGAGGAGCAATGATACGTAAAAGAGCTTAGGCGTTATTTTGGATAATCATCTTAGCGTGAACCATCAGTTCAAGGCAATTGGAATAGTGTCCTGGGCTTTACTGTTAGTAGATACATCAAATGCAGGCATAGAAGTTATTTTGCTCTTACACATGGCACTAGTGAAACCACTTAATATATGAAGTCCAGTTTTTATGTCCATGTATCAGATGATGTGTGGAGGTACTGAAGAGCTTGAAGGGGCATGAAAAATTATGCAGACAGAAGGCACCTTAATATACAAAGTTTATGGTGCCTAACTAAATTTTTTTGAAGAGAATAAGGGATGATGGTTCAGTCACTTGGGATAGGAAGGCACGTACAGAAGAATTACTTCACGCTGTCAGGTCTGCTACTCTGATTAATGAAGACATTACAGTAGCCTCCTTTATCAGTTAAGGACATGGAAATTTAGTTTCAAAATTAAAGCTTACATCTGCAAGCAAGCCAGTAATTAATACAAGATGGTTATCCTAGGATGGTGCTAATTCCTGGTGCTGTCCTCAGCCGTCAAATGAATCAGGTGTTTTTCAGAAAGAGTTGCTGTAGTACCATTGCCAGAAATTTTATATCATGCGATGTGACTGTTTAGACAAAACATTTGAAGTTGTGAGGCTGTCGTTAGAATCTTGTGAAATTCTGGAAATCCATGTTAAGATCCTTTCTCATAGCTCTTTGGGGAAATGATTATCGACACCTTTGTAATGATGGCCTCTCTTGCACTGAAGACCTTCAGCTGGATGTGTATAGGGGATGATTTTGCCTCTCCCTCTACTCCCCAGTGCAAGACTGGTCAGATGTGTTGTAGAGGGCTCATAACTTTGTTGATTCATCTGAGATTGGCCTCTGCAAGAATTAGAACAGAGAATAATGTGCGACGATAGTATGAATAGTTGCAAAAGAAGCTTAATTTGGCTATTTGGTCCACAAGCTTTTGAAAACTGCTAATGACTAGAACAGATTTAAGTGCTTTATTTTTCAGGCTGTTCCCTGCCTGTTTGCCTTTCTTACTCTTTGCCCTGTGACTTGAAATTGTTTGGTTTCTTCTGGACTACTTAAATATTGTGAGAAATATTGTCACTAGTGACACAAAGGAGAGCAGATGATCTAATTTGGCTTCCTGCCCTCCCTATCTGAAATCTACGTATTGCTGTTATTAGAAGAAATGATGCTGATCCTCTTCTCTCCTGTCGACTTCTTCAGAAATTCACCTATTTTTATTATTTTTTTTTAATTCAGTTACAGATAAGCACCAATTTAAACCCGAACACATGCTGTACAGATTCCGATATGACGATGGAACATACTACCCCAGAAATGAGATGCAGGATGTGATCTCTAAGGTACGGAATGGAATAGTTGCTGTTGTTAGGGAGAACATATCACAGATGGAGATTGCTTGAAAAATAATGTAAAGAATTATGCTAGGATAAATAATTTCTCATTACACTTGCTTATCTCTATATTTAAGTTACTCAAGTTCAGTTTTCCATTTGTAAGGAAAGATTTTGGCTTGTTATATGTTTTAAATAAAAAAATTAAAGTTTGTTATTTTTTAGTTATTTTTGTTGTTAATGGTTTCATATGCAGGATGCATTCCCTGTGTTTCTGGGTGATTCTGAAGGATTCTGAAGCTGATGTTTCAGTCTAATGTATTTTTCAGTCCATTTTAATAGATATGAAGTTGTATGTAGAAAACTTTTTAATTTCATCTTAAATCTGAGTGTCTCTTAGTAATGCATTAACAAGGCAGTAGATCTGCAGTCATGTAGATTAAGCACAGATAGGTAGTGCTGTCCAACTACACTACTGAGCGTAACAAAATGATTGAACAAAGTTGCCTTTAAACTCCTTTATATTCAAACCTCTCATGATTTTGAGAAAATGTCAGAGCTGGGTATTCCATTACGGTACTATCCACTTTTCTGCACTCAGTTCTTAAGGTATATCTAGAATAACGTTCAGCGCCGAACTAACAGGCACAGCAAAGGAAGATGGAATCTAATTTGCTGCAGCTTATAATTGTCAGCCACAGTTCTTTCACATGTTAAAAACTTAATTATTTTTTGATAGTCTGCTAAGGAATACTAATGTGATATCTCGTTTTAAAATAACATATTCTGATAGTAGTTTCTTAAACTCCATCAAATATTTTATTTTTTGTTTTTAATTGAAAACATTTTGAATCTTTGAATCTTTTTGCTTTAAAAAAAAATATTAGTTGTAATTTCAATTTGTACCTGAAGTATTCATGCATGTAATCAAATGCAGTGGTTTTTACTTTAATTACTCACTTTGTGTGTAGAATAGCAACCAGTGACTGGGAAAACCTTAATACATGGAAACATTGCTTTATCTTTCAGGGTTGGTGTACTTTTCTTTGAAAGTACTGTACTTGCAGAATTTTTTTAGTGCTGCCTTAAAGTTCATCCTTTTTGCATGTGTCTCAGTGAAGCTTTGATTAGATTGGAAATGTTTTCTTTCGATAATTTCTTAATCAATATTGTTAGCTCGAAATATTAAGTCTTGGCACATGAAAATATGTAGAAATTTGAACAGACCTTTTTTACTATCCAAATGAAGGCATTTAGAACATATAGGCTTCCTTACTGCGTCCGTTCCTCTTATATTCTCAGTGGTGTGAACATGTTGTTAACTAACCTCATCTTTCTCTGTAACAGGGTGTACGACTGTACTGTCGCCTTCACAGTCTGTTTACCCCAGTAATTAGGTGAGTCCACTTGGGAAATCCATAAGGAGTCATTTGGAAGAAGTATATAATCTGAAGATGCTGTGTTTGAATGTAGGAACCTAATCCATCCTTTCAAGATTGGTCTCTTGGGAGTAATCAAACAAGATTGAAGGGCTATCATGACAAAAAGCATAACTGAATCATTAAATGATTGCAAACTCCATTCAATATGACCTTTTTTAACAGAATTTTAGAGCCTTCTAGGTTCTGATGGATATGCCTGTATGCTTACTGTATGTATTAATACACTCCATTACCTGATCTGGAGAATCCCAGCTTTAACAAAACAACTGACTTTTTACTCCAGTGACACTATCGCTCAAGTAAGATCTGGTCAGCCTCCTTTCTGTCCACACTGAAAGGGTCAACTTGCTTTTTTACTCCAGAGGCAACTTCTGAACTGTTAAAAAATGTTTCATTCCTTGCACTAACTTGTTTATAAAATACACTTTTTTTTTTTTTTCCTGTTAGGCTCTTTTGAGGTTTTGTTTGATTTTTTTTTAAATTTTAATTTTTTTTTTTATTTAAAAAGGGATAAAGATTATCACTTGAGAACCTACAAATCTGTTGTCATGGCTAACAAACTCATAGACTGGTTGATTGCACAGGCAAGTATAAACCTTCAGATTTATGTCCATTTTGCATTTTAGTTCTAATTTGAAAAGTAGTGATGTATTAAGCAGAATAACATGGAAACACTTTGTGTAAGGGTTATTAGAACAGCGTGTGTGAGTGTAATCTTCTTAAAGTAAGAGAAATCAGCCGTCAGCAGCCATGCTGTTCATGCCTTTTGTGCTTATCTTCTTTATTTGCAGTTGAACTTTAAATGTGTTAATGGGACTTAGCTTTGTGATTCAACATGTAATATTATTTATGGCTTAAAATGAAATGGATGGGCTCTGAAAAACTCCTACTGACTAGATGGATAAAAGTCAGTACTAATTTGTTGTCATCAGTTCTGTGTTATTTTAGCGGGACTAGGAACAAGAACGGGGTATCCTATTCACTCAGTCACCATGCACCAGTTCTATAAAATGAACGTTAAAACCTTGGACACTTTCAGATTCTATTATGTTCAGTGTTACTAAAATGTTTACGTATTTATTTGTAACTATAAAGAGGTATTACTACATAAAGGTCCCTTCCAACCCAGACTGTTCTATGGTTCTATGATAAACATGTATATACTGTTTTATGTGTATGCTATAAGTGCATATATAAAGATGGCGGTGGTAAATATACAATCATTGCTGCACCTGTGAGGTTATGCCATTATGCACAGAATCCATTTTGCTGCTATATTGAAAAATATTTTTAAAAAATATGGTATGTTTTAACAGGGGGATTGCCGGACGAGGGAGGAAGCGATGATATTTGGTGTAGCTCTTTGTGATAATGGGTTTATGCACCATGGTAAGTAAATACATTCTGTACAAACTATGCTTACCTTTTATTTAATGCTGTCTACATACTTGGAAGGAAATGCACGGGCTGGTAAAGATACTACAGAAGGGATAGGAAGTCATTTCACTGTATTGCTGAAGAGACCTGCGCTACAGTCTTCAAGAAAAAATAGCTCTTGTATGCTCTGAATGCGTTTTCAGTTGATTTTATAGCAGGTACGGAAGAATTCAGTTTCTAAAAGATTTAGGGGAGGCAGTTTTATTAGACACTTTGAAAGAGATTTCTTAAGTAGGTAATACATGTTTGCACAGATGAGACTTTAAAAAATTAGGAAATATGTAGAAAAGAAGTGAGACATTTTGGAGGAAGTGAATAAAGTATGGAGCACAACTTTAGAAAAGTGATGTGATGACAATAGGAGAAAATGGATTGTAGAAAAATGAGAAAATCATAAGGACAGTGGCAAACAAAGAAGAAAGGAGAGATATGTGCAGTACCAAAAATGGGGTGAACAAGGTCACTCTTAATACCATCAGAGGGAAGATTTCAGTGAAAGCGTTGAAGCAGTAGGTCATTTGCTGAAATGAAAAGAGGAAGAAATGGTTTTCTCACCAACTTGTATAGAGAAAGAAGGAGAATTAACTTCCTCTCCGGCACTCTTTGTTCTTTTTCTTTTGACTTTTGAACATGCAAACTTCATCCGTCTGCCAGTTTCGTCCACATCCCACCAAACCAATTTCTAATACTGAACTTGGCATGCTTCACCAGCTGGGGGGTGCCAGAACTTGGTGGTGAGCATCTCCAGCAGCTGTCCAACAGAACTTTTCAAAATAATCTTTAAAAATATTTTTAGGAAAAATCCCTGTGTTTGGAATTTTTACTAGAACCGTTTCAGGCTAATGTGTCTTCCTCAGCTTGGTGGAATCCAGATGTTGTAGTTGAAGATGAGCTCAGTGATACCTGTTTGTAATAGATCCAAATAAAAATCCTTGTTTATGTTAAAAATTAAGATTTACGTAGGTTCACACACAAAGACAGTTTGCTAGCATTCAATATGTGTACGCACGTTCAGTGTTTTATGTTTCATGAAAGATATTCAGAAGTTTAAAAGAAAAGAAAAAGGATTAATATGTGTGGTTTTGTATCATATAGTGTTAGAGAAAAGTGAATTTAAGGATGAACCACTGCTGTTCCGTTTCTATGCGGATGAAGAAATGGAAGGGTCAAATATGAAGCACAGACTCATGAAACATGATCTGAAAGTTGTGGAAAATGTCATAGCCAAATCATTACTGGTGAGTGAAACTCAATGATTGTCTGCTTTGAGTAAAAAAATTGGTTGTAGTGACAATAAATTAGCACTACGTATTGTTATTTAATAATGGGGATTTACTTTAGCTCGTCCTAATGCCTTTCTGAACAATATTTTTAACAATTTTATTTTTCAGATTAAATCTAATGAGGGCACCTATGGTTTTGGTTTAGAAGATAAAAATAAGGTGCCAATTATTAAAGTGGTGGAAAAAGGATCAAATGCTGAGGTATCAAGTATAATAAATTATCTTCCCTGTTTTATTCACTTGATCACAAGTCTATGTGTTGTACATCAGCTAGGAAAATCTATAGTAGTAGAAGGTAACAATGACAACTTTCCAAGAAAGCTGTGATTATGAATATTTTTCTTTTTTTTTTTTTTTTTTTTTTTTTTTTTTTTCCAATGTTGCTCTCACCATTATAAATTTCTGCTCAGGTAAATTGTTATACTGAGTGGTGATACAAAATTTATCATTTTATTTTTATACAGTTTATATTATTCCAGTGGAATAAACATTTTTGGTAGAACATGAAATCAATAAATCTAGTCTATGAGTTGCACTTGATATATTTCATAATAAAGGATGTATCAAGCTTTGGGTGAACTCTAGAATTTAGGAATCTGAATGAATAAATTACAGCCTTTCCATTTGTTAGTATTGCTCTAGATACTCTTTGGGTAAATTCATGTTCTGCTGAACTGCATGGGAGTCTCTATACGTGTGAACATAAAGTATGAGTCTGTTCCACAAGAGAAGTAATTTAGACCTAGATTTCAAGCCTTTGTAAATCTCATGGTGGAATAGAAATTTAAGATAAAAATAAATACAGCGAATCAATAATATAATACAGCCACAGAGCTGTGTCAAGGGTGATTTCTGGCAGTCAGGTTCTACCATCACCTCAGATGGTGCTAAGGCTTACCCTGTGCCCTGAGCCACTCTGTGTACTCCTGCCATCCAACTGCTTACAGTTCCTTTCATGTTAGACCAGAGTTTAAAAACTGTTTCCAGTTTGGCTTGCCATACCTTTGGCTCAAAGGCCATGAAACATTTAAGGATATTGATTTGTTCTGGCACTTAATAAATGCTCACTTACTAAAATATCAATCATTGATCCTTACGAAAAAAGGCTTTACTTTTTTTGAAGATTGATGGATGGACAAACTAGGTAACGTCATAAAAAAATAAATGGGCCCAGTGAAAACTGTGTTAAATATTCCAAATATTAACTGATATTGTAGCACTGTCATAAAATCTTGATTAAGACTAAGTCTTATATTTATGTCTCATCAGAATGAGTGTTTATTGTACCTTCACGTCAATTTAACCAGTTCTAGAAACATTTTGTGGTGTAAGTCTTTCATGCGTGATCTGTGAAGGAGACGTGAAGAATGTAAAGGAAGCGTGCGTGTCATTATTCCTACTGAGGTGTCATTATTCCTACTGCGTGCTAGCAGAAGAAAATATAACGTTAGTGATTCTAAAAGGCAAACATACACACAACTGTTACTGTTTTCTAGATGGCAGGCTTGGAAGTTGGGAAAAAAATCTTTGCCATTAACGGTGACCTGGTTTTTCTGCGCCCCTTCAGTGAAGTGGATTGTTTCCTGAAAGCGTGTTTGAACAGCAGAAAGCCCCTGCGGGTTCTTGTGAGCACTAAGCCACGGGAGTAAGTTGTTGTGCCTTTGGGGGAATTCTTACAAACTACAGTTGAAGTGAATTTTAAAAGACCAGTGGAACTTCAGACAGCACTGCTTTAAAGTTACTTTAAATGCTGTATCTAATCTGACTTTGTAAATTCAAGCCATTTGGTCTGCTTTGAATTTGTTTTATTACATTTGTCAAGTCAGTAAAAGCGCTTTAGACCATCAGCTCTGCCACTCTAACTACATGCAGGAACTGCAAGTGTAAATGAAATTTCCTTGACTATGTGAATAGTTTTGACCACTTATCTCTCACAGTGTTTACTAAACAAGTTGCTCTGCCTGGGACTTAGTTGCTGGTCTGGCAGAAGTCAGACTCTGTGATCTAATGGGCCACTTCAGCCTGTGTGCTGGTTGTGTAAACAGCAGGAGCAAGTAAAGAGCTCCCCATCTTTATCTAACAGATGCATTTCTGTACACAGGTTTGACCTTTCCTACCTGAATGCATTTTTTGTTAGGTGAAATAAATAAAAAGTGAGGCCTACTGGCTGGGTTCAGTAAGTATGTAAATGGGCATAGGTCTATTAATAAAGGTAGTGCAGTTGTTACTAGTTTGTACATACTGAAGAAAGAAGGGAGTGAGAAACAGTGGTCAGGAGTAATTCTAACAAAATTTTGTAGGGTAAGGAGGAGCCACCCTGTGTTACCAGCAAGGACACATGGGGTGCCTTGGGAATGGCTCTGGTTCAACGCTAGAATGACAACCTATTTTTCCTCTTAATAAGCAAAGGTGTGTTGAGAAATACAATGGCACCCGGAAATGGGAGAAGAGTAAAGAAAGAAAAATGGCATAAAGTTCATCATCTGGACTGATACTCCAAAAAACCCCCCCAAACAAGCAAAAACAACAACAACAAACCCCCACACCAGTAGATATTAATGTTGTAGCAAACATAAAAACCATATCTTGGCCTTTCTTTAGTATAGATCTTGGTTTAATTTCTGATAGAACTTGCCAGTGAAAATGTGGGTGAATTTCAAGGTTGATGGAGATGATCTCGTGAATGAGGAGTTCCGAGGAGCTGAAGAGTTCTTTTCTCAGTGCTGCCTGCTTTTTGTCAGGAGCTGCTGCTAGCACAGCTGTGTTGGCAGAAGAGACAGGTCTTAGCCTAATTCTTAGCCTAAACGGCCAGTGATGGTCTTCCATAGCTCATTAGCATGTTCACAAAGGATTTTCAGAATGAAACCATGTGGATAGTATCAACCTTAGTTTATATGTAAGTGTAGTATATAATGCTATAATTATGAAATATTTCACATGAAAATTTATTTATCTCAATAATGTTCTAATATTTAAAAAAAATTATATGCTTCAATGGGTTTTGGATCTCCCCTCACTGATAGTAGTCATCAAATGCTGAACATTATGTATACCAGAAAAAAATGACAGTACAAGAAATGATGCAATGATGTTATTCAAAACTAGCTGTGAATCAAGTTTATTACAGTCCAAATGTATTTAAAAATCGGTTTTCAGCATCGATTTGGGGTTTTTTTCTGCTTTTGCACTGGCAAATGGAGTTCAGGGCAAAGATCCCTCAACTAATAACGGAGCTGTCTCTGGAAGTAAAGGCTACAAAGTTAAATCAGCGCACTGTTATGCACGACCTGACTAGCTCTGATAAGAGCTATGCTTTATCTGGAATCCGAGCTGATATCATGTGGGCATGCTTGCTTACTTTGGGTGAGCTCAGGGCTTCATTTTTAGGAACAGATGTGAATTTTGATTCTCAGAACTGTGTTTTTGTTGGTCATGTTTGTCAGTTGGTTTATTACTGTCGCACTTAGACCAAATGAGAGCATAGCACAATGTGCTCACAAGTTAATGAACAGTAGTAGGTGATTCTTGCTTTACAAACCTCAATACTTTGCAGTATTTCTGAGCAGCTATGCAACAAAATATTTTTTCAATAACACTCACCAAGCAGGCACTTAAATCAGGGGTGTTAAAATAATTTTCACCGGGGGCCACATCAGCCTTGCGGTTGCCTTCAAAGGGTCAAATGTAATTTTAGGACTGTGTAAATGTAGGAATAGTTACCTACTTGCCTTTGAAGGCAACTGTGAGGCTGATGTGGCCTCCAGTGAAAATGAGTTTGATACCCTGACTTAGATGTTAACAAATTGTAATACGGATCTAGTCTCTGCAGTCTTCAGCAGCTCATCTGACCAGGCCTGCTGTGCTCTGTGGTCCCCAGCCTCTGTCCTCTTGGCTGAGACACCAGCTGCCTTCCCAGGGCTTTCAGTGATGCTGTGCTGTGGCAACTTACCCAAATCACAGTCCCTTTGGGAGGAATTTTAAAGCTATGGTGATGCTTTGGTCATAAATGGCATATTGAATCTCCCTGCAAATAAGTATTGACTTCCTCTGATTGGTTTTGGTACCTCAGCTTGCTGCTCTTCTTGATGTCAGTGGTGTAGAATATCTGGAATATGAATGGTGCTGTATCTGAAACTGCGAACTGGATCAAAGTGTGGACTCTTTAACACCTTTGTGAGCTATTATTGCTGTCCACTTTTACCTTGAATAACAAAATGCTACCTTTTGCTCCATTCATATTGAATCTTTGCTTGTATCAGGACAGTGAAGATTCCTGACTCTGCAGATGGACTTGGATTCCAGATTCGGGGTTTTGGGCCATCAGTCGTCCATGCTGTTGGGAGAGGTAAGCCGTAAGAGCTGTAGTGGTAAATATACACTTAATACCAAAAAGGCATGGCTGGGATAAATCAAAATTAGGTCCAGTGATTCAGCTCAGATCCCCCCCCCTCCAATAACAAGCAATGAAATAAAATGAAATAAGGTTAAGGCCATGCATTCTTCACAGACTGAGGAATAGCTGATGGATGCAAAATCACCTTCTCCCTGAGCGTTAATTTGTTAGGTGGCCATATGGTTCTGCAATGTTCTGAAAACGTTTTACAGAGAATGTACTTTTCACAAATCTTCTCAACGGTGCTAGTGACCCAGTCTGTCTTAGTAATTGCAGATGTTCCCTCTAAATACTCTTTTGTCTGTTTCGTGATGTGATTGTCAAATGCGTGCCATCCATAACTCACTATGTTCTTGACTGGTGCACCAGCGATAAAAGAAGTTGAAGCATTCTTTGTTGCTGTTGCATGTTGTTCATGGTAGAGCAAACTGACACTGTATTTTCAGCTATTGTGTGGCAGTTGTGTCCTTTTTACCCCCTCTTCCCTTTGTTGCTGAGGAATTTAGAGAGAACAGAACTGCAAAGCAGCCATATTGGGACAGAGCTCGATTACTTCTTTTTCTAGCCTGTGGTGCCAGAAATTAGATTTTCAAGAGAAAGTCTAATAAACTACAGACTGTTGAGCTGATATGATAATTATTTCTGCACCTGGATCTCAATTCAACTGCCTATCCTTATTCATTAAGCACATACTTTATTCCAATTAGCCTCAACAGTGTGTAAGTGCTTGCATGTGTGGTTTACTAAACCTGAGAGATATTAAGCATATGCTTAAATACTTTGCTAAATTGACCTTGGATTTTTTGGAGAGAGGGTTGTTTTTTTTTTGGTTGAGAGAAATTTAATGAGGCCTATTTAAATGGATTTTAAAAATATTTTGCGGGGGGAGGATTGAAATAGCTGTACTGGTGTCATTTCCAAAGATTTTTTTGATATTAGATTTAAAATGCAGCTATCATCTAAGCTGATAGTACCAAAAATGAGGAAATCCATGTCTATTCTTTTAAGTTATTTCCTTGTCAGATATGCTCAGCTGACAAGTCATGATGTAGTTTTTCTCTTTGTCAGCCCTGCAAATTCAGTGTGGCCTTTCTTGCATAGCGGCTGGCGTCTGAACCTCAGCCTTGCAGTCTCCAGGCAATACATTTTGACTTCCCTGGCACCTTTGTGGCAGTATCAAGAGAGACATGAAGGAGGTGAATGTTCAGGTAGCTGGAACTAAGGTCATACTCCAGCAGGCTGTCTTTCAGCAGTAGGCTTGAGTCACATTGAAAAGACTTGAAGACAGCTGCTATTTTTGCAGTACCTATTCAGTGGACGGAAGATTTTCCCAAGGTGGTTATTTCATTGTGAAGATAAATTCACCGAACCATATATTTTACGTTGCTCAAAGGGAATGTTTTGTTTTTCCCAAAAAAAATAATTAAATTTGAGATATCCTACTTCATTATCCTCTGATTAAAGCTGTAAGGCACTCCGCTGTAATTGAGTTGGTAAAAAATATTAAAATAAGAAACAAGATCCTTGGAAATGTCTTTGCGTTTGGATATTTCACTTAATGTTTAACAAGAAATTCTAGTATGTTCTGCTTTGTATGTAAGACAGAGACACCTGAAGTAGTAAAGAAACTCATAATCTTGGAGCATATAAAAGAATTTGAAGTAGAAGTGGTCTAAGTTACAATTAGTGAGTTTCAAGCTAGGGCTTTTTTTATCCTTTTAAAATCCTTTAGGACATATTTTCCACATTTTCATATCAATAATCAATGTTGGTCTTATGAAACAGCCTTTTGAAAGTAGTCTGGTCCCTTTTCATGAAATTGTCTGCTGGGGAAGACTATTTTTTATGGAGTCCACCTGAGTGCAGAAGCACCCTGTGATCTGGGGAAGTATGCAGGAATCAGTGGGAGCAGATTCTGATTTAAAAAATGAGGCCTTTGGACTGTAAGTTTTAAAGGAGATGTTCAGGAAATGAAGTCGGTTAACTAAGTTTGTTTTGTTTTGTTTTTTAATAGGAACAGTAGCAGCTGCAGCAGGTCTCCACCCTGGCCAGTGCATAATCAAAGTGAATGGTATTAATGTCAGCAAAGAGACTCATGCAAGTGTTATTGCGCATGTCACGGCATGCAGGAAGTACAGGCGGCCAATGCAGGTGCGTCTCAACCTTGTACCCTTACAGATTTTATTTAAAATTTTTTTTTGGTCAGAGCAAACACTGTGTTGTGTATCTCTGTCCACATATCTGTTGTGTTTGAGTGGGATGAGGGGAAATGAGTGGTGAATAAAAGAGCAGGGAAACCAGTTGAATTAGAAAAGCTGAAGATTGCTCAATATTTTGCTCATGATCAAGGTCTGTTTAATTTCTGCACTGAAGTACATCTAGGCTTGCAGCAATTTTTTTTGCATATGCAACATTGGAAAGATTATTTTGAATGCTTCTGCAGTTCTGTGCAGAAGGCATTCTGAGGTGTATTCCCATCATGATGGAGAGTGATTTACAGAGCTCACTGCCTGCTCAGCAACAGGAAAGTGCAATGCAAAAAGCTCAACTTCTTCCACAATTTTGTAACACTTCAGCACATAGAGAGCACAATGCACATACTCCATCCATAAAAGTCTCTGTGTTCCCATTGCATTCCAATCTTGGGAATAAACATACATTGAGGGACTCAGAATTTCCCTTTTTTTAGTGTAAGCATGCAGTTGTTATTACCTTTTTCACATTAGTTTAGGAGAAAATCTTAAGTTTCCAAGACACAAATTTAAGGAAGAAAACCAAAACCAGCTGGATTCTATAATGTAATTTTTCCAAGTCCCTGCAAATTTTTCATAAACTGTGAACCAGTATAATTAATTAACTTCACAAACACTTCCAGTGCATGTTAATTGAGAAGAAAAATCCAATTAAAATCAAGAGTGAAATCCTTCTCCCACACCTACTGCATAGATATGAGATAAGAATTACAAGTAAACGGTAGTTGGAACTGTGTCATGCAAGTACAGTCTTTATGAAAATGTTTGTCCGGATGTTTGTGTTTAAACTCTGATACAGAATTGAAGTTGTTACATAGCACATCAAGATCAAGCTCGCCTATTCTTTAAAGGAAGATGAGCTCTAATAAAGAGAAGGTGCTGTGTTCACTAGTAGCAAAACTGCCTAGAATAAAAGATAAATTAATTTATTTACAGCAGATGTGTTCTCTGTGTGTAACTATGGAGTTCCTATAGAGATTAATGACATCCAAAGAGGATTGATTAATGTTGTCTGGCATGAATGCCTTGCTGTGCAAAATTACTGTGTGTTTGTTTGTTTTTTTAATCCACTTGTGTAATATGTTGGAGTCCATAACTGTTTTTTATTTCAATCTTAAAAAGTAGCTGATCATAATTCAGCAAATCATAACTAAAATCCCTCAGACAGACAAGTAAAACTTCATTTAGTATATAGTGCTATCAAATACTATGGGAGACCTGTCTAGACTGAAATAAGTGGCAGTATTCCCACTGGTGTCAAGGCAGCTAAAATTTCATTTCCTATTCAGAAATTTCAGTTTTTAATTATTTGGAAGATGACTATGGATTTCTCCTATTTTGTAACTACAGTGCATTAGCCTATCATTTAATTAACATGAATACTACAGGCTCCCCTGTGGTTGACAATTGCATAATTGAAAGGGGTCTTTTTATATTTCCTGCATGTTCCACTTCTCAGGGTGAGGAATCTTCCTGCTTGTCTGGAGAGTGAAGTTTCATTTCAGCTTCTTGCACTGTGAATAACTGTGTAACTTCTGTTGGACAATGTTTCTATTCTTTCTGTCCTGTCTGGATAAAGAAAATTGAAAGCAGATTTGACTTCTTGGAATTAAAATTTCTTTGCAGTGATGCTAACCATGATGTGACAGATTTATGCTTAGTTTGTGCCTCTGCAGTGCTTGTGGAGAACATCGCTCTAAATCATATTGTGTTACATCTTGTGTTAACTTTGAAAGAGGGGCTTCCAGTTTAAGTAGTTAGTCCTTCCATGAGGCCATGTTACATTTACATAATGGAGGAACCCTTTGACATAATGTAAATCTCCTATTAGAGATTGGCATGTCAGTCTTAATACTGGCATGCAGACCTGTGGGACTCCATCAACAAGCAGCAGGATTTTAGGTGTACCTGTGAAGAGGTGTGGGTTTCAGAAGCATTTCTGACTATCAGCTTGTGCACAGGTGTCCTCCAACAATTGACAGAGAGCTCTGAAAGTCAAGCTTCCTTATTAAAATATTTCAGTGCCTTTTGGGGAAAAGTAAGGCATAGACAAATCTAGAAAAACTAGAGAGAAGGAGTAGCTTAATCTTTCAAACATTCTGTCATCTATGATTAATGGGTTGAAGATAGCAGCTGGATGTTGTATATTAACAAAGCATAATCAGAGGTACTTGGCATTTTGTGTGAAAATTGTAATATTTAGCTTAAATGCTGGTATCCTTCCTTAACTTTGAATTGTTCCACAAACTTACTTTTAAAGTCTGTTGTCGAGGGTTAAGATTGCGGGGTGACAATAAAACCCTGGCAGATATATTGTTAACCCCCTCTCCCCTCCCCCACTTCCCCCTTTGCCCCTCCCTCTCCCCCCTTTCCACTCAGGGCAGGCGATCGGGAGGGAAAGAAGGACAGAGAGAAGAGAGTTGGAAAAAATTAAAGATGTTTTACTAATGCTACTCATAAGAATAGAGAAAATAATACAAAATATACAAAACCAATCTTGAAAGTCTCAGCAACTGCAGAGCTGGCACACAAAGTCCTGGATTAGACTCTGCAGCCAACCGGAGCTGGATTCAGTCTCTCACTAGACCTCAGTTCGCAGGGACGACTAGCAAGGTCCTCTCCTAATGTCGGCCATAAGCAGAAGCAACGAGATCCTCGTGATCTCCCACTTTTATATGAAGTATTCACGTGAATGGAATGTTATACACAGTTGGTCAGTTTCTTGGTCACCAGTTTCTCGTTGCCCCTCTCGCGAGATGTCCATCCATGCTTATCAATAAGTTCGCATTCCATTGCTAGGTTTACCAAAACATGTGTCTGGTTCTCCAGGAAAATGCAGTTAATATGAAGGCTTTAGCTGACAGGCAAATTCACTAAAAGAGAAACTTGTTTTTAACAAAACCAGGACATCTGTGAATTCAGATTGGTCATAATTGTGTCATTTATTCTACTGTAGCTGTTAGAGAGACAGTGATTAAATGACTGTCAAGCTTCTTTTGAAGTGTAAGGTGAAGTCTGGAGATGCCATACTTGACAGACCCTTCCACAAGGATGTGATGGGCATGTGGCTGAGTAAGTGAGGGGGGAGAACAAGATGTAAGGTGTACACGTGGCTTCTTCATAGGCTGTATGGCAAAGCCACGATTCCTGTCCTCACATGTCAGTCACATAAGATGCTGGACTTTTGGGACCTGTGATTCTTTCTTTTTTGAGGGTTTTGAAAATCAGTTTGATAGATGGAAAAACTTCTTGTAAAATAACTGTAGTCAAGGCAGATATAGGTAATGAAGGCTGCAGTGTATCTTCTTCTTGCCAGTGATGTGTAGGTGACAGATTAACTGGAGATACTGTGTCTTTGGTTGGTATTCCGTATTTGCCAGTAAATTTGTGGATGCACAGCAGATGGAGCAATGCAAAAATTGGTTGTCTTTGTTTTTTCACTCTTTCTTCTCCCAGATATTTTTCAAGGTACAGGTTGATTTGAAATGTCTTAAATTTTTTTTGGCAGAGACATGCAACTGAGAGATGTCATGCTGTCACAGATTTCATACTGTCTCGTGACAGTATACTCTGAAATAAAAAAAAATTAGTTAACAAAATGCTTCAGATGGTTTTAGACACAGCCAAAATTCTCCGTAGTTTTCAAAATATTATTTTCAACTTGGAGTTCAGAAGGCAATAATGCTGATAATAATCAGGGAATTCAAACATCTGTTTCATGTTTCATAGCAGTGAAATAAGTTGTTATCTATTGCCCTTGCAAAGCTTTTCCTAGCTGCCTTTTTTCTGTTGTTATTTAGCAAGATTCTATACAGTGGGTTTACAACAGCATTGAAAGTGCACAGGAAGATCTTCAGAAAACAACCACCAAGCCCTCTGGAGATGATGGAGGAGATGCCTTTGACTGCAAAGTGGAAGGTATATGATGCTTGTTTTGATTTTGTTGTTGCTCAGAACGTTGGTGTAGTAGCTAGGAAAATATAGGCAGTGGTTTTGTTTTCAGCAAGGAAATTGCAAGCAGACTGTAAGATGTGATTTACATAAGGAGTTGTTTTTTTATGTATTCTAAAGATATAAATTTAACATGCTGTTGTCTGAAAATTATTTTACTTCCCATTTTCAGAAAAAGCTGCTGTGTACACTTAAGGGAAAATCTGTTCAATTTTCATTCATAGAATAGATAATACTAGGAATTACCTGATTTATTTTCACCACTAGTAATAATTTAAGGCTAAATTAGATGTGTTAGTCACTACTGCATGAGAAATCAGCTATCCTTCAGATTATTTTCAGACAATTAACATTTAGATAAAGTTGCATTCATATGCATCATGGTGATTAAAGAGACACTTAACGTATTTATGTTCTCTGGGTAAATGCTGATATTGTGCTTTCATTTCTGAATGTTGACACTTTTCATGGTCATTTTATTCTAGTTTATTTAGAAGTTCTCAGTTTTCCTTTTTTTTTTTGTTGATTTTTATTTCTCTTGATTATAAACGAAATTGAATTTGTCCCCTTCAATAACTATTTGTAAAGAGAGACTACAGTGACTTGTCTGCTCATGCCTCTTCAGCAATCTAGTATTTTAGCATCCATAAACCTACTGGTGTTCTGATTATTAAGTCATTTGGCTGGTAGCTGCGGCTTTTGATGAGTGTTTTTTAAATAGAATGATTTGAAATACCTGTTTCTAGAACGTATGCCTTTGTCCTTTTCAGTTCAATGGCCAGCCCTCCTCAGCTGATTTGTGTTCTTTTCCTTATTCTAGAGGTAATTGACAAATTTAACACTATGGCAATAATTGATGGGAAGAAAGATCATGTGAGTTTGACTGTTGACAATGTTCATCTGGAGTATGGAGTAGTTTATGAGTATGACAGCACAGCTGGAATAAAGTGCCACGTGTTAGAGAAGATGATTGAACCAAAGGGATTTTTCAGCTTGACTGCAAAGGTATGAAGCAGTTTTTGTATGTACTAATTCTTACTATGCTTAATACCTGTGGAGCAACTTCTGTCTTTTGCTTATTCTTAGGATTATATGTATTTAATACCTTATATTGGGTCACCTTTATCCCTGTGGCATTTTGAAGGATGATTGTGTACTCAGGAGGCAAACAAAGTTATGGTGAGGTTATAAATTGAGCCTCTGAACTGAAAAGATGTTAAAGAATGTGAAAGTCTTCCATTCCTCCTGCCCCTCTCTCCTTTTTCTTAATTATTGAATAAAACTGGAAAGAAAGTCAAAGACTCACTGAAGTGTCATAACTTGGTGAAGGTAGGCTGTAGTTTCCAAAAGTTACTTAATCTCAGCATAACTGCGTGTACAACTTTCAAAATGTGAAAGGAGTAGTGCAACATTGGGCTTTTGTATGTCTGAAAGTTAAATAAACCTGTGCATATATTGGTGATATCACAGAGGAAGAAAAAAATACAAGTGCAACTTCAGAATTTACTTTGGAATTTTTATTTTGTGAATATTTCTAAATGGCAAAATCTGTGATTGCTCTAAAGGGGATGTGATTTTTTTTTATATCTATATTGGGTCATTGTTTGAGCCAAACTGACAAATAATGTAGTCATATAGCTTTTACTAAGTTTGTTTTTATCTTTTCACACACATATGCATGCTAACAAAGTACACTTAATAAAAGTATGAAAGCCTACATTTTGGGGAGTGCCTTGGTATCTGCACATTTCTTTTTCTGCTGATCTTCCATCAGAAGTATAAACTAAAGTACTGATCACTTACTGAAATTAATTAGGCATGGGCACCTGTTTCTTTTCCCTGACTTCACTTTGGAGCAGGTCAGGTTGACAGACATGGGAGTAACTTCATGCACCAACATGATGAGATTTGCTAGATCTGTTCTAGTCAGTGCTTCAGGTCATAGGCCTGAAAGATATTAATTCCTGTTGTAATCACAATTTCATGTAAAACGTTTAATGTATTGTTTTCTAATGGCTTATGAAACATTTTTCCATTGCTCTGTATGGAGTAGTTAAGTAAAGAAGTACTTTCAGCACACTGATTCTGGCCTTAAATAATGCAGTGTCATCACTCTTAGTGTTTAGGCTGGTTAAATAAATACTTAGAAATTATTAAAAAACAAGAAGGGAATGTAATGTGACTATGTTAGAATAATATAAAGTTTATATCAAGTGATAGTGGTCTAAATGGCTACAAAAGGTCCACTGGTAGAAAAAGAAGGTCCCTTAGCTCAAAGGTGATAGTACAAATTGTAGTGGTGTTTCATCAAATATAACTGTCTACAAATGGTTTTAAATACTCTAAACATAAACTTCTCTGTGCATTCAGTGGGGTCTTATCCTTCTCTCCATACGCTTCTTTCTTTGTTGTGTATTTATTGTTACTTTGCATTTTTAAACATCTGTAGTTTGCATCATATGTAGGAGGGGAGTGAAGTAATCCCAGACTGCTTTCCTGTATTGTGCAAATCTTTGTGCTAGTTGTTATGATGAGAAGGCATCCAAAGTTGTGCTGCAAAAGTTACTGGTTTTGAATGTACTTATTTTAATATACAGCTGCAAAAAACCTCACCTGAATTATTTTCATTTCTATTATTAATTAAACCTGACATAAAGGAAGCTTAGACGTACGACCAAAGAGACTGGGATGTTTTAATACAGTAATTAAACACTGTAGCAGAAGAGTTAAAGACTTTGCTTAATTCATCCTGCTGGGGACCTGAGGAAAAAAATCTCTCAGGATCTACTACTTTTTAATCTGTGACTTCTTAAAAACTTCAGTTTTGCACTTCAAAATTTCTGTATGTTATCATGTTTTTCTGAACTCCTTGGTGGAGTTTATAAATCGTATATTACGTCTGTGATGGTGGATAGTATAATAATGAATTATAGCAGAAGTGAATTACAGACCTAAGTCCCATGCTGGAGTCGTACTGTATGTGGTGTTTGTCCAGACTGCTTTGAGTAGCTCTTTTCTTCTTTAGAGGCCTTAATCTGGATTTTGGGTGCCTCTCTTAGAAAGTTATTTTGGGTGTGTTTTTCAAACATGTCTTCAGAGTTGGACCTAACTAGCAGGAGACATCTTCCAAGTTCTGTAACACAGGGAATTTCAATGCCTGAAATGTAACCCTGACTCCAAAACCAGGGCTGTATCCTACCCTCACCTCTTCAACGTGCGTTTTCTTTCAGTTCTCTATCACCATCATTTGCTGGTGGTACTCCTGTCCTAGGAAAACTTGAGCCTTTGCTGGGCAATATAGCTTCTTCTGTTCCCCATCTCCCATTTATATATGCAGGATATATAAGAGGATCGTACTCAGTTTTGTTCTATGCTTTTTCAATGTGTTAGTGTCACTTTTACTGCAAAACCAAAGTTTTGCTACAAGTAATGAATTCATTCATCAGCTTTGCATAGTATGTGCTGTTCAAGTAAATACAGCAGATAATGTATTTCAGAGGAGCCATAGTGGTTACATTAGTAGGAAATTAGTAGTAAATCCATTATCAGACAATGTCACGAGAAGTTAAATAAAAGTGCTTATTATAGGTATAATTTATGCAGGGGATAGATTTAAAGAAACCGCTTCCCCAGTTTCATTAATTGTTGTTCTGCAGCATTGCCTGTAATGTTAAAAGGCAACTGATTATCAGGCTTTTCAGCTTTAATTCTAAGGGATATTAAGTAAGGGGATATCTTAGCCATCTTATTTCATAACATACTGCTTTTGTTTTTATTATCTTAGATTCTTGAAGCACTGGCAAAAAGCGATGAACATTTTGTGCAGAATTGCAACAGCCTCAATTCCTTAAATGAAGTGATCCCCACCGAGCTTCAAAGTAAATTCAGTGTCATCTGCAGCGAGAAAATTGAGCATATCTATCGAAGAATCTCTAGTTATAAAAAGGTACAACCTGCATGTCCTAAGCTTGGCGATATTTCTCTTTTAAGGGAAAAACAAGGGAATGTAGTACAGTTTGAATAACTCTTCAAAAATGTCTATTGCAATGACAAAAATATGGCTGAAAGTTTAGCTATTTTGAGGTGTGAATACCTAAACTGAGTAACTGCAAAAATTCTTTTCAAACTGTGCTCTTTATTACCCCTTATTTAGACACTGTGTGGATTATATCCTTACTTGTTTGCTGTCTTCAGTTGCAGATACAATCAACTGCATATTTTCCACAGAAGGCCCAGCATTCTTCTAAATGCCTTAAACCAGTACTCTAGTGAATTTGCAGATGTTAACCAAAATGAGGCAATAACAGCTGAATTGGCTTTTTTCCTTCTAATCTTCCATCTTAATTTTAAATACCAAATTGTTACCCTTTTATTCATCTTCTATGTCCTTCAAATTGGTATGACTTTTTCTAGCAAGACTCTTAATAGTAATAGCTCTGTAAATTGTTAGATTAACTTGGGTTAATAAAACATGTAGCACAGAAAAAAGGAGAAAGTGCTGATTTTCATACAGTTGACATCTAAATTAATGAGATGCGAATGAATAAAGTATGACCTCTAGTTGCAGTCAGTGTATTTCTCTGTAGTTGTTTTGCTAAGCAGGGCATAAATGAATCAACCATTCGCCAGTTTGTTAATGCAAACTTACATTCTCATCTTGGCTTCTGGTTCCTCTCCCATACAAGCTAGTTCTTGGGGGTTGGAACTAGTTTGAAGTAAGCCCAAAATGGTAACAAAGAACTGGCTCTGCCCTGTCTTATCTCAGTTGGGGTCTGAGTTGGGACATTTACAAACTGCTCTGTTCTGAGAGTTAATACGCAAAAAATTGAAAGGAAACAAAAAGGAAAAAGAGGTTCAATGTAGGAGCTTCACACAGTTCTTAAAGTTGCATGGAAAAGAACAGATAATGTTTTCTTGTTTTTCAAAGAAAAGGAGGGAAAACTGTAAGGAAAATCTGTAGCTTCAGTAGGATGAAGGCCAAAAAGTGGTTTTCCAAAGACTTTCCAGGGTGCTCTCTGACAAGAAATCGAATAAACTGAGGAGCTGAGTAACAGAAGGAGACATCAAAAGGATTCTAATACTGCAGTACCAAACATCTGATGTGTCAGTTGTTTGCCTGAATTACACTCCTCTGTTTTTTTCTATTTAATTAAAATTCGAAATATATTTTTAAAAAATTATTAGCTTTAACATTAATAATAGTGTATTTAGAGTTCAAGTAATGTGTAGGTGGTTTAACTTTCCCATAGCCAAAAAATTTGAGCATGATGTACAGTTTCTTTACAGGAGGCCAAGATGATATATGAAATTTTATTATATTATACTGGGTATGAAACAAACAGCCTCAGGGAAGTTTTCATAGTGCTTATACTGTCTAGAAGCAGATCTTGCTGATACAAACTGCACTTCCAAGCTCATCTGCTCAAAAATCAGTAGTTTCACAGTTACAGCTTTTAATGACAATTAGTAATGCAATGAATTTCAGGAATAGATATGTCGTTTTCTTGGCAAGGTAAGGGTAACCATAGTTACAGGAGACTTTCAGAGCGCCTGAGCCCAGCTTGGTTCCTGGTTTCACTGTGAAAGTTTGAGTTCTATAAATAGAAACCCTGTAGATTTCTGCAGTTCCTACTATTATTATTATCAGAACATTTTGCTCATAATAGACCTCGAGTCCAGTGCCATGAGTCCCAGATGTTTCTGAACACATATATGAAAAGAATTTTAGGCCTGACTTATGACCTGATTAAATTGTAGCCAGGCATTTGGTCTCTCTGGAGCAGGATGTGTGGGAGATTGAGATGTGAAATATGTACTGCTTGCAAGAACATTTTCATCACTGAATGTCCTTAGTGCCCTTCTTAACTATTTGTACATTCTTCAGCCTTCAAACAATTCCATAATTGGATTTCTTGTAACCTTCCAGATCTTATTCTGATATAAATATTTAAAAGTTACTAATCAGTCAAATGTTCATCAGGCTGAAGTAATATGGCACCAAAATAAGCAGAAATGTAAATCCTAGCACAAAAACATGTTGTTACTCAGAAGGGATATACCTTTGTTCAACTCAAGTGTTAGGCAAAACTTGACTGATTGAATTTGTACTGATATTTATTAGAGAGGGAACTTTGCAAATTAGCTTTGAAAATAATCTTACACGTGAGCTATGCTCCATACCTGCGCTAGGTCTGCGCAATATTTCGACTGGACAAATACTGTGATTAAAATACCAGGGACTTGGAACTGATTGTGTCTTTTCCAGAAAAAAAATTTCCCCTAACAACAAAATGCAGTGGAAAGGACATATTTTGACAAAAATCCTACTTGTGACTGACAAGTCTCTTCTCCGGTGGGAAAGCTTGATCTCATGACTTTTGTGATTCTAAAATAGGTGTATTTTCTAAGTGTCCAAATTTGGTACAGTTCAGTCAGTCGGCCCACCTTAAAAAAACAAATGTATCTAAGGCTGTTCAAGAATGTGCACAAAATTTCTGATGTTATAGTGAAGGAGATGTGGCTAAGCACTGTATTAGAATTATACCATAAAACATTTTCATCATTGCTGAGCTGATATATGGGGGAGAAAAGAGGTAGTGGAGTAGCAAAGTCTGTAAAATATGGTATTTGCAGTTTTTATGCTCTAACATTTATTAGCTTCGCAGAATCACTCAAATCACAGAATGGTTGAGGTTGAGAGGGACTTCCAAAGGTCTTGTCCAAAACCCCTGCTCAAGCAGAGCCACCTAGAGATGGTTGCCCCAGAACTGTGTCAGTTGGCACTTGAGTATCTCTTAAGAGGGAAATCCAACAACCTCTCTGGGAAACCTGTGCCAGTGCTTGGTCACCCTCACAGTGAAAAAGTGTTTCCTGATGTTCAGAGGGAACCTCCTGTGTTTCAGTTTGTGCCCATTGCTTCTGGCTCTGTCACTGGGCACCGCTGAGAAGAACCCAGCTCCATCCTCTTTGCACCCTCCCCTCAGGTGTTTGAATACATTGATGAGATCCCCCTGAGCCTTTTCCAGCCTGAACAGTCCCAGCTCTCTCAGCCTTTCCTCACAGGAGAGATCATCTGGTCCCTTAACCATCTTGGTGGCCCTTAGCTGGACTCTCCAGTATGCCCATGTGTCTCTATTTCTGGGGAGCCCAGAACTGGACCCAGCACTCCAGGTGTGGCCTCATCAGTGCTGAGTAGAGGGGCAGGGTCACCTCCTTCCACGTGCTGACAACAGCTCTGCTAATGCAGCCCAGGAAACCATTAGGAAGGACTTAATCCTTCCTGAATATGAAATTCATAATTCATAGCTTCCAATCCTGTTTTTATTATAGCCTCAGGTAAAAATTTAAGATTTTTTTTGCGAGACATTAACTTGAAAACATCTATGTCAGCAGATGTTTATAAATGTTGTGTAGTACAGCACTGGATCATAGAGCATTTCCAGACTTTCTCCCCAGGAAAACACTTAATATTTTACTATGGTGCAATGAAAATAAATTATATTTCCTTGTTACAAGGCTAATTACAATTATAAATATAATCTACTTCAAAACCCAACCTCTCAGAAATATAAAATGAAAACTATTTTTTCTTTCCCTTATAGAGAAAGATGGAAATATGAAGTCAAGATGTCTGAAGTCAAGGTTGCCTGAAATATTTTATACTTTGTTTTCTAGTCAGGTACACAAGTTTTGTCAGCCAACTGCTGACACATCAAAAGCTGTTAATAAAAATGTTGTTTTCTTTCCCCCTTCTAGTTTTCAAGAGTATTAAAAAACAGAGCTTGGCCTACCTTCAAACAAGCTAAGTCAAAGATTTCACCACTTCACAGCAGTGATTTCTGTCCAACCAATTGCCATATCAATGTGATGGAAGTGTCTTACCCTAAAACCTCAACTTCCCTCGGTAGTGCCTTTGGTGTACAGTTAGACAGCAGAAAACATTCTTCACATGAAAAGGAAAATAAGAACACTGATCAAGGTAAGTCCATCGCACTTGAAAGAACTACTTCCAGTGCTTCTTATACAGAGTCTTAAAAGGTAACTGGTTTAGGTTTATGTCCCAAATATTAGAATTAAGGACAAGGCTTTATGAAATCCTTCTGTTTTAAAGCATAATAAATACTAGTCATAATTTCACAGTAACTTTTTCCTTAAATAGCTTGAGTTTGATATGCAAAATAAAATACAAAATTAAATCATTACATGAAGCTTTAAGCAGGAAAAAAGTTCACTGTCTGTTGGGTATTTTATGAACTTCAAAATGTATGTTGAAAAAAAGATAATGATGTAATGTATTTGGATTATTCCCAGGTAAACTGAATCCCATGATCTATGTCCAACATACCATTACTACTATGGCTGCTCCTTCAGGACAGTCTCTTGGCCAGCAAGAGGGCCATGGTCTGAGGTACCTCTTAAAAGAAGAAGATTTAGAAACACAAGATGTCTATCAAAAATTACTGTTCAAATTACAAGCTGCACTGAAAGAGATGGAAACATGTGTCTGTCAAATAGATGAGTAAGTAAATATTACCTTCTGGACCTGCCTTTAATTTTTCCATTGAAGATACTGATGCATGTGGGAACTGTTTTTGTGCAGTG
Source organism: Streptopelia decaocto (assembly GCF_964273445.1). Classification (NCBI taxonomy): domain Eukaryota; kingdom Metazoa; phylum Chordata; class Aves; order Columbiformes; family Columbidae; genus Streptopelia; species Streptopelia decaocto. The sequence goes on along the minus strand of NC_138655.1, from coordinate 36,038,721 downwards.
TAGGATCAGTGTTGGGTTCAGACAGAATTAAGGCAAAGAACTTAGGTGTAGCTAATATTATATTATGTTCTTTTCCCCTAGCGTCCCTGATTTTTTTTTCCCCACTTTAGTTTGTAGCTTTTCTCTTGAATGTGGAAATGCTAATTATTTTGAGGTGAGAGAAATAGGAGGCCCACATGTCATCTAAAATTTCACTAGGAATGGAAACAAAGGGCAGAGGTATAAAAACAGCTTTTATTGAACTCTTCAGGTACTGCTGAATAGTTGGGAGATGACTTTGCAAGTAAGGCATTTTCATGCATAGGACAATTTTAATTTGTTGGACATTTTCCAAAACCAAATTGGCCTTAATGAAGAACTATGGATCTAGGGAGAGCTACTCTTGAGTGATTAGGACACTTAACTTGAATGTGGGAGACCCAGGGTCTCATCACAGTTTGTCCTAATTCAGGAGACAGATTTAAAACTGGCTTTTCCATTTGTGAGCTAAGTGGGTTGACTGCTAGGCTATTTGCTGTGCTGGGATGAAGATGAAGAAGGATGATAGGTCTTTCAGTTTCGAAAGATCCCATATGTAATGCAAATGTCAGAAATTACTCATTTTGAAAATACAAATAACATAATTTTTGAGTTTAAAAGCCAATGTTTCGTGATCTCCAGTGTGGAAAAGTGGTGTATCATTGCTTCTCCTGTTATTTTGATGACTGTGATTTGTCCTTTCGTAGCTATTTCAGAGTGGGGATTTTTTCATGCTCTTCTCGTAATAATGTAATCATTACACAGTAATAAGTCATATTATATACTGCAATAGGAATGAAAGTAAGAGTGGCCTCAGATTTTTTAAAGAAAATGTTTTGTGTGCCTTTACGCAGTTCTGCTAAGTATCATGCTGAAGATGTTAATTAAATTGAACATAATTGCAGTGCTTGGATGCACTTAAAAATGACTGTCTGTAAAGCCTGTCTTGTCACTTTTCCTCAAGGAAGTCAGAAAATTATATATGGAAGTTCAGTCAATGTTTCAGGAAGTTCCAGTTACCACTCTGCCACACCTTTCCTTTTCACTCCCTAGAGCCCATGATGCAAAACCACAGGAAGTTCTGAGCCTTTTTTTTCATGCACATGTATACATAAATACACACACATATTTACTGTGTGTACAGGTGTATACATATATATATACACAGATATTAATTTTGAGTTGCACAGTCGCGTCAGTAACTACAAGGGATCGCTTATTTTCTTCCCTTCATACATTTCAAAAATTTACCTTTTGCTGTTTGTAAGACTGAGATTTTTCAGGCTTTATTCCTCCTGGACTTTGAGTGGAGTGCCAGAGCGTAATTACTGTGGAGTAAAGCAGTTCTGTACAGGAAACGGGACAGCCAAGGGACCTATAGTACTTAGAAGTGCTGAACAGGGAAGAGGGAAGCTGGGTGTGAGCAGGTCAGCAGTACTTGTTGTGTTCTATTAGAACATAGTTACAGCTGCTAATTAACTCTTGAGAGAAAAGTTAGGACTATTAAGAAACAAAAGACAGTAATAAAATCGTTAGTCATTACGAGCAATCGTCATTATGATGATTTTCTCAGGACAGAAAATATGAACATGACGTCACAATTCTAAATTTATGTGTTATTGAGTGATAGAACAATTGGCCTACTGAATGACTGTTTGGTACCCTGTATAACAGGACTGTTGAAAACCTGTTGTTCTTTCATGTCACTATTATAGATGTCTCTGCTCTATGTTGAGGTCAGTAGTGGTCTCTCAGCTCCTGAAATCTGGGGGCAGTGTTATCTGCCCAACCTCTCCCATCTGTTAGTGAATGAAAGTGAACTGAAAAGCAAGTGTTTCACTTCGTCTGCGGGTGAAGCAGGTCTGTGAGAGCTTGAGTATTATGGGAAGAGCTAAGAGGTGTACTCCTAACATTATCTTCATAGTAACTTTTGTAATGGTTTGTTGATGAGATAGAGTTTTTTAAGAAATACAGTACAGATGGAGAGAGAGATGCAAAAAAAAATACCCACATCCCCTTTCCACAGCCTTTCAAAGTTCCACTGTCTCCTCATTCAAGTAGTTCAGTAGTATCCCAGTACCTCTTTAGTTCCATTGCCAGATACCAACCATTGATTCCAGGTGTTATACAGAGATAAGTCCTTTAAGTTTTTTTTCTCCCTGGTGATTCTGCTGTTTCTTGGTTCACATGCACTCAGTGTGCTCCCTCCATCCCAGATGCTTTTTGGAAATATGTCTGTTGGGAGTATACAAGAGGCTGGAAAATTTTCCGAGCCTCTGTGGGGTAAGGAAAAAGCAAAGCAGTTACAGGTTGCATAGGTTTTTTTGTTACTGCCTGTGGCTATCAGTTTTTAATGCTTCGACTGACTGTAGCAGGTTGTGTTTGTTTCTGACATACTTTTAGGATTGTCTTGATTTGGGTTACAAATAGGATTAATTCCACATGTGAGGATTGTTTTGGTCAGGGCTCAAATTTCTGTTTTCATGGATATTGTCTTCAGAGTTACAGGGACTTTCTAGCTGTTAGTGACTACTCATTCACATATTCACATATTTATCTTATGAGAGATAGGCATCTAAGATAATTTTGTTTGGGGCAGACCCAACTCCAAAGAAGACATAATGTGCATGTGCTGTGTTTATGAAGAAAAAGCTTTTTTTTAACATTTTTTTTTCATCCAGGTTTGGGTTTGTGTGTTTTAGACTCCCCGAACTAGGTTTCTAAGAGCACTTCAGTGCCCTCAAGAACTACCAGCTCCAGAACTCTGTTATCCAAAGTTCCAGTTTTCGTACATGGTAGTTCAGCAAAAAAAATTTTCCTTAGAAAAAGAGGCTGCCTGCTGAGAGAAACAGAAAAGCTCCCTTAGGAAAAGCTCCAGCTCCCTTCATCAGTCTTTTACTGAGATCTTGGCAGCAGTGACTAAACAGTCACATAAAAGAAGAGGATATAATAGCCTGTCTGTGTCTTTGCAAATAATTACTCAGGGGAAGATATTTTCAGGAGTTGAAATTGTAGTTCATTATGCTTGTTTCTTGCTCTTGATTATTTTCTTGCAACAACAACAACAAAAAAAAAAAAAAAACAAACAAACAAAAAAAAACAAAACAAAAAAAAAACCCCACAAGAACCTACCAGAATGGATCTACCCATAGCCCATTTTTGTTTTCCTAGATGTGGATGATAATGGGAACACAAGAAAAATCAATAGAATTGATTAATCCTTGTCCTTATCTCATCTTCCAGCAGGCAGTGCTACAAGGTCTTCTTGGAATGGACCTTTTCTTTTAAGAGCACTGTTAGAATGGTGTGCTGTGAATTTGTCTGATTCCTTTTTGAACCCCTTTTATTTTTTCATACTTAGAAAATAAGTTTTAAAAGTACGAAGAACTGAAATTTATGAGGTCAACATTCTGTACAGTTTCTCTATATTTCATTTGCAGTTCAGATCAGTACTTTTTCCTGTATATAGGATAAATATATATCTGTTAGATTTTAGCCAGAGGAAGTTATGCAGAAATGATGAAAGGATTTGCTAAAAAGCTTTTGATTACAATCCGTATTTCCCTAAAGTTAATGTCAAACCCTGTGCTAACATCTATCAGGTCATAAATTCAATGAAACCAAGCTTGATAAACCATTTGTGGTATTTATTCATTGCTATATATTCAATGGACAGCATTATAGGGATAATCTACCCAATTGCATTTCCAAAGTACGTGGTTTCTTAATCTTTTTCTTAAAACTCTTTCCATTCCTGAGAGTCAGGAAATGATTTGTATATACTCAAAAACATTATAATTGAACATGGTATTGAATACGTTTTTTGTATGCAAGAAGTCACTGCTCTGAGTCCAGAAACTTCGGCTTTCAAGGTGATCAGGTTGTTTTCTGGCAGAGTACTCGGTAGCTCAGTACTGATGAAACTGTATCTGAGCAAACGTAACTTTGTTGGGATTAAGAATTAATTACCTCAGCTGGCAGGTCCCCACAAAATTAAGATGGAGCTATAAATCACTTAAAATCAGAATTCCTTCCTTGCATAATGTAACAGTGCTAATACGAAATAAGAGTAAAGGAAGGAATTCCGAGTGCAGCCCTTTAAAAACAATTAGGGCAGCATTTTTGTTCACAAAAGATATGCATCTCCTTTTAGTTTCCCTTCAGAAATAAGAACTATGTGTAACAAAAAGATCTAACATGTTTGAATCCTACCATGTCTTTGGTATAAAGTTTGCCAGCTGACCATTCTGACAGTTCCTACAGTAAAACCCTGCTATCATGTCCAAGTGCTTTACAGGGGAAAAAACCCTAAATTCAATGTCTTCTTATTTCAGGTAGTTAGAAGGTAGTTTTTTCAAGAAAAACGCTGCCTCTCAAATCCAAATTTTAGTTTGAAAATGTCATTCTAATGACGTGTTTGAGTAATAGGAATTAAAGGACAATTGCCCATTATAGCTGTTCTGATCTTGAAAGTAAATTAGAAGATCTCAATGAGTTAATCACCCAAGAATATGCATCTTTTGCTTCCAGTACTTGTGTATGTTCTAAATGTAGTAGTCTGCACTGCTCTCTCTTCTCGACTGGATTTCACTTTTGTGTTTGTCACAGAAGCTTGTACATTAATCATCAGGTTTACTAGTGAAAGTGGCTCAGACGCTTTGAATATCAGGAAATACACAGATATGTTAATAAATATTCTTAAAATGTCGTCATAAAATAGCTCGTGTTGCAGGCTGGCATGTCTAGTGCAGTAGTAATTGATAAAACACAGGCTTTTCACAGAGATACAGTTTCTTTGTTTTTTCTCGATTTGTGCTGAGATGTACGTGGTTCTTGTTTAGAAGCAGTTAATTTAAAATTTGACCCCAAGTGTTCAAGGATGTGCTATTAGTTCTTCCCCAGCCAGAATCATTGCCTTCATACCAGACTGAGTATTTAGTAATGCTAGTGGGTTTCACTGTTACAGTTTTTAACAGTGGAATGTGTCACTTTCTTCCCTTCCTTCAAATAGGTATGGACTGAATTAAGATGTTCCCTTCACATATTGTAGAATAATAGGTGAAGGATGTTGATGGGAAACGTTATCCTGTTCTTAGCTCACTGTATAAGACATGATTTTGTTTGTTTGTTTGTTTGTTTGTCTCGCAGCCTTCTTTCTTCAATAACATATTCTCCCAAATCAGAACGTAAAACACCTGAGCCTTTAGTGCCAGCGGACAGTGATAATGAAAAGGGGGAAAGGAATGGGAAGAAAGTGTGTTTCAGTGTGACCGGTGATGAACAAGAAGATTCTGGTCATGACACCATCAGCAACAGAGATTCTTACAGGTAACTTTACTAATAATATTTTTGTCAACTGAATGAAACCTGTGAGTTTTTACACTGTCAGGTGGCTGTGAAGACTATCGGAATATGATTCTGACATCTGACATTTCTAACAGAGGATAACTAACTGTGTTACAAGATGTGTAAAATAAACACCTTAATGAGTAGAGATTAGTTATTAGATCTTAGTGTCCCTCAGCTTTCTAGGATATCACAACCAGGGCTGTAAAGCTTTGCTTTACGTTACCCATCTTAAAAAAAGCAGAAATCATTTCTGTTACTGTGTTCCCCCCAAAAAAACCAAATATCTGCTATGGAAAGCAATATGCTAGAGCCACCACTCTTGCTTATCTAAATAACAAAAAACACCTGCTTCTCAACAGATATTCTGCACCTTCTTCCACTCTAAATATTGTAGCATCATCTCATCTCTAGAATTCATAATGCATCATGTTTCTGGTGAATAAAGAGATAGTATTTTTAAAAAGAAGGAGTAGTTGTAGCAAGCATAGGTCTTACAAAGATTCTCTTCTGCTGCTTAAAGAGAATTGGTTAACTACATGATACAAAATCTAAATTAAAATTTTAGCTGCAAGTAAAACCAGGGCTTCATTATTTGTTCATTATCGTGTTTCATTATTATGCTCAGAAAGTAGAATCTCAGTAGGGTCATCATGTTTCTGCAGAATGCTCTGTTGCTGAGATCTCTTTCATAAGCTAATAATTGATTACTGCAGCATGGTAGATAGGAACTCTTTGTCAGAGTAGAAACAGAAATATACGTATAAATTTGAACAGAAATAAATACAGAGATGATTTGCACAGAATCTGTCCATCTTGTTCTAACCATGGTGAGCACACAAGCGAAGTGCTGAAGTGTGTTTGGGGTTTTCTGTACAGCCCTGCTGTGTCAAACTGACTGTCCAGGGGCTGCTCCAGTGGCCTGTGCTTGCTCCAGTTGGGAAGTTACCCAGTTGCCACAAGATTCGTGTATGGAGAAAGGAGGTGTGACTTAAGACATGAGCGTCTCTTAGTTTAAAATATTTTATTTAGTCTGATTCTTGTCATATATAGTCCATTGTGGTTGTTTAGGGGTGATAAAATCCAGGGTTCCATATGCAGAATAATAATAAAATCTGTGAATTTAGAACAATTGTTGGAGTGAGACCGGATTTTTTTGTTTCTTTGCCTAAATAATTACATTAGGCAATACTTAAAATCTCCAGATCCCATAGTACTGCTGTGGTTATTATTAGAGCTAGTAGGCTGGTTTAATCCATTAGAGTGCTCTCATTTTGTGTTGTATGGTCTCATTATAAACTTCACAATATAACACAACAAAAATGCAGTATGATATAGCTAATACATCTAATCTGTTTCTCATTTTCCTGTGTTTTATTTTATCATGTATTGCACAATCCAGTTTTAAATAACCTTCATCTTCTCTTTGGAGACTTTAATAAGTGAATAGAGTTAGAGAACATTTCTTAATATCCAGCCAGAGATTTTTAATACTCCTTGGGAGTGTTGACCCTCTGTTAGGAACACATTGTTACTGATGTCTTAATGGATATGACTAACTATATATCATATTGCTTCATTTATAAATTTTCCCTATTCATTTACGTGGTTGGCTACAGGTCCAAAACATATAACTTAGCCAGAAAATGTAAGTCAGTATGCCAAAACCGGTAAAAGATCATTTCTGTATTTACAAAAATAAAGAAAACAAGTAGGGGGTTCATGTATACCTGCAGCATAATATGTAAAATATAGATGTGTGTATCTTGGGGAATGTGTATACTCGATTCATAAAAGAAAAACCAGATCATAATACATAAATATCCTTCAGGTATACTTGTACATTATCTCATATTCTCTTGTTTTTTTAAGTCTCCCTCTGCTGGATAATTACTTAAGCGTTTCCTGCATTGAAACTAAGCAATCATTGTGAAGTGGCTAAATAACTCTGTTGAAGACTTTGAATTCAAAATTATTGTAATAGGAGTTTTAGTACAAAAGGCTGTGTTTTATTCTGTTTGTGCTTTGGAAGTAGGTACGTTCTCTGTCTATTTTCTGTACAGAACAATTAATTTTTGAGGGCGAAGATGAGGTGAATTAGTGTAATATCTACAGCAGAGAAATGAGCAGAAGAAAAATAGACATTTTAATCCCCAAACCTCCTAACTATAGACTGATGTGACATTTTGTATGCATAGAAGTTTTTCCTGAAGTTACAGATACAAATGTCTGTGCACCTCTAACAAAATGAAAAACTGGAAGAGACTTGGTCATAATAAATATTCTGACTGGCAGGGAAATAAGTTTTTAGTTTGAGTTTTGTTGCTACTCAAATGGATCGAGTCTATTCTAAACCTGTTATGGACTCTAGTTTGTAAGTAATTAACCAGACTATTTAATGATTTGTGTTAGCTATGGACTAGGAATACAGAATTTAAATGTGGAGTTGCTAAAACATTTGATGCCACAGTTTCAAAAACTGTCCCTTGTGTAAGAAAAGTTAGTTGGTTTGCATTGAAAGGCTATTTTATAATTCTGCAAGTTCTTGTTTGCTTGAAAGGGGGAGGGAGATAATTTAATCACCTGTTTTGGGAATCTGGTCCTCTGCATCCTACCAGGATTGCAAATTATATGATACCCAAAGTATAGGGATCTTTATTGTTGCTGAAGAATTGTACAAACCATCTCATAATTAAATTTAAAGTGGAAAAGGGAAAGAATTTCCATAACTTCGATACAGAGCCTGAATTAAAGGACCTGACCTTATTTCTTGTTTTGTTTTGTTTTTTGTTTTTGTTTTTCCAAGCGATTGCAACAGCAATAGGAACTCCATTGCCTCATTCACCAGCATTTGTAGCAGCCAATGCAGTTCTTATTTTCACAGTGATGAAATGGATTCAGGTACGTTTAGAAAAGTCAGCTATGAATCTGTCATATGTTCCTTTTATCCTGTTTTATTCTTTTCATTTGCCTGGCAGTTTTGTTATTTAAAAAAAAAAGCTTCCTCCTTGGTAACAGAAGTGTATCATTTTGCTTCTGCCTGGCTAGTGATGCACTTAAGTCCTTCTGTGAAAGAGAGCTGACATTCCAGCTTCTCTGAGACTAGCCTGAATTAGTCAGAGCTCTTAGAGTCCCTGCTTTTAACCACACTGGTGCCTTGACCTTGACAGTGCGTTGTGTTGCACAGAGTAGGGAGCATTTCAGGTGAGTGTGGAATGCTCTCCAGGCCTGCGTCAGCACCCAGACGGTAGGATACGGCTGTGTATGTTTGTAGGAAGGAATGTGAGACCACAGAGAAGCACATTCCTGTTTATGCCATGACAAATTGAATTTAAATAAATGCAGCTGCTAATAGGAATGAGATGGGATTTAACTGCCTGGAGTAGAAGGTCATATACTCAGGGACTAATAACAAAAAATATTTGCTCTGAGCTGAGAATTTACCATTTGGGAATGATTTAGGAAAAGAAAGAGCCGGGCATATTAGTTGAATATGAGCCACCAGTGAGACTTGGCCATAAAAAAGGCAGATTTTATTGCTGGTTGTATCAGGTTGTGTTTTCCATTGGGACAGGAAGGTATTAAAGACATTATGCAAGGTATCTGAGATGCCTTGTGAATAATGCAATTCTAGGCAACTACTTTCCAGAAATGATAGGCACTTACAGAGCTGAGCAGATGCAGAGGAAAATGATGAAGGACATAAAGAACCATAAATAAAAGAGGAGACCTAGGGTCTGTATCTTCAGCTTTAGGCATAAATGAACTGATATGCACTTGTGCAGCATCAAGCTGAGGTACCTAAAAGAACATATCAGTGCTAGCCAAGCACAGATACAGCGCTTGAGTTGATAAATAATGCTGCTCAGTGAAACTCCCACTCTCCTGACAACTTAATTTTCTTCTAGTTCCAAAGCTAACCTGGTTAACTCCAGATCAAGGCTCTTTGGCACCGTGCTCCATCTATTACAATTAGAATCCTGTGAAGAGTTATAACTACTGGCTGTAAGGACATCTAAAGGAGCTTAAAAAAAAGTCAGGGAGAGAAAAGTGCTATTTAATTGTATCACTGACGTAAGAAAAATGAGTCTAGATTGACCATGAATAAATGTGGCTTATAAATTATCAAGGGGCTACTTCTTATCTGTCACTGCAGGAAGAAAACCAGTTTTAAGCTCAATTTTTCACACCTTTTACAAGAGTTCAGGTTGCATCACTTGTTGTCTGAGAGAGCAAGAGACTGAAGGCAGTGACCTGGGAGTCCTTCTTTGTACTTTCTTAGGAAATGACTAAAAGCTTCATATCAAATACAGGGTTTGGATGCTGTATTTTTGTTGAATTACTAAACTCTCAGAATGTTTTATTTAGTAAGAACATTAAGATTGTGAATTGTCTATAGAGTCCATATAAAAATTTTATGGTGAATGCCTTTCAGTGACTTTGTGGTCTTGCTATATTAGTTTCATTTAGTCTGGTGTTTAGGGTGTTCTCCAGCATAGAAGAATCATGTTTTCTGGTCACAGAATGTTTAAGGTTGGAAGGGACATCCAAGCCAAGCCCCTGCTTAGCAGGATCATCTAGAGCTGGGTTGTCCAGGACTGTGTCCAGTTGGGTTTTGAATATGGTCCTTTCTCTAAGAGATTTCTGTATTATCGAGTGACTACTAAATGCAAAATATGTAGGGAGAACAGTTACTATGATCCTGAAAGCCAACACATCAGTCTGTGTGCAAAGCAGATTATCTAAGCTACAAAGGGTTTGGAAAATATGCTGAAACTTCTCAACAATTTTTCATTTCAAAATATTTTTCAGGTGATGAGCTTCCCATAAGTGTTCGAATCTCCCATGATAAACAGGACAAGCTCCATAGTTGTTTGGAGCATCTTTTTGGTCAAGTATGAGATTACTTTTCTTGGCTTTGATACTAATGTCCATCCTTGAGCTAAGATGTCTTTAGCAAATACTTCTTTTTCTTTTTACCTTTGCTTTCCACTGTTTACTGGGATGGTATGTATTTACTCATTCTCCTTCAGTTTTCTGTAAACAGTTCAAAACTGCAAATTAAACAGGTCCTTAGATTTAGTCTAACATTCCTGAGCTTATTACTTTAACTAGAGCCATTATGTAAGAAAGAATCCAAAGCTGCTTTTCTGTAGGCCATATTTCTTCAGGAAAGAATTTCTAATTGTGGTTATAAAAAACATCTTTCTCAGAAAACCTTGATCCCAACAGGTTGATTCGATTGTCAATCTTCTGAAAGGACCAGCTGTGATGAGGGCCTTTGAGCAGACAAAATACTTTACACCAGGTCGAGGCCTCCAAGGTAAAATTTAATTCTATCTACAAGAATTAAAAAGCAGCTTGAAGACTACATGGATGTGTCTCCTATCTACTCCTTGATCTGAATGTTGAAGAACAGATGTTGCTTAATGTTGGCATAATTTGCAATGATTGATGAAATTCATCTTAAGTAGGTCTTAGTTGCAAATTGGCTTATTAAACTGTCATTGCACAGCTGAAAATTTCAGGTTTGTTGGAAAGTTAGCTTTAAATTTTAGACTCTGAACTGACTGAAGGATCGCTAAGGTTTATGAAGAAAGAAACAGATTTTGTATATTGCAGGTGTTTTTATTACATTTTTGTCTCAACTACTGAAGCCATTTCTGATCTATTTTATTACTAATGCCAGAATTTTAGTATTTTAATAGATATTTTATTTGTGAAGTTGATTTATAAATGATTTGTAAATGTAAATTTATAGTCACAGTAATATTTATGCCAAATATGTGCTTATATAAGCATTATTGATTTTTTTCAAAACAATCCTGTATGTAATTTAAAATACTCTGCTAACATGTAGTTACTGAAGTCTAAGTGTGTAAATGGATATCTGGTGGGAACCATAAGATTGCGATGAAAACTGCAAAGGACTTATTTCAGTGAACTGACTAGTCTTGATTTAAAAAAAAAAAAAAAGAAGAAGAAAAAAGCTCAGTGGGAGACTGAGGTTGTATTAATATGTATAGTAGGTTTGATTATGATTGCATTGATCCTGCATATGTCTTTTAGCAAAGAAAACTAATTTTAGATGATCAGAGGGTGGATCTTTTGTTTTTATAAATGACTAAAATCCCTTGAAGTCAACACAGCATAATTACTGTACCCCAATTATCTGGTTTTGCAAAACCTGAAGTACCTGCCAGACTCGCACAACAAAATGTTATCCTTCAGTGGTATAATAAATGTTCAGTTAGACACAAGATATGAACAAGTCAGATATTTTATTCTTGATCTGCACCATCTTCATGAAGTATACAAGGAGCACTTCAAGGTTAAACAATAAGTAATTTTGTTTTAAGTTTAATTTTTTTATTTAAATAATTTGGCCTCTAAAAATTCCAGGGTCCTGCTTACTCTATAGAGACAGGTACCTTCTATCCAACATACCTGTTTCACAAAGAATCATGTCTGGGAATGCTGCTCTCTCTCTCTCTCCTTTGACTACATAGGTTGCTTAGAAGACTGTCACCCTAGCTTTAGAGTTAAATAAGTTGACACCTCCTTGAGCTGTGAAAACATTCAGGAAGAAATAATGTCTTACTGTGGCTTTTTCAGGAGATTTAAGCACAAAAATATTGTTTTTGTCCTTGCTTAGAATTTCAGCAGGAAATGGAACCAAAGCTTAACTGTCCAAAGAGGCTACGACTCCACATCAAGCAAGACCCTTGGAACCTCCCCAGCAGTGTCCGGGGTCTTGCCCAGAATATCAGAAAATTTGTTGAAGGTTAGTAAGAACAATATGATCATAAATAAACGCTTTTTTAATGATAGAGAGCCTGGGGGAGGGAAGGGGAAAGTTATAACTGCTTCACATTGTTGCAAGGCAAGGTTTGCTGAACACCGTGTAGTCTATGCTTGAATTTCAGGACTTTGTTTGCTTAGTAACAAAGTTAGGTGAGCATATCTCGTCTGTCTCACGTTCACCCTGCTGACTTCAGATACCAAAGAGAAAATCATCTCTCTGACAAGTGAAAACAGATGAGCCATATGTTGCATGTGCAGCGTTATTTCAATTGCTGCTGAAGTCCAGTGGGCTTGACTGATTTGTCCCAGAACTTTGTGGGACCAAAATGAGGCTGTCCTTGAAATTAACTCCCTTTTTTTCTACCATCTTAAATGGAAAGATGAAGACTCTGCAGGACAGCTTTTCTCCTATGTCTTGCTCTTACCCGTTGTTGATCTGAAATAATTATCCAACTAAAATCATGCTTCCTCTTCTGCTGTGAAGCCAAATGTCTTCTACTACTTTTCACTTACTGACTCCATCACAAGTTCCCTAGTACTCTGCTCCTCTTCACCACCAAGTGACTATGTGAGCTGCGGTTTTCTGCTCTGTTCCGTGGCTTCATAAGAAAGTAACTGGGATTTTCACTTCAGAAAATCTTGCGTATAGCTCGTGCTTTATTTCCCATGCTGTTTGATAGAGAAATAGAAATAATAAGCAAAATTATTTGTATGAAACTACTTGCAGTAGGAATCTACATAGGAACAAAGACTTGTCCGATCAAGCTTTAAATGATTTGTGCTTGTGCTTAGCTTCTTTTATTTTGTTGGCCAATTTCCATGGTGTCTCATCAACTGCTGAATTTCAGATCACTGGAAAAGAACCTTGTGAATATTTTATTAAGATAAACCTCCAAAAACCAACTGGCCAAAGCAAACAAACTCCTCCTTCTCTGACTTCTGGTATTTCTCATTTCAGATACAATCATTTTTCAGACCCTCGGTTAGAAAATTGTAAAAACAACCACAAAAATATCTCCTGGTTTTGGAGTCAGTCATAGTGGGTTGACTCTCCAATACTAAGAGTACATCTTCTAATTTATTGATGGCTGTCACTGAGTGAAATATGAATAAATATTTTTGGATCCTTTTTTCTACACCTCTGTCTTCAGCCTAAATCAAATTATATTCAAGTATTAATCACATTTTCTTTCACAGTTCAAGAAGAATGAAAATGTGTCTTTAACAGTCCATTGCGCCTGTTCTGAAGCCAAGCCTAACAGACCATTTTCACACAACTTGTTTACCCATAAATAGAATTAATAGACTTAACTTATTTCAACATTGGCCCCATACCCTCAGTACTGAGTTGTTATTCAGCTAAATTTAGTTTTAAATCTACCACAAAATTTTGTGGGAGACTTCAGCAAGGTCCAAATGATTTACTGCCTCTCTATGATATGAAACTGCTCTTTTTACAATGCTACACTAATGTAATGGTGACATTTATCAGAAGGAATTTCACTGTTTACAGAACAATAAAACTGTTGGCATTTTCTAGTATTTTAGAAATTAGGATTAAAAACGGTTTTCCCTGTTAATAAATTATAGTAACTAACTTTATTGCAGCTGTCATGCTTGTGAATGGTGCGTGGTTCAGAGAGATAAATAGTAAAAGGCATTATTCTTGTGCCATTCAAGGAGAGCACACAGTCTGCCTTACTTTCTTTCATCACTGTGTCTGAGAAGTTGTCTGCCCATTTTCAATATTCTTGGCTCTCCCTTTCCCTCTACGGCACCTGAGCTTTTGTCAGAGATTTCCAACAACTGGCTTTTGTGCCATCTTCATAAACAAATACATGAGTTTACATGTAAAATTATCATCTTAGGTTTTTTATTCACCATTACTCTTTACATTGTTCTATTCTCTTGTGGGTTTTTTTTCTTTAATTTGATTCCTATTCCACCATCACCACCCCTCAAACTGGTATCACTAATACTTGTTCCAAAAAGTATTCTGGAGAATCGTGATCCACATCTTCATAATAACTTTGATTTGCCTGTGAAACTAAGGAGTTGGTGTGACGTAAAGGATACCTGAAAGCCCAGGTTCTTGTGGCTTCCCTGGCACAAATAGCATGAAGGAGAAACAGGAAAATGGAAGTGAGTAATTGCTTCTCAAGCCTTAGTCTCCAAGGCATGTCTGGACAGGTATATGTGTTGAACATATTCAGGGCAGAGATGTGCCCCTTAGGCAGTTTTGGGAGACTGCTGTGATTTAGACAGGCTTAAGCCTGTGTAAATTAAATGTGAGACACAACCAGCAGTGGATCTAACTGAAATCAGATGAACACGTAGCAGGGTTAAAAATGCTTTAGTGGCTAAATTTTCCCTTCATATCTTCATTTCTTTTTTTCACCTTTTAGTCTAGTCTTTATGTATTGTGTTCACGAATGGTCAGGATATGTAGAAGAAACACTAGTACTACCCTGAGCTATTTCTGGCTGAAAACCTAACATGGGGTACAGAGATTTAGCTCCCTGATTCCCTCTTACTCACTTGATTTAGAAAAAAACAAAACATGCCTCCTATTTTTACTGCTTAGTTGGGCATATGAGAACAAATCGAACAAAGTTGTGGGATTTTAGGAGAATCTTCGTGTTTGTTTAGGCAGTATTTTAATAACTGAGGAAAGCAGATCTATTTGTCTCTTCTAGCAGGTTCTAGAGGAAGTAGTCAAAGGGGACCACAGGCACAGCTTTGTTCGCCATGGCAAAACAATTCTTGTACTTAAAACCTGCTATCGTTATGAACATACTTAACCATTATTGGTGAATGCTAAAGGAATGAACAATGCTTTCAGTGAATGCATCTCCTTATTGAAAACGAACTCATTTTCATAAAAATATCACAGGCTATTGTAATTTTTTACTCATTGTTCTGTTGCATTGTATTGTAGAATACAAGGTTGGAAGGGGCCACATTGTATTAGATAGATGGATTAGTGCTTTAAAGCAAAAGGTGACATGCGAGCCCCACAAAAATGAGACCTAAGTCCTGGATCTTAGGATTCTTACCTTTTTAAATAAGTATGAAGAAAAATTAGAATGCCTGGGGGATGATTGTTCTGGTCTGTCAGTTTTCCTTTTATTAGTATGGGGATTGGGTGAACAATTTTTAAAAGCTGTGAAGGTTTGCAGAGATTAAAAAAGAGAAGAAAAACAACAACAGCCAACCAACCAAAAAAAACCCTAACAAACACACACCCCGGAAAAAAACAGCAACCAGACCTTCTTTGACATTACCATGTCATTAGAGATAGAAAAGTTTTCTATGGCTGCAGTAAAAAGCAGCCCTAGAAGGCTAAGTAAGTTGATAGAATTGCAGAATTCTCTGAAATAGTACATGGATTCTAGGAGGGTTTATCTGGAGCTAAGTAACTAAAGAAAAGATTAAAGATATTTCTTGGAGTGACTGAGCCTACTAAATTGTTAAACCAATAAAGAGAAGTTATCTTTGAAGATGGAGTGCTTGATTTTCGTGAAGGAGAGAGCAGTTATCAGGACAGGAATTAACAGTCGTTGAATAGAGAATAATGTAGGTACAGGATTCTAGGTGTATGTGAGATATGTAACATGAGAATCAGAAAGCGCAAGAGGAAGAGCTGAGGGATGACTTAAGTAGGAACCAGGAAAATCAACACGATGGATGGAAAGAAAGGGACCCTTCAGAAGGAAAGTAAAACCAAAGCCAGCCAGCATAACAACAGAAGGATATAAAGAGAACAAAGAGGAGGAGGAATTCCTGTTGTTGCTTGTTCTTAAAGAAAAAAAAAAGTAAGGTTTTTGGTCAAAAGAAGAAATATTTTAGAGCAAGTCAGATTTCTAGTCAGCTAGTCCTATAACTGCATGAGGAAGTGCAGTTGTTTTGCTAGCATAATACTTCTAAGTTTAAACAGGAGATATTACACAATTGAGAGAGTTCACATCTGTTATAATATAAATTACAAGTGAAGAGTGAAGGAGCCTTTCAGCCAAAGGTATAAAAAATGTATTTCAACTTAGAACATAAACCATGCGGTGCAAATCTCAGTCTTATTTCAAAAATATTTTCAAATGTGAGAAACAAGACAAAAATCCAGCCTTTACTGGCAAAGGTCAGAATGGCAGAATAGCACGATTTAAAAAAAAAAAGTACAAAAGAATGTCTAAGAATAAAAGAAGTTGAAGGTATCTTGCATTGCAAACCATATAATCTAAAGCAAAATCGCAAGGGAGTTATTCCCTTCCATATGCCATGTAGTAGGAAGGGGTGGAAACTTCCATAGCATTTGGAATTTGTTGGAAAGCAAATGGTTGACATCCGAGGTTCACTTATAACCCCAGGTAAGTCTCTACTTACACAAAGAACCTAAAAATACTCTCCTGCCTGTGGGTGTATTTTGAAATGCAGACTTACAGCAGTGATAAAGGAGAGTTGCAATGTCCTGTGTTTTTCCCGTAAACAGGAAATAATTATTTATAGATACCTGAAATGCTTTTGAATTCAGAGATTCAACAAATCTCATAGCAAACAAGCTGCAAGTAGTAGCCTCAATATATCTAAATTCTTCAGATAAAAGCTGTATTTCCCTATATGGTATTTTCAGTTACTAAGCTACTTTCAGACTCCAAGATGTGAAGTTATTAATCTCTGCAAGTTTTTTTCCAGAAGACAGAAGGCTAAGGCAAAGACCTATCTTCAGGCAATTTTCAAGCAAAACCAGTAATTTTGAGTGTTTTGATGCTTGTATTTGAGATACCATGGGCATGCATTTCAGAAGCATAGGCACTGCCAGTTCTTTTTGCAGTGAGTGTACAGCACGGATGGAGATCAGCTTGAAATGTTTTCGTTTTTGAGCATAGTCACCTTGGGGGAAGATTCTGGCTTTTCATAGAGATATTCAAGTATACACAGAATCCAGACTGTGCTGTTGTTACGGTCGACTCCAATGTCTGTTCTGTCATCCAAGTTGTATTCATATTTCAAACTATTTAAATTTCAAACCTATTGGAAGTTGAGACTCATTACCGTTTTGTAGATATAAATCAGGATTGCCTGTACAATAAGTTGGAGTTAAGCTGGTATAAAATGAGAAACTGAAAATGCATTATTATGTTGGTGAAAAACTTTTAACCATGACCTTAATATATTTTCTTTTCTCTTTAAGAGGTGAAGGCACGAATACTCTTGGCACTTCTTGAGTATACAGGTAATTTTGCTTGTTTTGGGAGTGGGGGATTTGAATGTGGATGTTTTGAGGGCTTTTTTTTGCTTTTGGACAGAGTACTGTGTTTAGAGAAAGAGGAAGAAAGTCAGATACAAAAACTTGGTAATCAACAACTTTACCCCAGTGTTTACAGTGAGGATTCCTGAAGAACACAGCTATTCCAAAGACATTTCTAACAAACATTGCACATTCTTTTTTTAAAATGCAAAATACCTTCTCTGGTCATTTACTTTGGATCTTGCCAGATGAAGTAACTACTAAATCACTGAGCTTCTCCCCAGTACTTCTGCTTTCTCTTTTTGGGTTTTTGCCTATTTGCTATGTTTTTTCTTTTAATTTCCATCTATTTCCAGACTTACCTTACTATTCTAACCCATGCCTTTCCTTTTGTCTGTTTTAAAGGATGCCTTTTTAAAAGTTCTTCCTTTTTGGAAGGGGTCTGATTATTCTGTGTATTATTCAGTCATGACCCCATACAGCGTACAGTTTCAGATACACAAAATAAATATGTGTGTCTGCGAAATGAATGTCAGTAAATCAGTATTTAGAAAACAATACTTACGGCAGAAGATTCTCTACAGTTTGTAGGTGCCTAAGCCTTCAGGTAAGCGGTCACATTTTGCTGTAAAGGCTCGTTATTTTAGCCGTCTTGCAGCACTATATGAATGTGTTATTATGTCATGATTTTTAAATGACACATAACATCTGTTTTATAAAGAGGAATAAAACATTTCTTTGTTAGATTTCTTCCAGATATTATAAAAGTTTTTAGCATTTGAGGAAATGCTTCAGGCTTGACTTTTCTGAAGCAGTTTTCCCTATTTACATGGTTTCATAAGTTTGTAAATTCTGCGGTTTATTTTGTATTAAAAAAAAATCTTTTTGTAAAAAGAGCCCTTAGTGCTCTTGCATGCGGTATGTGATGTTCAAGTAGTATTAAATGAGATCTGGAAATGAGGTGTTGGAGACACAAGAGGACTGCTTCAGCAGCAGGCAGTGCAGAGGAAGGCACGGAGGGTCAGCTGCTGTTAGACAAACAGAGATAGACTTGAGCAAAGCGAGGAGAGGGAATGTGTGTTGGGCTCAAATCCCTGAGCGCTGCTGTCACATTGGAAGGTTTTTGACCATGCAGAAGCCAGTGGATTTTTGAAGCTGGAGATGGGTGGAGTTCTTAAAGATGAAGGTTCTGTCTGTTCTGGAATCTGCACAGATTGAGAGACTGGAGAGAGAGGCGAGGAGAGAGCTTAATTTTAATAATTGAAACAAAAAGCAAGGAGTCACAGTGCAGAAGTCCATTTATGGAAAACATTCATGAGGTCCTGAGAGGCTGGCAAATGGAATAAAAATGACAGTAAAAGCGTGGTCACTGTTGTCAATGGTCGAGGAAAAGATTGAAGAAGATCTCAGAAGGGAAACAGACAGAATGAAGTTACATTGAGAAATACTTGGAGTCTTAAAAAACCATATTTTTAAAGTCAATATTAATTTTGTGACTACAGAATTATTTCTGCTTACTTATCTGGTCATCTAAAGTCTTGCCAGCTCCATAGAGAAAGGTGGGCAAAGAGCTAAGCCTCTTAGAGGCAGAGGAATCTAAAAGTGTGGACAAGACTGTAGGATTTGGAAAGACCTCAGTGTCACCTAATCTTCGTCTCTTGCTCTAAGAAAGATTAAGTCTACCTGTACCATTTGTGATTGATGTTTGTCTAACAGCTCATAATGATAAAAATATTTGAAGACCTTCAGAAAAGGGAAGAAGAAGGAAGCACTGAATATTTATCACCACACTTTTGTGCTTTACTGAGAGTGTGTTTCCCTTTCTCACTTTTTTGACCTTTAGTTAATCTAATGCCTCTGCCCTTCAGACTAAATGGGTAGGTTAGCTAGTCCCTAATTTAAATCAACTGCTAATGGTTCCATAGACTTCTACCTAGGGACCTGCCTTGGACTTCCCTGACACCAGAAGTCTCTGCTCCTTCCTGGATATGTGATGCTGCTCTGTGCTCATCTAATAATTTTAATATTCATATATATATCTATATAGTATTTGGATATATTGTGTTTTGGTAGCAACACTCCTATGTGCCTTGTCTGCAGTTCACAGTGGACAGTCTTCATCTAACCTACCCAGCTGGTAGCTGTGGAATTGACCAAGTACTGCAGTCGTGTTAAGAGCTTCTGCCTGTCCTTGCTTTCCTGGGAAAGTAAATGCTTTTGTGCCCAGGTGGTTCTCACCTTGCAGCAAAGAGATGTGGCTCACATCCGTCACCTTGTAACATCAAAAGTACATAGAATTGATGGTATATACATTAAAATCTACAAGATAAACATGCATTGTTTATAAAGAACCACTTTAAATTCCAGATATTAAATACATTCCTATACCATTTTATAATTGTAAAATAATATTTTAATGTGGAAAATGGCAGTGTTGCTGTTTACTGGGAATAACATTAGGCTGTAAACTTGTCATTTACTTTACATTAAAATGCCGTGGGTTTAAAACAGAGAAAGATATTCCAGCCCAAGTCCTTTGCTGTTTGTTAATCTCCCGCTCCGTTTTTGTTTTTCCTCTTTGGGCTTTTACCCATCACAGATAGTGAGATACAGCTGAGGCGAGACATGGTCTTCTGTCAGAGCCTAGTGGCCACGGTCTGCGCTTTTTCAGAGCAACTCATGGTGGCCTTAAATCAGATGTTTGACAACAACAAGGAATATGAAATGGAGACGCTGGAGGCCAGCAGAAGGTGGTTGGAACAGATTGCCAGCGCGGGTCTTCTCCTTCATTTCCAGTCCCTGCTCTCACCTAACCTGGTAAGACTCCTCGTGTGACATGCTTGGCCACAGCCCGTCTTTGTTCTCTGAACCAGGGGCACAGTTAAACAGTCTTAGTTATAAATGTGATCTTTTGTGCCCTTCGTGCTTAGCTTGTTACTTAATTAGTTGTTATTTGGAAAATTTGCCATTTAGATAATTACAGATATGGGAAGTGTTTGTTTGTGATATGGGAAGTGTTTGTGTGTGATACGGGAAATAGGTTTTCCACATAGACAGTATGATGTTTGTTTTGAGTTAGCAGATAGTGAGCTTATCCTTGACTCCCCACCCCCATCATAGCTGTTCCCTAGGAGTGCATGTTGTATTAGGTGATAACCACCACTTCAGTTTACAATAAGCAGCAATGCAAAATAAATAAAATACCTGGTATGGATCATTTTAGTAGCACCGCCCGCCCCCCAACAAACAAACAAAACCAACAACCCAATAGGTCTCTAGTGGTTGTGGGAGTAGACATGGTGGTCTGTTTTGCTCCTGTTGAAGGGCAAATCCTCATGGCCTGTCAGGATAATTGGAATTCTGCTGTTTCTTCATAAGACATGGCAAAGAGCCATGGCTTAGGAAACAATTTAAAAAAGAGACATGGCTTTGTAGTCCTGTAATCCCCTGTTATCCAAAGTGCTTCTTCAGCTATTTAAGCTGCTTCTCACACCAGGCTGGTTCCTGCTAACCTGAAGAACTGGGAAGCAGTCTGCTCCATGGCAGTCTTCTCAGCCTCTGGAGTTGCTCACTGAAAATAACTGATTTGGTACATTACACTGTATAAAAGTCCACACAAATAACAGACAGTGTTCCTAGTATCAAAGGTCATATTTTCTTGCCTCGTCTTTCTTGTTACCAAATTGCTGACAAGTTGACCTGATAATCTCTTCTGCTTCTAAAGCTTAATAAAAATGAAGGTATTTCTAAATCACAATCATAAAGTATTAGTCTGTGGTATTGTTGGAGAGTGTTGACTTGAGCTTGTGTGGGACAGGGTACATCAGGTTGAGGCGAGCAGCTTAAAAACAGATCAAGTGAGTGCTTGAGAGAAACAGGATGAATATGTGAAGACATGGTAGGGGGAACTCAGGCTCGTGTCTTGAGTCTTGGATGCTTTTTAGCACCATCCAGCACCAACATGTCCTGGTGCTGGAGTCCTCATAGTTCAAGAGTCAGTTCAGTTGCTACCTGTGTTATGTATTTTCATGTGCACAAAATAACTGTTGTCTTTATAGCACCGAATACTTTTGTTTTTTTCTTTCAACATTGTAGAGATTTCTTTTGTAGTGAAAATGCATTCTACTTAGCTATTTTCACATGATCAGATACCAGCAGTATGCATTGTTGAATTGAAAATACATTCTCTTCTAACTGTTCTTAACCAAGGGAAAAGTATTTAAAGGCAACTTTTTCAATACCATCTCAGCACTATTTTGCTTACAAATGATATGTGTTATTTTAAACAAGGGTATTTGAAGGAAATTACTCTCATTATGGCCACAGTTCAGTAAAGAATGAGCAGTTGTGCAAAGATTTCCCATGTTCACTGAATGGTTTTCAGACTGTTCTGCTGATAAAACTGCTCTGTCCCTAGGGACTTCATAAATTCAACCAGGAGACAAGGCATTTCTAGCATCTTTGTGTTTTTTCATAAATACAAGGGAGATTGCCCTTTCATTATAGATCAGGGAAAATCATGGGGGGGTTTGTTAGTTTGTTTTTGTTTTGTTTTGTTTTTTTTCCTTTCTATAATTCAGTAAGTTAAAGTTTATCCTCATTTTATAGGCAGCTAGTTTATTCTTTGAATTCCTACTGTTTAGGAGGAGGTAAAAAGCATGCCTCAAATTTCCATTTGTCTCTTGCTAGCTTAAGGTGCTAGGGGAAGGGTTGTCTAAAGAATAGAATTACTTTAAGTGATTATTGATTTCTGCTATAATTGCTCTGCATATTTAACTCAAGGTAATTATACTTGTAGATGACTATTTTCCTTTTTAAAGGTTCTGTAAAGTGTCCTGAGAAGTTAGTAATTTGCTTCCTGAAGCTTTTTTGGTAAATTATGCTGGATCTCTTCAGCTATCCCTTTAGCTCAGGAGTACACAGAGTGAACCATAGGTGCACATCAGAATATTGGTCTATCTACATACTTGATTTACATCTAGAGTTTTGCAGGTGAAGGTGCAAATCACCCTGAGCTCTGTACTCTTACATAAAGAATAACTGCAGTATTGTTAGATTAAAAGCTTTGAGAAGTAGTGGCAGCTATAAATTATCTAATAATTTACTATGTGAAATTATAACACTCATTTTAATAATCTTGGACTAGTAATAAAAGGGAAAGTGCCAATAGAAACATTATCTAGGAGTTAATTAGGCTATGCACTGCACCAGTGAAATGTTGTGCAACATTCTGAAGTTATTTTTATGTCGTGCTCTGGTATTATTTCTGGTAGGGAAAAAGTCTGTCTGAAATGACCGTTTCACTTTTTCTTTTGCCTTTTTTAGGCTGATGAGCAAGCCATGCTAGAAGATACGTTGGTTGCACTGTTTGACTTGGAGAAAGTTACTTTTTATTTCAGACAATCAGAGCCAGAACCACTAGTCGCAAGTGAGTAATTATAATTAATATCTGGGTTTTACTGTTCGGAAACATTTTTTGTATTTGTACCATTTTTCTTTCCTAGAACGTTACCTCCCATGGGGATTATTATATGATTTGAGATGATGGAGAATTAGTAGATCTGTAGCTCTCCTAATATTCCTAGATTTCCTGAAATACAGCTACCATCAGTAACAATGCAGAATCATTATCTGGCAGTGTCAGTAACTTTGAGGGCAAAACTATTTGCTTAAGTGCATTTTCCGTGGACTACATCAGGAAAGTCCCTGGAAGACCAGTTGTTATTGAAGAGTCGTGTGTAAAATAAGCATGAAGGTCTTAATAGAGGAATGCAGCTGAGATAACATGGAGAAGCATAAAAATAATTTCATTTTATTGTCTGAAGGACAAAGTAGATCTCAGAAGGGTTCCTTGAAAGGAGGCACAAAAACTGTTAGGATGGCTTTAAATTGTGCAAGAAACTTCCTCCAAGACCTGCGGGTGCAGACGATCAGGGTCCTGAACCCTCCCTCCCAGTGCTCGCCCAGCTCGCAGGAAGGGGCTGTCTTCTCAGTCTGCTGTTTATACCCTTCTCTCATTTTCAGCCGCTCCTTTATTAATATGTTTTCAGCCAGTAGAGGTTTTCCTGCAGTGAACTTTGTTTAGTGAGCAAAAAGTTCCCATTCTTTCATAAGTCTCATAAATCCCCTGGGAAGGGAGGAAAGCATGTCTGCTTCACATCATGCTTTGCTAAAACAATTCCCTTGCCGGATCGAGACCACACATGAGAGAACTTCTGCAGTAACCAAATCCAGAAGACACAAAACTCCTCCACAAAGCTGCCTGTGCTCTAAAGAATTCGGTAGCACAGGGCTGGTAGTCAAGTAGGAATTAGCCTATATGAGACCATATTTATTTCTGTATAATTCAAGTAAGGACCATGTTCAGAGTGTTTGTTTTAAAAAGAAGCCTTGCCACGCCAGGTAACAACATGGAACTGCAGTTAGAGGAGGGCCTGCTGATGGGGAGTTAACCTCGTGCCTATGTTATGAACTGTTTGTATTGCTGTATCTTCCAGCTGAGGTGTCTGTGCTAAACCAGAAATAACTGGAAAGTCTGTGTGTTCTAGGATTGTGATAAACTCTGTGTTTCCTGTTGGTTTAAGTGCTGCCACCAGGGTCATCCTGACTGTGGTTACAGAAGACAACTGGCAAATTTGGTTTTCCTTCCCTTTATGATTCTACAGAATCAATTAAAAAAAAAAAGTCTTAATTTCTTATTAGCAAAAATAGTGAAAAATGTTCCTTTGGAGTGTTTTACATCTAGGTACGAAATAATTTATGCACTTAGTGTCAAAACTACATATTAATATATTAATGCAAATTACTAAATTTTATTGTTACTTTTTTTACAACTTGGAGACTTATGTATCAAAACGATGCTTAAACAAGAAATACATACAAAGCTCAAATTGAATTAAACTGACTGCCTCTGAGAAATTTAGCTAAATAGAAAATTTTCATTGACTTTTGCTAATGGTCATTACATGCTGATCATCTGGTATAATGCACACAGAATATGTTATGGAATCACTGTAACTGAAAACCAATACTTCTAGTTGCCCTGAACTCTAAACCAATTGATACATTGATCTTGGCTTCTCAAAGTGTAATGAAATGTGCTCCTACTGTTTCATATCTTCTACCATAATACTTTTGTTTTCCCAGTTGAATCCTAATTTTTAATAATAGTTTAATGAATATGCTGTAGCTACTGTATATCTATTTGTGTTCTGTCACACACAAATTGGAGAAGAATCTGACCCTATATCTCACACTGACATTTAACATCATGCACCTGAGGGAGGCATGTGAAATACGGCTAAAGGTGTCAGTGTCACTGTTTCTCTACTTCCTGATAATGGATAGGCCAAAAGTGACCACAGCAACGCTGAGTATAATGTAAAATACTGCATGTATTAGTTTTGTGTCTGCCATGATTTTTACCTAACAGTGTGAATTTTTGGTGCAAGAGCTTCTGGAAAAGGTGTAATTGCTTTTAATGAAATAGTAACACTGACTGTATTCTTAGATGTACCAATCACATACCAAGCAGAAGGAAGCCGGCAAACTCTGAAGGTTTACTTCTACCTTGACAGTTACCATTTTGAGCAGCTTCCTCAAAGGCTGAAGAATGGAGGGGGATTTAAAATCCACCCAGTACTTTTTTCACAAGGTAATTTGCACTTGAATTCCTCCCCCTGCCTGAAGTCTTTCACATAATATTTAACTTGCTTCAAAACCCTAGTGACTATAAGGACATGATGCTTATATTTAAATATGTTGTTTAATGCGGGCATTTATCGAGAACTTTGAATTAAAATGTGAATTTAAGAAATGCTGGGATTTGTGATAAAAATATAGAGGCATGGGTATACACTTGTAAGTTTATACATGTTGTATGATTCCAACACCAAAGAATGAATCCTTTTGTATCAATATTGTTTTGTTCTTTGTAGACATTAGTGGACCATAGTCAGGTAATGCAGCTTGCTTTTAAAAGTGTTTTGCATTCCAAATGCGAAATCTTTTCCTGTTACTTCAAATTTAAGCACTAGATTGTTATCCCCCGATAATTTTGTTTCTTTAAAATGTTAGGAACGCTTAAATAAGGTTTTCAGGCTTTCGTAGTTACGACACTGCAAACGTTACCAGCGGGATGAATGCTGGCGCCGATGTTCAGCCTGTTCAGAACTGGCAGGCAGCCTGAATCAGCCGTGGTGTCATTACACTCATCAGGAGCGTGGGGTTTGATTCACTGAAATGGAGAGTGCGAGGTGCTGATTGCCTTGAGCTGCCTTTGATTTCTGAAGGGGCTGAAAGTAACTGCGTACCTTGCGAAAGGCTGCCTGGGTCTCTGTGGAACATGCAGACGTCAGGCATACAATGAAGGTTTCGAGGAGGGTTTGGTCTCTGATAGATAAGGAGGATGTAAAAGGAAATAGCAAACAGTAAGATACATGGAGAAATAGCTGAACTTACTGTACACTTAAAACATGTGATATTTTAAAAATAAGATCCCTGATTTTGAAACCAACTAATAAACACAGGCTTCAGCGTATCTCTGTTGAGCAGACCGACTTCAGTTATAAAGGAAAATGAGAGCACTGAGCAGATAAAAAAAAACATGAAAGAGAACAGAAAATACCTTGTTTCTGATGAAAACCTGGAAATACTGTGGGGTTTTTTGTTTTGGTTTGGTTTTTTTTAGATTCAGGGGGGGATTCAGTGTGCTGCAGAATTTATTTTGCAGAATTTTTTCCCTTTCTGTTTCCAGAAGCCCAAAATATTTGAGTCTTAGGATAAGCTGCTTTGTAGTCAGCTAAAGGAAAAGTGTGTTCATTCAAGTGTTACATCTGCTTAATAATTTTCAGTAATGTAGAAGATTTCTTCTTTCTTTATTATACCAAATTTCTTTAATTTTCAAGGATCCCCCTCCAAAATACTCCATTAGACTCCAAGAATAAGAAGTCCTGGATAAGAAGTTAAATCCTAGTGTTTAATTTTTTTTTTTCTTCATTAATGAGTGAATTGGTATTCTATTTCTTATTTCTTTCCTATGAGGTTTGGCTGAGCTGCCATCAAACTCGTTCGGTACATCCCCATCTTTAACTGAGATTTATTAGCTGCAAATGTAGAAATCTTCTGTAAGTTCCACTGTGAAGTGAATTCTTGCTTCCCAAGCTTAACAGAGCTAAGCTGTTTCCTTCCTAAAATACAATGGTTTATGATATTTTCAAATGGAATATTTAGAAAATCATGTTTTTGGAACACTTTATCAAAGGCACCAGTCAGAGCACTTCAGTCTTTTCATCTCTGTGTTGCTCTATGCTGTGTTGTGTAGCTCCATGCCTAAAATCACAAGTCTGTATTTTCAGGACTGGGACTGTAGACTTTTTACACAGTTCAAAAATGTTTATCTAGACTATGTTATGTATCACTCCACTTTTACAAACAGTTTTGTGCAACCACATAATTAAGTGTATACAGTCAAAAGAATCCCGATTTGTAGGATTGGGGTCTGAGAATGTTGGGGTACTGCTGTTGGTATTCACTTTTTTCTATTTCCTCTGTTAGAACTGAGATTTCAGCAATAAATAAGCTTAATTAGAAGAAAATTTATTTAAAATTAAAATACAGTTTATTTAAATTTGCTGCTTAGTTTCTTAATTATGTAGGGTTTTTCATTTTTTTTTTAGTTTTTCATGGAATCCTAGAATAATTCAGGTTGGAAGGGACCTCAAGAGGTCTCTAGTCCAACCTCCTTTTCTCAACAGCATCAGCTGTGACATCAGACCAGGTTGCCCAGATGTTTAGCAAGTAGGATCTTGAAAACACCTAAGGACAGAAACTGCACAACCTCCTGGGTAACGTGTTCCTCTGCTTGACTGCCCTAATGGTGAAAAAGTGTTTTCTTTCTATTGAGTTGAAGTATCTCTTGTTTCATTTTACGTCCATTGCCTCTTGTCCTACTACCATGCACCATTGTGAAGAACCTGGCTCTGACTTCTTGTTGACCTGGTCACTAGTGGCACCTAGCTAGTAGGTCCCCCCTGAAGCCATCACTTATACAGGCTGAATAAGCTCAGGTCCCTCCTCAGCCTCTTCTCAGAGAGCATGTGCTCCATCCCATGACCATCTTTGTGGCCCTCTACTCAACTCTTTCCACTTGATCAGCAGCTTTCGTGTACTGTGGGGCCCAAAACTAGACACGGTATTCAAGATGCTATCTAATGAGTGTTGAGTAAAATGAGGACAAAGCAGTATTTCAGTCTACTGGCTGTGCTTATGTTAATACAGTTTAGGATGCTCCCAGCCTTCTTAGTTGCCAGAGAACTCTGCAGGTGCTTTTTCAGCTTGCTGTCTAACATGACCCTGAGCTCCTTCTCAACAGAGCTGCTCTTTAGGCTCTGCCTTCCCAGGTACAGGACTTAACATTTGTCCTTGTTCAGTTTCACAAGGTTCCTGCTGGCCCATTCCTCCAGCCTGTCCAGGTCCCTCTCTAGGTTGCCGTGCACTTGATTAAGTCCACTGCTTCCCCAACTTCGGTATCAGCTGCAAACTAGACAAGGGGGCACTCTGTCAGTGCCCCTGGAGGGCTTCCTTCAGGTCAGTGGTGAAGATGTTGAACAGTATAGATCCCTGTGGTGTTCTACTTGTAATGGTCCCCTGTGTAGATCACGTTGCATTAGCTACTATCCTGTGAGCCTTCACCATCCCCCCAGGTTTTTCTCCCATTCAGTTGCCCATGCATTCAGACCATAATATTCCAACTTTGAATCAAGAACACCGTAGAACACGTGTCTGTTTGTAAGGAAAGCTTCCTTACCAAAGAGCTTTCTAATATATTAGGTAAAAAAACGTTAAACCCTTTCATAAAGGGGGGAGCCAAATCCCACAGTGAGATTCCCTGCCAGCACCCCTGAGCATGGCCCTGCAGTGCCTGTGGAGGCAGAACTCTCTGCTCCAGCCAGTCCCAGCAGACCACTGAGTTTCTGGGCTGGGTGGTCTAATTGGATAAAACCAGCTTTATGCCAGTAAACTAAGATTACCAACTTTGTTTGGACTAAAATACTGTTATAAATGGAGTTCAGTGGATATTTTTGTGAGGGCTTTCTGGTGTGACTTAGCACCAAGGAAGTTAAGAAGCAAGAATGACTGTTGAAATTTATTGTGGTTTTTTTTTTTTGCGCAGAAGTAGAATTACAAACTCTGAAATCACAGAAGGGGAGTGCAATTTGCATGTTCTTTCACAATGAATGAATTATTTATTAACTGGTCATATTAAGCAGTACAAGCAGAATTAATACTCTGTGTGCAGCCAAAGCTGTAAGACCGCAGCATGTTTCCATTAGAAGTCTGCTTATTGCTTGCATTTTCTGATAGAATGATGAATTCTTAGAATGTGTATGGATTATTAAGGTGGCAGTATTCCTAACTGCAGAATCTTTAATGCTTCTCCCTAGATGACCTATTTCACCAAGAACCTGTGTTTTCTGCTATAATATGAAGATCTTGATATTCCCAGTCCAAGTTTTCTTGAGAACCTTTCAAACACTAATTTTGGCTTGGCTAAAGAAAAGATTAAACTTCCCTGAGTATCTAACTTGGAGGGACTGGGGGAATGCTCTTTTTTTTTCTTTCTTCTTATGAAAACTATTGCTAGGAAGAGCGTGCCACAATGGAATGGTTGCGCGTTCATTTTTTTCTTCTTCTAATTTCTGTGCAATGCTCATGTAAGGAGGACATGTGATCCTTGCTTTAATGGAATTCTTTGTTTAGTTCCTGAATTTTGGTAGCAATATTCGTCCTTGCTTTGGTGAAGTGAATACAACAAAGGTGGACATAGTATTTGACTTCAGAAACTTACCTGATCCCTGAAAAGGGCATTTTCAGAGACTGAGAGAAGTTCGCTTTACTTGATCCAGAAGGCAGCATTCAGATTAATAGTGCAAATAACTAGAGGTTCAAGTGCTCCACATATCCCAAAATCAGGCTTCGCAAGTTGTTAGATCTCCCTCTGTGAAAGTAGCTGGTACATCAATCCTTTCTTTCCTCTACCCCCAGCTTGTTCTGTTATACTGTTTTCTTCCAGAACGGAAAGCCACATTTACATTCATAGGGCAGGAGTACTTTAATTAGGGCAACAGAACTCAGACTAGCTCTCTCCTTTATATTTTCCACAGGGCGAGAAATATAATTTTTCTTGTAAATGAAATCTTAGAGGGATCTGTATGGATTTGATGACATATGGAAACAGCTCAGCAATGCATAGTGGGGTCACAGCCTCAAGGTTAAAAAGTAATTCACTAGTCTGTGAACAAAACTACAAAGAAGGGAAATGCTAAATATTTAATACTGATTTTTCTCTGCTGCATTATCCTTTCTCTTTTTACAGCATTGGAGAGCATGGAAGGATATTATTACAGAGACAGTGTCTCAGTAGAAGAATTTCAAGCTCAGATTAATGCAGCCTCACTAGAAAAAGTCAAGCAGTATAACCAGAAACTACGGTGGGTAATAAACCAACTTTCTTGAGATTAGTTTACCAAGTTCTGCTTTTCAGCTTAGTTTCTGTGACACATCTTTATACTGAAATGCATAGTATGGTGATTGGTTTTGGTGCATGATTGAATATGGTTCTGACTTTTTTGACATCTGCACTGTTAAATTACTTTTAAAAAAATTGTTTTCCCATGAAAACTATAGCTGTAATTGCCTCCAGGTTGTTTTACTAATGCATATAGAAAGGGAAATGTCTACTTGATCACAAATGGAGTATTGGAATTGCTAAACATTATGATCTGATTTTGCAGACCATATTTACCTAATGTCTGTAGAATATGACTTAAAAAGTAGTGTTGTTTTCCTCCAAGCTGAGAATCTTCCTCTCTTCCCCCCCATACTAATGGGAATATAAACATATTTGGATCAACTTTGGGTGTGAATTACAGAGTGCATACTTGCCAGTGTATGTAAAGGTGTGTATTTATGTTGCAGAAAGAGACAGAATTTCTGGTATACAAAATAATCTCTTGGTTATGAAGTAAAATGATGATAAGGTGTACATAGACCACTCCTGCATCTTACTGTATCTGTGAAAAACACCTATTTACGTACATGTATTTGTGAATTAGTTGAAGAAAAAGAGTGCAAAGGACTGGAGTAAAATCATATCTATTCACTTTTAAAATTCTTGAATCAGGTAGAAACACTGTCATCATTTCATTAGAACTGTTAGGCAGCTTTTGAAAGCAGCAGAGAAAAAGAGATTTTTTTTTTAAAAAAAGGGGCTATGGACAGTGGAGAAGGGGAGAGGATAAATGGGGATCTCTTCTTCGAATTCCTTCACCTGTTGGCTCATTCCTGTTTTTGGAAGGTTTTCTTCATGGATCTTGTAATGGTATTTCTCTAACACATTATCAACACAGTGGACACAATTAAAATTGTGTTTTAATCTAAGCTGTACTATAGCAAAAGTTATTTTAAAGCCAGTTGTATTCAGTGAGTACTGTATAATTAATTTTTTTGGTGCCATCTGTATCAGTGCACTTCTATGTTAATGACAAATGTAGTATTTCTTCAGTCTGTTTTCCACCTTCTTTTGTTAGTACTTGCTATTTGGAAAAAAAGTTCCTCCTGACTTTTTATTTGACAAGGTTTATGTTATAAATTAGCTTTACAGAAAACTTTGGTCATGTCAGTATTTGGCCTAGATGAAGTCAGCTAGTGTTGGAGAGAGATTTCCATCAGCTGGACAAGGCAAGACTTTCTGTGCTGTTTTTTTTCCTATGAATAGGCCCAATTTAGTCCCCATGAAAATCCTTTAAATAAATTCTTCCTTACTTTATGCTCTAGTGTTCCCTGACCTCACTTACCTTGTGTGTTAGGACCTCTGTTCGTGCTGTGGCTCTAATGAGGTACATTCCACTTACGAGGTCATGACCCACAGCTCTGATCAGTTGCTAACCTCTGAGGCCTAGTTTTGCAAGAAGTTAGTATGAAAAAGTTAGCATTCAACAGAAATTAATGTGAGTGGCTCTATCCAGTCACAAGCATAGAAAAAATTGGGATTTTTTTCCAGCCATCTAATGTCTGATGAGAACATTCAGTAGTTGATTTTTTTTGTTTGGTTGGTTGGTTTCTGGTGAACTCTACCCATTTCTTAACTAAGGCACAAACAGCTTCAGGAATTCACTGACATAATGTGAAGAGGAAAAACAGAAAAGCAGATGCTTCATTCATGTTCTGCCATTTGTTAGCCTGTGTAGGTGTTTAGCCAGGAGAATCTACTAAATTAACTACAGCAGCAAAAACTATTAACATTTGGGTAATTGCTCTAGAGAAGAACAAAAAAGTGAAATTGAATATTCCCTGGAAACATATTCAAGTGCAATAATACTGTCTTAAACTCTTCACATGGAAGAAATCTTCTGTGCAGAACCACTTTATTAGTAATAAAACAAGTCATTCAAGACACAATCCACAAACCATTCTTTCTCCATAGAAAAGGAATGCATTGCCTTCTTGTGAAATCACCATCTGATGACCATGTTACAATCTGCCCATCGCTACAGCAGCAAAAAGTAGATGGGAGCAACAGCAAGGAAAAAGTAGTGTGAGAAGAAGATGGGACTAGTGGGAATGAAACCACTGGTTGGCAGTGACACTGAAGTGCAGTCATCCATTGATGAGAACTCTTGATGCAAGTTCAGCTTCTCTTATTCCTGACACATTCAGATAATAATGAGACCATTTTGTTGTGTATGATCACACAAACAGCCATGTTGGCCTGACTTGGGATATAACCAAGCAGGACACTAAAATTAAAAAATAAGTAGTCCATTTGCTCGGCTCTCTCTTAATTACTTGTGGTAAAGTCTTGTTAAAGTTTCGAATACATAGAATGTGTATGAGGAATGTGGTGTCTTTTGGGTCACAAATCTGATACTGATGTATGCCTTAAAATAATTCATTTTCAAATTATATATTTGAATGAATCGAGGGGTATAATAGTAAATTTTCAGTGCATTTCAGGAACGATAACCTTCATGATATCAAGTCAAGAAGCTGAATCCTTGCTTTTATTGTGAAATTCATTCATTACTATGGAACTTTGACCAGCTTTTCAACAGTACCAGAAGTGATACAATAAATCCAAGTGTAAAGTTGCTTTCCATAACATTGATTTGGGCATCATAAGAACTTCTGTCTTTCCTGGTTCTTGCTTTGGGGCTTTTGCAAATGCTATGTCAACTATTTATGAGAATGTATGAAAGACAGTTGAAAACCAGTTAAAGAGTTTGATTTTTACATGGAATGAAGAGAACTTAACCCTAAGGTAACTTTTATTCTTAGGCCAGCTAAAGTTGAGTTTTTCTAAAATTCCTCAGGCAACATGCCCTGCCCCAGCAGTATGTAGGAAGTCCTTTAACTGTGTAAAGATGTTATTTTTTAAAAAACCTAACACCTAGTTTATGAAATTTCTGAAACTGCTGGGAAATCTTCAACATCTGGCCCACAGTTATTCTTAATGGTGCTGGATTTGTTTTTCACAGTCAGCCAGATTGTGCTTATTTTTATATTTTGCCACTTCTGTTTCTCTGACACTGATAAGGAAAAAAACAATTATACTCAAATTCTGTTTGCAAGTTGGGCTGGTGCTGGTGGTTGCCAGTGATGTAAGTTTAACCTCATCTAGTTGTTTGCTAATGAGAAATATGCAGTACAACCAAATGAAAATAATTAAGTCAGCAGAGATTTTTAAGATCTTTATTACTGTGTGTTTGTAGCTCAGCGGTTGTCTTCTGATGCAGAAGAGGGCCAGAAAGAACCTCTGTATCTGACCTGAACAGAGGCTGATGTTACCTGTCTCCTGCCTCCTCTTGCTTTTCCGCATCTTCTTCCTTTGGTGGTCCTTGCCATTTGAACAGGCTTTTTCCATCTCAAATCAGTCCTTTTGCTTTTACAGATACCAGAGACCATTTTCCTTCAACAGTGCAGGGCGCAATGGTGTTTGAATCCGTAACTACTACAAATGCCAATAGGAATAACAAGAACTCAGGAATGAACTGTATTTACTTGGACTGCTTATTTGGTTTTAAGTATTTTCCTGCAAATCTTGAGTCAGGTAATTGTGAAAGCATGAGGGTGAACTTTAATTGTAGTTTTTGAAGTTTAAAAATGTAGTTAAAATACATTCTGTCCTTTGAATATGATTTTAGTATTTCATAAAGTTCTCTTTCCTGCAGGGTGAGATTCAGTATGGTAGTTATTATGTCTCACAGAAATAAATCTTGATTATTACTGTGACCAAATGGATTGCAATGCAGGCCTTTTGGAAGGTGGGACAGGCCCTGGCAGACAGGTTAGTGGAATGGCCATAACTCAGACAATTCTTGGTCTGAATAGGGACCTTAGGATAAAACATTTGGTTGCATATGAGAACAGTTTCTGTCTTCAGAGAAATCAGGTTTTGGATTAGCTTCCTGCAAAATCCTTTTTAAAATGGTCATTGATGAGTGTAGGAATGACAACTTTTGTAATGTTTGTTTAAATTGTCATCAGAGATTTGGACTTGATGGCCCAGCATGGGACTTTCAGTCTACAGTAATAAGGAAGGTTGATCTTCCAGTCTTCCTTTTTCTGTGAATATTTGACATTTTATCAGATCAGTCTTTTTGTGTGTGCGTGTGTGAATTCTCTTTCTGGGAAAAAGAAAATTGGGTCCCTCCTATGACATACTATTAAAATGCATTTTTCTACAGGTGCTGCTGGTTAGCTTCTTAATCAGAAAAGTCCAGGAACATCTGCTCTGAAGAGTTTTTTGCTGGATGCATCTGTGTGCATGAGCGGTGCGTCTCAAAGGCAGAGAGGATGTTGAGGGCATGGGTCTTTCCGTGGGGTGCAGGGCTGGGGCTGCGCCAAATGTGCTGCCAGCTCCTGGGTCTCTGCAGTGTGCTTCGCTGCACATTGTTCAGACAGCAAGAGCAAACTATAGAGGGATACAGGTGCCTAAAACTGCACATCAATGTACCCGTTTGGTTTATGAAGCTGTCTATGCAGCTAATTTTTAGCTGAGGAGAAATTATGGAAATCACTGGCTTTTAAATTAATAAGCATTTTAAATGCCTTTTCAGCACTTATGCTTGTATTTAGACATCTAAACACTTGTAAAATTTGGTTCACGATGTTATGGTGGCTTGGATTTGGAATATTCAGAGGGGAATCAGCAAGATAATAGAGGAAAGGTGAGGAGAGCTCTACTTTCCCATAACTTTTCTTTTATCCCAGCATGGCACTTTCTTGTGACACCCCTGACTATATGATGACCCAGTTCTTCACTCCAAAGATAGGATCATGCTGTGGAAAAGACAACTGAGGATTGCTATCCATCCCCGCCCCTGGTGTGGGTGCTAATTACCACTGTGTAGTAATTAACTTGCCTGGTCATCAATAGACAAAGAAGGGTCTGGAAAAAAATTTCCTTCCTGCCATTTTGTCTGATTTGGAACTATTTGAACTCAGCTGTGTCCACAATTATTGCCACTTTTGTAGCCTGTTGTACAGCAGTAATAGAAAAACAAATTAAAGCAAGCAGTAAAGGGAAAAGGCCATTTTTTGGTGTGTTTTTTTTTCTCTATGTTGCTGCTTTCTTGGTTATCATTTTAGGAGGTAAATGCAAGTCTGTTACGCTAAGGAAGCAATTATAATCAGTGAATCTAATGACAAATGATTTAGCTAACTACCCTCATTACATTGAACATCTGATTATGTTGGATGTAATATTTGTCGTTTTAAAGTGTTTCATTTACAATGTAACTTGAAACAGTTTCTCTGTCTTGAAGCCTTCTATATTTATTTTATTGCATAAGTAGCCCTCCACAGAATGATGGCAAATTTAATACAATTCTTTATTCAGAGTCAACTTGTTATAATCCATGAGGTTTTCATGTTGTTGTTCTTTTTGTTTCTTTTAATTTTTAAAAAGACAAGAAAAGGAAACTATTTCTGCCCCTAGAATTTGTATAAGCACAGAACAAAATCTGTCTGAGGAATATAACATCTTTTTTATTTATACACATACACACACACAGCAGCTTCTCAAGCTGCAGGCTTCTTGGCAGGCTGATGTTTTCTGTATCCTGTATAATTTAGTCAAGGCAGAAAATAGATGTGATGGCACTCGTGGCTTCAGGCTGAACTAAAATTCTCTAATAGTTACTTCGGTATAAATGAGATGCAATGACATAAAGGACATATCCATATAGAGACAGTTAATTACAATGAAAGGAAGAACTTGTCTGTCTCAGGAACAAAGTCATGGGTCCTCAAGACGATACCTGCATTATCAAAAAGACCAGATCATATATCAGCTCCTGTAATAAATGCATTACCCACCTTGAAACTGGCAGATTTCTTCCCCCAGTGTTTCCAGCTTTTCCAAACCAAATTGCTTGTGTGGTTAAGCAGCTTATGCTCTTTCTCCTTGTGCCACTGTTGTCCTCTGATGATTTTAGTCTTAGCTCTGCTTTGCCTCATGTCTGTCCACTTCAGTGAGCGTTATGTTAATGAACAATGTTAACACTTTTTGTCATTGCCATCAAATTCAGAAAAGATAACCTGCAGAGAGTTTCAGGTTTCAGAGAGTGATTCCGTGAAAATACATTCTTTTTGGTACAGTGGGATATTTATAAAGCAGGTGAAAAACTGTTGTCCTGTTTTCAATACTAGGTATTTGATGTGTTGCTTTGTGCTTAAAAAGGCAACAGTCAAACTGGACAGCAGTGCTACATACACAAAATTATCAGGTACTTTATATGACTAAAAAAACTGGAAATCTAATGCCTTTTAGATTTTTTAAGATGTGGTTCCAAATGAACTAGATACTCATGGCTGAACTCCCACTAAATGCAGAATCTTTATGAAGGAACGATTGAAAATTAAGCATTTACTCTGAAGGACATAACAAGGAAATAATAGCTAAATTTGTCTCTTGATGAACTTAATGAGAAGCATTTTAGGTAGAACAGAAAGTAAGATTCATTGCATCTAAGTGAAGCAAGACCAGAGAGAGAATAGAGAGATCCCGGACAAAGTAAATTAAATTTGTCTAGCTGGTCTAAAAGATACTGCCAGCTGGCTTGAATTTAGCTTAATTTTTTTTTCTTCCAGTGCTATGCTCTTTCTGTGAGTGTAAATTCATTGTTTCTTTAGACTTTTGACAAAGTATGATCAGTATTTGTTATAGGTAGTATTCTGAAATTGAAAATAATGTCTTGATAGATTATACGTACTGAGTCTTTGCTCCCTGAGGTGGACATCTGGTTCCTTCTGCTTCCTTTGTCCTCTGCAAATGCAGAGAACATTTATCTGCAATGATCAGAGGTGGAGCCTTTTCCTTTGCCCCTGGTCACTGGTAGGAATCCAGCCCAAGCCTGCAGCTGGTACAGCTTGTGGCTGTAGTAGAAACCCTGACCACCCATGACTATTTGGCATCTTGTCTTTTTTAACAGTGTATTGCATGTCTGGAATATCAGGAGCCAAAAAGGAGACGTGTGCTGTCTGAAAGGCAAATGTGGAAGCAATTAGTTAGTACTAATGGGTTCAGTGTGGATTTGACTGTCTGGATAATGGTGGGAGAAGCAATAAGGCAGCTGTAACTGGTTTGTGGCCCAAGAGCTTCCGTTTCACCATGATGGTGCTGAGGCACTGGAACAGGCTTCCCAGAGAAGTTTTGGATGCCCCATCCCTGGAAGTGTTCAAGGCCAGGTTGGATGGGGCTTTGAGCAACCTGGTCTAGTGGAAGGTGTCTCCTAGACAGGGGGCTTGGAGTTAGGTCATCTTTAAAGTCCCTTCCAACCCAAACCATTCTATGATTCTATGAAATAGGGTGGTTTCAAGTGATCTTGGAAGTAGCTAGAGTTGCTGAAGACTAGATTCATGGAAAAACAGGGACTAAGATCTAGCATGTGAAAAGTGGGCAGTGTTACATATAGCAAAGGGAATTTTCTTTCATTTTTTGTCATGTTTGACTTTCTGTCTTAACACATATCTATGCTCACATTTCTACAGTCCCCTGCTTGTGTGTTTGTAAAAATTTGAGAGGAAGGCTGTGATTTGCCTGCTGGGGTAGCAGGGCTGTTCCTTTGCAAGTCGGTGTCCCAGCTATGCTCCCAGTCTACTCCACTAAAGCCAACAGTTGCCAAGAAAGCCCTTAAGTTTCATTTTTTGAAATTTTCTTAACAACCCTCCCCACTTGTAGGTATTTCTATGAATAACTAAATCTAACTGTTCTTATCTTTTCTCCGTGTATTTTGCTTGTCCCACCTTACAGTCACATCCTCCTTCCCACAGACCACACTGTTTCACACAGTGCTGTTTGCTTAGTTACAGCAGAGACTGACAAAAGCTGGTTTATCACTTTGTGCCTGGACTAAGCCAGGAATTGTAGAATCATTTTAGTTGGAAAAGACCCTTGAGAACATGGAGTCCAACCATTACCCTAACACTGCCAAGTCCACCACTAAACCATGTCCCTAAGCGCCACGTCTACACGTCTTTTAAACACCTCCAGAGATGGTGACTGAACCACTTCTCTGGGCAGCCTGTTCCAATGGCTGACACCACTTTTAGCGAATAAATTTTTCCTAATATCCAATCTGAGCCTCCTCTGGTGCAATTTGAGGCCTCTCCTCCTATCTCTTGTTACCTGGGAGAAGACACACCCTCCATGCTACAACCTGCTTTCAGGTAGTTGTAGACAGCGATCAGGTCTCCCCTCAGCCTCCTTTTCTCCAGGCTGAACAGCCCCAGTTCCCTCAGCTGCTCCTCATCAGAATTGTGCTCCAGACCCCTCACCAGCTTCATCGCCCTTCTCTGAACTCTCTCCAGCACCTCAATGTCTTTCTTGTGGTGAGGGGCCCAACACTGAACACAGGATTTGAGGTGGGGCCTCACCAGTGCTGAGTTCAAAAGAAGAACTTACTGTGATAGTTACACATGAGATGTGAATTACCCATGGTAAGTTCAGAGCCGCAAGGTGTTAAAACTTTCTTTTCTACGCTTCAGTTTGCACAATAGTTGTGAAAGGTCAAAATGTTACCATGTATGCTCTTTGAAAATTTAAAGTCATGATACTGTCATAGAAGTTTTCTTATAATTAAACGTTTCTCTAACTACTAATGACAGTGTACATAGGATTATATCACTGACAAAGATGTTAGGACGCATTGTTTAAAATCCCTAGGTCTTAGTATGGGCTGAAAGGTTAATTATACTTGGTAATTGATCATTTATTGAGGTTTACTGTTTAGTGGAAATAACATGTAAAATACTTACATTGTTTGCTGTGACAGCAAATAGTTTTTTTGCTGAGGATACTTTGTACTACAGAAACAATTGAATTGATATATGTTATACATATATATAAATGTATTTCCAAATGTGTGTATACATATGTATAATATACACACAACACATGCTCACCTGTATAATTAACAATCTAATGGCAGAACACAGACTTGTTATTAAAGAAATACAAAAATGTGTATGTGTAGTTATGCAGATACACAGAGATATTATTTATCTAAGTCATAAATACATGCTTTTTAGTTTGAGCTGAAGAAGATAATTAGAGGCACTGATTCTAACAGTTCCTGACTCTGCGCCTCAGTACTGATGTATTTTTTGCTGTGTTGTTGACCATGCTTATCTACATCGTATTGAATATCTCGTGATCAAGGGGCTGAAAATCAAGTAGAGTTGAAATATATTTCCATCCTTCCATTGAGGACAGTATGAATTTATTTATATGTATGCCACAGTGATGAAGAAACTATAAAAGACTAAATTCTTCTTTGCTATGATATCAAAGCAAAACCTTTCTAGAGCAGAACCGCTAACTTGCCTTTATTTAATGCCATAACCCGGTAACCTGCCCTCCTCCTTCTCCCCCACTCCAAATTTACTGTCCTTGTATTTTGAAGAAAAGATTATCACCATCTAGGATAACCCTGTTGGCTTCCCGGAACAACAAATGGAGAGCAAGACTAGAAATTTGACTTTGTTTGAATGATTTGCATGTACAAAGTTTTGCAGGAATGTGTCTCCCCACAGATTTGAAGCCTCCGTAGGGTTCAGTATTTCAAATTTTCAGGATTTTATATGTCCGGGTCAATTTTGGAGGGTACCCTTTAAAATGCTTCACTAAGAGAACATCAGTACTTCTGCATCTCCTTTGTACTTGAGTTCTGGGAAAACATCTAGGGAAAGCATTCATTTTATGATAAATTTTTCTTTTGGAGCCCTAAGATGTTTGTTACTTTGTTCCAGTATAAGCTTTCCCTGAGATAGTTGACCCATTATTTGATATTGTTACATATGGGATGTTTTACAGAAGTTCAACACAGCAATAATCTCCCATAGTTTGAATGCCTATTGGATTTTCTACCTTCTTTTTTAAGAAAGGCTTTTCTGCTACAGCTTATAGAAATTGTAAAGCTTTTAGAAGCAAACCCACCATCACACATGCAGACAAAGAACTATGATTTCATTCTTGTTCATTTCAAATGGATTATAAAATATTGTCCAAATTGGGCACCATGCCAAGATTGCCATTAACTTTTCCCATAAAATATGATTAAGGACCTTAACAAGCATTTAGTAATTAAGTGAAGTGCTTTGGAAATTTATATGCTGTCCACAGTTTGTCATGTTCTGTAAAATACTGAAGACAGTTTTTATGAAAAGCAATAAAAATAAAGCACTAGAGAAACATCTGGGAGTGTAATCTGATTGGAGGGGGGATAGTTTCATTTTTAACAGTGTATTTTGATATTTAAAATTAATGTTGTGTATAGCTGATTTTTCTTTGTTCTTTAGGTTAATGAATTATTGACTGAATTAATGGAGTAATTCCTATAATTGTATATCCCATTTCTAGTGTCCATGTTGCTTCAATTTGTACCCTGAGTTGATTATTTTCCATGTACTCCATTAATGTGTGTACTGTTCTATATTTGGTTTCTGGTTTCATTTAATGCAGCTGAATTTGCTGAAATAACAGTCCGAAGAGAATGGGAGTGCTGAACAGACTCTGAATGAAGCAGATTTTCCTGTGGCATGACAGGAAAAAGCAGTATAGGCTTTCAGTCTGATAATGTTCAGTGGATGGCAGGGTGAAGCTTTGTTTTTTAGCTTGGCTAACAAAGAAAAAGGTTGGTCTGATGCTGCTGATGTAGCTTTTATGTGCTGTGGCCACTCAAAGTGATTTATAGGTAATTTTCTCTGCAAACCTCTTTTCCTTCCAGTAGTCGCCAGCTTCCTTTGACACCGAGTACATTCTGGATCATGCAACAGGCTTAATGGAATAACTGATTTGCTTTTCTGTACTTTCTGGGAGGATTAATTCAAACCTTGAATTTGGGAGGAGATGCTTTTCAAAACTGCAAAGCTATGGGAAGCAAATTCTACTAGAATTAAAGGTGGCTTGATCTTTTTATCAGCTCAGTTATTCCATGTTATTGAAGAATAAAAGTCTCTTCAAATCTGCAGGCTACACCCCTGCTCTCCAAGTGTGCAACAACGTGAATACCTTCTATGATGGATAAAACCATAAAAAAGTGAGGAGAGCAGTTTTTATCCATGTATATTATATGAATCAATGTTTTAATGACTGGAGGATCCAGGTGATCCTGTCTTTTGAGAGTTAGGATGCAAGAATGCATACTTACCAGTGTTTATATTTTATTGCAAATGAAATTTGGTTACCACACTCCATAGTTCCAGCCTGGGTCTGTGGCACAGCTGTGACGTTCAGTCAGGTCTGCTCCTTGTGCACAGGCAGCGGAGCTGGATCATAGTGGTGTTTTGAGGTTTCCACTGGAGAAACCTTTTTTTTTCTCTTTTTTTTTCTTTTCCCTCAACACATTCCATAGGTTTTTTTCTTGTTTTGTTTTATATTATCCTTGGCCAGAATTGCTGCAGTAGTAGCTGTTGCCTGGTTCTCACTGGGTGCCTCGTCCAGGCAGGGAAGCCTACCAGGTGTTTCTATTTTCAGCTGCCCCAGCAGGATTTAGGAGCTTTTCAAGCAGCAGAGAATGAGAGTTTTGTGATCAGAGAATCACAGAATGGGTTGGGTTGGAAGGGATCTTTAAAGATCATCTGGTCCAACCCCCCTGCAATAGGCAAGGACA
Source organism: Streptopelia decaocto (assembly GCF_964273445.1). Lineage (NCBI taxonomy): Eukaryota > Metazoa > Chordata > Aves > Columbiformes > Columbidae > Streptopelia > Streptopelia decaocto. Next base: position 35,997,135 of record NC_138655.1, on the reverse strand, counting down.
ATTATTTTTTTTGTCGTAAGTGGTGCCACAGTGGCAGAGGAACTGTGATCTTGTTGGAGAGATATTGTCAGCGTTTACTGCAGGGTGACAATAAGCTGTGGCAGATGCTCTCTGTTAACCCTCCCCAGTAAGGAAAGGTAATAGGAGGAAAAGGGAGAGAGACTTGCAAGTTGGAAAATTTAAAAATGCTTCACTAATGCTTCTAATAAATAGAGAAAATAATACAAAATATACAAAACCGATCTTGAATTTCCCAGCATAGCACAGCATTGCCTGTGTTTGCAGGACAGGTACCTGGAAGTCCTGGGCTGGACTCCGCAGCAAACCGGCACTGGATTCAGGGATGCAGGGGCTGGAACCAGGCTTCGGATCACAGGGACGACAGGCAGGGACCTCCTCAGATGCTGGCCATGGTCAAAGAGAGAGAGACCCTCCTGATCTCCCGCTTTTATAGGGTGTATGGGATGGAATACTTGGTCAATTTTAGTCACTTGTTCTGTCCACCCCGCCTTACAAATACGCCCTTCTCACTTATGAGACGTGCAAAATTTATCAGTAACCTTGGCTACCATAGCAATAAGTCTAAACCTGGGCCTCTTCTGCGTACCATTGCTACTGTTATCAGCTCCGGAGCTCAGTGTCTGAAAAAAACATGCAACCAAATTCAGAAAAGTGCAATTACTTAGAAGAACTTCACTGAAAGAAAAATTCACTAAAAGAGAAACTGGTCTTGTTTTTAACAAAACCAGGACAGATATTTAAGATAATTAATCTGCCTATGAGGTGTTTAATGATAGATCATCTGTGGTAAGCAATTAATTTTCTTATAACATAGAAAGAAAAAAAAATCCTCTAGGGTTCCTGAGTTGAAGGAGACGTGTGAAGGGCTCCGTGCTTCATGGGTGCTCCTTGCTAAAGCTCTTCCTTTCTGGGGTTGAAAAAGAGTTTACATGTGTTCTGAGAGAAGGATAGCATGAAAGCCATCTGTACAAAATGTCAGCCTCCGTCGTGCCACACAGAAATTAGTCAAACTTTTCCTTTTAAAACAAAATATGTTGCCTTTGTCCATTTTTAAGAGTCTTTTTCTAGTACTGTTCATTGGTAAGTAGAAGGTTGTAGAAGGAAGTGGGAGAATGTGGGTAGCTAAGCTTTAGTACACAATAGATAATCTTGATACAGTAAGTATGCTTGCTCTGTCATGTTTGTGTTCTGCAGGTGAATGAGAGCTGTCTTTGGCTTTTTTGTTTTCATGCACTAATTCATTTTCAAAGAAGTGTGCAGGAATTGTAAAGGAAGGCAGTTTGGTTTTTATTTGCGTGAACATGCATGAGCACACACATTCCAAATGCAGTTTTGCTTGTATAATGCATATTTGCCCCTTGCAGGGTTTTTGCCTTTTAATTCCTTTTTATATTGTGAGCTTGTGTATGTTTCCTCTGTCAGTATGTGTTTCATGTTTGGGATTCTGGTTTCATGTTATTGCAGTTGTATACAGCTAATATAGAAAAGCTGTGCTGCATGAGGCTCAGGCACTATTTATATGCCAAGTTCCCAAAGTCACTATTAAAATCCAGACAGTTGCCACAAACCTTTTCATGGATAGCTTTGGTGAAAATCACTTTCAGATCCAGTGTTTCTGCTATCTGGACATGAAAACTTTGCACTGTGCTGTCAAAGGGCAAAGGGACAGTTTTTGTCTCCAGAACAAAAAATGTTCCTTATGACTTTGAAAGAAAGTGTGGTAGTGCCTGTTTACCCATGTGTTATTCTTTGATCCTCTCTTAGGGTTAAATAGTGGGAAAAAAAAAAAAAATAATAAAAAATCCAGCCTTGGGATAGTGTCTAAGAATAGTCACTTTGCATACATTTTGTTCAGGCGTTTAAACAATTAATAGTTTTTGCCTTATTCTGTTTGTTTTTTCAGGGCATTCTACCTGGACAAGTCCAACTTGCCTCCAAATTCAACATCCAAAGCGGCTTATATAGATAAGGTAAATAAAAATGTCAAGTGCCTAATTAAACTTTGCATGTTATACACTGTGTCATTGTAATCCTTTCCCGAGGCTTTCTTAATTCCACCTAAAATTTGAATTAACGCAGGGCTAGGGGGAAGCAGGGAAGGAGGAGCTCTCTTGCAGCATTTTGTCCCACCTGTGGTTTAGGGCCATGTGGTGCCATGTAGTTCTGTATCAAAAAGTGTTGCTGAAGGGCATCAGTGTACTGGAGAAGGGTAACCGTAGCTGTCCTTTTTCACCGTGCTTTCAGAGCAATGCAGTTGTGCTGGGAGTATGTGGGGGGCAGAAGGGTAGAGGGGGGGGGAGAGCAGGTGCAGGCAGAAATTCTTTGTTCTGAAAACTGGAAGCGCTGTTCCAAATTAAATACTCCTCCAGCATCCTGCTCAGAAGGCTTTCTTCTGAACCACCTCATTTAGGCTTTCTTCAAATGCTTTCATCTATCTTTAAAACTTCTGGGACTGAGAGATCCCAGGGGCTATGAAAATTCATTTAATGCTCTCTCCTATTGTTGGAGAGTTAATGCCTGTATTGCAGCCCAGTGGGTGAAAAAAGAAGTTCCTTGGGTCTTGCCTACACTGACTTCAAAAGCGATTGAGCTGCTGTGGCTTGAGAAATACTGTGATCATCAGCTGCGCCCTATGACAGACTAAAATTTTATGTCGATATTATCCAACTGATAGTTCCTGCTTCTTGGATCCAGGCTGGACTGCATGGGAGGGGAGGAGGACACGTGCTGGTTTGCACCCAGGTTTAAATATCCTGGTTGTTATAGTTGATTTACCTGAACTCTGTGCTTTCCTATGAAGCAACCTTCATATAGGAGCAAGTCAGGCTGCCGTTTCCCTAAATAGTCAAAATTCTATTCAGAGAATGAATCTGTCTTTCGGAAGATTAATTCTTTGAGTAGCAGGGCGGTTTGTTGGAATCTTCAGGTGTTTTTGGAATAAAGAGAATAGAGAATTTGGAGTTATGAGGTCTGCAAAACTGTCTTGTGAATGTCTCCTTTACACAAAGCACCATAAAATGGTGCTTTTTTGTTGCTGAACCACTCTTGAAGGTTCCTCTTCTGAGAGCAGCCTTCCACTTGAAGCTGCCTTCTTTACTAGGTGGATCATATATTTTCCCTAGTACTGCTGAGTTTATTTTAAATCTCACTACAGTTAACTGTTCTTGTTTTTTAGTATATATTTGTCACTTTTGTTCATTTTTACTTTTCCATGTTGTTAGTCAGAATTAGGAACTAGACATTTGCATAAATAAAGGACAGTGTTACGTTAATTATAAGCTGATTTTCTCAGTGAGTTACTAGGTTGCCTCTTCATGGCTTCCCTTCTTTGTCGATGCCAGTAATGGAAATGGCAATGATGGATGGGTCTGTTGAAGTGCAAAACATTTCTGTAGGCAGGACTGGGAATGAAACAGTCAGTGATGGTAAGAATTTAAAAGTCTGAAAAAGTTGTCATAGGTCATGTAACAGAAGATTGTGTGCTCTGTATTTGTTATGGAATTTGGCTTCTGCTTTCTCAGCCAGCCCTGCCGTTCCATCTGTGTCTGTGAGGACCTGCCCTAAAAGACCATTTCATGTGCTCTCGGTACCAAATATTCAAATCTCTCTTCCTCTCTTGCAGCTGATGAGGCCTCTCAACTGCTTGGATGAACTTTACCGACTGATCGGGTCCTTCATCCGATCGAAGCGCACGGCTGCCTGCGCTTACACCGCCTGCAGCGCCTCCGGCGTGGGATTGCTCTCCGTGTCTTCCGAGCTCTGCAGCAGGCTTGGAGCTTGTCACATCATTATGTGCAACAGCGGAGTTCACCGGTATGACCATTTCTTTCCCTCCCTTTGTTTCATTCAGTCATTGCAGGTTGGAAACCGCTGCTTTTTATTTCTAGAGAGGTCTCACACTAAATAATCTTAGACTAAATGTCTAGTACACTTGAATGATTTGTAGGGAAAATGTAGAATTGTATTTGCAGTGACTGACAGAAATGAGCAACGCAGTTTTGTTTTGTGCACTTGTAATGGATTGTTCCTCATTCAAGTCAGTAAAAGGCAGAAATCTTAATTGCTGAAGCAGAAAAAGGAATGTTTCCTAGGTGAATAACATACTATATTAAACTCCTAATACAGGCAAAAAATGCTGAAATTTTTATCTGCTTCATATACTAAGGGGAGTTGTAGAAGAGCTTGCTTCAAGGAGAAAAATGAAACAGAAGAGATACAAATTTTTGCAGGTGTACCTTATGATAAGTAGAAGTTCGGTCTATAGAACAGTTGCTGTGATTAATATAATATAAAAAAGTGAACTGAGCTGTAATCAACCGATCTTTGTCAATGCTAAGATATTTTAATAGATGTGTATATATGACAACAGTGTCATTATAGACCTCTCTAGTACTTAGTGATATTCATCAAAGGCAGCAATATGTTTATGTTCCAGCCGAGCAGATAATTTTTTGTACATTTTACCAAAAAAGCACAACTACAATTGGAGACGGGAGAAAAAACACAACAAATAAAAAATAAACATAACCAAGAATCTGATGCTAAATATCTGCTCTTCCAAACTGTGGATTACAGGTAGCAATGTGTTAAAAATATGCTGCTTAGTTTCTGATCTATGCAAATCCTTATTTTAGCAGACTTGGTTACCTGGTTGGTGCATTGTGTTAGAATGAGCATTACTTTCTCCTCACTTTAAGTAATGTCCTTTCTTTAAAAGAGGTTTGAGAAGGAGGCGGGGTGGGGGGGGAAGCAGCAGCATAGCTGCAATGCAGATTATCGAGCACGAAAAACGGAGAAGCTCCATATATAGCCAACACAATTAAGTTGTATAAAAACAGTGCTTGCTATTTCTTTGTTAACAGACTTAACAAAGTTTGCAACAGACTATTTTTTTACTCTCTGTCACTGATACAACTGTATATCATGGTCTATACTGTACTTGTTTTTAGGCAGTAACAGAAAAAGGCTGTAGTACTGAACACTAGTCACTGTATCAAGTGGAGATGGAAATACTACATAGCATGGGCTGACATGAAGTTGTCATTCCAGAAGACCATGAAGCTATAGAGCTTTTCTCTGGCTCTTTGTCTCAGTTTCAGTTTAACATCTTGTGTGATCAGAAAAGACTTTGGGCTTAATTTTGCCATTTTTTATAAAGCTGAAAAAGACTACCTCTGGGTTTCACTTTGATTTCATGGATTATGTTCTGAATTTGCCAGTATATTTGAGCAAAAAATTCTTGTAGTTTAAGAATAAAGTCAGAGCAACTTTAATAGCCGCAGTAAACTATTACCCCCAGTGTGTGGGTCACAAAGTATTCAGAATAATTTGGTGACTGAGTAAGAGGTGGTGTGCTGGTATAGTTGATTCTGAATGTGAGCTGTTCTTAGATGAATGTAATTTCTTCATCACATTTCTGCACAAAACTAGGGCAGGTATCAACTATTGAATGTCTGTTTAAGTATATCTAAAAAAACCCTCCCAAAACAGTAGAAAACCAACACATTGAATTTCAAGCCTATATTAAGAGCAACAGGAGTAGTGTTTAAATGTGTGTTTTTTGATCTAGATGTTAAAGTATTCAAGATCACCTATTTACATAAAGGTCCAAACCACTTTTCTCTCAAGCCAAAGTTCTGCTCTACAGAGAGTCCATTGGAGCTTTTATACAAGATACTGTTACTTCACTTTTGTATTAAAACTGCCTTTGTGGGTACCATCTGCTCAGAGAAAGAAACATCAACTCTTGGCATTATCAGAAACATTTTAAGATAGGCCCTTCAGGAAAAAGGAGTGCATTAGTTGAGATTTTTATAGGTACTCAAAGACATTTTGCCCTGAATTCCATAAATTCAGAAGAAAACTCATGCATTTGGAGACTGGAAGGGGTTCTTGTACTGTTATTCGAAGTGGAAGAAGTTGAGGATGTTTTTTTAACAACGTTTTCCTGAAGTTACTTTTGTGCATACAAACTCAATGCATAAGGAAGTTTTTCCTTAGAATTCAAATTAATAAAAAGTCACATAAAGTCACTTTGTGTGCTGTTTTCTCTTTCTGGCCTCCCAGACCACATCTCTACAGTCCAGCACTAAGCAGACTCTGCTTTTTGGCATTCTGAAATTGCTTTTGCGCAGGTAAAAAGCATGTTTTGTCTCCTGCTAGTAGGCTTGCTGGGTGAATTTTGTTCCTGAGATTTCTGCTGCCAAATTCTACTGTGTTCTTGTCAACCTGCTCCCCTTGCTGCTCTGCAGAGTGAAACTGTCTTGCAGCACCATGAAATTCTGTCAGGAGGACAGAAGAGGGAAGAATAAGATGCTGGATCAAGTCCTGTAGACACGGATGATTTTGCCTCTTGCCTGCAATCTTGAAGGCTTAATTCTTCTGCTTGTTGGATGGAATATTATTTAATCAGGGCAGATAATTATGCAAAGTATTGCTCATTTGCAAATGCAAACTAATGCTTGTTTTTCTCATGCAAAATGTGTTGTAAGTCGGTTCTGTAGAGTTCAAGCTACTGATTTGCAGCAAGAGAGGATATTTATCTCTGCGTTCAGCATTGTATCTGGCCTCCTCTGTTCTTAGAAATGAAATGCCATGAAGTGTTTTATTGTGATCAGTTGCAGAAATCAGCATTTTGGAGGCCCAGACCCAAGGATCCGTAACTGTTTTCAAACACTATGTTATGGATATTAAATGAGTTGAAAACTGGTATTATCTACAGATACTACCAGACAAGCAAATGGGGGTGATGTGATGCGGGCGATGTGATGTGATTTGTGCTTGCAGGTTAAACTTTGAAAGCATATTCTTCGTTTATCATCTTATCATCCTACAAATGAAGAATAATTGACTCAGAGAAAAGTCTGTGTATGCTTTCTGTAAAAACAAACTAACTAGTCTTTGCTTAATTTCTGTGCTTGTCTATTGGGACAGACTCCCTGAGTCTGGGGAAGAGCACAGGATGCTCTGCTGGTCAGCATCTTCCTTTTGTTCTTGGGGAGTGGGAACTAAGCAAACCATTAATCTGTCAGAATTTAGATATAATTAATATAATTGAAATGTAGATGAACCATCCCTCACTGAATTTCTTTGTCTTTCACTGAACTGCCTGGAGAGCCCTTTTTGTGTTTCCTCAACTTAGGTTGACAGAGTGGGGAGGTTTCTGCCACCTTTCCTCTCCTTCTAAGCAGGAGCAAATCCCAGATATATCTTGGGAGGGAGGTGCTTGGTTGGCAGTCCAGTGCAGAAGAGGCCAAGAACTATGAAACAGCAGCTTTGTCTGCTTTGACAGTGATGGCTGATCTCTGGATCAGCAGTGTCTTGGTTTCTGACTTCTCTGTGATCCATATTAAATTGCTTTTTACACTGCACTAGGCTAAAACAGCTTGACAGAGTTCATATTTTCATCCCTATATCCAAGATAATACTGGGGATTTTGAGTTGCTCGTGATTGCTTTGCTTTGATTTTTATTATGACAATATGTTTACCAATTTACTTTAGAGCCTGAAATCCTATATCTATTTCAGACAGCAGCTCTTTTCAAATATATTTTGATGTCCAGAAAAACAAGGATGGGGGAAAAATAAGTCCCTTTAACCTTCACTGTCCTAAGTGATATGTGAATACAAACTCCCTTTGGATTATCGTAAGTGAACATGCCTTGTTGATCAACATCAGGAACAGAGCTCTAAATTAATCCAAGAAATCAATAGTTCGCATTTCTGTTTTCCCCTTTTTATCATCCATAATTATATTTCTGCCTGCCACTCAGCTGTCACCCTGTAAACAATGTTCTGCTTTCTTTACTTGTGCTCTTTCTGTTTGAAGTTGCAATCACTCTGCGCAAATGTAGGTGATGAAAGGCACTTTTAAATTTTATTGAGTCATGATGCTGCTCCTGCTTGAGGGAGAAGAGCGAGACTGCACTGCACAGACATGCCTTAGCCTCTTTCCATGCCAAAATGAAATTAGGTGCAGCAGCTGCAGAAGTCTATTCAGGGACCATAGGCCTTACAGGCTCAAAGCAATCATTTAAAGCATCCAAATGAAACAAATCCCAAGTTTATTTAAAATTTTGTATTTCCTGGAGGATCGAGAGAAAAGAAGTCTTTCATAAGCTTGATGAGCCCCAGAAAAATCGCTGTCTTATTTTCTTTTCTGAATTTTAATTTCCCTTCCAAAAAGTCTCTCCTTAGTGTGGCCATCCCTCCAGCAGTGGGGTTCTGGCTGGCAGGAGCTCGGCTGAATGATGAGGCAGGTTCTGCCAAGGGTTGATTATGCATCTCCTGGAGCTGGCACCGCTCCTGCCATCCCGCTAAACCTGCTCCATCTTCCACACAGCGAAGCAGAGTAACGCCATAAGCTGTCCAGCACGGCCAGCTGCCTGTCTGTGCATCAGATAAAACCAGGTGAAAATTAGGGATTCTGACTATTTAAGACATTTTATAGTAAAAATTCTTCCTTTTAGATTATTTTAGAAACGTCTCTATAGGAATTTAGTTCTGAGCTCAATGACTGTGTGATATTAATTTAAAAAAAAAAGTCTCCTTGAAGTTTTGCAACTGTATTTGGGCTGAGTATTAGTTCCAAAGTACGAAGGCTTTCTGGGGTTGATGGGACAGCTTTTAGGAGGCAGGTCAGCACAGGCTGGAGGACTAAGCCTTGCTCGTCTCCAGCCTTCTGGTCTAAACCATGCTTTTAGTCCTGCTACCTTCCCATTTAGTCAAGATTCCCTTCTTTTTTTTTCTTAATGACAGTTTTCTTGTGTCTGTCTACAGTTAGTGTATTTTTCTGATACCTTACCTACTGAGACATAAACTTCTGTTTTCATAAAATAATTTAAGATACTGGCATACTTCCTGTGCTGGTTACTGTTCTCAAACAGTTATTTACTTGTAAAATACGTGATAATTTGTGTTAAAACAATATAAACAAGGCATTTAGCACAAATAGGTTATTTCTACAGTGATGATAGTTTTATTTATGTTTGCCTTTCATAGCCAATCTGGCACATGTTTGCTTTGTTTATGTCTAATATGTGCGTGAAGGATTATTGTCTTAGAGTTCTCTTGCGTGTTTTAAATTCTGAGACACTTACTTTGCTTAAAATGCAATCTGAAAATGCAGAGAAGTGCATAAAATGCACTGAGACAGATAAGATGGATCTAATTTGTTGCTAGTATGGATTTCAACGTGTTCTTTTTTTCCTATTTGGATTCCTTTTAACATAATGGACCAGGACAGACATTTAGCACCAAGGCTGACACACAGCTCAATCACCTTGCTATGTAAAATCGTTCTCTCACGCTTCAGTTCTTGAAGTATTACCTTATCTGCAGTCCAGGTCTTCGGTAAAATGTGAGAAAAATAGAATAGATCCTCTCGAACAATCTAACATTAAAAACTTATCCAAATGTTCTTTGAATTCTGAGGTGGAAGACAGTTACCTGAATAACCTTAACAAGTACTAGACAGAAAATAAATTGCAATTTTCTAGCATATTTACTTGCCTGCTTAAATGGGAAGAAGCCTTTAATGTGAAAATCTTTCTGCACTGAACAAAAGATAATGGCCAAAGCTGGGTTTTCAGATTACTTTAGATTTTTGTTTGTTTGTTTTGAAAGTATGACTGAGAATGAGCAAACAAAGGTCAATGGAGGAGTTTGCTTTAGTTGATGAGGACTGGGTTAGGGAGCAATTAAATAGTCTGGACATCCATAAATCCATGGGTCCAGATGGGATGCATCCGCGGGTGCTGAGCGAGCTGGCTGAAGTCATTGCTGGACCGCTCTCCATCATCTTTGCCAAGTCTTGGGAAACGGGAGAGGTGCCCGAGGATTGGAGGAAAGCAAATGTCACTCCAGTCTTAAAAAAGGGCAAGAAGGAGGACCCGGGTAATTATAGACCGGTCAGCCTCACCTCTGTCCCTGAGAAGGTAATGGAACAGCTTATCTTTGGTGCCATCTCAAGGCATATCAAGGATAAGAGGGTTATTAGGGGCAGTCATCATGGCTCTACCAAGGGTAAGTCATGCTTGACCAACCTCATAGCCTTTTATGAGAATGTAACAAGGTGGATGGATGATGGCAGAGCGGTGGATGTGGTCTACCTTGACTTCAGTAAAGCCTTTGACACAGTCTCCCACAGCATCCTCACAGCTAAGTTGAGGAGGTGTGGTCTAGACAATAGAGTAGTGAGGTGGGTTGCAAACTGGCTTAGGGAGAGAAGCCAGAGAGTGGTAGTCAATGGTGCGGAGTCTAGTTGGAGGCCAGTATCTAGTGGAGTGCCTCAGGGGTCAGTGCTGGGGCCAATATTATTCAATATATTCATTAATGATTTAGACGAGGGAATAGAGTGCACTGTCAGCAAGTTTGCTGATGACACCAAGCTGGGAGGAGTGGCTGACACACCAGAAGGCTGTGCTGCCATCCAGCGAGACCTGGACAGGCTGGAGAGTTGGGCGGGGAATAACCTAATGAAATTTAACAAGGGCAAGTGTAGAGTCCTGTATCTGGGCAGGAACAACCCCAGGTTCCAGTATAGGCGGGGAAATTACATATTAGAAAGCAGTGTAGGGGAAAGGGACCTGTGGGTCCTGGTGGACAACAGGATGACCATGAGCCAGCACTATGCCAATGGCACCCTGGGGTGTATTAGAAGTGGGGTGGTTAGTAGATCGAGAGAGGTCCTCCTTCCCCTCTACTCTGCCCTGGTGAGACCACATCTAGAATATTGTGTCCAGTTCTGGGCCCCTCAGTTCAAGAAGGACCGGGAACTGCTGGAGAGGGTCCAGCGTAGGGCAACGAAGATGATTAAGGGAGTGGAGCACCTCCCTTATGAAGAAAGGCTGAGGGAGCTGGGTCTCTTTAGTTTGGAGAATAGGAGACTGAGGGATGACCTTATTAATGTTTACAAATATATAAAGGGTGAGTGCCACAAGGATGGAGCCAGGCTCTTCTCGGTGGCAACCAATGACAGGACAAGGGGCAACGAGTACAAACTGGAACACAAGAGGTTCCACTTAAATTTGAGAAGAAACTTCTTCTCAGTGAGGGTGACAGAGCACTGGAACAGGCTGCCCAAGGAGGTTGTGGAGTCTCCTTCTCTGGAGACATTCAAAACCCGCCTGGACATGTCCCTGTGCGACCTCACCTAGGCGCTCCTGCTCCAGCAGGGGGATTGGACTAGATGATCTTTTGAGGTCCCTTCCAATCCCAAACATACTGTGATACTGTGATACTGTGAAAAGGCATGAGATACTTTGAACCTTTTGGAAATGCTGTTCTTCCATCCAAAAAAGAGAACATTTAATGGTAGAAGTGTCTCCTTGCAACATTTCCAGCTGATTAAAGGTGGCAAGATCTTACAGGAAGAATGTTTCTGAAAAGATGCTCTGTGCAGTATTTTAACAATTACAGAAGACGTGTGGTGAAAAGAAGTTTATTTTTTCATTATTCTTTGAAAAGCTCTCTGTCTTGGAAAAGGGGGAACAGTCACCTTTTATTTCTGGAAATAGATTGGATGATAGTAATCTTCCAAATAAGCTACAGAAAAAAATCATCATTACCTACTGCATGTTGCATGCTTCAGGATTAAAAATTACTAATTTTGAATTGAATAAACCTGATTAAAACTGTGTTTGTAAACTACAAAAGAAGTCATTAACCAAGGTTAGGTCTGAAATATGGCTAATGTATACTTAGCTCCCAAGACTGATTCTCTAGCTTGAGAAGATCGTGCCATCTACTTGAGCAAGTCAGAACTGTGCTGGTAGCTTGTGTTCAAACCTGGTAGGGCTGGGTTTGAACATCCTGTCAGGGGACAGGAGTTGGGATATACTGACTTGGAGGTTGGCACAACTGTGTAATCACAGTGGTGCCTCTAATGAAGGAAACCTCTTGTTGCTGATGGTTAATGGATGATAAAAGGCAGAAGTCCCCTTAACCATGGACTATCTATTATATTTCTGTGTTGTGGTCTAATATCTTTCACAGTCAACTTTTGAAGCCTTGTTTATGATTACTGAACCATCATAATAGAATAAATATATTTCACATGCAGAGTAACAGCTTGCTATATGTTGGCAAAAATAAGAGAAGTTTTGGACTAACCTTTCATGGATGGGTTCAGCGCAATGCTAATTTTAAAGCACACTGGGAATTTCTCAGCTTCACAAAGGTTCATAAAGGAACTGAAACTCTCCTGAACTCCACTAGAGTTTTGTTATAATTGTAAAATACAATACTGTAGTTTAATGTACAAAATTCTTGCTTATTTTCTCTCTAATACCTATCGACTAGCCCAAGTTCCGTCTCCCTTTGAGATGAAATTCTGTTCAGCAAAGTCTTCAGTATATGGGCACAGGGACTGCAAACTTCCATTTAATTGCCTGGAGACATATTCCCACAATGAGAACAGCTTAGAAAGTGGGGGAGAGTCTTCAGTCAGACCTGTCTACACTTTTATTGCTTATTTCTTTATAGTCTTGAACAACATTTCCTCTCTTTTTTATGTTTATCATAGCCTACTTTCTTCTTTGGGTTGCTCTCCAGAATCAGTACCTATTACCCAGCCATCACTTGTAATTATAGAGAAATACCCCAAAAACTTTTTATCCCAAAGTGACTTAACTTAGTACTAAGTTTTTAATTGCCGCATATGCTGACATAAATGATAGCTGCTCTATAAGCATTAATTTAAATGACAGCAGAAACAAATGAATACTTAATAGTGTAATTTGTTTAAAAGATGATCAAATGTAGGTATGATTAACTTATGATGCATGGGAAAAAAGTAATTAAAATAAGACAACAGCATTTAATTACCTGTTGAGTAGAAGTTTTAGATTTTAATTAGACTAACTGTACATGCATCCTTTTCATATTTTTATCCTATTCACATAGTCAGAACATAATTCATTTCAACACCTCTTACTGTGGTAACTACTAAACCAATTTGTTTCACCTCATCTTTTCTGTTCAGGGCATTTTTCTAAGGGATGTTTTGATGCATCTCTGGATGCAGGATGGCTGGAGTCCTAATTGAAACCTGGGAATGAATTGAATCATTTATATTCTTCTTATGCTAGTAACATAGATGTACAGCTCACTGAGTGGCAGCTCTGTAGGTAGTGTTCATGAACTCAGCTTATGTTTCCTTTCAGGTGACATAAAATAAGCTGTCACAAAATAATCCATTTCATAGAAAATTTGAGTCTCTTTTCCTCTTTCACAACTCCATTTTTCAGTGTCAATGTACGTCTATCCAGACGATTTGCTGCCCGTTAGTAAAAATTACATCCAGTCAGAAACAAATGGGCTACTGGTGATAGAAAATATTTTAACCTCTTTTGTTCAGGGTGGTATGATGCAGAAAATGTTTGAAAGTGTGTATTTAATCTTCACATCAATACTGTCATGACTGATGGGAGACTGGGGGTAGCAGGCAGGGGCTGGGAGCAGCTGCAGCCCCTTCTGTTCCTTGGAAACCAGCTGGGTGAAATGAGGAATTCTCAGCCCAGTTGTGCTGGGAAAGCCAAACGTCTGTGCTGCCTTGCTGTGGTAATCTGTCAAGGCAAGGAATTTGTGATTCTGACATAAATTCTGAGATGATGAATTTGGGTCTTTTGTTTTTCTGACTTAAAAGGAGGGATGAGAGTAAAAGAGAGGGAATGAGAACAGATTTTTATTTGTTTACACAGTAAAATACATGGATTTGGGGTTTATGTTTTCCATAACAGAATGTTATGAGAGAACTGAAGGAGTTTTTCCCCTAATATTTTCCTTGTTTGGTTTGTCTGGGCTGATTGCATCCAAATGACCAGATACTTTCAGTGGTCAGAACTACTTCCAGATTGCTTTGTGAACTTTAATACCATCTGCTTATCAGCTCTCAAAATGGGGAAGAAGAGTGGATGATTACATTTTGCTCATATTTCTTGACAATCCTTGATATTGAACCTTGCTCAGACCATTAGAACAGTCTTACCATATGAAGAATTCCCAGCTTTCGTATCATTTCATAAAACTGTACAACTTGTGTTGGTTTAAATTTGTGTTTGGTTGATCTCTCTGTTCTTGGCTGTCCTGTTGCTGAAGTACTTCCAGTTATGGCTTTTCCGTGTTTCCATCTGATGTTTTGTGTGTGCATTTGTTTCTTTCACAGCTGGTTTCCAGGGCAATTTGATTGTGATAACAAATATGTAGTAATTAAAAAACTATATTTGAAGAGCTGGAAGAAAGCACTAGTATGTAAATGTGTCTTTCCTAGTGAGTCAGTTTAGCATAGGACTGTTGAAGGTTTATATGATCAGTTTTATTAGACATGCCATCTCATTGATTCAGTATTCAACCAAAATGAAGCAATTTGAGTGGTTTTGTTGTTTGTATTTAGAAAGTAATAGCCTTATTTCATTATTACACGACAAAAGCCATAGCAGTGACTTACATTTAATTCTGCCATTCATCAGACCTTTTACATGCCTTAAGAGAAACCTGAAATCTAGTGATATTGTATTGAAATTCAGTCATGCTACTGATACTCTTTTAACATTTTTTAACATACATTAATAAGTAAGAATGTTTTTTAAAAGACACAGTGGATGTATCTAACCAGCATTACTGTAGGACTTCACCTTGAATGTAAAATGTTTTATTAAGAGGTGTGATAATAGTTAACATCATCACTGCTGTCACCTTGAGTGTCTCTACTACTAGTTTCCTAGGGATATGTTAAAAATATTGTCCTTAGGATTACTCTTGTTTTTTGCCTTGAGGTGAAATCTTAAATTTTAGCTTATACCATTCAGGATTGTATTGTCATTGTTGCCTACCTCCATAATAGCCTATTAAGGAAATCCTAATTCTGCTGTTTTTCTCTCTGCTTTTTCCACTGTTCTTATGTCTTTATCTACACACTTGGCAACCTTGTTTCTGAATCACAGTTGGCGTTGTCAAAATGTGGGCGGCTCATAGTGTTCATGATCAGCAGCCATTTCCTCCGTTTCTGGACAGAGAACAGTCTGTCGGTCTTTTCCAATCACAAGATCAGCATTTGCACCTAATTCTTCAAGCTGCCCTTCATTTAGGAGGATCTTTTGTTAGTTTTGATTCATGCGTGCACAACATGATTTTTCTGTTCTTTCGGTCTTTTGAGTTCCGGGCAGATGGGATTTATGGGAAAGTTGGCTCAGTAACTAGTTGGTTGAAAGCTGTACTTTGAGCCCATTAACCTGTTATACCTGCAGAGAGACTTTTTACCCTTTTTCTCTGGCTTAGGTTACACTTGTCAAATTAGATTTCAGATATTTTTGCTTTTTCCCATTGTCAATGGAACAAATCTGCCTTTGCAATCTGGTCTTGAAGGTTAGATGTTTAGATTTTGATTCCGGCAAATATTATGAGCATGTACTTTATTTGTGCAATATTTCACCTTTCAAAGACAAGATGAAAACACAGTGTTTGGAATTTCTAGTCTAATATTTAACTCTTATGCACCTTAATCAAACATATAACACAAACGATCAATAGATTTTTGCTTCAAGTTAACTCTGAGGTCAGTGTATACAAGAAACTGGGGAATAAAAAATTTTTCATTACCAAGGAAAATCACTTAGCTTATAAATTTTTAATGAAAGGCCATTAATAAAGCTACAGATCAAATTTAATATCTTCTACATTCACCAGTGTGAAACTTTTACAGTCCATAAATTTACTTAAGCGGTATTTAAAATGTGTCAGGGTTTGGGTTTTTTTCCCATAAGAAAATAAGTGCAGACACGTTTTTCCTCCTACAGATCTTCTCAGCAAGATGAGTGTTTGATTGAAACACATTGTCTGTTCTGTGCGCTTAACAGAAACTATACAGAATCTTTTGGTCAGGATTTTGCCAAAAGGCTACTCAAAAGTATATTTTAACCACGTCTCTTAGTTTAATTATTTGAACTTGATATAGGCAGCTCTTGTCAGGTTCTGCTGAGGTGGGGTCATTTTCTGTCCACCTCATGTTTCTGATTGAAGAGATTTGAATGTTGCGGTACTTTGGTTGTGAACAGAAAAACCATCAAGCAGCTTACTGGTGCTGAATGGAGCCCCTCTCACCTCTTGGATGATAGCAGCCCTCAAACATGTTGTACTTCCCAAAAGTACCTTTTTCTACTCAGTTACCTTTGGCTATGAGCCTTCTACAGCTTTGGTCTTGATTGTATGGGAAACCAACTCTCCAGCCTTGTCCACCCCATGACAGCTGAAATCAGATGGCATGTCCAAAATTACTTTCTCTACTACTTCTTGTCTGCTATGGTGACAGGTTGTCCTCCAGCAAGTTCTTTAGCTCTGAAGCTTTCCTGGTTGCTCTGACAAAGCAATTACAGCATTTTCATTAGGATGTGGTACCATGATCAGTTTTTATCCTCAAGTGTTTTACTTGAAAAAGATTGGCAAAGAAGGGGAGGACAGTTTATTTGAAGGAATGGCCTATTTATTTTCTTTTTTGAAAGGAGTAAATGTCTCTAAATTTTGGACTGAACTGCACTAACGGTCCATGAGAATAACAAAGCTAAATTAATGGCAAGTGGTCAGGATAATGGTACCAAAGCTTGGGTCTGCATTAGCAGTGGAGGACAAGAGATAACATCTGCAGAAACCACCTGGGAAAGGATTCATATAATTACAAAAAAATTATTGTCCTTCAGTTGTCATTCTCTCTGCGCTTGTCAACAACAAACCACAAAAAACCCCAGCAAAACAAGGCAAATGCATTTGATTGTAAGTCAGCAGGAACACTTGTTACACTCAAAATCCTTAAATCTTTCTACTTAAGAAACATTCCAGTGTTCAGACTGATGCCTGCATAAGAAGGATGGGGGCAGGTCTATTCTGTAATCTTTTTATTCATAACATTTTTTAAAAAGATAATGGATCTAAACCCAGTTATTTTAAGGAAATGACTGCTGTCAGGTCACTGACTTCCGTCCTCCATTGCAGCTGCACTCTGAGCGTCACCCTGGAGCAGGCGATCATTCTGGCTCGCAGCCACGGGCTGCCCCCGCGGTACATCATGCAGGCCACAGATGTCATGCGCAAACAGGTAAGGTGGATGTTTCCTAACAAGATGGGTTAGCATCAAACAACAGTGACTTGACTGAGTATTTTTTAACCTTCATCTTAATGTTGTGTAAAGTCTATGTGAGTTTTCTTTGCGTTTTTGTTTTTTTTTTTTTAAATTCTCTTCCTTTATTCTTGACTGAAAGGTGTTGTGTGGGGTTTTTTTATTGTTGTTTTGTGGTATTTTGAGGCCTGTATCTAGTGCAGTGCCTCAAGGGTCAGTACTGGGATGAGTACTATGCAATATATTCATCAATGATTTGGATGAGGGAACAGAGTGCACTATCAGCAAGTTTGCTGATGACACTAAGCTGGGAGGAGTGGCTGACACGACAGAAGGCTGTGCTGCCATCCAGCGAGACCTGGACAGGCTGGAGAGTTGGGTGGGGAAAAATTTAATTAATTATAACAAGGGCAAGTGTAGAGTCTTGCATCTAAGCAGGAACAACCCCAGGTTCCAGTATAAGTTGGGGAATGACCTGTTAGAGAGTAGCATAGGGGAAAGGGACCTGTGGGTCCTGGTGGACACCAGGATGACCATGAGCCAGCACTGTGCACTTGTGGCCAGGAAGACCAATGGCATCCTGGGGTGTATTAGAAGGGGGGTGGTTAGTAGGTCGAGAGAGGTCCTCCTTCCCCTCTACTCTGCCCTGGTGAGACCACACCTGGAATATTGTGTCCAGTTCTGGGCCCCTCAGTTCCAGAAGGACAGGGAACTGCTGGAGAGAGTCCAGCGCAGGGCAACAAAGATGATTAAGGGAGTGGAGCATCTCCGTTATGAGGAAAGGCTGAGGGAGCTGGGGCTCTTTAGCTTGGAGGAGACTGAGGGGTGACCTTATTAATGTTTACAAATATGTAAAGGGTGAGTGTCACGAGGATGGAGCCAGGCTCTTCTCGGTGACAACCAATGACAGGACAAGGGGCAACGAGTACAAACTGGAATACAAGAGGTTCCACTTAAATTTGAGGAGAAACAACTTCTCAGTGAGGGTAACAGACACTGGAACAGGCTGCCCAGGGGGGTTGTGGAGTCTCCTTCTCTAGAGACATTCAGAACCCACCTGGACACCTTCCTGTGTAGCCTCATGTAGGTGTTCCTGCTCTGGCAGGGGGATTGGACTAGATGATCTTTTGAGGTCCCTTCCAATCCCTAACATTCTGTGATTCCTTGTTTAAAAGCTACTTACATTAACTTTTTTGTTTGGGTTTGTGTTCTTTTTTTTTTTTTTTTTTGTGGTGGGTTTTGTGGTTGTTGTTGTTGTTGTTGTTGTGTTTTTGTTTGTTTGCTCATTTTTTTAAATAATGGACAGACTGTTTTTAACCAGATACTTCTTTCCCTGCATGGATCATAATTTTTACAGGGGTATGATTTTAAGATTTTACTTAATGATTTTTGTATAGTAATTGCTGTGGCATCACCTCACATCAGAATAGTCTGTTGAGTAAGACAATCTTTATTTTAATATATAGTATCCATAAAAATAATTTAAGATTATTAACTATTGTTCATAAAAGGTGACTCATACACTGAATGAACAGGATGTGTAGGAGGGAAAGGGAAAAATAAATACCATGGTTTTTAATTTTCCAGGCAAGATTCCTGAGGACAATATACTTATTTCAAAATGGTGTTTTTTTACTCTTTGGTCATACTAGAATATTAGGATTTAGAGACTGCTGTGGATAGATAACCATCTCAACATGTACTCTTAGTGCTAAGGTATGACAAAAAAATGCTGGATTAAAAGACAGTAACAACTGAAAATGGGGGATACAATCTATTGGCACAACTTTTCCTAGAATATCTTGTTATCAGATAAATACTTTGAAAAGGCTGTTCAGAACGTTGGAAGGTGTTCAAAGGAGGAGCACGACTGATCCAGAGGTTGTTAGACAAGGCTCATGAAGTGAAGATTAAAGAGCTCAACCTATTCATTTGATCAAAGAGAGTTTGAGTGGGGGGCTTAATCACTCTGTGTGCATGTGGAACATATATCCCAGCCTGTGGAAGTTTTCAACCTTATGACAAAAACATAAACAAGACACAGGAGGCACTCAATCTTGACATGGAAAAAAAGATAATGAATTATTGGAACAATTTATCACAGATAAGACAAGGCTTGTAATTTCTGGTTTTTAGTTTGCATCTAATTTTATTGTTTTCATTAATTCTGCTACATGTTCTGTTCAGCAATCACAGTTTAGTTATGAAAATGATTAAGCAGCTGTACTTTACTTCTAACATGCTGTAGATAAAAATACACATAGATCAAACCTTTAGTCTGTTAAAGCAAGTGTGTAGATATTCTCAAGCCATAGATTCTGATCAATTACATGTAAGTGCTGCTGCCTAACATGGATACATGAGAGTACTTAGTCTCATTCCTTTTCATATTTCACTTTATTCAGTGCATAAATTAAGTTTATGTGGTGAATAGATACCCTCAGGGTTCCTGAACTGGATCGTGTAGGTTTGCACAGAAATTACAGCTTTTACTCGACCTGAAAAGAAAGCTACTGCTGTATAAGGAGTATCCTGCTTGTGTGGGTTGATATGTCTGCTCCTGAAGTTCTAGACAAGAGGAAGATCTGGGCATTTTGCAATCGAAAAACATGGACGTAGAGTTTCACATAGGTCTGCTTGTGCGATATATGCTGTCAAAGGGTACGTTTTCAATCTACAGTTCTAGACCCTTTTCAAAAATGCTGATTCATTTGTGGATCTTCTGCAGTTTCTTAAATGAAAATGAAAGACAAAAATGAAAGTACCTTGCATGGTTTTGAGCAGCTGTTCCTGTACTTGCTCAAATAGAGATGTAGAAAAAAGCCTTGAGTGAGGCTGCATTCTCTGAAGTAAAACAGCAGGTGATCAATAGCTGTTAAAGATACCAATATCTCAATACCACCCACAGACACTGCAAAAAAGTCTGCTGGTGTATCAAGCTGGACTTTTTTCACACATTTTTCCTCTTGCAGGAAACCAGTACAGCATTTAATAGAGTAATAATCTTTTGTTGTAATTTTAAATTAGTCTTGAAGTTCTGTAGTAGAAATATAACCCTCCATTAAATTCTAAATGTTTTGGAGTAATTTCAACAACACACTATGGTATTTCCTAGAAACGTGTTCTGGTTTAAATGTTTAAATTATCTGCAGGATTTAACTGTGAGAAGCATAATGCAGGCCATAAAACTTAGAGAGGAAAAAGAAAAAGTGGAGTTTGATGCAGAACATTTAGTTAAGGGCAATAAGTGCATCTTTTACCTGGCTTAATATAAAACAACAAAAAACCAACAACCAAACAAAAACTTTACTATCCTGTTTACACCCTGAATCTTTTGTGGAATAAAGATAGTAGCCACAGGGAGGTGAACATGAAAGGACATCTACTCCACCTGTTTTTATGGAGAAGCCAGGAACGTTGTCTCCTACCAGTATCAGCTTTCCATGAGGAGAAATCATCTGGAAGCTGACACCTCCTCCAGCTTTGGGCACCAGTGCTGAGTAACTGCAGACACCCGATTGAATGGATGGCCCCAGGAAGTGTTGTGGGGTTTTCAATTGAATGAGGTCATGATCATGTTTAACAAGCCTCATAATAGCCCTGAATCTATTGTTGGAATAGTTTTCAAAGTAATTGCCCTGTCAGTTATAATTAGGTATTCACAAGCACCTGTTCTTTGAGAACTAAAGAGACCAACCTGTGAGAGTTGGAATGAATTTGGGTTTGTAGGATGGTTATAGTTAAGTGGTTTCTGTTTTTCATCTGCTAATCGAGTCTAGATTGATTTTTCAAATGAAAATTTTGAGAAAATGCCCCACTATCTTTCAGTAACTTTACTTGCTCATATATGTTTATTCACATAAACTTCTGTACCCACAAAATGCTGTGTAAAGCATTGTGACAGGAGTGTGTCTTCAGGATGCAGCAAAGTGTGGAGGGGACAGAGGCCTGGGGCAGGAGCTGCAGGGGGGCACAGAGCTCTGATCCAAGCAAGAAACGTAACTAACAAGCTGCTAAACAGAAAAGGCTAGGAGAGAATTTGTGTTGTCTTTTGAGTAATCATTTTTCATGCCTTTTCATGAGTGTAATAACAGCCCTACATTTTGCATAATTCTCATAAGAATTGTACTGATTTACAACTCTTTGAGCAGGACATAAAGAGAATCTGTTTTCTTTATGTGACTGGTTCTTGCTATCCTTAAATTAGCGTGTAGCTTGAAAATAACCCTATCATTTTTTTCTTCATGGCAGTGAGAATACTAGTTCATATATAAGAGTCCAGATGGATGGTGGTGCCTCCTCAGAGCTGCTGGGATCTTTCTCCAGTGCCCTGGCAGTACTGGTACGCAGGGGGAAGCATTCTAGACCCGCGTAGCACAACTGCTCCTTATGGCCTACATGATACAAAAAGTGTCAATATTTACATTGCCATAGCTTTAAGAATAGTGTTGGAGAACTATGAATTAACAGTATATTGAAATAGAAATAGCATAATGGTGCTCAGGGGAGACAAAGAGATGTCATGTAACAAGTTGCTAGTAATTCTTGGGGGCTTTTCCTCAAAAGAAATAAGAATTTAGTGCCTGTAAGTAAAGTCTAATTTGTTCTCCTGCTAAACAATAAATTACATGCTTGTACAAAGATAGACTCCTTTTTCTATCAGTGCATTTGATTTATTATGTGAGCAAGGTACTAAAATTAATTTGTCTAGTGAGTGATGCAAGTAAAAATAGACTGATTTTGTTCTCAAAGGTAATCACAGTACTGACATCCAGGATCTACATGTGATTAATTTAGGTAGTTTTCCCATGTATATGCATATTCTTGCTCTCAGTTACATTAATCACATGTCAGTCTCAGCAGTCTTGTCATGATGAGGTTTCTTTATTATGATAAAATCTTAGAAAATGGCACTGAAGAAAGGACACTGAAGGTGATGAAGATCTGGACTCAACATGTCTAACTTTGTAACCAACAACACATCAGCTCTCCTTACGGAGTTCATGACAGACACTTGTCTTATCTGTTCTCAGACCTCCAGCAGTGGAGATTCCTGCACAGTGCTGCCCAAGTGGGCTGTTTCACAGTTTTCTTAACCTTTTCTTGAGGATGTTTTACTTAATGCCTCATTTGAGATTTTTTTCTTTTTTTTCCCCTTAAATCTAAGTTTCATATTTTCTGTCTACAGTATAAGACTTACAGACCAGATTTTGCTCTCTTTTTAGCAGTAGACTTTTAGTATATTGAAAGTTTCCAGAGATGGGGCATCTACCATCTCTCTGGGAAACCTGCTCTAGTGTTTCACCACCCTCATTGTAAAAAATTTCTTCCTTATATCTAGTCTGAATATACCTGCTTTTAATTTAAAACCATTACCCCGTCCTGTTGCAACAGGCCCTGCTAAAATGTCTGTCCCAAAATTTATGGGAATTTCCCTGGTAAGCCATCACTTTTGTAGATAGAAGAACATTAGTTCATCTGATCTTTTCAGTTTTGTTTTCTTACCTAATCATTCTCCCTATTCTCTTCTGAACCCTTTTCAAGTTTTTATTAAAGAGGAGAAGTAACTATGAAGACTTACTAAAGGATCTTACAGAACTTCATGACTGAGCAATAAAATGGCAGATGAAAATCAGTGCAGATAACTCTTAAATGATGTACATGGGGGAAAAAAACAAATTCTGAGTTCACATTCAAAATAATTGACTGTGAGTCAGCCATTGCATCTCATCTTTAAGACCTCAGGACATGATAGAGAACATCGGCTCAGTTCTCAGTAACTATCAAGAAAGCAAATCAGAAGTTATAATGGTTTATGACCCTTCATTTTGAACTGTCTGATGTTTTGATCCCTTCAATAATGATATAGAATAATGGAAAAGGTACAGAGAAGGTCAGAAAAAAAATAATCAGTGGTTGGATAGTCAGTGGTTGGGAATGGTTTATAGACAGGACAAAATACTCCGGGTTTGTTCAGCTTCATGAGTGAAGAAGGGTATGACAGAGATCTAAAGAACATATGGCATGGATAGGGACTGACCATTGTCCTCCAGTGCAGAAGTAAAGGCATCAAATGAAACTGGCAGTTTCAAACCAAATGAAAATAGTGGTTCTTGACACAGCAAGCAAAGATTGTACCCAAGATGTAGATCTCCTTCCACAAGGTTAGTGATGGGAAGTTATTAGGGGATTCAAGATGAGATGGGAAAGAAGAGAATCACTGAAATTTATTGAATCCATACTCGCTGCTAAACAGAGGAAATATCAAGTGACTAATGAAAGAATTCTGGGGGACTTTATAGGGAAAGACATGTTTGTGATGGTCTGTAGTCATGTGTCTTTTGCAATTGTTGGAGTCAAGCTTACTGGGCTAGATTTAAAGCTAGTAAAATCACTTTTATATTTAGCCTTTGGTTTTGTAGGTGCTCTAGTTATTTTCTCTGTCTTTACCGCTGTTTTATTCCTAAAAGAAATGTAAGGACACAGTATTTTTTGTGGCACATGTTGATTTACATGAACTGTAAGAACTCACCTGTGTGTAACCAAACAGCCTGTTTCATCTTTTGTTTGAGCCCTGAACAGTGAGCTAATACTTTCTAAATTACCTGGGTACCAGATTTCAGTCAAATGCAAGGTCTAGACTTACTCTACCTATTGATTCAATGATTATACCTCATTTTTACATCATGTGCAGCTGCCATTGCAGCTCTCTTTAGAATGTAGATGATCCTTGGTGTTTCACACCAATCTAAGATCTCACAGTAAGAATTCTGAGTTTATCTTTTTTTTGTTCTCTGTTACTTTGTCCTGAATTTAGGTAGTCCAGAAGGAGAAATAAAGGGAGCGTTAGTGTATGGATTACAGACTGAACAAGTAGTTTCCATCTCCTTTAAAATGTTAGAAAACATAAAGAGATTGTAAATCTAAAATTGCACTTCAAAAGCTAGACCTCATGATTTAAAAACAAATTTTACTAAGTTCTTTCATATGTCTAAGTTAATTTGTTTGCAGAAGTCTGTATTTTTCACCATCATGGTATATGAATATTGTGCATGTTTTATCAACTTCCTCCTTATTGGCCGAGTCAGGTGAAAGTGCTTTCACTATTGCTTCTCAAAGGATCAACTGAGGTACAAAGAGACCAGCTGTTCTAGTTGACCCTGCTTTAGGCAGGGGTGTTGGACTAAACCGGGGTGTCAAGCTTATTTTTCGCTGGGGGCCTCATCAGCCTCGCAGTTGCCTTCAAAGGGCTGAATTACTTTGATGACTGTACAAATATAGGAGTAGTTCCATTACCTCTGGGCTAAACAATCTCAGGAGGTTCCTACCAACCTGACTTCTTTGTGATCCTGTGATTATAAAGGAAGATCAAGACCTGCATTTTCATAATCCTAATTTAGTGCCTCAATTTAGGCCATTTTTCTAGATTGAACTAGAAAGCTGTTCATAGGAAATAATCTGTAATATTTGTTTGTTCAAAAGTTCATAGGAAATAAGTGACATTTCAGAAAATAACTTTATTATCCATGTCATCTACTAAGAATGGTGACAAAAATCAAACAAATTGAAGCAAGATGTGTTTGAATTGTTTTAAATCTTGAATGTGTTTTTTCAAATTAAGTCTTTTATGTTAATAAGATTTACATATATGCATTTATTTAAAGACAAGTGGAAAGATTTTGTCTCTCTTCTGCATGCTTCTCTCTTGTTACCCACCTTAGAAGAGAGTTGTTTCGGAACATGGAGCATATGTATTAATTATAATCATAGTTCTGTTCATCTAGAAGGCTCAGAAAACTTTCTAACTTGTGTTGGAATAAATGAAGTGAAACTGTTATTTTTCTTTCACAGGGTGCGAGAGTGCAAAACACAGCCAAGAATTTAGGAGTGAGAGATCGAACGCCACAGTCTGTCCCAAGGTAACTGATTGCTTGTGTCCTAGAGCTTGATTTTGTCTAGTTGTGCCAAATTCTGTCCTAGCTACTCCAAACCTAACAGGAGACATTGACTGTATTTTGCACTAACTGGTAAGATTTGGCTTTTAATGTATATAAAATCCACTATGTTTTTAGCCATACAATTTTACTTAATTAGTTGCAGAAGTTCAGGCTTTGTAGCACTTCAAAATGTGCCCAGTTTTGAAAAATGAAGCCTTGTTCATGTTAATTATGCAAACACTGGAGTAAGTCCTTTATCACTTGTGATGTTTAGTGGTTTTGGGGAAATATTTGGAACTAAATCAATAACCCCATTTTAATGAAATAGTGTACTGCAGTATCTCAGCAAAATCATGTTCTAGTTGCTTTTAGAGATGATGTAGCCTTTCTTTGTCTCTTTCTGAAACATCCATTGGAATGAAAAATGCAGCTGTTCTATATTTATCCAGCTTCTTAATGCTGTGATGGATTGCAGGTACCTGAAATGTTTCTTAACAAGCCCAGTATTTATAAATGAAAATAAACAAGAATGTTCTCAGATTTATCTTGAAGTGGTTTTATTAATCTAGCTCTAATTTAAACTTTTTAAAACCAATTTAAAACATAATGTTTTTTGTTGACTAACAATAACACATTGAATGCTAAACAGTTATGTGGAATACATAACAGACCCACTGTGGTGTTTAAATTTCAGAAGGGAAGCAGTGAATTAGTAATACCTGATGGAGGTAACCATGTGAATGAACGCATACGCTATCCGTAGCCTCACAGAGAGTCTGTCTGCTGGGTTCTGACCATTTACAGTCTGAACTTCTTCTTACACTGTTTGTTCCCCTTTTCTCAGGTGTCCCAGTTTCTCCCAGTAGGGAGTCAGGCTACTGCTCATCATTTGTGACAAATCACTGCATGTTGTTCCATGCCCATGCTCAAACTCACTCTAGAAAAGTGTGTACCTTAAGTGTACAAGATGTAAATCTGAGTAGCAGCTGCTGTTCGGTTGCTGAGTAGCAGCATTTGTTGGAGCATATATGCATCTTGCATGCCTCATAAAGGAGATTAAATAAGATCCAACTGAAGTACTGAGTCTAGAGTAAACCCATCAGCAACAAAGACTTGGCTTTTACCAGCCGATGAAATCATCCCTTCTCGCAGTAATGATTAGCCTAGAGGAAATCCAGGACCAAAACTGCCCAAGCAACTGTCTTGCATTGTGGGAACCTGTGACAGTAAAGTAACATTTTATTACAGTAAAAGCTGTTAGAAGCCTTTTCATTTTTTAACTGTATGGTTTTGGCCTTAAATGGGCTTCTATTTCATGACATAATTCTGGAGACAGACACAGAACTGTTGCAAATGAAGCTTCTCCCACCTCTAAATGAGAAAGCACTTATCTAGATTCAAAGCTTTTGTGATATAGGAAAAATCCAAGTTCTTATAGCCATGAGATTTTTTTGGCTTTGTACCAGTTGAGAAAAGATTGCCTCTTTCCAGTTGACACTCCTACAACATTGCAATTCAAAGCTAAAGAAAAGTTATGGGAGAGCTCCTGGAACATAGAATAGACATCCAGATGCACCCAGCACGCTCGCCAGTCTGCAGCCACAGCAATGTCACAGGAATATCTCATTGAGCTCAGTGTTCAGGGCATTTGGTGTTCCATGGGAGAGATAAGTCATGTAAGTCAGAATTGTTATCAGCAGGAGCAATATTTTTGATGTATAGGTAAACAATACTGTGGGTGCTCAATTCTTTGCCTTGAAAATAATTTTACCATTACATTTGGTTCCATTTAACATCACTTGGCAGTGTTCTTAGTTCTCTGCAGTTGCCACTGTTTTCTGTCTTTTCTCAGCTGATCTGTTCGTACCGTCTCAAATAGATGTTCCATATATGTTGACCCAGAGCTGCTTCTGCTCGGTACCGTCTTCAGCAACTGCAGCTCCTTTGGGGTTTATGCAGCCTTGTTGTTAGTTTGCTTCAGAATTCCCAGACAAGTAATGCCAAGACAAGTAATCCAATGGTTACCGTTTATGCTGAAGAATACACAGACCTTGGTACTTGGGGCTGAGTTTTTCTACTCATTGTTCCATAGAAATTGGATTTTGTTAAAACACCATCAAGAACTAATCCCACTGCAATTCTTAGATGAGATTCTGACAGTAATTTTATCTGCCTTTTGCCAGCTTTGAATATTACTGTTTTATTGCACCAGCAGAATCAAATAACTCAAATAGTCCCTGATTATTTTTCTCTGCATACTTTTCTGTATAAAGATCAGGCCATCTTATTCTCTCGTTGGTATACAAATACGAGATACGTGTGTATTGGCTGATGTATGGCTCCGAAGAAATACATGGCGTCTGCACAATGTGACCTTAAAGGATCACATTTCTGAATCTGCCAGATGACAATGTGGAAGAGCCCAGTGATGTTCAGAAGACATTATGGTGGAGGTTTGAAAGCAGGTTTACACTTGCTGTTTGGCTGACAGAACTGATGCTCCCTGTTCCTACTGCTTCATAATCACTTCCAGTTGAGATTCAGAGAAAGTTATTTAGCCCACAGCCATTTTGTGTTGTCAGTGTCCTATGGGTTTTAACTCCTAAGGGAACTGAAAACTGAACAGCAGCGATCCTGCCCTGCTCTTGCGTAGCCACAGGAGACTTTTTCTGACAAGATGTGCCTGGATGTTGAAGAGGCTTTCAATACACATGGCCAGCTGTATATACTGTGCCTCACATAATTTCAGCAGCAGAGCATCGTGCCAAGAAGGCACCAGCCCATTGATTGTGGATTGCTTGTGGAGCCCAGCCACATTTACAGAGCTTTGTTTCCTGTGTTTACTTGCAGTATGATTTCAAAATTTACTATTAGTTAAAATGGAGTCATATAAATTAATACGTTTAGCAGGCAAATTTGCAAAATACCCTTGGAGAACTCAGAAACCCTGAGCACCTTATATATCCCTAGCACCAAAGCCATTGGGTGATTCACCACCCTGCCTGTAGCCAGACCTACCAAACCTGCCATCTCGATTGCTTTGGTATTTAATAACAGAGATTCTTCATGTTAATTGCTGATGCACATGCTGTGAATCTTCAGTTTTGGATTCTGATGCTTTTTCTCCTTCCCGTGACACACTTGGTCTCTTCTCTTTGCTGTTCCTTCAATGATACAGAGGAAAATATGTAATCTCCAAATGAGATCATGTCTGTTGCTGGTTCTAATTGCTGTGGTTGCAGGGGAGATACTGTATGCTGGACATACTTACTGAAGAGAAAACCTGAGGTCAGAATGATTGCCACTCATTTTCAGTATTCCTAACAGTAAAGTTTCAAACACTTGCTAATTATCAAGTCCATGTAAAAGTGTTTAATAGGAGTTCAAAAGCCTTTCTAAATGAAGGAGTGGCTATTTCAGTCAGGTAGTCATTTAAACTTAATCTTGCTGATCTTGACTTCATACATGTAGAAGTGGGGCAGGGGGAGAGGGTAAATCTTTATGCTGGCATGTCACATGTCTGATATTTGTCTTAGGTTCTTCAAACAGCATCAGTTTTACGGGGAACTGTGTTAGTATGAGGTCAGACTGTGCAAAAACAAAACAAAAATGGAGGCAATTGCATTCAAGCAGCATTTCCAGTTTAGAAATTCAGAGCAGCAACTCTTAATTGGATTAATGGAGACTTAACTTTCTCCAGAATGGAGTCTTCAGTGCAGAAATGTGAGATCTTGACTAAATGGAATGTCTTTATAAGATTACTTAAAGATGTGTGTTTTAATGATAACCACTTTCGAAGCAAACATTCATGCTCACGAACAAGATTTTACTGGGCTCACACCAACGTTATCAAACCGAATTCAGTGCCTCATGTTTTGCAGTGCAGAAAGACTTAGATTTAGTTTGTGTTTCTTAAGTTTACTCATTTTAATAATGACCAAACTCTCGGTATAACAATTGCTTTGTTCTTTTGTCATTGGCAGATTATACAAGCTATGCCAGCCACCACCACCTGTTGGAGAAGAATGAGGAGAATTGCTCCAGAAAATAATCCAATAATGGCCTTTAGGATACTGGGACCATATGACAAAATTGAACTGCACGATAGCAGCATCTGCCTTGGGCTTTGATAAATTAAAAAAAGAAAAAAAAAAAAAACACTTTACTCAGGATAAAGAAAGAAATACCATAAATGTTCTCTATTGGCACTGAGAAATGACTTCCAAAAAGCATTTCTGGAATCTGTGCACTCTGGCCTTACACTAGTAGGACAGGAATCTTCCTTGGGAATTTTACACTGGAATCGGATTCATTTGATGTATCTTGTTCAGCCACACGATAGCTATAGACAGCAGCTTGAAAACAAACATTTTGTTCAGAGAGAATTAATTCAGTTGTACACTTTACAGAATGCGTTCTTGTGGAAGGAATAAAAGGCAGGACAAACTAGGCTCAGAAATGAGCATGCACTTCATATGGGGCCCTTTGCACTGATAATCCCTTTTTTCCTGTCACCATGATAATTTCTCAGAACGATGACTTTACTGTTTCAATGATAAGTGAGGTTTAAAGGTGGAAAGCTCATCTCAATTGTGTTTAGAGGCTGCAGGCAGACTGCTGTGATGAACCTGTGCTTGTAATTAGTAAACTCAGCTGTGTCTTAAGCAACCTCTCTCATATTTCGTTAGAGAAGAACCTATTAATATATGGCATATGACATGAAGTTTTTGCCCTTTTTAGTTGCCGTTATAATGAAGGAGAAGTATAAGTCTGATCTTCATAGTTAGACTGAATTTCAGACTCTGTCTAATGGATATTACTGCTTGTCTGCATTTTTGAGTTTTCCAGAGTTGTTTATATTCCTGTATAACACTATACTAGCAAATCTACTTAAGGCAAGGATGAGGCGCTATTGTTATGTTTAACTGGAAATGTCTGTGGTTTAAGTTGCATCACAGTTTGGGGTTTGATGTTTTATGTGACCATTTCCCATATTTTGCCAGAATTGTTTCATGTAGCACAGTTCTGTGGAGTGGTAATTGTCATAGATTTATTTTGACATTGTATTGAGTATTTAGAGGGCCCAGGGAAAATATGTCTGCGTTTGGCTGTTCTTTTGGCCAAAGAATTCTCACAGAAAATGCCCCCAAATGAGGTTTCATTTATGAGCACGTGAAAACAAAAACTATTCTCAAATAATTCTACTTGTAGCAGTAGCTACACATTCTATCAAAGCAGGACATACACTGTCTGAATAAAATGTATTTTTTGTACAACAGCAGCCTATAGTTATGTTGTAGCACTCAAACCTCACTATAATCGTTGCATGTTATCTAATTATTTATGAAATCTTCAAGTATATCAATCCACAATGAAATACATGAGACTTCAAAATGAGCTGTACTCTTGCAGAGAGTGTTCATATATAGGAAATTTAGGGGACTTGTTACTTTTCTCCAAAGGAGGAATTAGAGCTCCTACCTTTTTCAGTATTCTTAATGTTTTTACACAGACTTTAACTTTGCTAAGAAAAAAAATATTTTATATATCCACAGATACATATGTCTGTGCATATATGTGAGTTTCAATATGTATATATTTATATAGTCAAATCAATTACCTGTGCATCCTTAAATGTAGAACGTTTGCCTTAAACTATAACGAAGACATGCAGTAATGAACACTTCAGTAACAGTTTTGCCTTTGTGCTTTGAAGTTTACACTCTTTCATAGTTACTGGAAGCTGTGGGACTACAATGTTTTTATTAAACAAACAAACAACCAACCTAGAAAACGAAGCTTTACTCTTTAGAAGCTTACTCTTTTTGTCTAGGATGACCTAATTCCTGTACCTAAGAAAGAGTCAGAATTTCTGTAATTGGTCTTCTAGTCAGGATCTCATATTTCTGGATGTGTTTAATTCCGAGAGGCAGTATTGATGAGGGTCATTCCCAATCCAGCCAAAAGCAGCAAAAATGTTTCATTTTTGCTTGTTCGGACGCTGGGAGCCCAGAGAAGCCACAACCTCTTTGTGCTGAGGATGGGCTGGTGTCAGCCCCGGCCACGAGCTCCCGTCTTCCTCTGAGATTTGCCCACATGAGTTTTGGTTTTTAACAAGGCAAGTCAGCTGCATGGAGCTGCTAATCCTGTAAAATATAAAGTAGAGGACAAGATCTTTTGCGTGCACACACGCAACTAGTCATCACTTTTTCTTAATTGCATTGAAAACGGTAGGAGTGCAAATATGCCAAATTGTCTCCCTGTATAGTATGGTAATTTGCAATTAATTTTGTTGTCGAAAACATGGCGTAATAGTCATTTATAAACACTGAAGAACAAATAGTTATGAGCTCATCACTGAACCAAACTCTTTGGCTATTGTTTCATGATTGTGCATCAGAAATCTTGACCTCTTGTTTTTGTATCTGATTTTTAGCTCTTTATTCTTTTTCACCCCCTAGAGGTAGTTTTCAAAAACTAGCTCAGCACTACGAGCTTGCTTGGTGACCCATACTGCAAATTGAAGTATCTCTTTCGCCAAGCATCAAAGGGGCTGAGAAGCTCAAGGCCTGGTTTTCTGGGATCACAAGTAGTATGTAAAGATAGGATTTCCAGAGAAAAATGGGCATAAATATCCCACTGACAGTCTATGGAAAGTGGGTGCCTAATTTCTCAAACTTTCCTTCAAAAAACAGTGTTCACTTGAAACATTATGCAGCTTTTCAAACTGCTTTTCTCGTCCCTCTGTTTTCAGAGCGCACAGCACATTCTAACACAGCTGGCTTCTGATAACATCAGATAGACCTCTAAGAATCCCATTCTTAAATTATAAACTTACATCTGTTCGGTATTAAAGCTATTTATCTTGTTTGGTATATGTAGACGATGTATTTGTTCCTTACTCAAGGTGCACTTAGAGAGTGAAAAAAAAATCCATTCTCACCACAGTATGTTTATCCTCTCATAAATTTTTAGACTGACAGATGACAAGAAGAGATGACCAAGACTGATGATTTACAAGAACTGTGACACCCATAACTTGTTAAATCTTTGCTTCTACAGCAACAGATTTTGCAGCCTGGTTTTAGGACAATGTGTTGTACCCATTTAGGGAAAGCATTCTGTATGTAATTTCTACTTTCCGATCCAAGATTGGTGTAATTCTTCTGGGAATAAATTCAAAGATTTAGAGACATACATTACCAAATACTGACTACTGTGATTCAGTGGTGGTCTGTGGGGGAAGTATAGGAGATCTAACAGCTGGGAAGGGAGGGTTAAGGGCCAAGAAACAGTGAAGTTTCCATAGGGTTCATACTTGGAGAAAACTTCGATTTTGATTTTAAGGTAGAGCTGGTGATGTTTGGCCTGTCTTTGTAACTGTCATCTATGAACAATAGGATGCTAAACAGTCTTTAGTCTATGAAAATGGCCATTGATTCAGTCCAGTTCCCCAAATTAAGTGTTTTGTAACATTTATTTTGCTTGTAGATTGTAAATGTAAATTAATACAAAAATGTATATACTCTAGTTTCTCAATGTCCAACATTTTTGTGTTTAGGGATCCATTTGAAAATAAATATTCCTGCTATCAGCTGAACCAACCAACCAATTTTACGTCCACTGAGAGAGCTGCAATTTTTACTGGCCTTTTTAGATAATTTTCACTGCATTTTAGCAAATGCATCAGATTTTTGGGTTGGTTTTTGGTTTTTTTAATGCAGTGAATAGTGGTCAGAGCTGCTCTTCTGTGTTTTAGAGTCAAAACAATTAGCCTTAAGTTGATGAGAATTCATAGTAAGCATACTTTGTTTCATTTGTTAGAATCCCCTAATGGAAAGAAATGAAGGAGTTTTATTGATCTGTTTTTACCCAGAGAAATTCACAAGCAAACAACAGTGATTTTTTTGGTTTTATTAATTCATTGTCAGATGTAGTGTGTGTATATATATATTTAAGACAATTGCCTGAGTGTGACTATATACATCATGGTTAAGCATGATGCTAAAAAAGGAAAGTATCTTTCATTTATTTTCATTTAAATTGTGAAATCAGTAGCTGTAGTATATATACATATTGTTCCATACTCTTTCCTTTACAGCTATTTCATATGTCCGCCAGCATTTTACGCATATTTTGCACCATTTTTGTTTAACATTATGGAGAGAGGAGAGTTTCTCAAGCTAATGCATTGCCTTATGTATTTTATCTCTGTACTTGTTGATAAATGCAGGTAGTGCTTTTCTAATTGTACTCCAGCAGCACACTGGCATTGATCAGTTAGATGCACAGTACATACCTGTCTCAGGATACCTGGATTTTTCATCATTAGGTTTTGAAGTATAAAAAGATACTGAACTCATATTTTTATATGCTGACAGTTGTGTAGGGTTTTTTATATATATACTGTATATATCAATCAAGTTTTCCTCAAGATAAATGTATTATTAGGAATGTTTCCCTTTTCCTGCTAGAAGATGTGTTTTTATGTTTTCTTGTTCTGTATGTATAAATGAATATACAGCATGCACAGTCATGCAGATGCTCACTCCAGCAAGAAATTCAGATTGTCCAGAGGCCAGTCAAGGAGTCATTTCTTACATTCTTCTCCAGAAATAACACTTCCATGCTAGAAATCCTATATGGCTAGAGTGGAACTACTTTAGAAATAATGTCTGCTTCTATTTGAAAGTCCAGTGGAGTATTCGAAGTAGCTGGGACATTTTTGCCAAGTACTTGGATTTGGACTTTCATTGGAATATCCACAACATCTCCTGTGGGTGTGTGTCTTCTCTCTGTACCATGCACCAGATTTAACACTTTTTAACTTTTTAACACCCTGTATATAGTGTATGTATGCGGTTATACTTGTGTTACACTTTAAAAATGAACTTAATTTCTGCATTGAGTATTGCACACTTTTTTTCAAATGAAGAATATATTCTTTGTAACGTCTCATTAAGCACAAGAGAACATTACTGCTTTGAAATACTACATATAAGTACAGCCATACATAGAATCTCTCAATGATCTTTGTTAGAAAACAAACTAACAGCTCTGTGTATAGTTGAGTAGGTAGATAGAAGTAACCTTTGGAATTTAATGTTAAATATTCTTGAAACACAGATTTAAATTACTTTTTTTTGTAAAGTGCCTGGGTAGCATACTTTGAATCAGTTGCTATATTGATTATGGGTTAAACTAATACTGTGTACTTCTAGATCTATGGTTTATTTTTTTAGTCTACATATTAAAGACTGGAATGGTAACAATGTATTACAAAATGTCAGACAGCAATAAAACCATTCATAATATGGCCACTGCAAATCTCTTTATTGCAAGCAAGAAATAAATGGGGGAGGAGGGGGCTGGGCATCTTTGACCCTTTTAGTGCAGCTGCCCTACGTATTCTGCTGCAAGACAACAGAAATTAAACTTCTAGAAATAAATGCTTATAATAAGAATCTCTGCTGAGAACGCAGGCACAGTCTAGGTTCATTGCTGACAAGTGTTTCTTTATAACCAGTAGAAAACTGAAGCCTGCATGAGCAGTAGTCCCCAGCTTTCGGCAGCTGTATTTTGTGAATGCTGGAACAGACATGGGCATTAAAATCCCTTTCTGGGCCCCGGTGCTGTTACCGCCCCAAGAAGATCCAAAACATTCACCATTTCTCGCATACCTTGCATCCCCTCCCCCCCCAAAAAAAAAATCCCAAACAAAAACCAAACCAAAACAAACACCAAAAAAACCCACAACCCACTTGATCTTTTAGAGCTTCTGGCTGCGGGTGGGATCCAGGGGTCTGAGGAGTTGCACTGAATGTTTCTTTCATAGGACTGAAAGCTGATGAAATATTAGGCCTCACTGAGCAGTTGTCTCTACATGAAGGGAGTTCTGATTTCTGCACGGTTGTTGTGATGAAGACCAAGAGGAACAGTGGAGGTAGAACTAAAAGCAGCTACAATGGTTTTGTAAGATCCCTTTTGTTTTCAGTCTTCTGCTAGCAGGGAGGAGGGTTAGGATGAAAGTATTTCTGGATAAGTAGATTTCAAGATATAAATTACTTCCCCCCCCTCCCCTTCTGTCCTAAGTATTCCTCTTTCCATTGTTTGGCGAAGGAAGGCAGCATGGAATTTTTGAGAAGTATTGAGAAGCTGAAGTGACCAGATGATTTCAAACATGACCTGCTTTTCTACCATCGTAAGTGGTTTCTTTTTTTATTGCTCCTCATTTCTGTAGTCTTGACTTGCTGCCATGAATACATCAGAAATAAAGTCTGAAGAATTATTTTCTTGATCAGTGTACACACTGGGAATATATAGTGCTTCGTAACAACTTCTGAGAAAGATATCAATGACACTATGATGGGTGTCCAGTAACTTCTTGTCTTCCATGAGAAAGTATTGCTGTCATTGTGATTTGAATGTCAAAATGTCTGCAAAGGGACTTGCTACACATACATGTCAGAGGTCATATGAGACATAGCGTAAGTCCACAATTCAAAATTGATAATGTATCTTTGCCTCACATCAAAGTATGTGTCAGCTAATCTTTGAAAGTTAAGACCCTTCCTTTACTCATAAGCTTACTCGTACTATGTATTTGATTGCCCTTTTTTTAATATAGCTCATTATGTCATGGAGAAAGAGGATAGATGATACCCATGTTTTGCCTATACTAAAGAAGTGGAATTGCTAACAATTACTTCATTCTTGCTTGTAGAAATCTTAATTCTCTAAAACTGTTTTCCCAGGTTCCTTGATTCCTCTCCCCTGGACATTTCTGTTTACATTTTCCTCGGTGGAGTTGCCAGGGTCCTGAAGAGCTAAAAGGCCTAATTGCTCCAGCCAGCCTCACCCATGCACCCACTGGCCGTGGATCTGGGGCAGCATTTCAGCTCAGGCCTGGGCAGCTCCTGTCTCCAGCCTCATCTTCTGGGTGGACACTGAAATGTGTGTTCTGGGGAGCTTTGTCTCTAGTCCCATCTTCTGCTGTTTCTGACTGGATTTTCAGGATGGACCCTGGTCCTGATTCTGCCTTATCTGATCATTCCCAGCAGAGCCTGTGGTTGTCCTGGTCCTGCCAGGGGGAGGCCGCTGTGGTCACCTACAGCTCTTGGCTTGTCCTCCTTCAGGGGCGTGGATCTGCTCTTGCTGCTCCTCAAGAGGAACACCCAGTGCTGGTACAGGTTCTGCCATGTCTAACATATTACTGGCTTGTGTTGCATTAAAGCAGATTAATGGATTAGATTGCTGTTGGTGTCAAAAAAAAGCCCATTTCCAGTCACAAGATGGATGGGAGGCATCTTCCATTGATTTTTATCCTGGGACTAAGGGTAGCATCCAAAAATGCTCTTTAACCTAATTTGATGAAAAATATTTCAAAATATATCTCCAGAACATGACAGGACAGGGGGAGAAAAAACAATATTGGTTACTGAGAAAGGTGTGCAAGATAAGACATAATTGCAGTGTCAACACAGCAATTACATGTCCTGAAGATTTGACTTCAGTTTTTGCAAGTTTTTAGCACAGTTGATATGTCATTAAAAAACTGCATCCTTTATAGGAGACTCAGTGTAAATTCCTAATATTCTTACTAATATCCAGAACTTTTTTTAGAGCTCTAGGTTTTAGCTAGTCATGTTTTGTTCTTGTTATTTACATTTCTTTATCAGAGCAGGAGGGATTTTAACATCTGGAACAAATAATTGTTGTCTTTCCTCGTGAAGCATAACAGCCTCTAAAAGTAGGAGGAAATTGTACTGGATATATTCTGGGAGCATAATCAAATAAAAGGAACACCAATAGGTTTTGATTCTGCTTTCATTTAAATGAATAACCAAATTTTCATTGACTACAGAGAATGAATCCATAATACTAGGACAGAACAGGACTAGCTTGAATGCTTGTCAACATGTTTAGTTCACCTAATTAATGAATCTATTCATGTCTCAAGACAGAAACCTTGGCTGGAAATGAGAAGCAGACCACATGTAATCAATGGGGTTTTGTCATCAACCAGCCGTACAGTAGTTCTAATCAAACCAATACAGGGCATGATTGCAAGCAAATGAACATCCGTACTGCGTTAACTGAAGTCAGTGCGTCATCACAAAACTTAATGACAAAGTATCAATCAGATTAGGACAGAAATAATGTCTGATCCTGATCAGTGCTATTTGCTCATATTGTAATACATTTCAAAATATGTTGAGTGACAGTTGAATTCAAATTCAAGACAAAGTAAAGCTTGACCAAATGTTTAGCAGTATCTTACATGCTGTTCCGAAATAGGAAAATACATAAAGCTTTTATATATTAAAAAGTTGGGTAGGTGTTAGGAAGTTTGACAGCACACCCTGGAAAACTGGTAGCTTGGGAAACATAGGGAAATAATTACAACCATGTGCCAATTTTAAAGGACATTTGTGGGCCTGATACAGACAGAACAGACAGTAGGCTTTCATTTCTGGACTAGTTCCCATGACTAAGAGAAAGCATTAATACTTGAAACTGTAACGTGGGACTAAACTGCATTATTGGGATATTCATCACAATACAGTCATGAAGAGAAAGAGAACTTAATCCTTATCTTTAAAGAAACACACATTCCCTACCTACTCATAGCTCCAATTTTATTTACTGTCTACAGCAACAAAACAAGGTGTTAAAAGTGATTTTAAGATTTTATATTTCCTTTCCCGTTTCATTTAATGAACGCGTTTAATTTCATTTAGTAAACTAATTTATCCCCCTGCTCTGGCAGAGGGATTGGACGAGATGACCTTTCGAGGTCCCTTCCAATCCCTAACATTCTGTGATTCTGTGATTCAGGTGAGATACCTTTCAGAGGAACAGTAGAAGTTAAGACTCCAGCCACACTGATGTTATGGGCCTGTTGTACCTTCAATATCTCTCTTGAAGGCCACAGTCTGTTTGGAGCTCCCTGCAGCAGCACTTGTCCCAGTGGTGAGCAGTCAGGCAAAGAAAGGACTCCGAAGATGGAGGAGTGACGGAAGTGCTTTCTGCTGAGATTGTGGTAAAAATGCACCCTGTTTCCATTGCAGTTTAGCTATGATCTAAATGAGCTTATAACAAAATCCACACTCAAGTATAGTGAAAATAAAATATGAGCCTTACTGATGGTCTTTCATATATCTGATTGGTAGAAAAATGGGAAACAGGTATTCTGCACCAGTTAGAATAAAAGTGGGACAACTGCTGATATCATGTTTTAGAATGGTAATAAAGCTCGAATGAGAAGGGCAGAAAAAAGAGTGGGAAAACCCTACTTTGTCCCTAGGTATCCTTAATATTTAAATTTCCTTTAGGCCACAGCAGATGAAAAGAGTGAGGAAGTATCCCCCGTTATAATCAGGATTTCAATAAAATTCAAAGCATTTCAAAATTTTCTCTGAAGAAATAAAAAGCTTGGTATAAACTGATGAAATCATTCTACTATTCTTCCACTCTCCAAGTCCTATTTCCCTGTTTTCAAACACTTAGAATCCCTGTGAACCTTCCTTCGAGCAGACTCAGTGGGGAGGCCAAAGAACAAACCAGCATGGAAAATGGATTCGACTCGTGCTGAAAGGAAAGAAAATCACAGACCATTTTCTGTCTCATTCAGCACTGGTCTGATGTCTGTCACTGAGCAGGGCTGTTGGGGCAGAGCAGATTATGGGATAGGTGGAAGTAGGTCTGCTTTGAATAAGGTGGGGCAAAATGGAAAAATGTGATTCCTCTTCTTGTGAAATTTGCTGTTTGGATCACATACAGGGCTGTTCATATATGCTGCTGTGGGAAATAAGACTTTTTGTCAACCTGCACATTAACAGTCTGTCTACAGAAAAATAATATACTATCTGCATCCTGAGGTGACAGTTGTGTGGTGTGTCAGCTACTGGATAGCAGCGTGAAGATGTGGGAGGACACGAGAGTGATGATGTCAAGGTTCCCCTGGCTTGCACTCTTGTTAGGCCGATGCATCTTGTGTAGCTTCAGCAGGAGAGACAAAGAATTGCTCCTCTTCTAGAGCACAGCCAGGCCACTGCTGTGCAGTCCTGGGATAAGCATGATCAACTGCTTTCAGGCAGAAGAGACTACGTTTAGTTTGGACTAAAAACTTTTGATTGCCAGGCAAAAAATTCTGAGAAGACTTTTATACCATTTCAGCATGTGGCCCAGTCTCGTGTGTGTTAGATGTTATAAATGTATATGCTTTGGATCAATCCTGCTTTTTTTCCCGATCCTAGAGGCAGTTAGTCAAGAGTTCGGCTCCAGCCCATTTGCCTATCAACATACCCAGAGCAGAGCTACAGTCACTCAAGGGATTCTTCAGCCAGAAGGGAGGTATCTGGAAAGTTTAGGCAGACTCACAGGCCATTTTGAGTAACATCTTTGGACTTAGTGATTGACATCCTGGTTATAGGCACTGAAGTTGTAATTATCTAAAAGTAAAATGCAAAATTATGTCATATTTTTCAGAAGTGACCCAGGTCCAGGTTATCAGAATAAATATATATATATATATATATGTTTATATATATATATATTTATTTTTTTTTTTTCAGCTGGCATTGAGATATGCATCAAAGGAATTAATCCGGCTTTGGACTTGGATTCTGACGTGCAACCTGGCATCAATGCATTTAGTCACTGGTATCAATAAATGCTAAGTGTCCCAGTTTATCAGTCACTTCTGAGAACAGAACTAATGCTCCTGTTCCATTAGTCAGCTCTGATAAATTTAAAGTGAACATAAAAATTCTTCTGACTTAATGGCGAGAAAAGTCTTAAATCCCTTTTATGAGACACTTGTATTTGGATACCTAATTAGGAAGACAACCACTTGTTAAGATTTCTAAAGCCTAATCCAAATAATTTCCATGCTTTTGAAAATCCCACCAGGCTATCTGTACCATTTGTAAAGAGGTGGCTTTAAGAGTCTCATCTAGATGCATGTAAAATGTAAGATGAAGGAGGTAATACTTGTGGTGTCATAAACTTCCTTCAGAACAGAAGCGAAATACCAATTCTTATAAACAAATTTTATCTTTCATTTGCGATTTTCCAGTCAGAAGAGCAGTGCACATTTTTTCACACACACATGAAGTTCAAGTATTTAATATTGTCAAAGCAACATCCTTTCACTTGTAGTTCAATTCACTGCGTATTTGTCTAATTTGGCTGTAGAGACCTTGCCCTGTAACTGCCAATCCCAGCATATGGCAAGTTATATTTAAATTCTTACTGGCAAAATGATCAGTTATCCACAGATTCTGGCTTATATTCAGAGCTTCCTCTCCTCTAATCTCCCTTCCAAATGTCCTTGAATATATGTCTTGGCTAACCACCTAATGTCAGGCTGGCTGGCTGGCTCCCACCCACTGCAAACCTTACTACTCGTGTATTTATAGCACCGGTTTCCCAGATACCTCAACTATTCAAAGATTTTAAAAATTTTTGCATAATCTGGAAGATCAGAACTCGCGTAAGTCAGTGTTTCTGTTGAAGCAGCAGGAATAGATCTAAGCCCTAACAAGTATTCCCTGAGGATAATGAAAGGCACCATAATAATCTTAAAGGATTGTTGTACAGTCATCATATTTGTGCTGTTGTTCAGTCTTCTAGATACCACACCATTCTGAGGTCCATGTGGAAATGTTATATATAGTCTCCCTGTCCTATTGCAGGAATGTAGCTAATTTAGAAAAAGAGGATAGTTCACAACCATGTCAAGGAATTAGTAAGTCTCGGATCTGTTTCCAGTCACTAACATGCACTTAACTATTTACTGTGAAACGTGAATAATACTATTCCATCAGCCTCTAAGGTCTTTCTGTTCTCTCTTTCTCCATATAAAAGCATGCAAATGCTGCTTATGAGCATCTCTACCCAAGTTTTTGATGCTCTTAATGCCAACCAACATTTAAAGTCACTATATTTGCACCAGTAAAATTCTATAGTCAACTGCCTACCTTCCTGCCTGCTTTGGGGCATCCCCAAAACTCCACAAGTCTCTCTTGTTTTCTAGCAAATGATTTAACCTCATTGGAAACACCACGTAGATATTCTTCGGCATATTTCACTAGCAGGAGTTTTCTTAGGACACAAATGTCAGATCAGAGCTCACACGCAACCTTGAGAGTGAGGTGGTATAGCCAGGTCATCTTCCAGCAGATAGAGAGTCCAGCCCGCCTGTGTTTATCGATTTTACTAACAGTAAAACACTATATACAGGTACATGAAACTGGGAGATGAAGATCCACATCCTCTGGACTTTCTGGAGAACTGATTAACTTTTCAGAAGCACCAACTCAGAGGGGGAGCACTTGCTGAATCATACTGTTCTGGCAGAGGCTTCCAGGAATAGCTGAACCCTAATTATTTCACCACATAACTATAGATTATTCCTATAATAAGGGCTTACATAGGCCAGACATGCCAAATCAGGCCCTTGTCGATACTCTTCAGGCTAACTACTGGGATGGTATTTATTCTGAAGCTATCAAAAGAGAATTTGCTGAGTCTATAATTCTGCTGGTGATAATTAGTTCCGCTTTGTCCTAAATGTTCTAACAAATGGGACGTTCGCAACAAAATACGTTCAGCAATATTTCTGCATTCTGTCTACATAGTGAGCAAAGCAAGTAAGTTTTGCATCAGTGTAGTAATTATTTAGCATGTTCTCATCCTCTAAGCATA
Organism: Streptopelia decaocto; assembly: GCF_964273445.1. Taxonomy (NCBI): domain Eukaryota; kingdom Metazoa; phylum Chordata; class Aves; order Columbiformes; family Columbidae; genus Streptopelia; species Streptopelia decaocto. Next base: position 35,955,360 of record NC_138655.1, on the reverse strand, counting down.
CAGAATCATTTTTTTGCTTAGGTGCCTCCTAATTACCTAACTCCATGAGTAAGAAGAGAGAAGCTGAGGAAGATGAGTAAGCTCTTTAGATAGGAACCCCAGTAACATTAATGGCAAAACCTCTTTTGGCCTCAGGCAGCTTTGAAGGAGCCTTCATTTGAATGAGAGAGAAAGCTCTCTCCTTCCTAGATTAAACTAAAAGAATTATCAGAATGGCAGTATAAAACATTGCGAAGCTGAGTTCTCATATTATGTGGGGGTTGGAAGCTGGGCAAGGACACAGAGCATTTTATATTCAGGAAAAGTATAGACTCTATGATATATGTGTTACATGGAGGAAAGACAACTTTTGAAGAACTAGAGCAACAGATAAATCTTTCATAGATCTGTAGATTTGAATAGGTATTGGATTAAATTCAGGGTGATTTTTTTTCATCATAAAGTTTGCTCAGATAATGACATAACTTTGTAGTCTTATTATGATCTGGGCTGAGTAAGTGGTATAAATTGTAATTCTGCAAAGAAGGATGTGGAAGCTTTAACCATTGACATTGCTCAGAAGCGACATTAAAAATACATAGTTGATTGCCATAGTGGGGTTAATGCTGCAGGGGTTTCTGGGAGCAGGCTCACACCTATGATCACAAAAGAAAATGTGTTTCAGAATTTCTGCCATATTTTGTTGGTGGCAAGTATTTTGAAGAGTCCTCTGTTTAACGTGCAGAAGTGTCTTCCAGGCTCAAGTGGCCAAGCTGACAGTGGTTTAAATTTAGATTTGACTGAGCCTTAAAGTGTGTGATTCCTTTAATTTGTTTGGAAAAAATGTCTCCAGGTAGTGTACCTGGAACAAAACATTCTTTTTACTTTCTAGGTATTTAGGGTTCTGTAGGTGTAGAGACTGTGTGTGTGTATAAAAGTTATGAAGCAGGGAAAAGAAGTTTCATATTGCATCCCAATGAAAGATTATTCAGGATAGAAATTGGTAAAAGGACTATATTGCAAATATGCATTTGCTTTTATGTTACTGCAGAATACTCACTGGGAAAGTACTGCATTAATAAATTAATTACCTATTAATTTCCAAAACTAATTTAAAAAGTACAGATACTATAAATGTGATGTTCTTAGGACTGTTTAATTTCATTCTTCCTGAAAGTCTGTTGACACAGCTGTTTAGTATCCAAAGAAAGAAAAAATTGGCTTTTTTTTTTTTTTTTTTCACTGTTCTTCAGAATATTAAGATGAGGTTCTTAGGGACATGGTGTAGTACTAGGGTTAGGTTATGGTTGGACTTGATGATCCTGAGGATCTCTTCCAACCGAAATGATTCTATGATTCCATGATTCTATAATACACAATGAGAAAAGTGAGGTAGAAGGCCACATGCCTGAGGAAACAATACATGTGTAAAACATAAAAACAACTGCAAGCCCTCTCCTGCAATACTTAGGTAGAAAACTCTATATAGTTGGATTACAGTAAGCAAAAGCAAATGAATCACCAAGAAATGTGAAGAATAGGGAGCTTCTGTGTACTAAATCAAACTTTAATTCCAGGAAGGGCGGCGGGGGAGGGAGGTCTGCTTTGCTGATACGTTTTCTTCCTCTTTTTTTCCCACCACTGGAATTTATGCAACACCAAAGAGCTTTATCTGCTGTGGATTTTTTTTTTTTCTCTGATAAATAAGTTATTAAGAGTCTCCTTAGGAGAGAAGAACTATTGACAACTGAAAACTTGAATTACTAAGTACCGGAGACTGAAATCACTAGAACTGTATGTTGGACTGGTATTGATTATTTGGAGAGGATTCCTGTATTTTTAGTGAAGCATTTAAAATATCAGAGGTCACCGCTCCTAGGAAAAAAAAAAAAAAAAACACGATGCTTTTTGTTGTTGCAGGGCATTTTCAAAATTCTTAGACATGTCTCCTACAACAAATTCTTCTCTCTGAAGGATGTTTCAGGGCTCAAACCTCAAGCTTAACTTTAAACAAACACAGGGATAAAAATCTACTTCTTACCATTTTTCATTTCAAAGTTTGCAAAAGGAAGTCATTCCAATGGAAGCAGCTGAGCTGCCCCGTCTCCTTATCCCTAGAGAAGTTTGGAGGGAAACATGTTCAAGCAAGTGGCACTAGTTAAGTTTCTTGCAACCTATCTCAGAAACAACTCAGGGCTGGCATTTTATATGCTGTGAAAAGGTTGAAAAAATCATTGTGACTTAGCAGTTGAGAAGACCTGCTAAGCAATTACATAAAGCTATAAGATAGGAACTGCAACAATTGTTCCAGCTTTTCAGACTCCATTTGGGAGCGTCATCTAGAGCTGAACATCAGTTAATGAAAACTAGAGCTTTGTTCTTTGCAGTAGAGACAGCTGAGCAATCTGATTTAGACCAGTGTTATTGCCTTTGGAAAGGAAAAAGAAAAGAGTGCATTTGGAGCATCAGTAGACTACAAATTTGCTGGTCCAGTGGTTCCAGAGGCATGAACACCATCTTTATATGTATCTGCCTCTTGTGCTGTTTCCAATATATGTGTTAGCAAAGATGTTTCTACTTGGCTGTACTGAAACAGTGAGAAAAGGGGTGGTTAGTTTAGGACTAGGTGATTTTGGCTCTGGCTGACTCACTAAAGTCTCAAGTAACTCCAATTTTATTCCACCTTTTTGAAATGCTAGTGATGGTACTTATCCAGAATGTCAAGATATTCCTTTCAGATGGAAGTTACGATACAGAGCTGAATCTGGATTTCAGCATGGTCCGTGGCCTCTCACTGGACGCAGAAGTACGACGTGTAGTTTTGCACATCTAAATCGATCACTGCATCAAAACCTATTTAAGCCTTGAGTGAAGAATAGTAAGTTGCAGGCTGTTAAATGCTTAAGTTATTTTTGAAAACAGGGCATATCAGCTGCATTGGTAAATCTCTGCAGGGCTGTGTTTTAAGGAGTCCTAAGTATTTTACTATAAGCCTTCAAGTTTAAGGCTTGTAGCAAAAAAGCTTCTGAGGAAAGGCTTCATGGAGCATCATGGCTATGAATATAGAACCAAACTACAACTATTTCTACAATATTTTTCTGGTAAAGTGAGGCACTGTCAACATCCCATCTTGCATCTGTGTTCTGCTGTATATCATGTAAAAAACACTTTAAATGCTCTCACTGTAAAGGCTTTTTTTTTTGCCAGACAGAAGGTAGAATTTTCTTCGACAATCTAAAATTTTGTTAGATTTGTGACACCAAGAAGACAGGGAAGATTTATATTTTCTATTATACTTAAGCAAAACCTGCTGTAATTTGGTAGTTTCCTTTTCTGAAAAATATACATAGCAGTAGAAAAAAATATATACTTATGTAGTTTTATTATGGTTGATACTCTTTTCTGGAGCAATGCCATAGATTCCAGAGCTCTTACGTGACAGCTGCACATGCTCATTAGAACCAGATTTTCAGTAGTACCAAAAACCAGAATCTCCACTTATTTCACCAGGATCCCAGTGTGTTCACTGAAGCAGACAGTTCCATCTTGGTGAAACAATGAACATGAAAATATAAGGCTTATTGGCTCATTGAGAGGCTTTGAAATTCAATTGTTACAGGAAGAATTTTTTTTAAAGTAATGTAATTAAAACATTTAAAAAATAAAGAAGTGCAATAGAAGAATAAATCCAAATAATGAAGCCTGCTATCAAGCAATCATAGAAACTCATCCTCGCCTGCAAAATAAAATTTTTCTGTTACAGAACAACCCTCAATAAGCTGTTATTACATTGATTTCTATAAAGGACAGCTCTATAGAGAACAATGTATTGTGTAAAGAAGTAACTCTAACTGTTGTGTTGTGGTTTTTGTTTTTTTTTTAATATATTGCCAAAATTAGTTCCAAGCTTTCCAAAAAACCTTTCATGAAGTAAACTGCTGCCTTATAAATTTGAGGACAACAATGGGACAGAACCAAACTAGCGTGAAAGTTAGCTCTGTCAAACTTAAAACCAATGAAAACACTTTTTGTAAAGTGTTTTGCTTTGGTTTGGAATTTTTTTTTTAATACCTTGGCATTTTCAAACTTTGCCTGACTTCGTATGACAGTTAAGTGATGGAAATCTTTGAAAACCTATACTTTAATTTCCATACCTTAAAGCTTTGATGCAAGTCGTATCTTTTGATGAATGAGCCCACCCCAGCCATGCTCACAATAGCTGCAAAACTAGAATACTGGATTCGTAAGCAGTTGGTACATGCAGCAGTATAAAATATTGTGTACCCTCAGAAATCAGAAAGATTGTGCATTCTTCATATCTTTACTTTTCCAATAACAAGTAGAGGAAAGGAGAAGACTTAATCTCCAGACACACCAATTGTTTGGCCTAGGACTGTGAAATTCAGGTTGTCCAAGCAGTGGGTACTGGAGACCATCCTGGAGCAAATCCACAGTTAGAATCACTGGGCCTGATGTAGCATAGTGACTGGCCACAAAGGCAGTGACTACCAGAGGAGCTCTGTAAGGAACACAAGGGCTAGAGGTAAGGGACATTTGAACATGTCTAACAATGCTTCTGGGAGCTTATTAAGTTTCCTCTCATACATGACCATCTGCTCATAAATGGCAGATCAAATAAACAGTCCCACCTACTTGGCACTCAGGAGACCACAGCTGGAGTACCCTGTCCAATTTCAAAACCTCCCGCCATACTAGTACAAGAGACATCTACAAACTGCAGAGAATGCAGCAGAAAGAAGACAGGGCTGGAGCACACGGCACACAAGGTGAGGGTGAAGGATCTGAGCTTGCTCAGGATAGGAGAGAAGGGTGTTGTAGAAACACAGCCAGATTCTTCTGAGAAATGCAGAACTGAAGCACAAGATGTGATGGTCACAAGATAAAACATGGGAAATGCAGCATGACCAGTGTTAAGGGAAAGAACATTCATCACCTTAAGCACTGGCACAGTTTGCTCCAGACAGGCTGTGAAATCCATCCTCATCCTTGGCGATTTTCAACACTCAGCTGGAAAATGCCTTAAGCTATCTGATCTAACTTTGAAGTTAGCAAGGCTTTCATGTCCCCTCTGACCTAAATTACTCTGGTTGCTGAATCAATTACCACTAGATGAAGGCCTCAGCCACCAGCATGTTCCTTCCAGACATGGTGACCCCAAACTGGTTGCCAGCTGATCAGTACAAGCTAAGGCCTGTAGGCTCCACAGGCTTCCTGAAAGTGCTAGATGTGGTGAGCCACATTCTCATATATGGCAGTCTGCCTTGGAAAATTCTGAAAAGGCTTCCTGGTCACATCTGGAGTGTTGAACCATTTGTCTTCAACAAATGACATTGATCTTCTGGACTCAAACTTCCCCTTTGTGATGGGAAGCCTGGCTAGAATGATGTCAAATGATCCAGTGGTCAGAGACCTGAGCTGCTGATGGAAATGTCTCCTCTATCTCTGCCAGTTTTCAAACACCAGTTCTTGCAGATAGTTGACTATCTACATAGCAATGGCTCATCTTACAAATGCTGGAGGCTAGGGAGAGCCAGATGCACTTAACATGGCACAGAATCTTGAGGAGGAGGAGCAAAAAGGGAAACAGCAGGCAGCAGTTACTTATGAACTGAAGTTGGTAGCTGTGGATACTTCTGGCTGTGTCTACTGCATGGTCTTTTACCAGATGTGACACCAGAGGCCTATATGCAGGTGTGGAGACATGCAGGGTAAGTGGTATGCCAAGCTGCACTGCAGCCACTTGGCAATGCGGATGGGGTCAGCGTGCTCAAGAAAGTGCAAGTCTTGAACCTGGCCCTACCGTAAGTGGTTGGCCTCTTTGGCCTTCTGTGGGTGGAGACTCATATTTATGGTTCTTTGCATGCCAAAAACATTGTTACATACCACTTACCCAATTACTACTGTTGACTTCAAATGTGTGGTGGATGTGTCAACAAATTAATTAGACTGTCAAAGGAAAGGCAAAGAAAGATAAAGATTGAATGCTTCGTCACTTCTGGATAAAACTACTCAACGACAAAAAATGATGGGAAGGTAAATACCATTTTGAAATAAAAAAAAATATTCTCAGTTCTTCTCAAATAGCCCTGGACACCTGCATGGGAGTTAAGAGATTTAATTTTCTGTAGTAAAGGGACTTAGAAAAAGTATAACAAAGAGCAAAAGTGGGAGAAACAGGAAGTCCCAGACTACAAACTACAGTCAAGTGCCATCAAATAGTTGCCTACTGAAGTTACCTGAACCACAAATATAACGTGACTTTCTGATTAAGAAGTCAGAACTTCTTCGCTATAATAAAAAGTTTCAATCCAAGAATATATCAAGAAAAAGGCTGTAACTCATCTTCAGAGTTTTAGGGCCTGGATGTGAGAAGGATAAGAGACTCTTAAAAAGCAGCTTTAAAATCTCCTATAAAAAGGAGAAATATTTGAATACTTAGTTTTCTTTGCTGCCAATGTAAAATAGTGAATGGTATTCCTCAGGGGAACACAGAGATGGAAATATGGCTAGAATAGAGCCTCCCCATGAGGACTGGAAGACTCTGCTTCCTCCCTTTTTGGAATGGTCTTGGTTACCTATTGAAAAATTGGTAACAATACAGAGATTGTGGTGATAAAGAATACATGCTTTCACCCCTACAGTGTAGCCATCAATCACAGCACAATGATTCAATGAGATTTAGAGAGCCAAGAATCATTAGAGAGAGAAATAGCAAAGAATAAACATGCTTGCTTAGAATGAAACAGCATTGTTTTCTTAGCTGTCCAAATAGACTATAGAATGCTGTTAGTTTACTCTAAGTACACTTTTTCTGTGAAACATTTTTTATTGACCAGAAAACAGGTGGTTTTTTTTTGTTTGTTTTATTTGTTTGTTTTTAATAGAACTGAGTTTCACATATACTGAATGCTGCTGCAAAGGGGATAGGGATCTTTTTTTTTCCCCCTCGTGCAAGAGATGTCAAATAGCAGAAGAAAAACAAGTGAAAATCGGGATATGATTTCTTTCATGATGTGGAGAAGTGGGATAGATGTGGCCTCTCCTGCTGCAGGTATTAAGGAGTATATTTGACAAACATACATCACAAGTGATACAGATGACACTGATTTTGCCTTTGGACCAAATAATGGAATAAGGGACTTCTCAAAAACCTTTTTAGCCCTAATTTTCAGTGTTTGTATACATTCTAGCATGGACCTGAGCTTGCCCAGACCCACAGGCTGATAATGAAACGCAGTTAATGTTCATTTTGTATAATTTGTGGTTTTGCACATCTGGCATCAACAGAAAAAAAGCTCTTTCTTTACTTTGAATGTTCAAAGTCACACGTTGGACCTGATGATATCTGATCATTTAGAACAAGCATAAAACTACTTCAAAAGCAACCATTACCATAAAATTTCTATTTTAGACTTGAGTGAGGTTATGTTGTTTTATGTTAATGTAAAATAATGCAAAATAGAAGTTGAACATGAATATACCCACTTGCAGCTGCTATAAATAAGAATGGCATTATTGAAATTAATTAAATCATGTCTGCCTGCTCCAGAAAGTTATCTGATCATAAGCATTTTGCTACACAACTGTGTGCATTATGGAAGTAAAAATTATTGTCTGCCACTGCTTTTGGGAAGATTCTTGCTATTTTACTTACATGGATTTTAAATAAATTTGGTAGTATGTAAGAACTAAATCCAGCAAAATGTAGATTAGAAGAAAAGTAGGGGGAGTGGGGGTCTACCTGTGCAAAAACTGAAACTGAGACCAAAAGGAACTGGAGAGAGTATTCTGCACTCTGTAGCAAACATCAATAATTGTTGGCCCAGCCTGTGGAATCTGGAGACTTGTCAAATCAACTGTGCTTTAGTGTTATTTTTTCAAGGCACTTACAACCAGATGTGTAGTCTTGTACTTATTTCTTCTTCTTCATTCATGCAATACATATGCACGCATATGTACATATATACATACATACATATGTCAATGTATATATGTATGTATGTATGCCCATATTTAAATATGTTCTGTTCTTTTGCTATCATCACCCTGTTGGTTTATTTTCCCATTTGTCCTGTCTGCCTCTGTGGACTGATCTCATGTTTCCCAAGACACACACCACTCAGCTCCTGTTGACTCTGTGCTCATGAAGTTACCTTGTTTCCCCTCAGATAAGACAGGGTCTTATTTAATTTTTGCTCCAAAAGATGCTTACTTTTTTACATGTATAGCTGCCTGGACACTATTTAAATTGACTTTTTTTATGAACTGTAGCTAGAGCTTAGTTTTGGAGTGTGGCTTATATTTCAAGCATCCTCAAAAATCCTGAAAAATCATGCTAGGGTTTATTTTTGGGGTAGGTCTTAGTTTTGGGAAAACAGGGTATTAACATCTGTAAAGTTTAGCATATGTATAAACACTTTCAGGAATAAGGTCTCAGCTGTCTCTAGATGCCTACATTTAAGCATCTGGATACCACTTCTGTTTGATCTTACATTTTCTATGGCTTTCTTTAAAAGGCTAACCTAATTGCCTATGAGCTCCTGCTGGCCCTGGCTCCCTGGTTAGATATTGCGAATACTTATATAGTACATTTTCCAGACTCTGGATTTTCATTGAATTGTGGTAAGCAATTTCTATCTGTGCGCTTTACTGGTTTGACTTGCCCCTCTTTATCTAGGACCTTCTAGCCATGCTGAATTGTGCAGTGAATCCATTAGTCATCACAAGACTGCATCTGGAATATTGTACCACGAAGATGATTTAGGGAGTGGAGCATCTGCTGTATGAGGGAAGGCTGAGGGAGCTGGGTCTCTTTAGTTTGGAAGAGACTGAGGGGTGACCTCATTAATGTTTATAAATACGTAAAGGGTGAGTGTCACAAGGCTGGAGCCAGGCTCCTCTCGGTGACAACCAATGATAGGACAAGGGGCAATGGGCACAAACTGGAACACAGGAGGTTCCACTGAAATATGAGAACAAACTTCTTCTCAGTAAGGATAACAGAACACTGGAACAGGCTGCCCAGGGCGGTTGTGGAGTCTCCTTCTCTGGAGACATTCAAAACCCACCTGGATGCCTTCCTGTGTAACCTCATGTAGGTGTTCCTGCTCCAGCAGGGGGATTGGACTAGATGATCTTTCAAGGTCCCTTCCAATCCCTAACATTCTGTGATTCCATGATCTAATTACTGAGTTTTCCTTCTCATTTGTATATATGTTTTGGATTTTACTATGTTCTATGATGTGAGGTTTTTTTCTCAGTATTACTTGCTCTTCAGATGCAGCATTTGTTTGGCTTTGCTATGCAACAAACTCACCAACCCCAAAATCTGATTGCCACTAAAGGCATTAGTTTTGTTGAAATATGTCACATATGTACTTTTATATTTCTTTTAATAATATGATGTTTTCCTTGAATAGAGAGATCTTACCTCAAAAGATTTGAAAGGTTTTTAAATTAACCTATATACACATTAAAAGACATGCATAATTTCCCAACAAAGTTAAAGAATAAAAGTAGTTTTGATATTGGTCCATATTACCTGTTGAAAACATTTCACAAATGAGACGCTGAAACTATGTAGTAGATGTTGTGCTGGGAGTTTTGATCCCATACGATTGAAAAATCCTTTTATTTGTCTTATGATTCACCCTCCCAGTTCTGATAATTTATGAACAATCTCCCACTAAATTTCATATGCTAGTCCTTGTTTTGCTGATAAGTTTATACTGTATTCTCTCCCATACTCCTTAAATTCCTGCCATAAGAGCAATCACATTTTTTAACCATTTCTCAACAATATTTGACCAATCTGTAGAGCTGCATGTCTTATAAATGGACTGCAATTCACTTACAGATGTATCGGTTCCTTGTTGTTATATTATGTTCATTTGAATATATCAATTGCAACTTTGCAGGAACTCCTGAATTTAGGTAGCAGATTTTACATTTGTGAACCTGCTGCCCAAGAAAATGACAATATTTTTTCTGGAAAACAAACAAAACCCCAACTCTTACCACAAAAAACCTTCTTCTTTTTAAGACCAGTTTTGAACAGTTAGTAAAAATTTGCCAGGTGACACACAGGCAGAAAAACAGCAAGTGTAAAGGTCCAGAGATTAATTTAGAAAACCTTCATGAAGTGAAGTGGAGAATTTGGGTCATTATAAGTATAGACAAGGGAACTGAGGATTTTGGGAAAAGGTAGGCCTCCTACCTCTTCCTCCTCCCTTGTTTTTTAATTTCTGATTTTGACATGCAGAGAGCAGACATGAGGGGTTCTTGTTCAGTACTTTGACCCTGCAATAGAGGGTAAGTTAAAGCTCTTTGGAGAGTTCTGTGTACCCAATAGCCACTATTCATTTACGTGATTAGAAGGAGGATCCCAATAAATCTTTGGAACAAATTCTTCTACCTTTATTCATCTCAGATAGCATCTTTGTCCGCAAGTATTTTTGATATATGTGTAAATGAAAATTTTTATTATATATGTTAATAGTAATGATATTACTTGGATAAACCCTTCTGAAGGAAGCCAAATTTGGTCAGGAGCTGGAATCCACTCTTTACCTTGCAAATAATTTCTGCAGCAATCCAGTGTCTCCTAGCTCCTTTGGCATTAAATTACACTAGATTGTCAAGTTGAAAATCACTAATGCAGCCTACTGAAGTCCCTTTATGTGGGAAGAGCACCCAAACCTGGTGCAGCCTGACCTAAATTAGTTTGTGTGAGCTGATGAGATCACAGAACAATGAGAACTACTGTTCATTCCTGCCATCACTTAAAAAAAGAGTGAATACAATTACCATATTATAGAAAGGAGAACCATAAGGACCTGCTAATTACATAAAATAATTCAGTATTAACATATGCACAATAGCATCTAAATAATTAAAAGCTGCAAAATCAAGTACTTATTTGGAGTAGAAAATGATGACAAATTGTTAGTATAGATGTTTACTGTGAGATGAAAGTTCATGCTGAGTGCCAGCTGGAGGAGAGAGAAGATGGAGATGTAGGGCAGAGGGTATTTTTTTATCCAGTGATAATTACACCTGTGAAAGCCAAACACTTTCCTACCTACTGACTAGTTTCTGCCACTCTCTGTGCAATGACCATATAAATGTCCTCATGCACAGACAAAAAGAGTTAGCATTAACGGTACTGCCTGCAAACTCTTGGATTTTTAGGCTATAACTGAAACACTAAGGGTTTTTTTGTTTTGTTTTTTTCGTATTTCTACTGCAAGCAATAATGTATGTCTCCATTGCAGAACTGCGTAAGACAAGGCTAATCCAAGCAAACTGAACATCTGTATCTTTGCCAAGCCTACACAGTTGTATCCACATTCACTCTATATTAACTTATAAGAAGAGCTAAAACTTTGGGGTGTGTGTAAGGATCACAAACCTCTTTGTAATGCATTAAGCGTTACCATTCTAATTTTTTTGCATAACGAGAAATGTGTATAGCAGAGATCTTGACTACCCTCTCCCTTCCCTAGTACATTATAGCTTTTTTGAAGATTTCTAGTAAGCTCACTTGGTAGAAATTCTGAACTGGAAAAGGGAATGCCTTTTTCAGCTACTGGTGAAAAGTAACACATTTATGTGGAAAAGCTCTTTTGAAGACTTGCTGCCTGGTAGTCTTGTGGCCTGGGTACAGAACAGGAAAATTGTTCTTTCTAGAATCTTGACCTAAGAAATTTTATATTTCTTACAGCTGAATAGCTTCTCTACATTATCCAGGAGTAGAATAAAGTTCAAGTAAACATAAGAAAAGTGCTGATAGAAAATACAGTGCCAGAGAAATGTCTTTGTAAAAAATAACAATTGCTTTTTTTCACCTGGACTGCACTTTTGAAACGCTTTGCAAATGTTTTAAATGTGATTCTGCTGTGGCTGTCACCTTGCCAAAGTGTTGGGTAGCATTTTAAGAATCTTTTGGGTGGTATATTAATATCAGACTGCAAATTATAATCACAGTCCAGCTGCTTTAGGAAAACTTAATTGAACAGAATGTATATGAAACCTATTTGATTCCTAGTGTGCTAATACAGTATTTTGTATCTCTGTGGCCCAATTTCTCACTCTTATTTTATTCAAAGTGACATTACTTTTGTCATCAGGATAGATCAACCACTGCAAATCATATCTTCCCAAACACCAGTTCCAGTTCACTTGTTAAAAGCATACTACCTCTTCTTGCATCATGCATTTTGCACACATCTTATATCTGATTTTATTGTAATCACTCATTTCCTAATGTTCCTTCAGCTCATATCTTTTTTTGCTCTGCTTGGCATGGTCCTTAGACTATATGCAAAATGGTCTCTGATCTTATTGTTCCGTGGGCCATATGAGAAAACACATCTGATCTTATCACACAGCTCATCACCACCATTGTATTCCACATAAATTTTGTTAGTCATGCTAGAATTTTTATTTCACTTACTCTACAAATCTAATGGAAATTCTGTAGGAGTTATGAACTAATCCTTTTGCAGGTCACTTTAATGTCCAAGCAAATCAACAAGCATCACTTTTCTTACTCTCAGGGATCAGTGTTAGTTCCCTGTTAATACATGGTGGCGAATCTTATTCTGGTTGAGCACTAACAGCCTTACTTTTGCATCTCCAAGCTCCAAATCAGTTGGGAGATCATCTGTTGCGCACTGGTAACTTTACCCACCGGTCCAGGCTGGACACTGCAGGCTATGTGTGTCCTCATACTCTTTACTTGCATTCCATGTGGGCATAGGGGTGGGCTGGTCTGAAGCCCTTAAAAAGAAAGGGTGTGTTTTGGAGCCTCAGCAGTTTCTTTCTCCCATGTTCTTGCATAACTTAATTTTGAAATGGTGCTCTGATTCCTTCCCTGCGCCCTCTCAGAACTTTTCTGGCAGTGTGGTTTGCTCTAGAGCCCTGTGGGGCTCTTAACTCCACTCAGCCACTCTCTGCCACTTTATCCTTTCCCTCAGAGCCTGAGGGCAGAATTTCATGTAAAGAACATAATGTCTTAACTCAGTAATTTTGATGTATATAAGCTTCTCCTTCAACAGCCTTCTAATTATATTATATTCTCATAAAATAAGCTACAATTACAGTCAACTTCCTGATTTAGATACTACCCAGACCAATTGCATTATATTTATCTTTAAACATATTGTATACATTTGCATTTCTGATATGTTGTTTTTCAAGCTTCTTGAATGTGAACAGAAACTGAATTACACTCTGTTCTGTACTTGTAAGGAAAATGTCTCCTTGTACTGTTTCCATTTCCTTCCTTTGTCCATGCAATGCTTTCTGTGAACATTTAAAAGTACTTTAAAAACACTTTAAGATACACTTGCAATGTTTCAGAATTAATTCTTAGGTAGCGTTTTCTCTCCTGCTCTCCTTAGATAATATCCTCATGGGAGACACGAGTAATTTCAACATCTTTCAGAAACCAGAACCAGATAATTTTGTAATATTATGTATTTTCTTTAATTTACTGAATCAAAATTTGAAGAAGAGGCCCATGTCCGAAACAGCTTTTGACTGGAATGTACTGTTTTAAGGTGCTGGTTTTAGTGGAATGGGAATTCATATTTGAAACATCAGTTTATTCAGATTATGAGAAATATTAACAAACTAAAAGATTAATATTTATTATCGTTAACCTACTTTTAAAGTAAGAAGAAAATTTTGTTTCTGTGAGAGTTAATTTTGTAATGAAAAGACTTATTAACTAGTACCAGTGTATATCCTACTTGAATTTCTTTCAAAATGCAGTTCAGTAGAAGACAGCTCATCAATCTGGACCAGTCAGTTATAACTCTGTCAAGGAAATATATTTGTACATATCTTCATTGCTGTCATGCATAATGACTCAAATTGATACGCATTTTTAAACTAAAAAGAAGTAAAAATTTTGTTGTGATGCTAGCAAATAAATGATTTGGGGAAATATTCAAAAAATTAATATTCAAATAAATGACACAGAATATAAAGTTTTCTCTATTGCAGACTATGGATCAGGTAAGAGAAGGCACCAACAGTGCATAAGGGCAGTGACTGAGATTGAAAAATTACTGTGAAGAATGGTGGGGGGAAGGGGGATTGACAATTTTGAAAATCAGTGCAACTTCAGTCTCAGTGCAGAGGTGAATGCAACTTGATAATGGAGGAGAACATCTGCAGTGAAATAATTCTTTCTACAGAGCTGGTGTTAGATAACTATAATAATTTTTCTGTCACAAGAAGCTTGAGTAGAAGACTAAAATGGTGATTTATTGGAGCAAGACTTTACCATTGGTGGAGACAGAAGGCTAAATCCTGAGGTACAATTTCTTAATATCATTGAAACAAAGTTGTACTGAAGCTGTTTACCTTCTTTGTAATTGAACTGAAACATCAGATTTGCAACCTTAAACAGACATATCTTTACTACAAATGTTTCAGAATAGGCAGATGAGAAGGGCGAAAAAGTAAAAAAAATTGAGATTCTCATCTTTGGAACCCATGTTAATATCTGAGAGTAGCCAGGGTAGATTCTGGGATGAAGAATTTTTTTAGTGGCAGGAATGCTTTACCTATGCTAAAGAAAGGGGTAGGAAGGAAAGTGAGGTGTATAAGAGGCCTTCACAGACTAGACAGAGAAAACTCAGTGCAAAGTACGAAAAGAGAGATGCTGATGTTATGGTAGGAAAATGCATTGTCAGTGAACATCTGGATTGTTCTGTGTGATGTGCTTAGGTACCAGGGACCAAACCACAGTCATCTTTGTTTGTTTTTTCCCCATGCTAACATTCAATGTACAGAGCAACCTTACTATTAAACAAAATAGAAGTAGATAATCTGCTTATTGGCTTTGATAGATAATGTACTCTTCTATTTTGAATACCTCTTCATAGCAATCGTAAATGATAAATAGGAAGTGAATAGGAGAAAAATAAATGGGAAAAACATTTGAGTAATAGGGATACTATATTCCTGAATGCATTTGTGGATTAACTGTTGAGGACAATATTCGCTCCCAACTTAATCTCCAATAAACATCTAAACTGATTGTCCAAATTCTTCAAACCTTTCAAAATCTTCCAATTACTAGTGTACTTTATCTAAAGATCACTAATAGCAACCTGTGTACATGCTCACAATCTTTTGGTGATACTGACAATGCTGTTATCTTTCTTACATTTTCTGTTTTGAACAGACTGTTCATTCATGTGTTTTTTTTCTCAAGTGCAGCATATTGCTACTTCAGAAAAAGGCTGCACCAACAAATCTGGCAGATCATCTAACTTTTCAAAATTCCTTTCAAAGCTTCAGGCTTTCTGTTCTTTTTATCTTGTATCCTTACTGTGGACCTGATACTGATCCCACTAAATGTAGAGGCATAGGCTCAATCTTGCAGGTGATTCCAAACCTCTTGGAATTTTTTCCTCTCAGGTACAAGTAGACAAATACCCCATTTACTTTGCCATTGGCACAAAAGTGGTAGCATAGCATAGTATAGTGAGTGTGATAAATACCATTTTCTAATGAACCATCATACCTGGTCTATGATCCTTTTCAAATTCTCTGGAGAATTAATGTTGTAGACTTCATGATTCTAGTACTTTGCTCACTCCCACTATTTATGTTATTTATCTAGATACTCGCACAGTTTCCTCCCTTAATTGTTTTTCCAGTCACTGAGGCCTTGTGCTTCTCTCTGTGCCTTTTCAGCTTCCATGCCATTGTTTAGACATCATCAAAAAAGTCCTTATGTAAATCCACAATCGTGACTACCCCCTTTTCTTTTTAAAAACCTGCCCCCTACAGGATTTGCCAAAAAGCTTTAAAAGCCAGACAAATGTAAAAAAATTCTTATCTTTGATAATATACTGATGTCCCTAAATTACAGTATTTTATATAATGTATTAATGCGTTCCTAACAATTAGGAAATAGTTCTTGCTGTAAAGAAAACCACTATACTGAATTTCTATTGTGCATTATTAGAAATACAGTATAATTCGACATGGGTCAGTTGGCATGAATATTTCCCACAGAACAAAACATTCAAGACTTGGTCTACAAATCCAACTGGAATAGAACAACTATGGTCTAATTAATGTAAACCTACTAGTAAGAAGATTTAAAGCGGGTCAGCCAATGATTACTAAAACATTAAAATCTTGACTCCTACAAGACCTAAAAATACAGTTAATAGTTGTGGCCTATATTTTGAGGCTTTGTTCTTTTGAGGGGAAGTCAGTACCAACTCATGTATTTTTTATGTGCACAGTTTGGAATTTAAATTTCCTGATACAAACATGACTGAACCTAAAACATTTCTCTAAAATAGACAATACATTCCTCTATTTGCATGAAAAAAGTTTCCAGCAAAACAACCGTCTATATCTTTTCACAAAAAAGCTCAGGCACATAACTAAGCCAGCCTCCAAATGAGCCTTTCAATTTTGCTACAGAAGATAATCCTTTATTTCAAAATTGTTTAGGACAATGAAGCTTATGAAATGTAAATTGCTTTATCAAGTGCTCAAAAATTAATCCCATATTAAAAATACATTTAAATATGTTATTAGGGATGTCATGTTACTAATAACAAACCAAGTTTTTCCCTCTACTTTGGGACAGGAGACAAATTCAATTACCTTTTTGCTAATTGTTTGGTGTACGTTCTTATTGTAATGCATACTCTTTTAAATGCTCCAAGTTCGTAATTGCTTCTGGGAGACAGCTGTACAGCTAAGATTTGGTGTATCAGGTAGAAAATGCAACTCATTATCAAGGCAGTAGCCTATGAAGACCTGCACAACAATGATTTAAGAAAATCAGTTGAAACTTTAGGAAAGCAGATAGATGCAGAAAGGTTAAACTTCAGCTGCTTTCATGGCAGAAATATCAATCCCCCTTTCCATTTAAGCAAATCAGCCATGATGATGTAACCTTGTGTCCAGCATTTTCCATGAGAAACAAACCCAAGGGGATGGATCCCAAGCCAAGAATTTTTCCCCTTTAGAAAGAATCAGATGTGTGTGTGGTGGCTGCAATGCTGCCAAGGGCAAACGTTCAATGGCACATTCAGTCCAAGGTCCTTGTCCTCCTCTTCAAGGACTATAATGGGCATTGGCATTAATATTTCAAGGACTTCCTCTAATTTCACATCCCTCTGAGTATAAGCAGTAAACACCTAAGGAGACATTATTACTGAAGAGCTGTTAAGCTTCCTACTACAGGAAATTAAATGGGATCATTGGTAGGCTCCCTCTCACTAAAAAGCAACACATACCTCTTTGCCTGGATTTTTTGTGAAGATAGCAATCTTTAGGTCAGTAAATTTTCAATCTTTAAGCTCTTGTCCCCAGGTATTTTCTTCAAATCTGGCTCCATTAAGCCTGGAAAAGAAGATACAGCAGCATTGCCTACTCATATATTTTTTACCATTACTCCTTTTATGTTTAGTGTTGTTTTTTTTTTTTCTACTTCTAGTTCCTACAATAAAATGGCTACAACAGAATCTTTGCTTTCACTATAAAAAAGAGTTACTACAGATCACAGCTTTGTGTCAGGGAAGGGGACAGGGGAGGCGAGGGGCCCAGACGCCTTGAAACTGTGAAATGTAAAGGTTTAAAATCTATTTCAAGATCTCTCTTGATGATTTTGGCTTAGAACCTTTTTTTTCTTCCCATTTTTAAATGTTGGAAGTTGGCATTACTGGTATGCTCATGGAGCATAATCCCGTTCATTCTTAGGTGTGTTCTGATATTAAAAAGAAACCTGGAAAACAGTCTCCTGTGCATCTTGGGGATTCCAGATGAGTAAGGAGAATCCTTGACTAGTGTTAACATCTGTTGTTAAGAGAAGAGGAGCCCAGGTTGTATACACAAAAGCTAACTTGAGTGTCTGAAAACCACTTGTCCTAAACTTCCGCTGCCTCAACTGGCTTCTGCACTGGTTCACTCTTGAGCAGCTTTAGTAACGTTACCTGGTTTCAGTAGCTTCCTGGAGGAGTGTCTTACAGGCAGCCAAGGCTTAAGAGCACTCCTAGGCTAGAGTTAGCTGGGACTGATCTCTGCTGTCCCCACCCCCTTGAAAATCAGAGAACAGTTTGGGTTGGAAAGGACCTTCAAAGGTCATCTAGTCCAACCTCCCTGCAGTGAGCAGGGACATCTTCAACTAGATCAGGTTTCTCAGAGCCCTGCCCAGCCTGGCCTTGAATGTTTCCAGAGACAGGGCATCTCCCACCTCTCTTGGCGACCTGTTTTACCACCTTCATTGTAAAAAAGGTCGTCATAATTGTAAAAAAGGTCATCATCTAGCAATGCACTATAAATCTGTTTACCTTAAGCATCTGACAGCCTAAATAACATCTATGTTTTGAGCTCAAGAATACGCTGAAATGCTTGGTGGTTCAGAGCCTGCATGACTTCATCACTGCAAGTAATTAGGATGCAGTTAGCATACAAACATTTAGAATAATTATGCAGCGAGTATACGAATTTAGTCCAGGCTTATAGACCCTTAAGTAAACCTTACTGTCTGAATGCAATATACATGCACAAATGTATTTGCCCAGAGCACGCGCCAGGGCTGCCAGCTGAGTCAGGTACAGCACTTCGCCATCTCTGAGATCTTCTGCAAAGCAGCGTATAAAGCAGTAATCCAGATTAGTAGCGTGTGACTCTTTATTCCCCTCTAGTGGATAGTCTGCATAATATTACAGTTACTAGTCATGGGCTAGAAGAGCTAGACCAGACTCTGGGGACAGCAGGACTTGTCTCAGTCCCCACTGCCATCCATGCTACCAGGATGCCAACAGTGCACAGTCAAATGCTCTGTGGTCTGGCAGTGCTATAGAAGGAGGGGAAAGGAACAGTTTCCTAAGGCTTGTATTTTTATGCTCTCTGCCACTACCAAATAATTAAATTAATATTAGTATCCTTCAGAAAGGAAGAAGAATTGTAACTGTCAGTTGGTGTGGTAATTCTTTTATTTAATTATTTGAGTCTTTGGGTGTTAGTGTAGCTGAATATGAATCTGACCTCTCCATCTTCAAGAGGGTACTGGGAGTTCTGCTTAGCAAAGCTTCATTGTAGTCATAGTTGGCTTCCTAATAATGCCTGTCTCTAGTCTTCTGTACTGCACTTAAACTGTGACATGTCAGAGCAGATTTGTCCTTGAAACACATTTAATGTACACAGTCAGGTCCTGTTCTATTATCAGTGCACTCTTAAGTATTGGTACTTTTCCTTTTACTACCATATTATGTTTATGTGTAGCCAAACAGAAAGAAAACAACTATAAGTGCTAAAAATTGATATAAGCAGCAATAAAGTCTTGAAAGAGTAGTGATTTCTATTAATGGTTGGATTGGTAATATGACATTAACTAAATTTTTCAAGTTGAAATGGATTTTTCTTTGAATAGCATGAGAGAAGAGCATTCCCAAACAGACTATTGGAAACAGGAAAGTGAACATGATGAATGAAAACAAATTACACAATACATCTGAGAATAAGAGGAGTAGAAGAGGTAGTCACTCATCCTCCTTAAGCACATTGTGGTTTATGAATCTTGGATTTTCTAGTGATTTGTTCTTGTCCTTATTGAAAGCCTGAATATAGTGCAAGCTTTTAAGTTCCCAAGGGCTCCTGCCCTGCAGGGATTGGGAAATGTTCTACCACAAAGGCTGAGTGTTTGTGGCCAAGATCACAATGTATAAAGGACAAAATATCCAAAACTTAGGTTGAATTCTCTAGAAGAATGAGGATGCAGAGGAATTCTTGCTCTTCACAACGAATCTGAGTCTAGCCCTTGGTGCAAATAGAAAACCACAGAAAGGATAATCAAGGTTGTATGAACTCAAGCTGATGCTTGTGGGGATATTATCCTTCACTGAGCAGGTTAAAAAATGAACCAAACAAACCAAACACCAAACAAAATTGAATATACCAAATCATTGGCATGAGCCCTCCAGTGATGTTATTCCCCACTCTGTCTTGCTAACTGGATAGGGGACAAGAGGTAAATTGGGTATTTCGGTACAAAGAACTAAGATGCTGCAATTTCTTTTGACAACATGCTATCTGGGCAGATTCATTTTTGGGGAAATACTAAATAAAAAGCTAGATGGCAGCTTTCTAGGTCAGGAACTGTTAGACCTCCATTATTTTAAATAGCTTGAAGCACTGCAATATTCAGCCAGTGTATATGTGTGTGTGTGTGTGAGTGTGCTGTTCTAGAAAATTTTACAACAGGGGTTTGTAAAGTTCCAAGGCTATGCTTTTGCAATAAAAAATAATGCCTCATGTATAAAGTGCAGGAACTCAGGGGTTTTATTTTCCTGAAGGTAACTCCAGTTGCATTTTCTTTAAAGTACAAGCATACTGTAAGAACTACATTTAGTCAGCTGTTGACAAATGTCTCTCTTAGCTCTTCATGAAGTAGATAATGACTTTGCATAGAATCTCAGACTCAATAGAAACAGACCACAGTAATGGAAGAAGAATTCTTTGTTATTAAGTTATTACATCAAAGGAAACATTCACAAAATTGAAAGCTTTATAAAGAAAATATCACCATGTTTTGATGAATACTACCTCTTTAAATGTGCCTGCTAGATGAACTTTTTTTTCCCCTAATTGTTTTTTGAAAGGTTCATTAAAGAATTTCTGATACTTTTTGACAGCTGAAACATAAAACACTTAATAGGAGCTAGAAAGCCATGTGAAGGCCTGTAATAAATTCATATATTGCCACTATAGATTTCTCTCAGATCTTAATGTTTCTTTTGCACTCCAGATGCCATCTCAAAAAATAAACTTCCTACAGAGCATATGGATCAAATTTTAGCCAGCAGGGAGAAAACTGTTGACTTGGCTCCAGGCATTTGTGACCCACAGAGTACCTTTACAGACAGCCAAGTCATCAGTTTCCTTTTCTGCTCGGCAGTGGCAGCTCTGACTCCTGAAGAGCACCTTCTTTGCATGTAAAGCCTGGGTGTCTTAACTGCAGCAATGACAAAGGTGTAGTGCAAGTGCCCACACCTTTGAATATTCAGTGCTCAGTGCTGGAACTGCAGCAAACTTATTCCTGAAAAATGGGTGACAGGACTGAAATTATGTAGAATACTATGGAATTACTTAATGGGCCCCTACTCCAGTGAAGTCCTTGAACTAATAAGTTAGACCAGAAACAACCTACCAAAACATGCACGCTCCTTTGGTGAGAAGGGTGAAAGATGGCAAAACCACAGACAATGGTAGTAAGCATGGAGCTCAGATATCATGAGTGCGGACACAGAATAAGAACTGAATAGCATGTGCTCATAAGCATCTTAAAATGACCTCTGTTCTTTTGTCCCTCTCCCTGTTCTTTTCTTGGAATCTTATTGTTTTAACTTTGGTGCATATAATTTGAAATTGGGACACCTTTTTTTTTTTTTTATGCTTGTGTGCAAATTTTCGCAGTCATTTCTCTTCTTGTAGGTCAGTCCTGAGTGTTACATAGAATGCATGCTGTATGCTATTCTTTAAAGAAAATATCTACAAAATGAACCAGGAATGATAGCACAGCAAAATACAGAGACTATATTTTATTACTTGGGTTGTAAAATAATTTAGTGTTCAGTTGTTCATGTGAAAAAAATGCTGAGAGTAATATAAATTTATGCATGTCCCCAATCAGTATTTTTAATCCAAGAGGGTTTTTTTTTTAAATCTGTGATGCTTCAGTATTACAATGAAAGTTCACTTTGAAAGATCTGTATTGATACCAATTTTTAAAACTAATTTAAAGTATCTCAATTACATTTAAAAAAATGTTTTTCCCCTGAGAGAACAGAATGTAAATACCCAGACCTCTGTGGTTATTTGCAAATGACAAGTATTTATTGATCGCTATCTTAGTGTGCTTGTGTTAAATCTAGAAACATTTTTTGTGCTTTCCTTGGAAAAAGAGGAAAAAATGCTAGCAGGGCAGTTCCTTTACCTACTCTATCATGTCACTGAGCCTATGCTCTCTGCAGGAGACACCTGCACTCCCATACTTTAGCACTCAGAGCATTCTGTCAGGGAGCTCCTGGAGACCTTCCACTAGGAAACAGTAACATGAAGCTCTTGGTAAGGAACTGTGCTCATGTCTCTCTGAAGTACCTAATCCACATCAAAGGATAACCTGTCAGTTAAGTGTTATGGGAGCCGTGGGATTATGAGGTGAGTCTGTTTAGAAAGTGAATTCTGCATATGGTCTTGGAAGCTTTCCCAGCTGCAGAAGGATTGCTAGGTTGTCTTCCAAGCCAACTGGAAAGCCTAGATTATATGTCTGGGTGAGAATTAAGAGGGGGAAAAGAAGGACTAGGGAAATAGGAATCAAAAATGACAACAGATACCAGAAAGATCGAGAACTGTTGGAGATATTCAAAAGCTGTCTAGAAACAGCATTTTGTGATTCAAACAAAAAACAACAAAACCAAATAAAAATCAAAACTAAAACCCCAAACTCTAGAGGTTTTAACAGTGAGATTTTAAGATCCAGCTGATTGCACAAAATGCAACCAGAGACATTTATGCTATCTTTAAAATCTTCTTTAACAAGTTATCTTTTTTATTTGTTTTGCTGATAGTAGTTTCTTTTTTTCAGTCTTCTTATTGGTGCTACATAGAGCAGTGATAGTTTGCAGGTCCTCCGCGTGGTCAGGTTCCAGCAGGTCTACAGGCACTGCTGCTTTCAAAAGTCAGGCTGTCTAGGGCTATAGAAACATATGTTGTCATTTTTGGATCATAGGAGGGAAGCATCATTTTGCAAAGTGGGAGTCTTTTATCTATTGGAGCAGTCTGGGTTCTGATGAGATTTGTGAAATTTTACGAACATCCTCATCTGATGAGAATGATTAGAGCCACTATAGAGAACCTGCATCACTGGCAATTACGTCTATGATTGTATGATCCTCATTAGGCTGATTAAACTAGCTTAGCATCATATTATTTAAGTGGCACAAGGCAAAGCAGCTGTACTTTGCTCGAGATGATATGCTAAAACTCTGAGCTGATATGAATTTTAGAAGAATACCATCACACTACAAACCCAGATATTAAAAGGCCATTTTTTAGGGGCTACTATGGAAAATAAACACTGCCTCACTGACACGATGATGAACAATGTAACCGAGCATGTTCCAGCAAAACCATTACAGAATTCTGCAAGCTATTGTTTATGTTACAGGGTGCACTGCAAACTCTCTTTAAAACACAGTTACACCTAACCTCCTTCCAGATAGAGGCATGAGTTTTAGGTCAGCAAGGAGGACTTCGAAGTCAAACAACAGTCAATGGCTGTGGAAGCAGAACTCACCATCTTTTTACTCCTGAGAAAATTAATCCTTTAACTGTTTCTGGATCAGGCTTGTACTCTTTCATTTGTAGAACCTGCTTGATTGGGAGTAGGTTGCTTGATTCAGCAGATGTACTGAATGTTCCCAATTCTTCAAAGCTTTTTTTTTTTAATAACTTAGGAAAAAAAAAACCACTTTTTTTTTTTTTTTTTAAAACAGGTGAATACTGGTACAGCAGAGCCAGTTATTGCAGAAGAACAGAAGTGTCAAATCAGGAGAATGCTTTTGTTCTTTTCTAAATGAAGAGAGAAAAAACAGATGTTTATGACCGTGCTTCCAGAAAAGGTGGGGAACTAATTACTTAAAGTGGAGAAAGAATAAATACTGCTGCTTTGATGTAGCCATTAACTCGCTGCTCCCCGAAGCCAGCTCGAAATTCATCATTTTTTCCACCGGGTTTTGGGCAAGAGCCCTTGGCTGCTTGAGGGAACTCAACGCAACCAGCGGCCACGGTGCACCTACATAACTACTCGAATTATTGTATTAAGATGCCTGGTGTCGCTAACTGGGAACTTCACCAGTATCATAAAAAAAACCCTAGCATTTTAAAACACAATTTAAAGAAAAATGAAGCAAAAGAGCTGGCTGTAGTCACGGCATCCCCATTCCCCGCTCGCTGAGCGACTCGTTTGGCTGCCCCGCGACCCTCCGCCAGGTGAAGTTTGCGAGAGCCGATCACGCCCGCACGCCGGGGAACTCCCAGCCGGGGCAGCGCAGCCGGGTGGGGGCCCTGGAAAAACGCCAGAAAGCAGGAACTCGACTCCATCGCCGTGTAAGCTCGTTCCCGGGTGGGCATGCAAGCGGCGGGGGGGCAGGAAGCAGAGCAGCCCCCGCCTCCCACCGGCTCTCCTTCTCCTCCCCCTCCCCTCGCTCCCGCCTTTTGTGCGCCGGAGCCCGGCCGTTAACGGGCGCCAACGGCGGCGGCGCTGACAGGAGCCCCCGGCCATTGGCTTCGGGAGCCGCGCTGTGGCGAGGGCGGCAGCTCCAGCCGCGGCTGTTCCCGTAACCAAGGCGCTGCCAGGCACACGGGTGCTCACACACACACACACGGAGCCGCTTTTGCAGCCCTTCTCCTCCCTGCACTATGCTCCGCTCCAGGCAGAGCCCGCCCGCTGCTCCCTGAGAGAACACAGCCCGCCGCCGCCCCGCGCCGAGGTGAGCGGGCGACCAGCACCCACCCGGCTGTCCCCCGCTCACCTGAGTTAGCTCCGTCCCGGGGACTTCGGGCTGCCGCCCCTTCGCAGCACCTCCCCCCGCTCCCGCTGTGGCAGCCCTTGGGCGGCGGGGGAGTGAGCCGCGAGCAGCCGGAGGGACTGCAGCCGCCGCCGGGGGAGACGAGCTCCAGCCCCCGCCTCCGGAGCTCTTCATGGCGTCTCACCAGCAGACCAGGATCCAAGCCTACCTGGAGAAGAACAAGATCGGTCCCCTCTTCGAGGTAACGTGCGCTCTTGCCGGCCGGTTCCTTGCGGTGGGGGCGGGGGTGCTCCCACGGCGGCCGCGGCTCCCCGCGCAGCGCAGGTGAGCGCAGGGGCGAGGGCGAGTTTGCGGTGCCGCTTGAGTGTCTGCCCGGCTGGGGAGGGCAGGGCAGCGCCGGCACCCCCAGCCCTGCGCGCCGCTCCACGCTTGTCTCCTCGTGTCCCTCCGCGCAGCCCTTCCCGGCCACCCCGTGGATGCGCCCCGCTTCCTCGCCCCGCCACGGACGCGCCGCCCTCCGCTTCACATGCAGCGGCCGTGAAACAGGTGCCCCTTCGCCCTCCCACCCGCGGCCCCGGTCCCTGGAGGCGGCCCCGCGGTGAGCTGCCCGCCTCGCCTCGTCGGCCGCGGAGCCCGCGGTGGCGGGACGGCCGCCCGGCCCCTGCCGTGGGGAGCCGCGCACCGGATCCCTTGCCGTGCGCCGTGCGGGGGGGTGGCGCTCCCAAGCCCCCCGGTGTCCAGGGCGGCAGCGCTGAGCAGCGAGCCGCGGGGGGTGGGCGCCCGCACGGCCCGTGGGCGAGACCCGAGGCGCCGTCCCTTCGTGACCGGCTGGGAGAGGTGGATGCCCCCTCACCGGGACGCCTGCCCGCTGGACCGGGCACTTGAGATGAAATCTGTCCTGCGAAAAGTCCATGTCGATGGTGTTTTCTGAAATTTGGATTTGCAGTCATACACTTGGGAACCGTATTTTTGCTATATATTTTTCTTGGTCCTACAAGGATGCACTTGCTTGGGTTTATACATGCACAGTGTGCATATTTTACTATTTCTGTGCATAAGCTATGAATGCTTAGAATTTAAAAGAGTACTAGAGCAATCGTGATTATAATTTAATCATTCTGTTTCTCATACCGTTTTTACATCTAAATGCACATACATTATACTTTGTCAGTATTATCCCAAGATAAAAGTCTCCCCTTTTCAGTATTTCACTTGTTCTCAATCAGTACTGTGTATGAAATCTCTTTTATTCTGGTGGAGCATATGGGTAGCGTTTGCCAACCATCATAAGAGAGGTTCAAATTTTGTTAGAAAACTGTCCGCTAAGGGTCAGTTTTCAGATTTTGTATAGGCTGTGCCTGTTGTGACAGATTATGTTGGCTCAGTGTCAGAGGTGCTATGTTCATGCAATAAATAAACCCCCTTTTGATGGAACTGTAACTAGGTACTAGTGAACAGCAGGTGATTTTTTTCTAGTTCTAGAATTCATAGAAACAGAAACATTTGTGTAGTCCAATTTCTCAATAAAAGACTGTTCAATCAACACAGTTGCTAGGGCTATGTACGTAACTGACACCTGTATATTTCAATAGGAACTAAGGGTTTTTGAGGAGTTGGGCCTTTGACAGCTGTTGTTTTCTTGTACATTTTTTTTAACTCATTGTTTCACACATTAGAATTCAAACAAACTGCTTGACATCACTATTCTGAGTCATTGTGTTTTAACCTAGTTTCTCAGTGTAAGACGCTCATCTCTATTTAAATAGGAGGATGCTTTAGTTATCAATAGTGGAGGAAAAAAATGAAGTTGTATTTCTTACAGCATTTCATATATTACTGAATATTTCACTAATCACTATAATGTAGGAGTTTCATTGTGGAAAGCTCTTCACTGTCTACAAGTTATTAGTGCACTCCTGGGTACCAGCAAGAGATTTTTTTGTGAAATCCACATAGACCTGAATACTAGGGAGTGGATTCAAGATATAGGGCTGTAGCATTCATATAGCTGTTGGAAGTTTTTTGAATCTATAACACTGAGAGGAAGAGGATCATAATTCTTATCTCCTCCACTTCCTGATTAGCCATTTAAAATCTGCTTATGTATTTTATTTTGGTGATGTATTTGTTGTTGTTCTCAACAGTTTTTAGAAGATCTACAACCTATGTTTCATCTTGTAGCCTTTAGTAAGGGCAAGATAATGTATTTGAAGTTGACGGGAAGTGATCAAGGACTATGCATAGGGTGATGCTCGTGCTCTTTACTATTATATATGCATTGTGGTGTATCAAGAGTACCATGTACTCACAGTCAGGTGTATTCACTAATGCATCAGTTTTTCACGTCTGTAAAAGTTCTGACACATTGAGGAGAGAGATCTGTGCTTCATCTTTCATTCAGAAATAGCTAGCATTTTCTTATACCCCTTCTGGTTTTGATGCTAATTAATCACCACTTGTCATGGATGAGAGTCATCTTTTTTTTTTTCAGTGAGTATTAATTTTCTAATACCAAGTCAGAAAGTAGTAGACTTAGATTCAATTTTCCGCAGTGTTATTTGCTGAGCAGGTTGTGACTGTAATTACTCAATCTATGCTTCAAGCCAACATTTTAGGGAGTACATAAAATAATATTGGGTGATTGAAGGCAGTCACAGGAAAGACAAAAGTGGAGAGAGGATGTGCAGGCTTTTTGAGATGAAGGCAGGGCAGGTGATGCACAGATTTTATTGTATACTTGCGTAATGAATTATCAGTGATCGGGAAGGCTTTACACCATAGATCTTAGACAATTATGTAGGCACAGTTAGCTGATGGCTGGAACACTTGATGGTGTCCTGACGATGAAGTGCAATTGAATTACAGTCAAGAGCAGTAGGTGCTGTTTGTCGCTAGCTGGTCATTCCATGACAATTGTTTGCAGTTATCCTGGTAGTGTCTCATTTCTCCGTTCTGTTCTGTACTTGTGGCCTTCTGTTAACTGTGGTGAGGGCTTTTTGTACTTCATTAACCAGCCAGTATGTGCTTAAGAACATCTGCTCTTTTGGACTTCATTTTTTTTTTTTTCTTGCCTTCAGCACATGCTGTATATGCTGATGAATTCAGTTTTATTTCTTTGCTGGAGTTTTGTGTTGTGTGACACTTGAGTTATCTTTCTAATTTGTGTAAAAGAGGAATCTTCAAGAGAAGTGCTGATTTGTGAGATGCAGGAAGACTGTAGGCCCACCCTTGGTTAAAAAGTTGCTTCCATGTCTATAAAGGTAGGAGTAGCCTTCTGAAGAAAGAATTGATGTGGTTAGACTGACTCAGCAGGCATCAGTCTTCTACTGACCACCAGTACCTGTTAGCAGGTAGTAGAAAGTCCTCTCCACTCAGCTATGAATGGTAACACAGAGATTTGCTTGTTTCCAGGCATTTTTACTAGTTAAATTCTTATTTGTGGCTTAGAGGTGGGAAGGGAGGTGAGTGTGAATTCGTGTGTGCATCTGAGACTATGTCAATTTGGAGGTTTAAGACAGACTGCAAAACAACTTCAGTGCTTTGGCATCATTTCCCCCTGTTGAACGTATGTCCTCAAATAATGTTTTTTTTTCAAAAATGTTACTTTGCTGCCAGTTCATCTTACATGTGCCTAAGTTTTTTGCAGGTAAAATTCCTGTGAAGCTATAGGTCAGCTTTTAAATGCCCCAGACCATGCATGTGTTGTTAGTGCTGACAGTAAGGTCTTTAGTTAACCCCTTAAATTCTGTCAGGTTTCATGAGCTGGCTTATGCTGTTCTGTGTTCCTTTTGGTTTTTTTTCCCCCTTATTCTTTCACTGTGAAAAGCTTAGGCATCGTCCTGTAAGAGATTTTTAGCATCTAATAATACTGTGGTTGAATACCTAGTTTAGATTTGAGGAATGCCTTTAGATACACCTCTCTTCTGATATTTTTGTGGTAACTTGTAGTATAGCACTACATGATTTTTTTTAGCTTTTTTTTTTTTTTTTTTACATTTAACTTGGAATGTAACAAGGATTCTAAATATGAATTGTGATGAGGCTTCACTGTTGTTTTTTCCCATCTTTCTGAAATGTGAACAGGAGGTGTGTGCCTAAAATTGGCTGGGACAGAGTATTCAGAATCAGCACCCACTCGTTTCTGTCTGAGTGAAGTATTGACCCACTTTGCATTTCAAGCATCCAATCCCACAAATTCTTTTTCTGTGCTAATAATCTCAATGAATAATCCTGATGCCTGTGAGTATCCATACATCTAGACTTCTGTATGACTGCATCTCTTCAGCATCCAGTTGTGTTCTCATTTGGGCAACCTGACAGTTTCTGTGAATTTGAAAGCTGGATCAGCATTCTTAAGAGCAGACTGCAATAAATCTTCAAGAGCTCTGCGATAAATTTAGTGTTTTGGAATTTTCTTATTTATAGAACTGCAGGTAAAAAGCTTCCGCAAGTACATTGTTGTTATGCAAACCAGAACTCTGTAATTCTTTGAGTTATAAAATGCCAAAATAACTCTTCTCAAAATAAACGTCTCAAAACCCTGGTTACTTAAGAATTTTTCTTGAACTAATGTGGGTTTAGGACTGTAACTTTTATTTTGAACAACATAAAAGCTCTATTCATATTACCACACTTACCTTGTTTTCTTTTAGCAGACAAAATTCCTGAAGCAAATATAATAGGATTTTTTTAAATTTTTTTTTTAGTTTATTGTGTTGGTTTTTTTCTACATGAGGTGGCATTGTTAGTGTATATTATATACTGGGCTTCCATTATGTAATTTAAAATCACTGTGCTTCTAACTTAGGCCTTAACACATCCTAATGCACCTATTTGGTGACTAACATTATTTATAGTGCACCTTGTGACTGAGTTAATCAAAGTTTGGGGGTAAGTTTTGGAGTTTGCACCGTCTTCAGAAGCAACGTTTGCTCTCAGTTCTTAAATACAGAAATGTAGACACAGTCAACTTGAGTGTCTCATTTACCAGTTTAAGATTCTTCATAGCATCAAATTAAGCTGCAATATCTGCCAAGTGAATAAGAGGAATGCTCTCAAAGAATTCTTTTGAGCTTGCTAAAATCCTCTTTTATGTTATTTTGGTATTATGCTTAATTGGTTAGATTCTATTGCTAGCATGAAAGGGTCTGTATTCTGGATGATGTGAATTTATATATAGAGAGAAGCATTAGATTTCAGGCAGCTAGATGGAGCCTTTGGAAGACCAAGTTTTTCAGTAGTTAGGCATCATGAATATAATTTTACATACTGATTAGCCAGTGACATTGGCTCCATCTTTCAGAGAAGCAAATACCAGCTGTTTTTCAAAGGGTATGTGGAAACCAGCAGTGATCTGGAAATGCTACAGTGTTACATAGTGGTGGTGGGGGAAATGTATATAAGTTCTAATATTTTTTTGCTGCCTGCTACAGTAGGACTTTGTGGTGGCCTTGATGTGCACTGAAGTAAAAGACCTACTTAAGGGGAATGAGAGTCAAATGGCAAAAATAGTGCAGAGATGTCTTTTTCAGAGAATTCACTGTGCATTTTGATAGTTGCCTTGGTATAGTTGTCTTTAAGGGAAAACAAGTGGAAAATCCTAAGTGAAACTATAGACAGACCCTCTTTCCATTAACAAATAGTTCCACGAGCAATGACTTAATGCTTTTTTTGCCTGGGTTTTTTGGTGACCAACAGAATACAAAAGTTGTCAGAAACTTCCCTGTGGACGAGGCATTCATAGTTATCTCCTGTGGAATCTGGGCTTAAGAGAAGAGGTTGTTCCTGAACAAGGAAAATCACATCTTTGGGTCTTGCTACCTGACTAGTTATCTATCAGCATTTGAAAGAACTGGCATTTTTGTGGTGTCTGCTCCTCTGGGAGTTTGTCTGAAATTACTCAAAGGCTTAAAAAATACTGGAATGAGACAGTGAAAGAGATCACAGATACAGCTATGCATTTGTGTGATCACAAACGTAGACCATAATCACATAAACCTTGTTTCCACAACAACAAAAACATTACTTTCCTGAGAGGGAAATATGGGGTTTCTTAATTGCTTAAAAAAAAAAAAAAAATCCTTTCTGGGCACAAGATGCACAAATAAATAAAAATCAAAGTTATATTCTTTGTGTAATAGTAATTAAATTTGAAGAATTTTACCTAAAATACGGAAGGATGAAATGAAGGAATCATAATAACTTGCTTTTGTTACATTAACTTTTAATGTTTTTGAACTCTAAAAATGACAATTACTCTGTTTCTTGAGAGGAGTAGCAGGAGGCATAACTAGCTTGCCATACAAAATAGCTGGGAAAATGAGGTAGTTCTCAATTGAGTTGCTCTCACCATGTACCAGCAGAGCCTCGCTGCTCAATGCTGAGGTCGAGAGCTAGCAGATGTTCCTGTTTAAAATAAAATAAAATGCCAGGAGTTTCATGTCTTTACTCCAGGACATGCACTGGGACAATGATGACTTTGAATTTTTGTCTGGCAACCCGTGTAGTAATGAATCAGTTTGAATCAAAACAAGACCATTACTACAGCTTTTTTTTTTTTCTTTGGGTTTTATCACATTATGAAGTCTCTTCCAAGTTCTGGATGATATTTAATGCATGCTGTTAATTAAACCTGAAGTAAGCTCTTCAACTGTTTTATTTTCTTTTGATTAATCCAATCTTTTGGTACAAAGGACAAATGTAAATATCAAATACTAAATAAAAATCTGTAATGGTTTTAACTCAGTCTTTATTTATTTATTTATTTTTTAATGTGTTCTTTGCTGTTACTGGTTTATACTTTCCCAAGTGGGCTGGATGCCATCCGTACATCAGAGTCAGCACAGTCTCAGCCTTCTGGTGGTTCTGGAGCTTCTGAGAGGGAAGGGGGCAGCTGATACCTTAACTAGCATTTCTGCCATGTGTGATGCACTGCTACACTCTTCTGGAGTAAGCAGGTTTTTTAGTTAGCTTCTCTATCTTGGCATTGGCTAAAAATACACCTGTTATTAGTGTTTACTTATTTCAAAGTGTTACTTTGTAAACAGAAGCATTAAAATAGAATTAGAAACATAATATCTGAAGCATTTAAACATGTTCTTTTCAGTTTTCCTCAATTTTGAAGGTCTAAGCAATACTCTCTCCCTTTTTTCAATGTCTTTTCTTAATGCTCGGTCCTTTCCATTTTCTGTCTTGTTTATGTAGAGGTGGGGACCGATAATTTCTCATTCTCATTTGTCTAGTGATTGTTGGTTGTTTTTGTATAGTGTTTTTTTTGTTTGTTTTTGTCTTTTTTTTTTGGGGGGGGGGAAGCATATGTGCTTTTATATGAGTGAAGGGTAATGGAGCCACTGTCTCTGCACTTGAGAGGTGGCTTCAGGCACTTTTATATTCCCCAACTTTTGGAACAAAGACTACCTAAACCCATTAATGGCTGTAATAGCCAGATAAAAATGAGCTGTTATTGCCTGTACACTTTATAATCTCCCTTGCACAGATGCATACTTTCCTATTCTCCTAGTTGTGAAGTATTAGAGTGATACCTTCTGTGTTAAGAGAAGATGCTTCTCTATCTGAAACCATGAAAAACAGTTAAAACCCAGCTGAAAGCAAAATAATTTTCAAGTAGAATTGTTCAGAAACTGTTGGCCTCCTGACTAACGCAGCGTGCAGTTTCAGACATTACTGAAGATGATGAAAAGCAGCACTTACTTGACAGGAGGAACAAGAATTCATGAGTTTTATTCTAGGACACTGGAAAAGAGCGTGATCACTTGAAATGTGTACCTATGGCAAGACAACCCAACATCCATATCTGCTCTCAGTATAGAGGGTAATATACCTTTAGAAAGCTTACAACAGACTCATTTTTGACGGTCTTAACTTTTATGTCAGGTACCATATGCCATTCAGGGTTAATTTCTTCTTTGGCTACTGAGATTCACTGAATACCTATTCCATCTGAAAGTGTTCAGGCAGAGTGTTAGGCTGAAGGTATGATGCCCCGCTGGTTTTGGTCTTCTGTCGTTTTGAGCAGTTTTCTTTCCCTAGTCACATAAAATTCAAGTATCATCTTTGCATTAAACATAGTTTCCAGTGAAACACCTCAGTTTTGAACATAACTTTGAATAGCACCACGAGGAAGTGTGTTACAATTATGGGAAATGCCCACACAAAACGAAGCATGCATGTGAACTCCCTTACCCATGCATGGTAAGTGAAAAGCAGTTTTACATTAGCCACCTCTTATAAAAATTCTGTCCATGTGGAGAGTGGAAATTGTTACCTTCTTGTCTCTTTGCTTGAAGTATTATTTCTCCTCATTTTGCAGCTCCCTGCAATATTAAATGAGTAGAATCACTCTATTCATGCATCAGATTTCTCTATAGTAGCTGGAACAATATGCTTATCAAGCTCTTTTGTCGGCTTTCTGGAGGAACTGTTTTCTGGGGCAGGAATCATGAGGGTTTGGGTCTTTCAGCTGTGTTGGAGCCTTTTGAACTGAATAATTTGGTGTTTTACTCCATACACTCTGACGGTTTAGTACTCAGCAATGCAGCTTGTGAGGCTGATCTAATAGTCAGTTGCTTTCGGTCCCGTTCATCTTCCTTGCTGGCTGCCCATTCCTGCTGTTCTTATTCCGGAACTGGCAGTTGTCTCATGCTACAGTCACCCAGTTTGGCAAGATGAAACAGAAGAAAAGTCTGCAAAAGAGTGGAGATTCTTGGTTTAGCTTGATGGGTCACCACATGGTCTGATGAGAAGCATGGCATTGACTCAGGAGAGAAAATGTAGGTGGCCAGAGGGTAAAAGGAGGGAGAGGACCACAGCCACCTCTTTCTCCAGTAGCAAGCTTCTAGATGGGCATAAGTGGTCTCCATATCACTCCATGGGTTTTAACTAACTGCTCAGCCCTGTATACCAGGAGCTTGTGGGCTTAAGTTAGCTTCATATGGACCTTGCCTTCTAAAGGGGCAGTTCCCCATAGATCAGGAGAATGTCATGGAGCTCAGCCCAGTCCCTTCTGTGAAGGAGCTGAAGAAGGAATTGAATAATTAGGGAGCATGGCCTAACGAATTAGGAGGAAATGGACCATATGAATACACTGAGCGTGAAAGTGAGAATGGATAGGAAGTGGAAGGGGATGGGATGACAGAGATTAATGCTACATTGCTAATGCCTAGTTTTTCTTTCTTTTCTTTTTGCTTGTAATCTGAGTCCCTATGGTGAAATGGTTACCTGGGATCTATACTTTTTTTAATTAAAGAAAGGTTCCAGTGCTTGTGGTTTGTGAGAGTATGACTGAAGGGTGAGAGACACAGGGCAAATAAACATTTCTTTAAATGATAAGAAGTTATATTTTCTCATATGTTTTGCAGTGTCTGACTCATACTTTTAGTACTTGATTTGGCAGCACTGCTTGGGTATAGATTTGCCAGGGAGTTAAATGCATCCTTAGCACTACTATTAACGCTGAGTACTGTGCCACAAACTCCTTCACCAAGATTGCATTACACTCTGATAGGCATTGCATCTCTGCTGACGTTTGTATAAGTGGAGAGGTAAATTGATGACTGTGAAGGACTTCTCTGATCAGGTATCTATCTCAAATAGAAGAATTCTGAATGATAAGTTCCATGATAGTGCACTAATGCAGAAAAGCTGCTAGAAGCCTGAATAAGTGGAAGCTGTCTCTTCTCTAGACTTGGGGGATTGTTCATGTAATAGAACTGAAAAGGAAGGGTAGTTTCATCTGTAGATGGCCTTAGGAAACACCCCATGGAAACAATTAGGGCAGTTAGGAAGAAAAGAAGGTTAATGAGGTAAATTCTGTAATAGTTCTGTAGAGGTGGATATGGAGGGCATGGGTGTAAGTAACGCAACAGTAAGTAAGGAGAAGAGAAGAGAGAGACAGGATAACTGGGTTTACTGGGATTTCTCAGACTGAAATGTGTATGTGTGCATGTGCGCATGCTATGCAATGCATATAAATGCTCTGAAGCATTGGGACACACCTGAGAATTCCACGTGTGCTGGACAAAGATCCTGTATAACTGCAGTAGGTGCTGTATGTTCCTGTTCAGATGGATCGTATCAACTACACGTGTCCAGGCCAGTTGGGCGTGACACTCTCGATACCCTGAATGTGACCTGAGTATTCATTTTCCTAAATATTCTGAATAATCTTGTCCTTCCTACCTAATCAAGACAAAGCAGAGATGTCCAGGGAAGCAAAAGCTGAGGGCAAAACCAAGGTTTGCAGATGCAGAAATTCCTCTGGGTGTGCCATCATGGAACACTACCCATAATTGTGCTGAGGATGAATTCTGCACAGAAGTAACCTTGGAGAGGCAGCAGGCCGCAAGTCACTGTCTTTTTAAGACACATCCTTTTGCACAATGTAGACTCCCAGAGAAAACAAACAAACAAACCACAGATGTTTCAGAGCTCTTCCTAAGTATGCCCTGGTTTAGAATAATGCCAGTAGTCTACTACAAAGTTTAAGATAGTGGAGCTATTTGGAGGCAAAGCTGAATGGAGACTTAGCAATATGGAGCAAAGAAAGGATACACAAAGAAAAGACTAAATTGCTAGCGTAACAGATTTACTTTTGGTTTCTTATCCTGTGAAGGAGGAATACCTGAAAAAAATAGGTAGCAGGGGAGAAAAAGGAACAGAGGTGAATAAGAAACTCAAGAGAATTTATTTTATTCAGTGTTTTCCTATGATAATAGAAAGAAGATTAGAAGAACGAAGTTAGCCAAAATGAAGATTCACTTAACATTTACTTAAAGACTGAAGAAAAAGTTAATAAGTCAGGAGAGCAAATAAAATATACAGTAGTTAGGGTATGGAAATGGGTAGGCAGTTATCTGGCTCCTGTTCCCACTTCTGCTACTGCTGTCCCGCTGCATTATCACATATTATTCTGTGTTTGTGTTTCTCCTGCCTTTGTGGTGTTTATCTGCACAGAGACTGCAAACCCCTCTGGCTCTTACAGTCTTCACATGGTTTAGAAGTTTTCACAGCAAGGCCCTGAGCTCATCATGGCCCTTCTGCTTCCTCTTTCTCCTTTGTGCTGCCTCAGTGCCGGGTGGTGCTATTAATCCCATTAATTTGTCTCACATGTTAAAAAAAAAAAAAAAATTGATTTCTCCTCCCTTCTCCCCTGCTTAGTGTGGTGGTTCAGAGCACTGACAGGTCTCCAGGCTACAGCACGTTGTGTCCCCACAGGGAGCCCTGCTGCTGGTGGTGAGGCCTTTACTCCTCACCAGGCAGATCAAGCCTAGCAATCAAATCATCAGGAATTGTCAGGGTTGGGAAGTTACTTCACTGTGTCAGAAACAAACAAAACCATACACCAGTTATTTGCAGGCATTGCTTTGTAAATAAAAAGCATTAGAAAATAAGATTAATAATGCTTTGGCTGTTATTAAAAATAGCTCTACAACCCCAAAACCTATCACATCTAAAATTATGTAGATCTCCTCTTCTAGAAATGAAGTGATTCTCAGTTGCTTAAGCCATTGCAGTCTTGATGGTAGAAGTGTCTAATGAGAAATGATGGATCTAACTACAGTTCTAGATACAATTCAATGATCTGTCCTTAAAAATTACCATTGCTACCCATTTAAAATTTTCAATCACTAGTACAATAGTACTTACTTAAATATCCACTTCAGCTTCTAGCTTGCTTGTAAAATATACTCTTTTAGTCCTTTCTTTGAAAACCTAAGCCAGAGGACAGCTAGTGGATGTTGCAGGTCATGTCCTGGGTAGGTTTGCCAGGACATGCTGACTAGATCTGCGGTAACAGTTTACATGGAAGAGACAGTCAAAGTGCAAATAACAGTTTTTAGAAATATACCAGTTTTGTGTATGTGTTGAAGTTACCTTGTTTGGGCTAGAAAGTGATTTTAATAAATTGATCCATATGATATAATTATTTGAATTTGGTTTTTTTTGATGGCTACTTTTAAAGCCATTTTTCCTGCTATTTTTTTTCTCTTGGAAAAATATTCGTTCACTAGCCTGTATTTTTGTTACACAGAGACCAAGATTAATTTTTTTTTTCATTTCGTATTTATGCTTTGCATTATGTGAAAATGGCTTTAATATTGTTATCATATACGTAACTTAGTTAATCTATAAGTTATAGAGTGGAAACTGTATCCTGCTTATGTAAGCTGATATTTATTTAGCTGTGGCCATTATCTCAGACCTAATTTATTTGTAGGTACGATATGATAAGTGTCAGCCTTCAGCCTGTGCAACCAATGCATTTGTCCTCCCAGAGGCCAAACGGAACTGTCCAATATACTCTCATTTCAGAGGCTTTTTTTTTTTTTTTCCAGTTTGTTATTGACATAGTTCTAAGTTTTCAGCTTCTCTTTAAAGTGAGGATGAGGAAGGTTTTTCACATTACTTACTTGGGTATAGGTATAAGGACTTGAGCATGCAAGTAACTATTTAATGGAACAAGGAATGAGTAATCCGTGCCACAGATCATGAAAGTGAACTGTACGCATACTTCACCTTTTTTCTGGTAGCATTGCATATGAATCTGCATTTGAATGAATCTTGTTTTCAGCCATAAGTGCTGTTATTATGCTGAGAGGTACAAAAGAAAGAGATAAAAAAATAACAATTAACAGTAGTTGGCTCACTTATACTTTAGCTTAAGTATTCATATATTGTATTTTGTGTTTGTCCTCAGGATGCAAGTTTTGCTACCTTAGATTCCTTCATAATGACTCATTGATAAGCAGTTGTGAGTAGGTCTGAGAATGTAAAATTTATAGCCGTCATTTTTGGTAGACAGGGATTGACAGCAATGTACAACTTAAGGCTGGGCAGAAATATCTTATTCCTTTTTTTTTATTCTTGTTGAAAAACACAGCTCCTTTAAACCTTTAAGTTTGATAAACTGAAGTGTTTTGTTAAAGCAACCTGTAGTATTTTTGTGATGAGTTGACTTTCAGCTGAACTTCCTCATTTGTCTGAATTGCTTGATGGAAATTATAGTTTGGATGGCTCAAGCTCCTACAAGCTCTTTCTGCGGCTTGACTATGCTGAGAACAAACTGATAAATCCTGTGTGGAAAACAGAGGCCTTAAATATCAATTACATTGATTCTGTCCTCCCTCTTCCTGGTTCTCTTTCATATTGACCAATAGTGATGACAAATATAGGCCATCTATATAAAATTAAATCGCTAGACAAGATTGCAAAAGTAGGATATTTAGGTTTTGTTTTCCGGAAGTAATGTCAAAAAAGTCCGTTGCTGATGGATAAAAAAGTGAGCAGTAGTATTTGGTAAAGTTAGATTATTGCCTTAGATTTGAAAAAGAAGCCCATGAGAATAGGCTGTTACGCCTGTGATGGTATTTCTTCTGAAGATGGACTATTAAGTCAATTGGCTATTCTCAGAATCTTCAGAAGAGTGTTTGGCCAAATTTTTGGTTTGGGAATAGGTGAACATTTATTCACTGGAAAAAATACTTCTGTATCTTATTTCTGTCACAATACCATTTGGGTTCAGCTGTAATTAAACCCTAGATATTTTGAGGCTTTTTCCAATTTAAAAATATTTGGAAGCATTTGAGTTGAAGGTGTTGCAAATAGTAGCTGTTACACTGCAAAAGTGCTTGATTATTTTTTTTTAATGACTATTTATAAAGTGTTTTTGTCTCATATTTGAGCATATGAAAATTTACCATAGTATTACATAAAATGGGATCTTGCCATCTTCTTAAATCCTTATAAAACCCTGGGTAGCTCTGCGCTCAGTGTTAACATTTCCTTCCCCTGGCAATTCTGCTACTGCGTCTCTCATACCATTGTAATAATCAAGAAGCCTTTCTCATAGCATCTTTTTGCCCTCCATTCAGTGGAACATTGAATTTATTTCTTCTAGTTTCCTGTGATATCAAAAGATTTTGCTGGCCCCATGTAGATCAAGAATAGAATAGAATAGAATAGTATAGTATAGTATAGTATAGTATAGTATAGTATATATATTTGTGGGAAAGGGGAGTGCTTTCTATGCTTCCCACCAGCTGGATGATTTTTGCATTTGATCCAATACTTGAGCATTATTTTTATATTTTATACAAAACCTGTTCAAATACTGACATTCAAGTTGAAAGTCAAGCTGAGTGAGTGTTATAGAATGTGTTTCTAAAGGTCCATGTGAGTGGTTACTGTGATATGTATAAAAGTGAACCACAGTAAGTTTGTATGAGCAATTATAAACCTAATTTTCAATGTGGTGTTTTTTTTTTTTTTTAACTTTGAAGCATACTTTTGTCATTACATAGGAATTGAGATTTGATAAACAAACATGAAATTTATACAAATCAAAAATGAAGAGAACAAAACCCAGTTATGTGCTGTTACAGTCCAGGGAAAGCTAACAGCACTGGCCGCAAGTGGAGCCTGCAGTGTTGGTGCAGCTATATAGTGCTGAGTGTTTAGAAATAACGCATTTGGCATTGGACCATCTCTTCTGCTAAACACTTGCCTGGCTGTAATCCACTGCATCTCATATTCTCTGTATATTGATGACAAAGTTTGATATTTTCCTTTCTAGAGTACAACAGATGCACTGTTCTTTCCCTTCTGCCGATCAGTTGTCTTTCGCTGAAGAGTCATTTTCTGGGGTGCCCTCTTCTGGGCACAGTTGTAGGGCATCCAGCCTCTGAGGAGAAAGTGTCTTCTCTGAAGCAAGTCTTCCAGTGACTCCTTCTGTACAGAAGCTGAATGGGGATCTGTTCTTCCTCATGGTGCTCTGGAGGAAGGGACACGCTTTGCAATATACCAAGTCTGGAAGGCATGGGAGTAGGGTGCGAGGCTTCTGTCTCTTCTGATGGTGATCTGGTCTCACTCTGTAACATCACCTGTGTAAATGGAGTTGTGCACTGGTTGAAGGAATGTTTTTGCCTTTGTGATTCCAGTAGCCAAACCTGGGTGACAAAAATCATCCAAGTTACAGTTCCACACAAGACATTGTAGTAATGTTTTGGCATAGGTAATTGTGATTTGAATGTGGAAATAACTTGATTAATGCAGGAGTGTCCTGATACAAGTGTTTAGATTGAGTCTCTGAAAGTACATCCTCCAGGATTAAAATAAATAATTTTTTAAATGAACAAAGCTAAATGTTACTTGGATATCAGTGCTGTTCTTAATATGACTACCAAATAATGCCTGCCATTTCCTGTCTTTTTGTGCCTTTCAGGGAATATGGTGGTGTCTTTTTTTCTGGGTGTGTTTCAAGATGTGCAAAAGGAATGCAGTAGGTTATCCTTCCTATATGTAGTTAAGTCAATTATCTGCTGAAAAACTCCACTATCTTAACAGTGTATTTTCACCTGCTGGTACAACAAAGAAAAGGTACCCTATTGTGATGGAAATGGTCCAGACATCTTGCAAATGAGAACTTCTGCCCGCTGAGTTCTGAGTCTTATTTCAAGGCAGCACAAAGCCAGCAGATGAGGTAAGGAAGTGAATGTGTGGAGGGGATTACTGGAGAAGCAGTAGTACGAGTGTGCATTTTGGGAAGCTGAGCTTTGTGCCTGCTTTGCAAGCAGAGGTTTTCCTTCGTAGGAGCAGTCAGTTCAGCAGCTTGTTGTTAATCCTCAGGAGGCTCTGTGTTCCCCTGGGTTCAGACCTCCACCTTCCCAAGTCTGTGTGTGTTCGAGCCTTGAAACTGAAGGGCCTGCTTTTTTGGAGAATCTTTGATGGCAGCCTGGGGGTTGTTCCACAAGTCTGGGCTGTTTTTAGGTGGAGACAGAGGCAGTGACGGTGCCTTCTTGGGGCTCAGGGAGGGCCATGAACCTGGCAGTGCCAGTGGGAAGCAGTTTGGGAACCCCAGAAAGTGGCTGGAGATGTGTAGACCCTGGGTAGCTCTGTGCTCAGTGTTAACATTTCCTTCCCCTGGCAATTCTGCTACTGCGTCTCTCATACCTGATTCTTCGTGGTTCGTGTTGCCCTCCAAGCTGCAATACTTCAAGCCTGCACTCTTCAGGTCAAAATGGACACCTGCATGTCTATGTGTGCCTGATTTTCTTTTTTTTTTTTTTTCTTTTTAAGTTTGGCTATGATAGAGGATAGTCATTCTCAGAAGTTTCTCTACTTCGAGCAACAGAAGTATCTATTTTAATTTGACTTGAAATAAAGACATTATGCATGAAGGTAGAGCATGTTAGAAATCTGTCAGAACTGTGAAAATAATATTAAGAAAAAAAAAGATATCATTAAAGCAGTTTCTCTGTCATCTTGCTCGCTGATGGGGAGAATCATACAAGTAATTTTGGCTTAACTGATGGATAATAAAAATGCATATGAAAGCAATCATAGGTGGATTTTACTTTCAACTGAACTGGAGTTATTAATGTGTTTTCCCAGCTAGGGCTGAAGGTAAATTCAGGTACACTGATATCCAACCAAAACAACATAGTGGTCATCATAATGTAATTTTTTAATGTATTATGCATGTAATACGTAATAGTACACAAAATGCTGGAAAGTCCCCTAGAGTATAGAAAAGAAAGATCAATATTGCGTTTTTATTAGTTAATGTAGTTATTAGGCTACCTATTATAATACTATAAATTAATGCATTTTTAATCAAATTTTATTGTTACATCTATGGGCTGATGGCTTCTGCATGGCAAAGATTCTTGCATTTAAAGAGACCAAGTCTTTTCATTCTCATTTCAGTGTGGGTTTTGCATTTTTTTGTTGATGGCAAAGTTCAAGTATATAATTAATCAAAAACGTTGTATAGTCCTAAATGAACACAGGTTAAAATAACCACTAATATAAAAGCGTTACTTGTAATAGTAAAAGAGATGATTTTTATAATGTCCACTTGCAGTTAGAAAAGCACTGAACATGAGCTGTGAAAGTGACTGTGTTTTCTCATAGGTGTTGAGAGCTCTCAGGTATCTGCTTGCAGATAGTCTGCAGTGGCTTTGGTGGTTATTCTGACAAGATACTGTGCATCCTATGTTACCTGTGAAAGGCAAATCAGAGTGACCTTTCCTGTGGGGGTACAGTACCTTTAAGTCAATCAAGCAACTACTTATATAAGAAATAACCTATTGTCTTCCTAAAATGCTATATAAAAAATACTCATTATTCTTATTTAAGGAGCTGCAGCCACATTTGCAATATATAAATTCTGCAGATATAAAAGAACCCTTTGTATTTTGCTGTGGTAAACATGAATTTCCAGATTTTTCTATGGCAGCAACTTCTGCCATTTCCAGTTCAGAAATCTCTGTTCTATTGGTGCATATTAAACATTTAGTTCTATTTAAAAAGCTGATTACAACATTGGTGTGAAGACTTATGAGACCAAGTCAGTCTCTCACAGGTAAATAAAAGGAAATTAAGATGCATATCTGAATAGATATTCATCTGTTCCAACTGTGTGAATAAAACTTGTAATTAGACTGAGTATTACTAACAGTTGTTTAGCTGCTGAACTAAAAGAACATCTCCAAATGACATGATTTAAGTAAATTCTAACAATCAGGGAGCATCTGTTAACTTCATTGGAATTTGTTTAGTGATCAGTACTTGAGCAAATTCAAGGTTAATTTATGTAGGCAGCTAAAGTCAGGAGAATTAATTCTGTGTTAGAACTTCCCCAACCTGAACTCTGGTAACTCACATTCTCCATTTCATGTCACTGTAATTGCTGGTTATTATTTGAACTTCCATGTGAATAGTTTAAAAATTCTTGGTCAAAATTTAAAAAATACAAAAGCAATTTTAATAAATATTTTATTACGTAGAACTTGTATAGAATATTTAATAACTTTGGCTCAACACACTGGAGAGCAGAACTTTTTAAAACATCATCTCATATTTATCTTTCTGTATAGCTTGAGTGAATTTAATGTTGTGGCAATGCAGTGTTAGTGGTATCCTTTTTCAACAGGAGAAGTAATATTGATTTGCCTTTTTCAGATAATGCAAGAGCTACAGTGTCTTGTTCCAAAAGCTGTCAGAGCAGAGTGCCTGCTAATGGACACCTGAGAGCTCAGAGTTTTTCTGCCAACACGTGCTTGACTGTCTGCAGCTTCCTGGTGTCTTGTTATCCTGGGGCTTGTATGTTACACATTAGTTGCATGCACTGGTGAAACCTCTGAAAGACCACCTCAGTGGTGGTTTCCAGGGGCAAACTTGACATTAGGGAATGAGCACAAGGCCAAGGCTCTGCTGAAAGTAAAGCTTTGATGTCCAAATGGGATTTTATTATGTAAAAGCGAGGCTAAGATAAAGAGGTTCGCTAACGTTCATATTTCTGTGATTGCAGTTATAGGATTTCTCAAGACCTCCTTTTTGAAATAAGGCCAACAATACAAAAATCATTGAGGGTGTGATTGAAGAAATGACATACATTTAGTTACAGGGCAAATTGCTGAAATTTCATTGGAGTCTGGGATTTGTTAGTCACGTTGTTAGGTCTGAACACCACATGGACAGTAGTATGTGTCTCAAAATGGTGATCCAGAAACCCCACATACTAAGCAAGAACTCACCCATAGTACTAAATGCCAAAGCACAAAGCAGTGTCTGAAATATTAGCCAGGTGTACAGTCAAAGCACAAAGCGGTGTCTGAAATATTAGCCAGGTGTACAGTGTCAAGCTGGAGTTGAAAGCAGGTGTTGCTGTGTAGTGTTTGGGAGATAACAGTTCCCTGTTTTCTCTTCAGCCATGGTTAAAAGTGAAGTAGCTCTCCACAGTGTCAAAGGTCTGTATCTATATTTTATCTAAATGCTGTTTAATGCTAGCCACTGGGTTGTGAAATCAGGCTCCCTCTTATGTCACTGCCTGAATTATCTATCTGTCTGTCTGTATATATCTTGCTGTGCAGTAGCACAGATTTAGCAGGCAGCTTAGAAAGTTTCCCCTGATACAGCAAAGCCTTGAGTTTAAGACAGTATCCTTTGTGGTGAGGGATGTGGGTTTAATTGCGTTAGGCTGATGGTAGGTTTATGCTGTGTCTAGGTTCCAGTATCCTGAGTGAGCACCATGGCTAATACGCAGCTGGCAGGCATTGACTGTACTATATTTGTGAGGGGTCTAATATTGGTCACTCGTTCGCATGGTCAGAGAACAGCAACTCAGTCAGACCTCTCAGGAATCTTAGGTGTGGATCTGTCTAGTCTTCATCAGGTTTTGCAGGATCTGAAAGACTTGTTGCTGGGAAAGTTCTGTGATTTTCTTAGGAATCTCTTGTAGATCCTTTTAT
Organism: Streptopelia decaocto; assembly: GCF_964273445.1. NCBI lineage: Eukaryota > Metazoa > Chordata > Aves > Columbiformes > Columbidae > Streptopelia > Streptopelia decaocto. Next base: position 35,911,514 of record NC_138655.1, on the reverse strand, counting down.
CTTCTCTAGCACCTGAGTTACCAATCTCTACAACTGTTTACATCCAAAGACTCTATTATATGGACAGGTGATCCCATAGTGACCTTGTAAACCAATATTCTAAATTATTTTTTGTGTTGTTACATCTTTAGCTTTAAATGTGAAATTTAAATATGGTAAATGTGTTTTGTAAGTCTTTAAAAATTATAATCTTTTATGCTGAACAGACCTCTAACTAATCTACATGAATCTAGTCCTTTTCAGAAACCTGAAATCCAATGTCATCTTTACCCCTCTCTTCCTATTGATACTGAAAAGTCAGTAAAATGACTCCTAAACAGCATTTTGGAAGTGTTAAAAAGCAGGCACTTCTATTACAATGCGCCAGACACTCGGAGGATCACTCGTCTAATTGAGTGTGTGCATGATTCACACTTCTTGGTATTTATTACATATACCTATTGCATATTCATTTGTTTCTACTGCTTAGTTAATGCATTAGACATAAATTATTTACATAACCCCGCCCTTTGCCGGCAGTCCATGTTTGGTATTTGAGAGTCTTCATCGAGGGTCTCTAGTGGTTCCTGGTGGTCTTTGCAGCCTGGTGCTCCCCCCCAGTATTGGCTTCTTGACCTAATTTCTTGAGGATGCATATTGTGATTTTTGGCTTCTACTCAGCAAAAGTCATGCAGCTCTTTCTTCATTTAGTGGAACATTCTGCTTTCCCAGCTTGCAAGCCCAGGACATCCCTCTTTGCTTCATGTCCAGTCTCTATAGAGCTATTTTTTCTCTATTAGGTTTCTGTTACATTATGCCTGGCCTTGCTACATTAGGCCTAGTCTTGCTACATTATGCCTAAGGTTTCTAAAAGATTTTTGTTCCTCTTATCTCTATAACTGAAACTTCTTGCCACAACTTTTTATGCAACCAAAGTATGGACTTTGTTCATGTTAATGTAATGCTCAGAGGTGCTTCCCAGCTGCAGCTTCATGCAGTCCAACATTGCCTGTTCACAGTTGTTATTTTCATTATACTTCATAGCATTTTGCTCCAGGTACCACATTATATTTGCATCCGAAAGCACTACCCAAAACTTTAAGGCGGCAAAACTCTATTTACTCAGATCGTTTGCTGTTGGCGTGGGTTTTTTTGGTGTTTGGGTTTTGTGTTCGGTGTTTTTTTGTTTTGTTTTGTTTTGTTTTGTTTTCTTGTGAGCACTTAATCCACACTACAAGATTGGGATCTGCTGTCTTTCTAAAATGCACTGATAAAGGCTTTCATCTTAAATTTAAAATCTGGTCAGAAGAGATGGCCACAGAATCCCTGTTTATTCACTTGCTCAGGGACCCTGTTTTCAGTAAACTGTCCAGTTGCAGGGATTAGACTCACAGCTCCCACCTCCTTGCAGGTAAGTGTCAGCAGACTGTAACATGGCTCTTGGAAAAGTAATCTTGCATTGTGGTCACTTCCCCATGGCTGGCTTTGTTTGATCCTGAAGGTTTTGGATAAAATAGGCCTGTTCCTTAGGTACATCAGATCACAAAGGTTTACTTACCATTTATGTACCCGGAGTATTTTCAAATCAAACTGATTGTATCAATACTACAGAGATTGTCAGGATGCTGTTTTAGCTTGGGGTAACTTCTGTACCTCTCAGTTTAGATACTGAAATCGTTTACTGGCCCGTAGTGTTGCTAGTAAAATAATGCAAACCCCACAATCCTTGAAATTATTATTTGAACTCTGGTAATAAAATCTTTGAATTTAATTTTATATGATTGAACTGAAAATTAAACATTCATTCAGTCTCTTTTGTAATAAGCCATACTTTAAAAAAAGAATCCATTAGATTAAAACCATCCATTAGATTGTGTTCATACTTTGGAAGTAAATTTATTTAAGGGACCTCATTAAAGAAAGTGGATATTTGAATGAACAGAAACATTATTTCTAATTCTAAATTTATGGTCAGTGTATGATTCTTGTATCTTTGTTCAATGGGTAATTTCAAAACTGTCTGTGTATTAAAGCTACCACCTAAGTAGCACTATGCAAGTGATAGGATTTGAACTTCAGTCCAAGGCCTGAACTGGGTGACAGCCTCAAAATGGCCCAGAAGGTCTGATGTGGTATGCTGAAATCTGTACTGTGGACATTCCAATAAAATTAATGTTTCTAGAACTGCAAATCACTTAAATACTGAAAATCTCTTCATCTATATACATACATACACCCATGGGATATCACTGGCCAGATTCGATGTTTTAAAGCCTTTGGTTTGTGACCTTAGAGTTTATTTTTCTTTACTTAGACTTCCAAATATTTGTATTTATGTTAATTATATTTATGCTAGATATATTAATGCTGGTTTGGTTTTCTGTTGTTTTGTTGTCTCCTTTGTTTATGTGTGAGATAAGCCTCAGGAGTGTCCCTCATGCCTGCTGGTGGATAAACATTTGGTGTCTGCTTGTGTACCTGCTATGCTGAAACTAGTGAGTAGGCAAAGTTTCATGACCAGCTTGAGTGAAGGATCTAGGATTTGGAAATGTGTGTCCACAGCTCACCCAGGAGTCCTCAGTGTGTAAATAGAATCATAGAATGTCGTGGGCCCCTTCCAACTCAGAAGGATCATTGAGTCCAGCTCCTGTCCCTGCACAGGACAACCGCACAGTTCACACCATGTGTCTGAGGACGTTGTCCAGTCTCTTCTTGAACACCGTCAGGCTTGGGGCTGTGTCACCTCCCTGGGGAGCCTGTTCCAGTGCTCCAGCACCCTCTGGGTGAAGAACCTTTTCCTATGTCCAACCTAAACCTCCCCTGGCACAACTTCCTGCTGTTCCCTCGAGTTCTGTCGTTGGACATTAAAGAGAAGAGTTTGGCACCTGCCCGTCCTCCTCACCTTGTGAGGAAGCTGCAGACTGTGATGAGGTCTCCCCTCAGTCTCCTCCAGGTTGAACAGGCCAAGTGACTTGAGCCGCTCCTCATTTGGCTTCCCCTCCAAACCCTTCACCAAACTTCATAGCCCTTTGCTAGACTCTCTCTAGTAACTTAGTATCTTTTTTTATCCTGCGGCTCCCAGAACTGCACTCAGTGCTCCAGGTGAGGCCGCACCAGTGCAGAGCAGAGTGAGGCCATCACCTCCCTCGCCCGCCTGGCGATGCTGTGCTTGATGCACCCCAGGACACGGTTGGCCTGCTTTTTTTTCTTTTCCTTCTCCCCTGCTGTGTCTGTGACTGCCAACCGGTTCCCAGTGGGGAAGTTCCTCTGGTGGTACATGCTCTTACATGACTCGCAGTGGCTTCTGGAAGTTGCTCTTCGGAAGAGCTCTGGTTCTTCCTGGTGTTCTGCCTTGGGTACTGTGGTTTTGTATGTAGTTAGTAGCTTTTAAACTAGAAGTGTAAAAAAAAAAAAAAAAAAAGTTGTAGAAAAAATGATTTTTTAAAAAAGTTAACATTAACTGTTGCTGTGTAAATGTCATATTGTAGGTTTTGTTTTACTCCAGTACTACTCTCAACAGGGGAACTTGCCTGAGTAGAACATCAGGCCTTCTAATGTGACTACAGTTATTGTTATACTGGTAGCAAAATTTTGACAGACTTTTTTAAAGGATGAAATATGAAGAGGAGAAAATTCAGATTTTTCATTTTGCATGTCAGTATTTCATGTATGTGAATAGCCATTTTGTTACATATAAGCAATATAAATTTGACTGGTCTGCATGGGCAATTCATGGACTATGTGCGTTTCTGACTACTAAGATACACCACAGCCTGTAACATCAGATTTATGTTAATGTAATTTTACAGTAAATAAATGTCTTTTACAGACAGAAGGAATTAATGCTGTTATGTTTTAGGGAGAGATTGCATTGCATATTATGAATACATTAATGAATATATGAACTACCATTCACTTCAGTTTTCCAGTCATTACAATGATAATGAATGTATTCTCCTAAATATATGCATAATACTGGAAAATCTTCTCACTCTTTTTTGGCATATGCACCCATAATTAAAAAAAAAAGAAAAGAATATATTTAGTATTTCCAGCTATGCATGTTTTGTCCCCATATGTATGTATTTTTTCTGCATGAGACCAGAACTTCTATTCATACAAGGAATTTTAGTTTTTGTATTTAAGACCTGTTTTTGTTCAGATTGCTTTAAAATGTTTCGCTGGCCATTTGCTCAGTTAACCTGATACTTGCAGTATTAGTAAATTTCCATAATGTGAAATTCAGCAGTGCTGAAACTCTTGGTGTTAGAAAACAGTTTTTATGTATCCTATGAAGGTGTGGCTGAGCCCTAAGCTTTTTTGAAGTTTAGTTTCTTCCAGTTGTTTGTGCTCGTAGCAGTGTTTTGGCAGCTGACCTAAATGAGAAGTTTATGGGAGCAATCAGAGGCAGTGACTCTCTAGCACAACTGTATTAATTTCATGCTGCCACTAGGTACTTCATGGTTATCTACAAAAATGTAGTCTTATTGTTCACTTGTATATGGTTTACGTGTACAATAGACCAAAGAGTAGTAGTGAGCCATGTGAAATGGAGGAGAGAGGAGCACAGCACCAGGCAGTCAAACTTTGGCTCTGAAGACCTGCTGCAAAAGTTGATTTGACAGTGCTGGTTTTGAGGCCGTGCTGCTGCTGGTGGAACAAACCCCAGTGCACATCTTTTAGCAAGCAGGGGGTTAAGGGGATGGTGCTTCTGCACTACAGCCAGGACTGTTCTCTTGCTGGTTGTGATGTGGTTTCAGGCAGTGGGTGGGACAGTGTGCGTCTTGCTCGTGAGTTTAGGTAGGACTAGGACTTTCACCAGCTTTAGGCTAACTCATCACTTGTTGCTCGACCCCAGGTTTAGGTCCTTCTGTCTTCTGCTGGAAAAAATAAGAGTAACTGTGTTGAAATCTGGGGTTTTAAGTAATAAGAAATTGGGACTCATTTCCTAGACCAGATTTATCAATGTCATACTTTTGGTGTTGTACTTTTAGATATCATAATATGACTGTAATTGTGAAAGAAAAAAAGTGTTAAATAATGTATCGTGTAGTAATTTTCTTTGAGCACTCACAAATAAATCAGTTTAATTCCACTAAAGTATGAGAACAGGAACTAGAAAAAAACATGAGAAGTAATAAATGTGCAACATGTGTTTCTGATAAGTTTTTATTCTGGTGATAATTTAACTTTACTGGGATAAGTGATCTGGGGTGGGGGGGAGAAAAGCACCTGACAGGTGTGGTTGGTTGCTGCACACATTTTGAAAATGTATCTTGTCCAAGTTTTCCATGGGATGCAATTGAAAGGATTTCCATCAATCTTCAAAACATTTGCATAGTTAGATTCTAAAAAAGAGCTATTTTTGGGGGATTAGGCTCCTGGAAGGAAGGAAATGCTTGCATTTCTGCAGTCACAAAGCAGTGATCTAATTCATCAAGGCATTTTAAGCATGCATCTGGATTTATAATTATTTAATTCTCATGCACAAAAAATACCTCAACTTAAATTCTTTGTTGAGTCAGTCCCTGAGTCAGGGCCTTCTCTGTTCCTCACTGCCCACCAGCAAGCAGACTGGGGTGGGCAAGAGGCTGGGAGGCTACATAGCTGACCCAGCCTGAGCAAAGAGATATTCCATACCGGATAATGTCATCCTCAGCAACAAAAGCCTGGGGGGTAAAGGTTCTGGAGTACCTATTGCTTGGGGGCTGGCTGGGCAGTGGGAGGTGGTGAGTGACTGCCTTGACATCACTTGTTCACTTGTTTGTGTGGTGTGGTGGTGCGTTATTTTCCCCTTTTTTTTCCTATTTTTTAGTTAGTTTTTTTTTTTTTTTTTCCTCACCCCTATTCCCTTTGGTTATTAAACTGTCTTTATCTTGACCCATGAGTTGCTCTTGTTTTTGCTCTTCCCATTCTCTCCCCCATCTTGCTGGGGGCGGGAGTGAGTGAGCTGTCAGTGAAGTTTAAACTGGAAATATAATGCGTTTTTTTTTTTAACAGTTGCAGTAATGAATCATTGAACACAGAGGAACAAGTGGCTTCGCCGTAGACCTTGAAATTGGAATATGATTACTTCAGCTGATTGAGAAAGATCAGCTCTACCCTATTGAGTTAGCTTTTAGGAAAGGCAGTGATGTGCAGTCAGTGGTGTTTTATGGCTGTAATTTAAGGAAATCAGTCCAGGCTGTAATAGTTTTTCCAAGCCTTTATCTATGGCTATTCCTTTAGATGTAAATCCTACAGACCTTTCAGAAAACCAGTCGTTTTCATTTTCTCTTGGTTGAACTGTGAAGTGTCTCGCCTTCAGGGTGTGATTTCTAGTGGTTGACAGAGTGAGTAGAAACCGAGCAAGATTTCTGCAATACAGTTAGGGAAACCTTGCGGTGTTTCTGCCATAACATCAAGTACCTTTGTTTGATAAACCCTTGCTGAGTTCAGATAGTGATATGGCAGGCATAATTCCACAAGTGTGAGATCGTTATGCAGAGATATAGGACTGCTGAAAGAAGCGTAACCTATTGTAGAAAATATCTGTGATTTGAAAAAAACATGGGAGAAAATGTGATAACTATTGATATGCTTGGTATATCTGAGAGCATGTCTTTAACCTTTTGTTCCTGTATTGAGAAGTAGTTAATATTTTAGAGTAATCTAGTGCCAGTGACCTCCCTTTTGACAGCATTTTTGTCTGAAATGATTGAATGGGAGAAAAGAAATCTTTCAGTAATAAGCCAAAGAGCAAAGGTATTTGAAACTATTTTGTCAACTCAGAAGTGGTATAATGCATTTGAGACAAAGATATTTAAAATATCAAGAATAAGATAAGAGGAAGAAACCCTCAAGGGATACATAAGTGAAAAAGCACAGCAAGAGGTTTGGGTAGATACTGCATGTTAGATGTGCATGGTGGAGTTTGATAAACTGTCACAAACTCATTCAGTGAAACTTCGGAATTGTCCACCAGACGTCAACTATACAAAAGGTTTTTGTTTCTGGATCGCTAACTAAGATCAATGATGCATATTTTATCAACTCTTACAGACACAAGTTGAATTTATATCGGATAGGGCTAGTTCATCCAACTCAGGGAACTGATTATATGATTTGCAAAGGTATTGTAGTGGAAAGAATAGGTTGTTTCTATTCTGCTCTCTAGAGTCTTCCTAAACATATGGTTAATAGCATAGCCCCCAAAATTAATATTCTGCTATTGAATTGGTACAGATATTTAATAGATAAATGTTTAAGGAGGATTCTTATCTACTCAGTGATGTTTGTTTTCAGACTCCCTCTTATTATTCTCATTGTATGAACCAAAAGTTTACCACTGTATGTCATAGATATCACACTGATTTGAGATGTGAAAAAAAAAACAACAACCAGTTTGGGAGTTGGAATGGTGCTAGTCCAAGTCTGAAATTGTTACCAGTGTCACCAGTCCCATATTGCAGCTTTCCCTACCAGAGCCACCTTTTAGTGGAATTTTGTTTGCATCATAATAGCAGGGCCACTGTATCAGCTTAGTACTTTCTCTTTAGTTGTGTGCCCAAAGTAGTTTCTTTCTGAGATGTGTTCCATGCTGTGTAATGCAGTTTTGTGATATTATATTAAAAGTAGCTGCACAGCTAGCTGAAATGGTGGCAGTGAATAGTGTTGAGGCTTTGAACAAAGAAAGAGTTGGTTGAAAATTTTTTAGTAAGTTCTAGGTAAAAGTCTGGATATTTTCACAAACGGACAACTAACCCTATAGAGGTTTGCTCTCAGCTGGTTTTCTACCTTGGTTACTCTGAAACAGCTAGTATGGTGCAGACATGTGAATTGTGTTTATGTGGAGATTTGCTTCGCGTTGAATGCTTTATTTCATAGGCAGATGTGATAATTTCATGAACGGTTAAAATATGCTGAAGTCCATTTTGATTATAGTCTATAATGTGGTTTTCTTATTTTAATTCTGAACTGCTCAAAAAGACTTAAATCCTAGCTATTTTCCAAAAGAAGGACGCTGGTATTTTTCCTTCATTTCCGTAGAAAATAATCTTTTGTGGTAGAAGCAGAGATGCTCACCCTTCTGCTCTCATTTAAGAATTGCAGACTTTTATTTTAGCCAGTAAGAATAATGTTGAAATATGCTTTTTAAATAAATCCTTGCTTTATTACTGCGGAAATCAGAAAGGAATTCTAAATAAATAAAATATGTCAATCACTAAAATGTTTATTAAGCTTACTTTAATTCCAAGGTTTTTACTCAATTTTATGTTGTCTTTGTTCACTTTCAGCCTGTATGAATTCATTAGCAAACCTAAATTCAGTTCTCTCCCTGTCTTCTAAGTGTCTTAAGCTTCATTGTAGTCAATAGATATACAGCCAGTACAGTCAGTGGAGCCTGGAAAGCAATTCTTCTTATCCTAAATGGACCATATGCTGGCTAGGCAACTGGGAGCTCTCTAGGATCCCTTGACTTCTTCATTGACAAGATCACCATTGACATTGGTGTGAAGACTGCTGTATTTAATTGTCTTAATATGGAACTCCATCCCATCAAAACCTTGTAGTTTAAGCTAAACCACTTAATCTCTTTGTTTGGTCTGAAGAAAGAGAGACAACATCTTCTGAGGGCAATTCACTGTACCTCTTTAAACATCGAATTTAAACCGTGAAATGAGAGCATAATACAGCCAAGATCTGTGCACAGTCTGCCATAGTCTGTAGAAGTCTACATAGTTAAAAACAAAACCTGTGATTGTTGTGCGGTTACTGTTATCAATTACAGGGCAAGATAGAATGTCTCTTAATTAACTTAATAACCCGATAGGTACGTTTAGACATAGCTAATTAGAGCTTGCTTGTAATTTGGCCTGTGATTAATAGACTGTGAAGACTGTTTCATTTGTATTAAATGCATGAACAGTCACAAGGAAATTAAAATCTGGACCTGCAGTGAATAACTAATAGCGGACCTCAGGACAGCACAATAGTGAAAGATTATTCTCTTTATAAAGAATTAATATATTAAGTTGCTACTTTATTTATTTATTTATTTTCAAGATCTTTAGCAGCCTTATCAATATGCACATGAATTTCTCTCTTGGAAACATCCACAGATCAACTTCTGCAAGTTTCTTTTAAAACAGCCTATCTTACGAAGTTTAATAAAACTAGTGAACGTAAAAGCATATGAAGATACCATTACAGAAGAAAGTGGAAATAATTTGTTTCATTTCTGGTTTGCACAGTGCAAGGTAAAATCCTTAGAGGAGTTAATTGCCAGGTTGATGGTGTGTGGGTTGTTTTGTTTTTTTTTTCTGTAATCACCTTTCTGCCTGTTCCTTCTCATTTTAGTCCTGGCAGAACCTAATCTGGGGCAATGCAATTGGGGAAGCAGCAGAAATAAATGTATTCACCCTAGTGCTCTAGTGTGTAGTAATGATGGAAGTTCCCTTTCACCCCTTTTCTGTGCTGCAGTGTCACTCGTGGGTGCACAGCAAATTAATAGCTGCTGACATCTGAACAGGCTTCTTCGCTTGATACGCTGCTGGAAGGGAAAGACTGAGGGGAGCCCTGCTGATAGAAAAAAGGACAGAGAGTGAGAGGAAGACATAGCAGTGGGGGGAAGATAGGAGAGAGATTGTGGGTAGTGAACATTCCATTTGGCAGCATGGAGACCCAATCCACCACGGCTTTTTATTTGATGTTATAGAGCACACTGTGCGCAGAAGAACATGTCATAAAAGTAGACAAAGCCTTTATTTTTCTTATTTGGATTACGTGAAATTGAGAACAGGTAGAAAACTTTGGAATTTGAGCTAAAAAAGTACGGTTAATATTTTTAAGAGACATTTAAGTGGCTGCATTTCATGTTTTCATGCGGTTGAAACTTACCTGTTGAATTTTTCATCAAGAAATGAATCTCAGTTTCAGTGATCTAGTGCCGTTTTTATTCTGCTGTTAATGCAGAGGCGGCTTCATTGAGACTAGATGGTCTTTTTTCTTCTGTTTTTCTTGTGAAACCCTGCCTACTTAGCACATAGTGAGTCAGATCAGACTGCTGCTAACCAAAAAAGAATTTTATTTTTGTAACTTGTTGTACACTTCAAATTTTCTTATTGAATACCTTCACTTTTGTCATCTTTTTTTTTTTAAACATCTCAGACTTGTAAGAGCATATTTAGAGTACCACATAGTATGTTGTTCCTTCTGTCTATTAAGATGTCATCCGAGCAACAGATTAGAGCATCAAATAAAATTTGGTAACTTCGTTGGAAGTTTAAGGTTTAAGTTTACTGGGGGATGGTGCTAAGATGACAGGCATTCCTAATTTGTCATGTCTTTTCATTTTCAGTGAAGTGCACTTTTTTACCCCTTTTTTTTTTTTTTTTTTTTTTTTTTGTTTTGTTTGTTTATTTTTCTGCCGCTACCACCCCATGACATGACCAAGCAACAGAACACAGGCAGGTAACGCATTTCCTTGTAATTGCCAATTTGCACGGGATGACATGAGTCTTAAAGGAAGCATGAGCTAGAAGAGCATGGCCAGGAGGCTGAACAAATGGACTTGGGTCCCTTGGTGGATTGGGTGACGGAATTTGGTAGAAGGGCAAAGGCAGTGAGTTGTGATCCTACTTGCGTGTGTGCGTGGGGAGGAAATTGAAGGAGATGCCACCTCCTGCATGTGAATGTGGTTTTACACAGAGCGTATGTCTGAAGCTGTTACCACTGCTGTTGTTATCACTGATTGGTGTGGAAGTTTTCTTCGGAAATTCTGCAGAGTTCAGGAACCCAGCTGTGCTAAGTTGGAGCCCACTTTCACACCTTGCTTGGAGCTGTTTGAGAAGCAAATCCCTAAGAGCTTCTTCACTCCCCTTTTGCAATGGAATGCTCATAGTAAAGAGCTATGTCTTCCTTAAATGGTAGACTTCATAATCTGAGTCACATTTGTGTTCACTTGAAGTTGTATTTACTTTTAATGACATGTCTGAAAGTGCTTGAGGCAGATCGGTTTGAGGTTTATTACACAAGTAGTATTTATTTGAACTGCATACTGTTTTCAGTTTATGAGGATTCCAGCAGTGTTAGTTCTTTTTTGCTTTAGATGTACAGGACTGATACAACTCATTTGTTACTCCAGATAAATAAAGGTACCCTATATCTATAATTCTTTTAACTTTTCTAACTACTATCACTTAATAGAAGTGATTGTGTGCTGGGACAGCACAGAACTTTATATCACTCAGGCCCTATTATCGATGTGTTAATAGTAGATAAAAAAAAGTGGTCCTTTTGAATAGAAGCTAATTTCACATCACCTCAGAACAGCACCTTTTTGTTTTTGTTTCTGTTAATTAAAGACCATTTTGCCTTGTGACAGGCAAGTCAGTGATGGCAGCAATCAAGTAGTATTTGTCTTACATTGACACATAGGCATTCTGAAATTTTTCATCTCCACATTATCTTTTTAAATGCTAGATTAATTTTGTAATGTAGTATTAGTAGCTTGTCACCCATGCATGTCTTCAAAAAAATTAATAGTATCAATGCATGTATCTCAGTTATCATCATCTTATTTTATTAGTCTAAGACAGAAAAATCATTTTCAAATCATGATTCAGAGAAAATATTTAAATTAAGACTGTTATTACAGATAGGCACTTTTCCTTTGGTAACAGAGTCCTCTGCAGTGGAATTCCTACAGCTATTGTGGTCCGTTATAAGCACAAGATAACATCTTTCCACTTGTCACTAATTCTGCATTTTGGCAGGGAAAAAAAGGAAAGGTTTGCTGTTAGACTGTTGCCAAGCAACCGAAATATGAATGTACTCTAATTTCTGGATTTTTCTTGTATAATATATATCAGAGGGTTTCTTCCACCTTGGTGAGACACAGTCTATATGAAGGTGCACTTCATATCTTTACCATTTCTAAGATTGGTAAGTAGCTTAATTTCTCCCTGTGGAGTTCCATTTCAAAACCAAAGACTTTTTTTTTTGGTTCCCTGTAGATGGTTACCAAATATCATGTCACAGATGATTGTGTCTTCACAAGACATGAAATTGAGCATGTTTTCTCCTTTTTGTTTTCTGAAGTTAGATTTCTCTTTCTGAAATGGAAAGCTTGTTTTTGTCTCACTTTCACTTTTACCTAATGGTTTATACCACTGGTTGAATAAAAATAATGGAAAATCTTGGAGTGGACAGAGATAACTTGCTGTGTCCTAATAATCCTGCATGCTCTTACTCGTGTTTACTGTTATTTGCTATACTCCCTCTTAAGCATGTTTTTCCAATGCAGTTAACTGATGGTAATGCCAAGTAACTACCAGTATTTGAAAAATAATTTGTTAAATGAAGGGGTATAGTAGCCACAGATTTCCTCTGGAACTATGTGTATCTCAGGGTCACCTCCCACATTAGTCATTGATTTCCTCTCAGGGCATGTGCCCATCACAGAGCCACAGCTTCTTTCTGGATTCCTAACCTATGCTTTATGTGTAGGGAGCCAGGAAGAACCTCAGCAGCGGTACGGAGAGGGCTTCTCTTTCTGCAGCCCTGCAAGGCCAGGATATATGACAGCAATTTTAGTATCAATGCATGGCATAGGAGATGGTTTCCTGTTAGCATTGGGTTTGTATCGGTGCCTGCAGCAGTGTAGTAAAATATTTGCTCATGTCTATACAATAATATTTTGGAGGACTTGCTCTTAAAAACCTACCTGTTTGATCAGACCTTGGAGTTCCCAGATATTAATGCATATTCTAACCAAATTGTTGTTCCACGTGTGGGTGAGATAAAGAATGCACCAACCCTCCTCATAAACCAGTTTGCGATGAGAAGAAATTTGGGTGTATGGGTCAGAGAAGAGCTACTTGCTGCTCTGAAAAGGCGCTTGTTGTGATTGGTTAAATGAACTGAATTCAGAATGGCTTAGGTAAATTTGAGCAGGTATCAGGGCTTGTGTTGTTTGATGTAAATTTCAATGGATAAGTGACTGTATACGACAAGAGGACTTCAGATATGAGCACTTCATAGGACAAAGCTAACAGTAGTTTGAGGAGATGCGTGTTGCCGCCGGTTTTCTTAAAGTTGAGAACAGACTTTTCCTTTATAAATGCTTCTTTTTTGGTAAACGCAAGGTGAGTTTAAGTGCAATATCCCACTAATTTTTTGTTTTGTTTTAATTTTCTAAAGGAGTTGATGACCAAGCTGATAACAGAGACACCTGACCAGCCAATCCCATTTCTAATTGATCACCTTCAGTCCAAACAGGGGAACCGTGGTCAGCTTCAGAGAACGTTGTCTGGCTCTGCTGCCCTTTGGGCAGAGAGTGAAACATCAGGTATGTTCTGTATTCTGGAAAAGGCTAGTCTCTGGTGTAAGCTTCCCACACTTTTGTCCCTGATTGCCTGGATGCACATGTACCTACTGCACAGCTACTACTCTGTGATTTTGAGCATGCACAGTAAATCCTGTTTGTCCAATAGGTACTGAATTTAATATATATTATTGGCTATCAGCTCAGCCTATGTACATGCCATGTGAGTATGGGTCAGAGTTAGAGTGGAAACAATCACAGCCTCAGTGAGAAAGAAGGTGCATATAAAGATCTCTTGATTCCCCTGCTGTCTTTCTTGCTTTCCATTTTTCTTTGCTTTGTTTTTCTTTTCCCTCCCATGGTGTATTTGTTCCTGAGATTAGCCTCTGTTGAGGTATTTTCTTTAATAATACACATTTTTAACAACCCGTCATTCCAACACTTAATGAGAAGATGCTATTACTACTTTATGAACTCCAGTGTGAATAATTTATGATTGTAGATCTTCAGAAGCATAAAAAAATTCTGAAATAATATCTGCTCTGATTCTAAAGTAGAAATTTTAGCTTTAATATTCTGGTACAAGCTACTATTAGAATGTTGGTTTTGTTTGTAAAAACTGACTAGTGATCTGTTTCAGATTATAACAGGTCTGGAACAGCTGCTGATAGTCAAAATGTTAGTTGCTTGACAAACACCTTTTTATTTATATAAAATGTAAAGTTTTAAGCATAGGCACTCAAACATGTAAGTGAATAAATGGAGGTTAAGGACTTTTTGGTAACAAAAAAATCAGATGTCATGTTTTTAATGAAAAACGTATAAATGAATTTCTAAATTTTGATGTGTAGGACATGGAAGAAATGTATGTCATTTAACATAAATCAGAAATAGGAGAACAAAAAGAACTGACTTTAGTTTAGACTGGAAGGTCTTGTTTTTTCTGGATTAATTGTTTATTAAGTCTTTGAAAAATGTCTCTACAAATGTTTTAATTGCCTGATTCGATTCTTTTAACAGAAAATAAAGGAACAAGGAGAGATTTTAGAAGTTATGATAAACCTTGGCAGGTAAATGCAAAAAAACCTAAAAAGTCAAAGAGCGACCTTGCTGTGTCCAACATTTCTCCACCATCACCGGAGTCCAAGTCATGTAAGAAAGCTTCACTACATTATTATTCATACATACTTCCAAGCCCACAGTATGCTATTTTATTAAATTATGATTGAAACAGAAAGCAAACTATGAGCAGTTAAAATGTCTAGATATATATGTTAGAAGAATTTGATTCTTGCTTTACTTTCACTTGAATTATGAATACTTAATAATACTCTATGTTGTCATCTATAGATAGGATAGAATAGAATGCTAGATAGATAAAAAAAATCCCCAGAATAATATCTAAGTATCATCCACAATTTTATGTTCAGATACCAATTATGATTTGATGTTTCAGTTTGCATTGCCATTTTGTATTTTCTCAGTCTCCCATAGTGTCCTTCTAACTCAGTTGGTGAGATGTGGACTGGGCAAGTGGACAACAAGTTGTGTGGAAAGTTGGTTCAAGGGGTTGTGACTGACAATGTGAAGTCTTCTTGGAAAGCCTGTCACTAGCTGCATGCTTCAGGGACTGGTACTGAGACCAATACCATTTAAAAGTCTTTCTCAATGTCCTGCATGATGGAGTAGAATGTTCTCTTAGCAGGTTTGCGGGTGAGACCAAATCGTGGGAAGTGTTTGGTATTCAGGGTAGCAAGGCTGCTTTTCAAAGGGAGCTCAACAGGATTGAGGAATGAGCTGAGAGGAACCTCATGAAGTTCAATACAAGCAAGTGTAAAATCCCACATCTTGGATGGAATAGCTGTGAGCAATAGTATAGTGGGGGTCTGAATGGCTAGACAGTAACTTTGCAGAAAAAGGCCTCGGGTGCTGATGGACAAGAACTTGAATATGAACCAACTGTGCTTCTGCAGTGCTGAAGGGTGAGATGTGTACGAGGCTGCATTAACATCAGTATAGCCAGCAGTGCTTATTTTGCACTATTGAGATGGCATCTGGAGTATGTCATGATAGATGATGTTGTACTGGAGCAAGTTTAGTGGAGGTCCACCAAGATGATGAGAGGGCTAGAACATGCGATGGACAAGGAAAAAACTGAAGGAAATCAGTTTGTTAATCCTGAAGAAATGAAGTTTAAGGGGAGACGTCATTCTCACCACAAACGATGACACTGGAGGGTGGTAGAGAAAGCATAGCCACATTCTTCTTCAAGGTGTGTAGTGAAAGAACAAGAAGCAACAAAATTCTACTGAGAGGGTAGTCAAACACTGGAAACAGGTTGTCAAGAGAGACTGTGGAATCTTCATCCTGGAGGATACTCAAAACTCAACTGGATAGTCTGAACAACCTGCCGTCAGTGGGCCGGTTTTGAGCAGCAGGTTGGACTAGAAGACTTTCAGAGGTCTTTTCCAGCCTAATTATCCTGTTTCCATATTTTTCTATTTATGCCCTTTCCTATTTTTTTTGTCCATGCCACTGTTTTAAACCTCGATTCCTCTTGTTATTTTTATGACTTACCCTTGCAAATATTTGTCTCTGCAACTTTTTGAAAATACCTTGTGTATTTGAACTACGTTTTTTAAATTGCTATTACAGTGTCTGGTTTCAGCCATATGCCTTTTTGCCATATCTTGCTTCTCTTATTTTCTGCCAACAGCCAAATTAATACTGACATTTTTGAAGTTTTTTTTTTTTTCTGGGTTTATGTGAAATCAGTGAGTACCATATGCTACTTCAGCCACTCAGAGGAGCAGAAAGCAAGCATGTTCAGAAGGCATTTATTATTCTGTCCAGATGTGCACAGCATATTTCATTTGTTTTGTGCTTTCAGCTTGTCCCTCAAAACATTTTTGGGTACCACTCTATGTTTTTTTCCAAAGCTTCTCCAAAGAGGTAGTGAGGACTCATCTGAGAAACAGATTGTTTTGGACCCGCTGATATCTAAAGATTTACTCTCAGATTTGTGTTCAAAACAAACAAACAAACCCTCACACCCAACAACATAAAAAGTCCCCCAAATCTGCCAAAACATACTCAAAATTTAATGGAGACCATCAGCTGCAATATGTTCTGTTGTAGAGCTTTTGTCTTATGACTGTCTTGTTCAAATGATCCTGAACTTGTAAGTTTATTCAGAACTGAAAATGGTCATTTAATAGGAATCTTTGGAAACACCAGGAGAATTTACTTATTTAATTAGGAATTATTTTTTTTTTCCTTCAGTAGAGCAGATGTTGACTGCAGTGTGCATGTTATCTCTTCTTTATGCATTCAACTTTTTTACTGGAAAGATTCCTCCTGTCCCTCTTCCTGTCTGTTATGATCTCAGTTGCACCTGAAAAAAACCCCACAGAAATAAGAAACCCTGGTACTTAGGGGATCTGACTACTTGTTTGGGGTGTGCAAGAGCAGAATTAAGCAGAAGCTGCTGTTGTTGTCTGGCAAGGAAGAGACTTTAAGCTAGGGCTTCTAGTGTGTGTGTGTATTTGTATAATATATGATTATATTTAATGAAATGCTTAGATGACCACATTCTGTATTTGAAGAAGAACAAATCTGGAAGTTTCTAAATAGTTTGTGAAAGACTTCCTGCTTCCCAGCTAGCTGCTTTTAGGCTAAGTAGGTTAATCTCTTCACCACTGATTACTGTTTCACTCTGCTTCTGTTCACCATTCTCACCATGTCCCATTTACTGTTACAATGCTGTGTACTTGTAATTGCCCTTGGTCAGTCTGGG
Source organism: Streptopelia decaocto (assembly GCF_964273445.1). Taxonomy (NCBI): domain Eukaryota; kingdom Metazoa; phylum Chordata; class Aves; order Columbiformes; family Columbidae; genus Streptopelia; species Streptopelia decaocto. The sequence continues at coordinate 35,894,433 of NC_138655.1, read as the reverse complement.
ACTGTAGGCCATCATTCTCTTAACCTTTTAATGTGTAAGCACTGTGTAAACCCATTTGGCTGTTTTATCAAAGAGCTCTAATCTGAATGGTATTGTGAGACTTAAATACATGAATAATTTTATACTAAATAGCAACACATTTTTGTTTTTGAGATGTAATATGGTTGTAGAATGTATTATTGAAAGGTAGGATTTAATGAGCAACTGGTCTGATTCTGTCTGCAAATCACGTCTTGAAAAGACACGTGTACGTAGATAAAAACAGTACTGATCCTATACCATAATCCAGTAGAAAATAAAGGTCTGCTCATTTGTGGCAGAATTCATAACTTACATGTGAATGAATCTGATGTACATTTGCTTGGGGAGGAGGGAAATCAGAAAAATCAGAAATACTGGAAAGCATGTTGTTGCAGTCTTCTAAGATGTGATGGGGAAATCTCAGTTCCATAAAGGAAAAAACTAAATATTTCTATACAAATGCTGTGATGTAGGTGTAATAAATCTTCTGAATTATAGCCAAACAATTTCAAGAGAAAGTGTTATATAAATCTCTCAAATAAGAGAGATGTGATTGAGGCAGATAACGTGATGAGGGATTTAAATTATTGATATGATGATTTTGAGGAACGAGTGAGTATAATAAAGAAAGGGGAAGGTCAGAATATTGTGAAAGGATGTTACTAAGTGTGTAGTGACATATGCGTGGAAATTATATATGAAGGACTTCATACATACAGAAGAAGATTGTGTATTTCAAAAGATCTCAAGGAAGGGTCATATGATCTTTATGTAGTTCTGCATGCTTTACACAAAGCCATCCATTCGAAAATGGCTGGTGCTTGTTGATCCTGTAGTTGGGAAGATACAAGTTTATATTTTAAAAACATTTGTAAGCAAGCAGAAAATGAACCTTGAACTGTGAGACACATGCCACATGATGTAATGAAGTAAATTTTAGTTTTAGTATCCATTCATTAGTTGGAAGAGTAGGTAAGAAGAACTGAAGAATTATGTCTTCCCTAGATGTAATAAAAATTTCAATCAGTTCTAATTCTGCTTAATTTCCACTTCACTTTTAGTTCAATAGAATGAGCCAAACTTGTTGAAACAAATGCTGTTGAAACTCAGAAATGTTCCATGACAGTGTATCTGTTTTGATACATTTTCACTGAAGTATGAAATGGTTCACTGAAACACAGACTGTAGTACACCAGCATGCAGAGCAATTTTCCACCCTGTTTTTGACTGGTTTCCCACCATCCAAGCTTCTTGTGTTTGTGGGACAGTTCTCTGAAACCAGGGACCAGACCATTGTCTTTTAAGCAAGTTGCCCTACTTTCCAAGAATAGAGTCTTGATTCTCTCATTTTTCCTGATGCAGGTTGGTCCGTATACTCGACAGTTGCTGATCCTGGAAGCTCCACAGCTGTTGAGTAGAACTTATGTTTGTTTCATTTGGCTGCTGTCCCATGACAAATTTTATTTCAAAATTGTATGGATTCTTAAATGTTCTGTCCTTTGGTACTTTGAAAATGATATCAAATTCCAGCTTGTTGAAATTTTTTGCAACCTGGAGGCTCTAAGGTTTAGTCATCTTTGTACATGGTTTAACTATCTTAAATTATCACCTGTTTGTATCTGTTGGTACTATGAGATTTCTATGGTGTGATGAGTTCAGTATAAACATGGAAAGGAAAGTCTGTCAAACTGCTAGCAGACTACAGTGAGTGATGCTGTAGAATATAATGTTGATGCACTGAAGGGAGAAAATGAAATGGCTGAAAAAGCAGGCAGTAAAGGAGCATGTGATCACAATATAAAACAAAGGTGAACAAAAATAGAGTCCTCATAGAACTTCTTTTATAGTTTACTATATATTTACAGTTAGTAAAAGTTTAGAAAAAATACTAGATGGAACATTTTGTTTTCTGTAAATAAGAAAGGATGAGAATTACTGAAACTGTGCTACTTAAGTTAATTGTTCTAGGGTCTATGAATGGAGGCAATTCTTGGTTACACAAAAATTTAGATAACTTTTAAGGTACTTAGTGGTTCTAAACACAGGGAATTATAAATTAAATGATTGGCATTCAACAGTATCAACAAAAGTTATAAGCTGTCCATCTGAGTAGAGGCTAGTGATAACTTAATGCCTGAAGGCCTGTATCTATTCACTAGGAACCACCATAGCTCATTATTTCCATTGTCCTCAGGAGGAAACACATGACTTGTCTTTTTCAAACGCAAAGTAGAACCAGACTCTGACACTCCAAGTTACCCTTCTCTTCCCTTGTCCTTATGAGGCTTCCTGTGTCTCTTTCCTCCTAGTCTTATCTTTATAGTTCCTTTTCAATCTCTCCTTTGTCTTCAGTTTTTGAGAATTACAGTCAAATGCATTAACTTCCTTAATGGTTACCCAGGTTTCCGAGTGGGTGTTACAGATCAGAATATACTCTGGGTTGTCAGATTCTGTATAGATGTCCAGTTTGAAGGTGGCTTGGTTTATGTCTACGGGAGATGGAGTCATGTTCTTTGTGACAGAAGGACTTAAATGTTTCATTGTCCCATTTCTTTACCTGGGATGGATGGCTATTGACCTAACTTCAATTTTCCCTTGTGGACTTGATCCAAAGTGGAACAGATTCTATCTTCACACAGAGGGCAGTCAGCAATAAGGTAAATTTCAAAAGCAACAGTTATTTAACACATTTTGTATTAGCCACCAGAACTTGAAGTCTGAGTATAATTTCCCCATACCATCATAAAAGCACTCTGAAATTTCAAATTATTATAAGATATCACATTTTTGTATTAGGAGTCTGCAGGTTTCCTTCTTAGCATGTAGTCAAAATGAAGTTCATAAGCATAAATTAGTTTACAGCTGTCAAAATAGTAAATAAAAATTTAAAAGCTGGCCAGGATATAGTGGATATTATAGGCTTTGTTTTTGAAGTTATTTTTAAGTGAGAGGTTAGCAACCGCTGATAAATTCAACTGTTCCTTTCTGTTGGGATTGTGGATTAGCCATTGTTATCTTCACACCAGCGTGTGCACTTCTCAGTATGGTAATGCTGTGTTTGGAGACAACCCAAAAATTGCATTTGTAGGTGAAGGCAGCAGACCACTTCGTTCAGAACACTGCCAAAAGGAACATGTTAAACTGTAGTTCCCGAGACAGCATTTTTGTTTTTCATTTCTACAAATGTTCAAAATGTTCACATTGGTCAGTGCAGCTCTGTTCATTGTGGGTCTGGCATATCTCAGAAACTCCTTCTCTTCTTCCCTACTGTTGCAGGTAAAGTTAGCTCAGCAGCTGAGACACCGATATTTGAAAGTTAAATCAAAGGCTTTTAGTGATAGATAATGAGTAGGACACAGTAAGTTCAGGATTGCTTCCCAAAGATTGAGTTTGTTTAAATATCCAAATAAAGATTATAGGCTGTACAGCATGAACAATAGGGACATATTTTGTTTCACTGTTTTTATGAACTGTTATCTACTCTTTGTGATTTTTTTTTTTAAAGAATTGTATGTACATGTTTTGAAAGTTTTATCTAAAATATTTATTTTTTTCTTTTTTGATAAAATGACTAGCAAAGCTGAAAGTACCAGTTACCCATTTTCATTTTGACATTTTTCCTTGTTGGCCCCTGGGACACACAATTCTATTTTGATGTAAATGAAGTATCTTCATATGCAATATTTTATTACATTTTTATGTTATTGCATTATTTTCATTATTTTGAATAGCTAATTTTAATTATTGCTGTTTCCCAATGAATCCAGTCACAAGAATCATCCCAAGTATGCATTTGTTCATAGATGTTTTCATTTTTACTTCTCACGGACCAAAGAAAATATTTCCAGCTGTTAAAACACGAGGCTAGTTAAGTGATTTCCACTCAAGGTACTTGAGCTTGTAAACTCATTGTACAGCTTTTTTCCTACTGTAGGATTCTGAACTACCAAATCTAAACTTCATCTATATATCTGTGTATATTTAGTGCCAAGGTCAATAGAACATCCTAAATGGGATTGGAGGACAAAACCGGAGAACCATGATTTTGATGAACTAAATCATATTCTTCAAGAGAGCAAAAAACTTGGAAAAGCCCTTGAGAATCTGTCTCGCAGTAAGTTGATTGATTTTAGTTTTTTAATGTAGCCATGCAGCCTGAATTGTAATTTGGAAGTATATATCGAGAAGGTGGACTAACAATTATCTAAGTATGAAATATACTGTTTGCCATGGTACATGAAGATGTCTGGGAGACATTTGAATGAGGAGTATTTTCTTTCATCTCTCATAAAATTTTACCCGTGACATTTCTTGATTCACGGGAGAAATTGGAGATGATGAGGTCAGAAACAGCAGAATGAAGAATGGAAGATCAGTTTTGGGGAGAATTTTGAGATGCATAATTTTTCTGAATTGTGTCAAATATCCAAAACTAGTTTGTCCAAATTCCCTCTCTCCCAAATGTTTTAGGTTGATCACAGCAATTATATTCTGAGCAATTTTCATATTTATAGTAATTATAGTAGTATAGTTACAGGGCTGTTTTCAAATCCACTTCTAGTAAATTGGTCTGTCTGCCTCTAAGGACCTAAACCAGCTCCAATCAGGGTCCAATCAGCCCCACCATTGCCTGACCATGTTACTGTAATGGATGTGTGTGTCGTTTTCAAACTTTTCTCCTTTAGAGATTTGTAACCAAGCTTAACACAGATCCAGAAACAACTTTTTTTCCTCAGAAAGGTTGATTTATTCTCTGTCTGGAGATACAAACCAATCAGATGTGAGAGTTCAGTAATAAAAGACTAAATCCACTCTTCAGTCTTACGTCTTTGTCTTTTCTTGTTAATATTGTGGAGGTTCCACTGAGCTCTGGCTTCCTTATACCTTAGATACAGTTTGCAGCTTTCTGTATCTCTCTTTGTCACATAGTTTTCTAACTGGAGTGCAAAACACTGCAGCTTTTCTGGGTCTTGCACTTGGACTGAAGGTAAATGACCGGGTCAGTGTTGTTGGAGGCAGGTTTTCATAGAGATACTTCACAAATGATACATTCTTCGCTATTTCTTTCTAGTACTTGATGTTTTCTGATAATTTAGCAAGATAATAAGGAATTTTAGTCCTGTATCCCAGAGTACTTTAACTCGCAGCCTGATGCTAAGTTCACTTTCATGAATGTGCTCTCTGTTTCCTCATCCAGATCATTAATGGAAATATTGTCAGACCTCTTCATGATTCCATTTCAGATCTGACAGCTAGCCCTTGAAAACTACTCAGTAAGTGTGCTTTTTCCCAAGAGATGTTTATCTATCTGGCAGTGATTACACCTAGAATGTAATTTGTTTACCATAGTACCATATAGGACAGTAAATGAAGTCTTATAGCTGAAGAATTTTACATCTACTTCCTCCTCTCATCCACTAGGCAAGTTTCCCAGTTGAGAAAGCAATTAGACTGATTTGATGCAATTCATTCTTGATATATTCCTGTCAGCTGGTTCTTATCACCTTTCCTATCCATTAGATGCTGATAAATTGTTTATTCAACAATTTTGTCAAATATTCTTGCTGCTGTCAGACTTAGGCTTACTGGTTAGTAGTTCCCCATGTCTTCCCTTTTTCTTTTCTAAAGAAAGATACAGTATTTGTCCTGTTTTGTCCTCTACATTCCTGAAACACAGCTGCTAGTGGGTTAGAGGTTTCTTCAGCTAGTTAGTTAAGTGCTCTAGAGTGAATTTCACAAGATTTTACCAACTTGAATGTATCTAGGTCATCAGAATATCTTTCAACTGTCCGTCATCTGGCTTGCAGTTTTTCATCTTAAAATCATTAGTGTTAAGCATCTGGCCACAGTTAATTTTTTTTTCATAAAGACCGAAGCAGTGGAAGTATTGAATCCTGGGATTTCTTTGTATCACTGGTTATTTGCTTTCCTTCTCTTCAACATAATAGTTCTGTATTTTACTTTGTCCTCCTTTCCTGGTGTATTTGTGGCTTTTTTTGTTCTTTGATAGTTGTTACTCATTTTGCTTGTTAGCCTTATCATTTAAACACTTACATCAGATTAATCCTAAGATGTATGTCCTTGCTTCCAGTTTTTGTACTCCTGATTTTCAGATAATTGCAGGAAATAAATGTGTTCTGTGCTGTGATTTCTTATGTGTTAGGATGATATAAAAATCCAAAATGAAAAATGTGAAAGGTTTGGAAAAAACAGGTGTAATTTTGAAAAGAAATATGTTTTTATTATTCTCCCAAACGTAGAATATGGATTGTACATATAAAATATCTTAGAGGGTTTCAGTGAATAGACATGTCTAGAACTTTAAAAGTATGAGACACATGAAAGTCATTCTGTGCTGTACCCAAACAAGCATCCCACGTGGTGAATTTTACAAAAAAACATGACAAGGTCCTGTAGCTACCTTGTCCACTGTTAATGCTTGTTTTGGGCAGTGTAATCAGTGTTTTGGTTCTGTAAAGTCTATGAGTCTAGCGCTACATTTGATAGTAATCTTTTTTCAAAGCAGTATGGGACAGACACCAGGCTCAACAAATAGTTGAGTATGTTAATGATCATAATGTACTATCAATGGCTTTTTACAGCACCCTCTTGTTTCATTCTTCAGTATTTTAACAGGGAAGAGTGCCATGTAAAACAGATGTTTGAAATGAAATGAATTTTCCATCAAGTCCTGGAATTCATTTCCATTTTTAAAGATAAGCTTCAGATCTTGGAGTGAGTTCCAGAACTTCATTGCCTGCTATGCTGTGAATTAAAATCTAGTTTATAGTTTCTATTGCTTCATTCACTATGCATTCCAGATATCTGCTTTGAGACAAACTTGTGCCATTCACACAAAATTAGAACTGCCTGGAATCTTTGGAAGTGAGACTCAGGCACCTCCTACTAATTATAACTGAACTTAATTATATTTGGGCCCCTCCTCCAAAACCCCAGCAAGACAATATGTTAGTAATTTTGTGCTGCAGTAGATCTGAGAAACCAAAAGTGACTTCACAGTCAATGTTAAAAGTGTTTTATGAATTTTGAGAGACTGGACAAGAGTATTCCCATAATCGTGGTCTAAGTGTGTTGGAGCTTGGTGATTTAAGTATGCGGTTTTCCAGGGGCCTACCCATGTGGAAAACCTGGATTTTGTTTGTTTCTCTTATCAGCTGTGTGTCATTGAAGTGGATTTTGAACTATCAAGTCAATTATTTAGGGGAGATGTTGGATTATGAAGCAACATACAGGAATATGCTGCATTTGGCTTGACCATGTTTTGTTTTCTTTGATTGTAAGGTCTCTCATCTTTATTGGTGTCATCCTTCTTCCTCAGTGGATCATAAGTAATAAAAGTTCCATGCTGTTTGAAATGAGTGCTCCTTCTGGCCTGTTTGTCTTGCAAAGAAAGTTAAATCTCCTGTGTAGTTTACCTGTCTTCAGCCCCCATCTCTGAGGATGGAAAAATAGATAACAACAGATGGAAAACAGTGAATTATGAGTGTTGTGAGTGGAAAATATGAGGACTAAATCAGCAAGAGCTTGCTGCAAAGTAGGTGTGAAGTCTGCCTGTTTTGTGAATGACTTTACATCTTTTATAAGAAAAGCTAAGGTTTAGAGTACATATTGAAAATGTGTACATATTGGATGTTTCAATTGACATGCAGTAGCAGCATTTTATGACAATGTGTTCTACTGTGAGACTTTCAAAAGAGAGAACCAGCATTTTGTTAGTAATGTTTGAATCCTTGTTATGGCCAGGTGTATACCACAGATTGAGGCAAAGAAACAAATTTATCATTGTTTGAATTCAATGGACATTCTAAAGACAGAAAATGGTAGTAAATTAACATTAATTATTTGCTAACCAATCCAAGGCAGTTGGTTGAAGGGAATCCCAGAAATAATGATATCTAGCTATAACCAATAGGAAAAAAATACTCTTGTTTCTTAATTTGAAAGGGGAGTAATCAATAAATAATCAGTAAATAAGAAAGCCATCTGCAATCTAGTAGGAAATATTGCTGGAAACCATAAAGAACTGTGGAATCAGGGAATGACTGAGTTGGAAGAGACCTCTAGAGGTCATATGGTCCAACCCTTCTGCTCAAGCAAGGCCACCTAGAGCCAGTTGTCCAGGACAATGCCCGTGGCTCTTGAATATCTCCAAGAATTAAAGATCTGTGAGTTCCTTCGGAGTATCTCAAACAGTTATTTCTCATAATGTTAGAATCTGTTGTTGTTTATGCATAGTTTAGGAAGGACAAGCGTGATTTTAAGAAAAAGACAAAATCCTGAAACATAAAAGATGGGGAAAGAGACAAGCAACATGAGTAGAACTCTTGTAATAATAAGGGTAAAACTAGTTGAAAAGAAGACAGAATATGTGAAGAAACCACTAAAATCATGTAGTCTGTTCTGTGGATGAACCTGTGAGTATGTGGGATGTGAGAAGTTTAATATATACATCATGAACTACTTGAATGCGTTTAGCATTCTCTGAAAAGCATTAGAACAGGGTTTTATTTAGAAGCTTCTACACTATAGGAAACAATTAATGATATACACTGTGGTTATTGAAGATGTACTTGAATGGAATGCCACTAATATTTGTCAGAGGGCTCTGAATTTTACTGTTGAAACCAGGCATTTCTGATGATGATTATATAACTGTTAATGCACACCTGCATGGCATGTAACTAGACTTTTATCAATCACCTCATGAGGGGCATTGTTTTAAGACATAATACTTCAGGGTTTTTTTCAGTCACACACAGGTGTTGATCTGAAATGGACTTCAGTCTGTAAAAATGACTTATCCATGGTCAGTTGAGCATCTAGTCCTAAATGTGTTATGCTAATTGAACCACAAAACCAGTCATCAGTATGCTGTAGAGGATTTTTCCTTTCTTCTGTTCAGGCTGAACTTTAAATTTGTGTTATTCTAGTGTGAGATCAATGTTTGTGATTTATTTCGAGATCGACATTTTTAGATAAGCTCAATCAAACCTTTAAGGAAGATAATTTTATCTCAGTACTGCAGCTGTTATCTGATACTGCCTTTGCACATAAAATCCATTTGCTTTTAGTGTGATGTGTGAGTAATAATAGAAAATAATGGTATTTTCTGTGATTGAAACAGGAACAATGTGAACATAATTATTGCTGTTCGATTATGAAGTAGGGCTTATATGGCCAGGAGATCACTGCCACTTCACTTATAAGTATTGGTTTCCTACAACAGATGTTAAATTTTTAGTTACCTTTGAGGAGGTATTTGCCATTCTGATCTAGCCTACTCTAAGTTTCAGGAGTAGATTCTCTTTTTCAGTTGCGGTGTTCTTTTCTGGAAAGTATTTGGCTAGCTAAAAGTTTCCCTAACACTATTGCAGAACTGTGTTTGTGTCACTGTCATCTTGGATATGGTACTTTCTAATTCTTAGAAGAAAGGGATTGGCATTCAGGCAGTAGAAGGGTGAACTATGACTCTGTCCTTGGCTACTGGCTGTTGTAGGCTACCCACCTTAACAAACTTACTGCAGTCTTCACCTTTTCCTAAAATCAGGAGTTCTGAAAGATTCTCCAGTGTTAATTATTTTCTTCTGAGATGACCTTGGCCTAGGAGAGTTTCTGGGACATAATGGGTTTGTGAAAGACAGGTCCTTCTTGACTAACCTGATCTTCTATGATGAGGTTACCTGATTAGTAGATGAGGGAAAGGCTGTGGATGGTGGATGTTGTCTACCTAGACTTCAGTAAAGCCTTTGACACTGTTTTCCACAGTATTTTCCTGGAGAAACTGGCAGCCCATGGCCTGGATGGGTGTACTCTGTGCTGGGTAAAGAACTGTGTGGATGGCCAGGCCCAAGTACTTGTGGTGAATGGAGTCAAATCCACTTGGCAACCGGTCACGAGTGGTGTTCCCCAGGGCTCAGTGTTGGGGCCAGTTCTGTTTAACCTCCTTATCAATGGTCCAGATGAAGGTATTGAGTGTACCCTCAGTAAGTTTGCAGATGACACCAAGTTGGGTGGGAGTGTTGATCTGCTTTTGGGTAGGAAGGCCATACAGAGGTATGTGGACTGGCTGGATTGCTGGGCTGAGACCAATTGTATGTGGTTAAACAAGACAAAATCTGGGTCCTGCGCTTGGGTCACAACAATGCCAGGCAATGCTACAGGCTCAGGGATGAGTAGCTGGAAAGCAACCTAGAGGAAGAGGATCTAGGGGTGTGTGCTGGTTTGACTGAAAGTGAGTTAATTTTCTTCACACAGTTTGAAATCTTTATTTTTCATAGCTAGTGTGGTCATTATTTGGAGTTAGTTTGGGAACAAGAGATAACAACCCAGCACAGAGTTAATGTTTTTTATTGCTCAGGTCTGAGAGCCAAGGATGTTCTGAGTGCTCTGCCCACAGGTGTGAGGCATCGAGGAAGAGGGGCATGGATGGGGCAGAGCTTGACTGACATCCAGACTGATCAACAAGAGTATTCTATCCCATTAGCATCATGCTTCATATTTAAGGAGAGTCAGCATCTTCTGGTTTCTCTGTCTCACTTCTTGGCCTTCCTCACTCTCTTTGTCAGAGCCAGGGGAGTTCTATTCGGGACTTTCTTTAGTTCAGTCTTTTGCCATCCTGCCATTTTGCAGAGGCCTCTGGGCCTTTCTGCGTTTTTCCTCTTTTCTCCCTTCAGGATCGGCTGTTGGGACGAGGTGCTGCTTCCTGGGACTGGCTGCTCAGTGTGCACGGAGTTCGCGAGGAATTGCACTATCTTTTATTTTATATTCTATTTTATTTTTATATATATATATATGAGTAGTATATTAATATTTTGTTATTTTATTAAACTATGTTTGTCTCAACCCAAGTTTCTCTCTTCCCTTTTGATTCACTCCCCTGTTTGGGGGGTAGAGAGGAGTGTGAGTGACTGGCTGTCATGGTTGCATTGGTAGCTTGGGCTAAACCATGACAGGGTGTTGACCAACAGCTGGCTGAACATGAGCCAGCAATGTGCACAGGTGTCCAAAAAGGCCAACAGCATCCTGGCCTGTATCAAGAACACTGTGACCAGCAGGACTAGGGAAGTGATTGTCCTGCTGTACCCAGCACTGGTGAGGCCCCACCTTGAATCCTGTGTTCAGTTTTGGGCCCTTCACTACAGGAAAGACAGTGAGGTGCTGCAGAGAGTTCAGAGAAGGGCAACAAAGCTGGTGAGGGGCCTGGAGCACAAGTCTGATGAGGAGCAGCTGAGGGAACTGGGGCTGTTTAGGCTGGAGAAAAGGAGGCTGAGGGGAGACCTTATCGCTGAAGGGGCTTGGTCTCTTCTCCCAAGTAGCAAGTGATAGGAGGAGAGGAAATGACCTCAGATAGTGGCAGGGGAGTTTTAGATTGGATATTAGGAAACAATTCTTCATGGAAAGTGTTGTGAAGATTAGAACAGGCTGCCCAGGGAAGTAGCTGAGTTACCATCTCTAATGGCATTTAAAAGAATTGTAGATGTGGCGCTTAAGGGACATGGATAAGCGCTGGACTTGTCAGTGTTAGCTTGATGGTTGGAGTCCATGATCTCAAAGGTCTTTCCCACCTGAATGATTCTATGAATCTATTATTCTATGATAATATTTACTAAGTACTTTGCATTTTGTTTCTTTCTGTTTACCTGATTTGTTACTCACCAAACCTGATCCTGATACCTGTATTCTCTACTGGAGCTACTCAGAAATTTTTATATAGAAATGCAGCAAGTCTAAAGCACAGATACTTTTGCTGGGGATTAAATGTTTTTAGCTTATTGAAGACACCAAATGTAGGAGAGATTAAATCTCTGTTTCCTAGATAGCAGCTGTACTGATGTATAGTGTTATTGTGTGGTGCCTTGAAGATGACACTGTTTCCTTTGTTCTTACATGGCTGGACATTGGGAGGAATATTATCCTAATTCAAGATAGATGCCACTACAGAAACTTGGTACATAGTTGTTTAATAATGTAAGGACATATGCCCCTCATTGGCAGGCTGTGAATTCAGTATGCCTTCACAGAAAATCTCTGAGTTACTGCTGGAGCAAATATGTCTAATTTTGAAAGCTATAAAATGACTCAATGTAAGTAAAGGAAATAATAAGAATATCTATTATGACAGTAAATAACAATTCTGTTAGAAGTTCGTATACAAAAATGACTGATCTGGTTTTATTCATGTGTATGTATTTTCTGTTGGAAAGGCTTTGTTTGGTGCAACCAGAGCAACCATGTTGTGTCCTTTATAATCCAAGGATGATGTGAAATAAATAATTTCAATTTACTTTGTGTTTAATACATGGCATAAAAAAGCATGGGGGCTAGAATTTACTGTGCTGTCAGCTGCAGTATGGCACGAGGTTTTGCTGTGAGAAATGCAAGTACATCTGAGTTGACCTGACCCACCAGTGAGGGAACACATGCTTCACCTGGTTTGCAGTGGGTAGGGGAATGTATTGGGACAGTTAACTGCTGGCCAGTTGATGCATGATACGGTATTTCTGTGTTCATACTCAGAGCTGCAGTACTAACAATGATAGAATAATAACTTCTGTTCCGAAGTTTGTTACAGAACCTGTGATGCACTGTGAGGTTGACAGTCCAGCCATCCACAAGTTCCCTGGCCTAGACCGATCCTGGGAATTAATTTTGTCAAGTAGTCACAGTTATGTTGGGGTTGTCTTAACGTGGCTAAACTCTGTTAAAACCTGTATGTCAAATCCAGCAGGCTTTGTTTGGCAAGTAGCAAAACTGGCTGTTGGGAGCTCTGTGGCCATCTTCTGGATGTTTAGGAAAGTGCATAAGCTATTTGATCCCATTGAACTGAATAATGGTAGTCTGGCATACATTAAAGTAGGAGCATTTTATTTTCTTATTACTGGATGCACATTAGACTAGTCAGATCTACGTTGTGCATTTGCAAAAAAGCAAGTCTTAAAAAATCGCAACAAATTCTTATTTTCTGTTATCTCTTCCTATAATTATTTAGGGACCACAAAAAAGCAAAAATGAATAGATGTCTCTGAAGTTTCACAACTTGCATTCTTATCAGAACACCTGTTCTGTGATTTCAGGTGTGTATAGCATATTAAGATCTTTCAAGTTTTTAAGCTACTGTAAAGCTGATCAGGAATCATGCAGCGGATAAGGACTTTATGACTTGGTATTTCAAAAGCACCCAAACTAGTATGCTGCCTACTGTTTCGAAAATTAATTTTATGCTGTTGAATTGAGAGCATCAAAGTCTAAAAATCATTCTTCAAAGAGGAATAATATCACTGAGTGGAGAGATATTAGGTACTGGATTCATTGTACTTGCTGCAGGAGAGTAGCAACAAATAAAACTCCTCTGCTAAGAGCTACATATAAAAGAGCTAGGCATTTTTAAGACTCATGGAATTATTTTTGACAGTGTTAATTTTTCTTTTAGAAGAATTAATTTCCTGGTAAACTAGAAATTAAGCAGAAAGTCTTTTTTTTTACTGTGTAATATACTCATTTTAGACTCAAATGGATTTTATTTCATTAAAACATGGTGCAAATACATTTTGGGAGGTGGCATTTTCATCAAAGACGTTCTGATGCTGTAATTATAACAATCTTTATTTCTCCATTCTTACCATTGTGCTGCTGCAGATTACCATAGGAGTAGAAGGTTTGGAACAGAAATCTGAGATAACTGTATAAAGAATGGTTCTAATAATCCATGCCAATTAAAAAAAAAAGGCCTGTCAAACAACTGGTTTAATATTTTAGGTGTAAAAAAGCCACAAGGTGCATTGTTAATACAGTGAGATATGCTTTTGGGCAATCTGCTTAATGTAGGCATGATAATAGTAATTAAAATATATTAAGTATTAATAAATTGCATTGTTATCACATTGTCTGGTAGTCATGTTTCATTTAATTCTAGTGTGCCAGGCCTTTCTTGCAATCAGAGAGTACCTTGTTCTTCCAGTTCTCTTCAAAAACCCAGCTATTGACAGGATGGAAGTGTTCCAGTTGAGAGAGGCTGTGTTGGCATGAACAACCCCACTTCAGGTTGGTTGCTGATCAGAGATGGCAGTAGTTGTGGCTGTGGAGCATTTCTAAAGGATTGTGAAAGTGTATTCAGACCAATTACTTTATTGTTTCAGCCTCCTTACAGCACAGAGAGTCATTACACTCAAAAGTAGAAACGAGTGCCCTCAATCTGTCTGTGTAATTCACCAGCCAGCTGAGTGGGCTCGGTACTTGTGATGCCTGATCAAAATTCAGCACCCTTAATTACTTGTAAAAGGGAGGATTTTTAAAGACATAAAATTGGCAGTTAGGTAGATACCTAACTAATTCCCGGTATAGACCTTAGCTGATGGTGGCAAGCAAACCTCTCACCCCGTTAGTTGGAACACTGCACTTTCTCAATGCAAAAAGTCAGAATGGTAGGACTTTTGTATAGTTGTCAGTCATAGTCTGATCTAAAACTATAGCAAATGTTGTCCGTGAGAAACAGCTGCTATGAGAGAAAGGGTAAAGCATACTCCTTTATTTCTGAAGGATTTGCCTCTGACATCAGAAGACCTGGCCCAACAAAGGCAGGAGAACTTTTTCAACAGTCCTCTTTTTATTTGCTGCTCAGTGACTTGAGGCAGAGCAATCATGAAGCAGCCCTGATACTTCCGTTCTGTGTGTTCACCATCATGCATTCAGGCTTTAAATGCTTTAAACTCAGGAAAGTCAGAAACAGTCATTCCTAATAACTTAAATTCTAACAAAGCCATTGGATTCAAGCTTGAACAGCATTTTTCTGGTATTAGAGCTTTCTGGTGATTTGGATTAAGTTGTGATGAAAAAATGCTAGTTTGAGGAAGTGACTGATTTGTTAGATAAGAAGTGTTTAGTGCATGGACATTCTGGCTATGTTTTGCCTAAACCTGAAACATAGCTATTTCCATTTAGAGTAGTTTCATTATTTGTTGTCAAATATACAAAATAAGTGAGAAGAGGGTTTTCTTTTTGAAAAACACCGGTCTCTGGATATTAGCAATTACATGCAGCAGAGGTAGCGACCACTGTTACTATTACTTTGTAGTATCCAATTATTTGAAATTGTCATTGTATTACCTGAAAATAAAGTAAATGACAGTAACCTATTTGGCTGCTGAAAAGTCATGAGTGTGCTAAGGTTTAAGAGAATGACAGCATTCTGAATACTCCTGGGTGATAATTATGGCTATCAGGATTCTGGATTAAGTTTTGGGTGTGTTTTGTCTTTTTTGTTTGTTTGTTTGTTTGTTTGTTTGTTTCTTTTTGTTTTGTTTTGTTCTTTGTTTTGTTGTTGTTGTTGTTAAGGTAAGTATGCAGTGGGTTTAATTTTTTGAGGAACTGGAGTCCATATTATTCCACCTGAGAACTGCACCCAAAAAATGACCTCACTTGTAATTTTCTGTCCACTGCACACAGGTGGTTTGCAAGTTCCCCCTTCACTCGACTTTAGCCATGATATTTTGTCAGTTTGGCAACTGCAAAAGAAAATTAGTAAGAGTGGGCACACACCAAGTGTGTGGTGCATTAGTATCTTGGAGGAAAATGAGAAGCTTTTTTGCACCCACCTTTTTATGGGTGAATTTATCCCGGTCTTTGCTATTTAAGTTGTATTATCACTAATTAATGGAGTTTTGTTAATGTTAATGGGGTTCAAGCCATAAAATAAAGATCAGTATGACTGACAGTATGGTAAATCCCGCCTCCAGAAGAATCACCATACCAAGATTACTGGAACAAGCTCCTTAAGAAATTTCTTCCCAAGAATAATCCTTTTTCTTTTCTCTTAATACCACATCAGAGAGAGATTAAATGGGTTGGTGGGTTTCATTCTGTGATTGCACAGGTAGAAGTTTTCTAAACTTCTAAAATTCTATTTTGGCTGCTGTCACTCTGTGTGCTTACCTAAGAAATACAGTTTGGGGCTTGAAGGAATTAATAACACATTAAAGTCCTGTTGAATGATTCAGGTTGGTGCAACTTGCTGATTGTACTGTATGGATATCACTGTAGTGTTTGAGTTAAATTAAAGTCTGAAGTTAGTTAAACAGGTTATTTGCTGTGAGGGATAGAGGGTTAGGTAAAATGGTTCTTTTTCAAAATAATTTGCGTTAGAACTATTGAATGACTGAAAATATTCTGTTAACTCCTGGCGTATTTCTTATGTGTTGATGAGGTCTCAAAAATGCAATTGCGGTTCTCCTAGCATTTGACTGTTTTTTAAAACAAAGATCAATTTAAGGAAATCATCGAAACTGAAAATTAGCAATATAGAGTTAATGATTAAAAGTACAGTAAAAAGCTAATGAATTCATGTAATGATGGTATACCAAACAGTAGGAAATAAAAATGCCATGGAAATAAGCTTATACTGCTATAATCTTTAGTGTGATTTTAGAAAGAATAACTTTTCATGCAGCCGATGCTACTTATTTTGCCATATCATCTCTAACATTCTTTGGAAGAGGTTGTCTTGATAATATGATATGAATTAGAAAACAACTTTCAAGTGTGTGTTTTTCCTATGCGTGTTCTTCTCCACTTAATTTTCACCACCAAGAAATGCTTGTAGTTGGTTTTTGAATTGAAATTCTAACCTGGATAGGTCTCTTATCAAACCTCATAGGAACCTGGGAAGTGCTTTGCTTTCAATGTATCAGAATTTTTAACATGATAGCATTAAATGTATGATTACTTGATCTCTCAATGTGATATGACTGAGGCATGTAGCATGTAGCTCTGTTAAAAATTCTGAGGCCAGCTGTACGTATTTAATGTGCTATGAGATAGTCATAACTGAAAGAAGGAGTGAAATGACATGATGAAACAAGCATAGGAAAGCCTCAGGCAGGCATCAGCAGAAAGGACAAGAACAAATAAATTCTTTTTTAGAGGATTCAGATAAACCATTTGCATTCTATTGTGAAATTTTACTTTGACGCTTTCCTCTCTTTAAATTCTGTCTGTTTCATAGAATTGTTTCTACATTGAACCATGAAGAGAGGAGAGTTATGTCCATGTTGCCCTGTAGTTGCAGCATGATGTTATGCATGCTGATCAGGGTGAGATTTGCATAATAATGTGTCCATATGTAAATATTATGTTGCTAGTTTAATTTTACAAAGTGTACTTAAGCTTGTTGTCACTTTACTGGCATCTGTTTTCATTTGCATAGTTTTTTGAAAACTCATTTTGATAATATTGGAGCTGATGAAAGTTAAGAGTATATTGTTTTCAGGCAATTTCACTAATGGACCAAAGTGTGATACACTGTCTGGCACAGCAGTGTGCAGAGAACAAAATATAAACTTTTCGGAGTGAACTCTACTTTTACTTACTGTAGCAAAATACATGTGTAGAAAGAATTTTTCCAATTATTTATTTTTTAATCTGTTCTGTTTTCAGGCATTGCTATTTCTGATGAACTTGATAAGGTAAGATTTACTATATGCCTGATGAAAAGTACAAAAAGACAGATTACTGTCATAATTTAGATGATGAGAGCTGCATCTCCCTGTCCTGGCATCAACACTTCAGTTCTGTTGGGTTCAGAGGAAGTTTGGGTATGGAAGGGTATATAGGTAAGTACTGTATATATTGATACATTAAGAGCTTGATCCAGGATGGACTTTCAAATATGGAAAAAAAAAAATCTCACTGAGTTTAAGGGACTCTCAGTGGGGCCATATAAGTGCTGTTGATCTTGATACCATCTTTACTTATTATAGCCTGTTGGGTTACTTTGTGTACTTTTGGAATTATTTAGCTTTACATACCTTTTATTCATGAAGTCATGAATTCTGTATTCTCAGGTATGATTTCTGAGAATATTTAGGAATAATTTTTGTTCCTCAGATTTGATGAGGAACGCACAGGGCATAAAGATCAGTCTTTACTTCCTTTCTGAATGCAACAAACAATTATCTCTTCTGGTTTGGTCCTTTTGATACATTACACAGTTAACATGAATTTTAGTTTTACCTGTAATGAATTCTATGCTGAAAGAGTAATCAAGCTCATTTTTCAAAGTTCTAAAGGAAACAGAACACCTTTATTTTCCCTGTTCTCATCAGTGAACAGCAGTACACTTGTAGTGCCAAGAATTTTTTGTTGTGTTCTTGGTGTCAGAAACCATTGCTCAGGGAAATAAGACAAAAGGTATATAAGACAGAGGAATAATGCCTAATAGAGGAGGCAATTTAAAAAATATCTTTGCTTTCTCATGATAAAATGAAGGCGTGAAGCTTTCTGACACAAGTGCATATAAAATAGCTCCACTGGGTTCTCTGGGAAAGGCCAGTTAGACAAGATTGATCACTGTTACCATGCAGTCATTTGCATATGGGGCTGACGTTTCAAAACCATGGTCTTTACTTATCATTTTTCCCTTGATCTTGCTTTATCTTTTTGCTCATTTTAAGAGTATAACAGTATCGAAGTCTTCCTATCATTTCCTCAACCGTGCTCAGAAGTCATGAGAAATGCAATTAGAAAGTCCTTCCATTAGAACCCTTATCTTTGAGAATACTTATGAAGAACTCTTCTTCATTTGGTTTTATTTGTTGAAAAAAACCTGTGTAATACTGTTTGTGGGAGGAAAAAGATGTTTTGGGCTAGAGCTTGTTATCACATACTTTTAACATATTACTTAGGAGATATTTGTGTTTTATTTTTTAAAATGATGATATATTATTGTTAAAAAACATTCATGTTTTTAAAATTTAATTAATCAGTATGAAAATTGAGATGGAGAATATAATTGTTGAATTTACTCAGGATCCAGTCTGAGCAAAGAGTTAATTTTATTCTTGTTACTGTCTACTTTATTGTTCATGGTTTAAAATTGGAAGGTGGTAGGTTTTTCTTAATAAAACTTGATATCATGTTATATACATTCAGTAGCATACATTACCTGACATCTTTACAATACTGTATCTGCTTTAACATTTTTTTCTGATGTTCTTGAAATCAAAAGTTATTTGTAAAATAAAAAAAAAATCAAACGATAAAGCTCTTACCATGCTTCATTTGTGCTGTATTGCTCAGTAGGCTTCCAGGATAGATTTCCAGAAGCAGCACAATTTTTTTTGTCTCCATGGGATTTAGTGAACTTATTTTCTATTTCTTATTTTGCCCCTTAAGGATTCTTAGTGGACATAAAAGCTAGTTCTGTGTTAAGAAATTGAGCATAGCCAGGACCATCCTGAGAAATCCTGCCTCCTAGGAATGGTCCCTTGTATGAGCTAATTCTTGTTCCTGTGACTTGTTTCAAAGTGTATTATTTTGCATGGGCCAAAGGCAGCCAAAGACTATCTGATAATGGTAGAATGTTCCCAGGCGATGTTTATTTTTCAAGTATAAATGTCAAGTTCATTGTAATTCCTTTCCCAGAAATACATGCTGACATGACAGATTCCTTATCTAGGCTGTGGCAGCACTGAATCATTTTTCAAACCACATTCATCCATGGTTTGGATTAACCATTCAACCCTTCAGGTTCATGGCATGGGTCTAGAACAGCATGCCCAGACTTGGCATTGGATTCTGTTAGAACTTTGGCATTACATAGGTGTCATGAGAGACGTAAAACTAAAGAATAATTTCCCCTATGTGTTCTTCCTTGCTGTATTTTCCTGACAATCAGGAACATTTTAGGAGATAAGGACAGAGCCCATGATCCTGCTGTTTTTTCTGTGGTTTAGATTATGAACTTGGGGAAAACAGAAAATGCCTGTGTATGTTTATTTTGTTTGCTATTATGTAAGTATTTTATTTTTTAAAAATCTTTCTTTCTTGCTCCAGTAACATGTAGATGTCTTTGTCAGGAGAGTAATTGGGCAGTATTGTTGGTTGATGTAACTCCTCTTCCAAGTAATCCAGTTAATTAGTTAGTTGCTTAGTTACTCCAGCATTTGGATTTGGAAAACCAGTTTGCTCTGAATCACAATCGCTTTCGTGGAAGGGTGTTTCATTTAAGCGGATTCTGGTCAAATATCAGCTATTATTAGCTTTGTGCCAGTAATTAGGGCTTCAGTCCAAGACAGAGGTAGAGAAAATACAAGCAGAGAAGGTCAGTCTTTCAGTCACAATGGAAGCTTTCAGTTCGATGTAGTATAATTGGATTTCTGAGTTCAATTGTGTCATTGCAAAGAAAAAAAAAAAGAGAAGAAAAAATCCTAAAATTACTGCAATTAAAACAGATTTGTTGTATAGATTCACTCCTTTTTCATCTCATTTAATTCAGACTTGCAGAGTTTGATGTTCTGTCTCTCTTGATGAATCAGCCCACCTCTCTAGGCCACGGAAGCTATGTAAAATCAGCAACTGACACGGCAAGTACAGTGTGTAAAGAAAGAAAATGAGAAGGGGTGCCTTGTGACTCACAGATTTTAAGGCTAAAGTGCAGAGTTAATATAATAGAAATTTCTGAATCAGCTCATCCTTCTTACCAAAGAACAGAAACTACGCATGGAAGTGTGTGGTTTCCTAAAGCTCCTCAATAATGTGAAGAATTTCATGTAAACAAAGGAAAAGAGCTAGGATGTTGCCCTTTCTGCAAAATTCACAGAATTCTAGGCTGACTAAAAAATTCGAGAGAAAAAAAAACTGAGTTAGTTGTGAATTTCAGGGTTTTTTTTTTCCTGAGTCTTTTTGGACACTTCCATGGGAGGTGAAAGCTCAAATACACACTGAAGTGTAGAACAGCCATACTACTGAAACTCTAGTGTCCTAGGTGAGTGCTCTGACCATGGGGCTACCGATGATGTGCTTCCTCTAGAATCTGCTGCTGTTGGAAGATGCTGCTTGTCTATATGTCACAAAATAAACTGTGACGTATGTTGCACTGTAGAATGTCTGCATTGTAAGACATGTTGAGGCAAAATGTAGCCAGGATGCTACAATGCAAAAATACGTTTAAAATGGGCTTCTATGTTTGTACCCATTTCAGCAATGTTTCTTAACCAGACATGCAAAAAAAGGAGTTATGCCTTCTACCTCATGCCACAGTGAGAGACTGACTAAAATATTGTCATTTTAATGAAATTTTAAAGGACATAGTGGAAAGTTTATTTATCTTTTGGCTTGTGATTTTTCTGAAGAATACTTAGTGAATATTTTTCAAGCTTTTTTTAAAACTACAAATACAGAGACTGGAAATATTTTATTTTTAAACAAATGAGATTTTAATGTAATCCAAATATTCGATGGATTGGTGCTTTACTTTAGACTCATGCAGTGGAGCTCTCACAGATAATATGAGACCTGTCATAACATTGTGAGGTTTGACTGGAATTCCCAACAATGTTGTTCAGTCACTTTAAACATTAATAATGGGAGGCACCTAAGTGTCAGGGATCCAGAATCGGGCTCAGCTGAAAAGGGTCTAATAATTCCTAACAGACTTTTGACCCTCAATGTTAATATTAAAACATCTTTTCTGTGCTGCGTATAGGGTATAGGTTCTTATATGTAGTATTACTACAACGAACACAGGTTATAATTGATAAAATAGAGGAAACAACTACTCCTAAGACATAAAAATAAACAAATTTCTGCTCACCCCAAAATATTTCTCACTGTGGAGGTACTCTCAAAATCCATGTCAGAAATGAGGAATAGTGGCCTTTTAAAACTATGCTTAAATAACCATGCATTCATGTTGTACTCCCTGGTAGGGGTTCCATACTGCACCCACATCTCAGCCCAACTTGAAGATGAGATTCAGCTGTCCTCCAGGCTTTTGCTTCTGCTCCTGGCCTCCACAGACAGGAGGCTTGAGTGTGTCAAGTTGGTAGCCACTGATGTGGATGATAAGTGGATGACACCTGGACTGCACCATAAAATAATCTTCTAGGTTCATTTAGTGCAGATTTAAATACCTACCTATCCTGAAAATATTTTCTGTGCACTAATGTCACTGTCAATTTCTTCTGTTATTTACAGGGAAATACAAATTGGAAATTAGTTAAGATGCTAAGCTTTATATATCAAAAAAGCCCAAACCAAAACTATGAAAACGTGTTTGAGAACAAAATACTTCACTGGAATTTAGTGAAGCTTTTGAAATAAGGTGCCAAATAAACGTCCTGGTGTTCTGAATAAATCTGTCTCTGATTCTCCATTTTACTGTTTTCACTGTGGCTGCTTATACAGTTGAGAGGAGGAAAATGAATTAGGTCACTGAAACTGTGTTGTACTAATCTAACAAGATTCAAAAAGGAAAGCAAGGTGATAAAGTGAGGCAAAGCGTGACTATATAATGTGAATTACATTTCTATTAAGTAGTGTATGAAACTGCTACTGCAATCCCTAAAGTGTCTAGAAAAGAAATCAGCATAACAAGGATGGACACAACATTCATGGTTTACCTATTCATATGCTGATGGTGCCGTGCGCAGTGTCAGGAAAAACTTAGGATACTGAAAAAGGGCAAATTTTCAGGTGCTTTTCATTTCCACTTCAGGGACTGAAAGCTTTTAGCAACATTGACACTGCAAGTTGTTGCAAGTTTAACTAGCTCCAGGAACCATTTTTATTAATTATTAGAAATTATCCTAGGGAGAAAGGGAAGGGAGAAAATGGCTAGAATAGCAAGAATAAACCTCAGAAGAGGCTAAATGGTCCTTAGTTAAGCACCTTGTGTAATGAAGGCATTGCAGGCAGTGGAATCATCTTTTCTCCTATCTCATAGGCATATGATGGTAGTCACAGCTGTGACAGGTTACACCTGTCAAGTAACGAGAGGCCACTGTCATCTAGTTTACATTACCTATGACACAGCACCAGACAGATGTACACAAGGTGTATTTGTAAGTACCTAAAAGAAAGGCACCAGTGGTTGGATATTCTAAAACCTCTGAAGCCGTAGTGTTTTCCTCAAATTTCTCTCTTCTGTACTGGCTGCATTCCATTTATAGTGGTCCTTGGTGTCACGTCAGCCCTGCAGAAAACAGACCTTGTGTAAAAAGTGAATTAGTCAAGTGATGGAGAGCTCTGGCGAGACGCACGGAGTGCGGTGATGCGCTCGGGCATGCTACACAGCAGAACAGCAGAACAAGGGCGAATGTGTCTAAGCCAGGGCCGGAGTCACATTTGGCTCTGTCAAAATGGACTCTTGGATTTCTGCTGAGCAAAATTACAGTATCTAGCCAAAGCGGGGTAAATATATTAATATGAAAAATGTGCAAGCTTGTTTTGCTTTGCTTCATTTCAGGAGAGGCCTCTACTTCAAACCGTGCTTTTACCATGTCTGTGTCAATTAGGAAGAGAATTTAAAAATGGTTTGTTTTTAGGAAGATGAGAAAATATGGTTGCTAAACTAAGTAATCACTGTGCTATACTTTTTCCAGATGCTCTTTGTTTGGAAAGGAGTGATTTATGGCAGGAATATTTGAGACACTGAGTTAGGTAACAGCCAAGGATTTGTTTTCCTAAATTTTTCTCTTATTAGAGGATAGGAATAGAATGTATCTCTCCTAATTAGGAACACTCTATTTGAAGTGTCTTTGCTAGCCTAGAAAAGAGTGTAATTAAAACAAAATAAATATTCATATCCCATAGTTTCATATCTATTTTTTTTTGCATACATACGTGGCTTTTAGATTGGCTGCACTGTTGTACATGATCCTTTATCTACAACTCTTCTAATAACATTGAGAACAGAGGTACTCACAACTTCAGAACAGCTTTTTCGTACAGTCTTTAAGGACAATTTGTTTTCTCAATCTAGATTCCTAATAAAATGATGCAAATAATTGCTATAGTTCTGAATATTCCAGTTGCATTTTGCTTCCTTCTTGTAATCCTCTCCACCTATCTTTTTTCCAGCAAGTGGTTAAAAAGATGAGTACTAGTTTCAGAAATGCATTTTATTAAAATGTTAATATCATTGTCGGAATTGAAAGGTATATTAAGTAAGTCCCAGCGGAGTTATTTTTAAAGTGCCAAATGCAGATGTTTTTATTAGTTTTACATTAATTCATAATGCAAATAAGAGTGATGCTGTTAATCTACAACAGTTTCTTGGTTGGAATGTTCATTATACAAGTGACCTCATCAGTTGCTTAACAGGACTGACATAGTGCTGGTTTTAAGAGTTGTGCATTTATAAACAAAAAGTATAATTTTTCAATACAATACCACAGGTTTCTAGTGTTGCTATTGAAAAGTAAGAAATAGGAGAGTTTTGAGGCATTTGGGCAGGCAAATCTGTCTTGGAATTTTGTTAATGGGAATCTTTTCATTAGCCCGTGATTTCTGGGTATTTTGTAGCACTCTAAAATGGTAATGTACTGAACTGGTTTTGTACTTTTTTAATGAATAGTCTTATTTTCTATTTCTTATTTTCTTTCCTTATTTATAGGTGTGGTTCTGAACAAGTAATGCAGTGTTTCTATTTTTTTTTTTTTTTTTTTTTTTGGTTATTTCTCTTCAGGAGTCAACAGGCTTTAACACCCCCCTTCTCAGACCTCGTGTAATTGGAGAGTGGATTGGCCGTGAAGAGAATGATGCAGACCCGCTGGCTGCTGAGATGCTGCAGCCACCAATACCAAGAAATAAAAATGAGCAATGGGACAGCGAAGATAGCAGCAGTCCTGGAGGAAGGTGGGATTTTGGTTTGTCCTAGAAATTTTGTAATTTGTGAAGCAGAACTGTCTTTGTAGCATCCCATTTATGAGAACAGAGTACAGGGCTTTAAAATTCTTATGCCATAGTGTGGCAGCATGCAGAATAAATGGGAGACATTGATATTCGACTCTTTTTTCTTATGCTTTTACATACAATTATACACATTTACAATCACAAGGTTTAATTCCTATGTATAAAGCTAAGTTTATGTTGACATGATTGGGGTCCACGGTGTAATAATTTTGTGATATACGGCTTTTTTCAGATACTTCAAACCCTTCTGTCTTTCAGCAGTTGGTAGTAGCTCTGTTAATCTTCTTGGCATGTCAGTGATAAATCTGATTTTTCTCATTTAATGGAAAGATAGACAAGGGAAACAGTATCTATGTTAATTTAAACAGGCCTTCTTGAATTAATCTTCAGTTCTTATACTTAGCATTTTGGTGTTAATAATAATTCTTTCTCAAAGGGAAAATAGTATTCTCTGCAGTAAATAACTTCGGACTATTTATTCTGCTTGAGTGAGGACGAAGGAGTATGTTTGTTGATGTGCTTCAACTACATGGAAGATATTATTTTTACAGGGAGTCCATTTTCCATGATTTGAAGATATCTGTTTATCACAGAAAGTGAAGTATTCACAGCCTTCCTTTAAAAGGAATTTGTGCTTGTGCACTGGCTTAAACACCTATGGTTCTGTCTTAGTCCTGTAGCTTTTCTCTTTGGTTATAACCAGTATTCTGACTGCAGCAGACACCTTTTTCCTTTTTTTTTTTAAGAAGGCAGAAGCCCTCTGCTTTCCCTTTGGAAAGGTCTAAGATATTTCTTCACAATGTCCTTCATGTGCCTTCTACACTGGAATTCACCTCTCTGTCACAAGGACACTTGTCTGTCCCTTGTTGTACTCTCACAGGCTGCATTCATTAAATTTCCTCACATGTCGGGAATGTTTGTTATCCATGAGTACTTCTTTCTTCTTTTAATTAGATTATTGTGGGGGAAGCTTCAAGTACTAGTATTTCAAAGCAGCAGCAGCATGTAGCAAAGATCCCTCAGCCAGATGATGGACTGGAACCAACAGAGCTCGGACACTGGGTCTCTGCAGTGCCATTCCTGTGAAAGTGATGGAGTCAGCAACTGACACTGCAGCATGATTGGAAGGGCCTGGGTTTCTTTTTCCTTATTCAGCAGTCCCATAAAGACACTGAGTAAAGAGCTGTTCCACGTTGCAGACCAAACTGAGGATATTATATCCCTTTTCTCAATAGGAAGGAGCAGAAATAAGCGTCTCTGTCTAATCTCGAGAAGGGAGCAAAGAGGTTTAGTTCTGAGTAACAAAGATGATTCAAAGCAGCATATTTTTCACTTTGTAGAGGATGGTACGAGATGTGAGAAACCTCACAGCTAATGCTATAATTAAAAATGTGAGTAATGGCTTTCATAATAGTATTTGAGAAGTCTTGGTGGGTATCATGACAGAGTCATGTTGCCTGGCATATGAAATAAGGAGAATATGGGGTACTCAATACCAGGAAAGAGTCATGGCACACTGATATTTCTAGTTTTTAGGTGCAGTAAGTGCTGAAAACCTGTTGAAAAATATGTATCATTAAGTGGGAATACTGATTTTCAGTGGAAATGGGTAACTACTAAATTACATACAGCATATGGATTTACATTTGGATGACTGACTTTGTCTGAGATAATTCTTTGCTTCATTAGCATTTCTTTGGCTTTTGTAATGCATTTATTAAAAGAATGTTTGCAGTCTTGCAAAATAATAATAAAATTGCCGAACTTCAAGATAACGGTGATACTAAAATTGATGCCACATATATCTACGCAAGTTTAAAAGGCCTGTATTGATCAAATTTAGTCTGAATGTTTAATAATACTTCATTAATAACAGGCACTTTCTTCAAGGTCTGATTCAGTGTTACTGGGAATTAAAGTACTATTAGCAGAATTTGGAATTGACTGTACACCAAATGCAAGAGACAAGTAATAGATAATAATAATGTAGTTTTAATGCAGCGTATACCTAGTACATACAGAAATAGTGGGAGTAGTATGGGTTCTATGGAATTAAATGAAACTCGGAAGAGGGTGAAGCTGTTATCAGTTGTAAAGGATTTGGGGCTACCTCATCTGCCTTTTGTTCATCTACTTCATAATTAATGTAGTCTAAAATAATTCAGTTACATTTTTACCTGGCAACTGTAAGAGTGAGCAATTTGAAATTCACATTAAATATTTCCAATTATATCTTGTTAAATTGGATTTAGCAACGCTTTTATTAAAAAATGATCGTTTATTGATCACTAATTATCAAGATTTATGTGATAAGCCAGTAAACCCTCACAACTAATGCTAATCTTCAGTTACAGTGTAAGAACATGGAAGTGAAAACTTTAATCTTCACATTATTTCCAGGTAAAATGTTTTCTTTTACCTGTCACTAAAGGTAAGGAAATGCTATATAAATTAAATACTATATAAATATCCAGAGGATTAGGCATTGATCACTGGTAGACTAATTGCTGTCAGTGTCATGCGACTTCCTCTCTCTCTCTGCGTTGTTCTCACAGACCACAGCGTACAAGTTACTTTGTGTTTGGTGGAAGGGGAAGCCCTGGGTCCTTATGCATTCATAGCGTTCTATAGGGGACTGAGTAGGCTGCAGAGAACGGCATATTCCCGTGGACCACTGGTCTGTTGATAACATGCCCATTTTCAATATTGGTCTTTTCAGCATAAAGCAGATAATAGTGTGTATTATGTAGTACATGATATTTTGGAATCTCTGAGTTGTCTGCTTTTTCTGTCTTTGCAACCATGAACCTTGCTTTTTGCTCCATTTAGTAGTGGACAGGAAGAAGAACCTGCTATTTCCTCTTGTGATGATGAGCAATGGAAGCACACATGTTGTATATCTGAAACGCAGGCCCAGTTGCTTAAACATGGGAGAATTAATTTTGAGCAACTGAAAGGAGAGGTTTCACTACTACTTTGACTGGGAAAGATAGTGTAGCCAGTCTGAGGCAGCTGTATGAATGGTGTCTTGTCAAACTGATGAAAGGCCACCTTTCTGCCCTTAATGTTCTGGATGACTACAGAGGAAAGAGTGCATTTGTCACTGCTTCTGTACTGCTCTCTATTGCTGCTATAAGGGAGGAAGGCAAGGTATTAATAGCTGATAACAGACTGTATAAAAGTGTTGATGGCAGTCCTGCTGGTACTGCGCTCATCTTTCAGAATTTTGAACACAGTGAAAATAGGATTAAACTCATTTCCAAGTCATTGTTAGTAGTTTTTTACATGAAAAATCTCCTGAAGAAATTCTGAGAAGAAGCAAGGCTCTTGGGAAACTTCCTCAAGGGATGATTTATGTACACAGTGGAGAATTTGAGTGATTTTTAATATGATGCTCTTATTTCCTAGAGACCAAAACAAACCAGAGCTTGTAGAGGCCCCATCATAACCTGATGTCTTAAACTCCAAACCCATTCTTCACCTCCAGGTTCTACTTTGTCTTATTAGTGTTTATCTTTGTAGTGGGAAATGAACTATCATTGATTATACTGAATTTCATAAATTTGCAACAGATCTGCCTTCCTGCAACAGTGTAAGACATTCTGAGGTGTTGCTGATACTCTTATGTTGGGAACCAAAGTTCTGTCCTGTTGTCTTTATTGTATAGTAAGGAATCTTTGTTCATATTGTAAGGAATCAGAAATTGCTAACTGAAGCAAGTCCTGCCTTAGATCCTTCTGGTGACTTCTGTGCAGTTCCAGTTATCTGTTAGTTAGGTCAGGGACACAAGTCAACAAACAATGAGAATTGCTGTATCTATATAATCCCTAATCCTAATACTTAATCCTAATCTTCTCCCAAGTAGCAAATGATAGCAAGTGATAAGACAAGAGCAAATGGCCTCAAGTTGTGCCAGGGAAGGTTCCAGTTGGATATTAGGAAAAAATTATTCACAGGAAGGGTTGTCAGGCATTGGAACAGGCTGCCCAGGGAAGTGATGGATTCACCATCCCTGAAGGTGTTTAAAAGATGTATAGATGAGGTTATGGTTGGACTCGATGATCCTGAGGGTCTCTTCCAGCCAGAGTGATTCTATGATCCGGTGGGGTCGTGATAACATAACCACTCAAGGGAGCAGTTCTTTGTTGTCAGCTTTGTTGCTGTGTGATCAATGCCCTAGCAAAACTGATCAATAATTGACATCCTGTTTTTCTGTATATGTAGCTTATTTAGACTTGATTAATGCCCATAAAGTCAAGGGGAAACTTCTCATCCTCATTCAAGCAAAACTTTAGATAGGAAATGAAAACACAAACTGCCTTAAAACATCCAATGATCAGGGAATGAGTGATAACCAGCTGTTTTTTGAGTGATCTGATGGTGTTAGCCTTCAGATCTAGAGGACATCGTGGGCTACAGTAATTTGATAAATGTGTGACATATTTCATAGAGAGTATCAGTAAGAGAAAGTTGTGCTTTCCTCCCTCACAGCTTAAAAATGGAGCCAAAGACGAAAGGCCTAAAACAACAACAGCAGCAACATAAGAAACTGCTGGCTGCCATGCTTTCTCAGGATTCCTTTGATTCTGCTCAAAGCACAGCTCCCTCTGTAACCGAAGAAGATATTGACAATGAAGATGATGCAATGGAACTGCTGGGTAACTGAAAAAATTATGTGTATTTTCTTATACTTTTAAAATTGTAGATTAATCTGAAAAGTGTAGTATCTGATCAAACACAGGTTAGTTTGAAACTGCTCCCTATGTTTGAAGCTAAAGTATCCAGCAGCTGTGTGGAGGTTCATAGAATTTTCAGCTTGCAACTTTAAGGAGTGAACGTAATGAAGACTGTGTATGTGTATGAATAAGCTGCCAGCTGCATCAAAATCTCATGAAATATCAAATGCTTCAGGTGTTTAAAGTAGTTAATTTGATTTCCTACATGAATCACTTGCAGGTTCTACTTTGAGAATGTATTTATGTACAAGGAGTAAGAATTGGCTACACTGGCTTTCATCTGGTTCTTCTTTTTCTTAGCTATATCACACTTCTTACTTTGGTGGGTTTTATTTGAGACGTAATAGCGACAAATAGCTTATGCAACGTGAATTTGTAACCTCTCCAGATGATGTGATTGTAATTTTCCCATGGACTTGATTGTATGTTAAATTTCACTCCAGAAGGCTTTGTGCTCACTTCTTCCTCCTTTTCCTACAATTACTAGGTGTGAAAGGAGGGAAGTGATTGAAAAAAGTTAATTAACAGTCTCTTTTTTGCCATTTTAAAAATCTTCATTTTGAAATGTAGTCATAGATTTCAATTTTTTCCCCTAGTTTTTGCTATGTAGAACTTTATGTGGGATCAAAGCATGGGAAATATGGACTCTCAGGATTGCTCAGCATTCTTACATTTATGAATTCTGTCACAAGCTATTTGTTTCAGATTGGACCTTGGTCTAAAAATCAGAAAAACATGGTGTTCTACTCTGTTATATTTATGTTGCTTCCTTACTACAGTCTCCATAGAATTGTTGAGGTTGTAGGGGGCAGCTGGAGGTATCTAGCCCAGCCCCTTGCTCAAAACAACCAGCTAGAGCAGGTTGCTCCGAACATTGTTCAGTTGCGTTTTGACTCTCTCCAAAGATGGAAACTCTGCAACGTCTCCGGGCACCATGTTCCAGTGCTTGGGCATGCTCATGGTAAAAAAGGTTTTCTGTTCTGCTTAAGTAATTGTGAATTAATACACAATTTATTTTTAAGCTTGATGCATACATTTGTTTTTACAAGAAAGAAGAGATAATGTGCTGGGTCACTCAGGTGTCACAGTGTGTCAATTAGTTCTTCATGTTTGAAGGAAGTTACAGTGTTTGCGACTGTGGGCTTGCAGTCTTCATGGAATGAGGTGACATTTCCAGAACGAATCCATGGATTCCAGTGAAGGGCATAATTAGTCTGTAGCTGCGTTACCTCCTCATTTCCTCCTGCAATTTACAGATCTTTACAACTTGATCAATGTGACATAAAAAGAAAGTTGAATGAGTGGCTTGTGCTGGCATAAACCACAGGACTCCTCTGGGATTCTGTGGCATCTGGAAGGTGCAATAGGTAAGTGAGTGTGTGTGTGTGTGATGTTATTGGCCTCATTATGTATCACATACAGAATAGAGTAGTTTGTTAACTTCCGTGGAGATACCGAGGAAGAGATATCCAGCAGATGTGTAGGCCTTTCCTTCCAGACACTTGAATCCCCGAAAGTATCTGGAACCGGAAAGACAGTTTTTATTTTCTAGTGTCTTGATCTTCGGGCAGAACTGTGTACAGTTCAGTATACAAACAAGTGTTTTGTTTGTTTGCTTGGTTGGTGGTTGTTTTTTTTTTTTAATAAGGACTTGATTGTAAGAATTCATTCTGGTTTCTATTGTGCATTTCATTGAAACTGGCAATGTTTATACAAAATCAACTTAAAACTCGGAAAGTTTACAAACAGGATGTCTGTTTCGGGTAGATGATATATAGTTTTTTTCCAAAGTTCTGAAGCATAATCACGGCATATTTGATGGGTGTCCATGGTTATAGTGATTATAATATAGCCATGTTATAATAAGTACCACTGATAGAAAGTTCAATATGCACATCTTGGTATTGAAATTGCTGTTCTTCTAAAAGGCTGGTTTTTATTTTAATACTCATTTTGCAGTTTGCTGACAGTATATGTTTTATATTTGATGTAATGGTTAAATTACACCCTGCAGAACAGTTCAAAATTTGAGAATAAGATAAAGTGTTACACAGGAAGGGTGTTTTATTTTCTTTTGAAGGTAACATAAATAACTTTGGTTTCTGTCAACAAACATAGCTATGTTTCATTGCTGTATTTTCCAGATCAGTAATTGTATGATACTGGGATTGAATTTTTTTACTATGTACTGCATTAATCCATTAACTGCTTTGATGCGTTTTACACTGCTTATATACACTACAACTAATTTCAAATCATGGCTTTCTGCCATCACTGAATTGCAGGGCACTGTTGCATATAGTTATTTGACTTGTTCGCTTTAGAGTTCAGTAGTGGTTGCTTATTCAGCCCTTTCTTAAAAAATTGCAAACTCTCATGCTCTTAAGTCAGAATTCTGGGAAAATTAGTTTTGCTATTTATAGCAGATGATTTTAATATGTACCATACTTATAAAGCAGGTTTTTGCAGAACACAAATTTCTATCTTAATGTGTGTTCAAGAGAATCTTTTTCAGAATTTGGTTGATTTATCTAGGTATTAAAAGCATGAAACTGACTATTGGTATATTTTCTTTAAAAAAAAAAACAAACCCTTCTAGTACTCACATCAGAATTGTTTAGTTAGAACAAAACATTCCAAATAGAACAAACAGTTAAGCTGTTATACTTCTGAAGAATACATTTCAAAAGAAATAAATGTGCAAAGATGAAAAAATAATATTATGGTGCTACATTCTGATTTCAGTTATCACTCTTTATTTATGACATAGATGCATAGGGATGTGAACATGCTGGTAACTCTCTAAATGTGTTCAGACATGCAGGTGGCTGAAATACATTGCTGGCAGAATAGTTCAGCTGAAAGGGACCTACAACAATCGTCTAGTCCAACTGCCTGACCACTTCAGTGCTGACCAAAAGTTTAAACATAGTATTAAGGCCATTGTCCAAAAGTCTCTTAAACACTGTCAGGCTTGAGGCATTGACCATAGCTTCAGGAAAGCTGTGCCAGGGTTTGACCACCCTCTCAGTAAAGAAATGTTTCCTCCTGTCAAGTCCAAAGCTCCCCTGAGGGATGCAGCTTTTCACCGTTCCCACGTGTCTTGCTGCTGGGCACCAGGGAGAAGAGCACAGAACCTCCTCAAAGCTGCAGAAAGCAATGAAGTCACCCCTCAGCCTCCATCTCTCCAAATGTGACAGAATTTGTATTGTCGGCCACTCCTCAGAGGACATGCCTTCCAGCTCTTCACCAGCTTTGGTGCTCTCCTTAGGACATGTTCAAGTACCTTCCCATCCTCTTTAAATTGTGGGGCCCTGTTTATGGGATTGAGTTCTGGCAGGAAGGCCAGAGACAGAACAGGCTTCTTGCAAGGGAGTGACATTTTCCTTGGTGATAGGAGAAGAAACTGCCTCAGCTTTTTGTTGTAGCCAGTGGGAAAAGGGAACAAGACGGTGATAGCAGCAGTGGGCTACTTGTGCTGTTTCGAACTTGCCACTGAACACCTGTGTAAAAGTTTAACATGTAACATATTCAATATTTTTTTCTATTTCTGCTAATATATGAAGTCAGTGAAGCAAGAGAGACACACGGGTCTGTTTATTATCATTTGTGGAATTCATTGGTTTTAGATCATCTTGTGGTCCTGTGCTAAAAGACATCAGTGAGAATCTTTTAGTTTATCTGGATTTAAGCAAAGCTCGAAGTGGGTATTCAGGAACAGGGATTTGGTATTTAAAGTCTTAAAATAATGGAATCCTGCTTTTGAATTTACTGCCAGCAATGCTACAGGTCATTGATGTTTACATAAAATTTTTCAGCTGACAATAACTTCTAGTAAGCTTAGTAAGTTCTATAGTTTAAGAGGATGTTTTTAAGGTTAGAATAAATTATGAATGGAATTAGTCACTTAATGCAACACTTACGTAGTTATTTCTGGTTTGATAAGCATAAAATGGGTTGAAACTGACGTTGATTGTGCTTCATATTGCTGAAGGGAAAATGGAGAGAGAAAATCAATTATAGTTAGACATACTAGATTCTTAAGTTGAAATGAGTTAATGAGCTAATAAAAAGCTTCAAAATAATGATTCATTTTCAAGAAGTAGATGTGTACTGAATATTATGATGTACATGAGCCTAAAATATCATTTGTTTACAGTTTACACAAGGAAACAGTGTATTTTAAGCTTATACCTGAAGAACAGAGCAGGAACACCCAGTAATCCCAGTGACTGTGCAGATCAGATACCTAAATGTCTATATTACCACAGCCTTTTTGATGGCCTGATTGTCATGGAGGGACCCCAAAGTCAGTTTTAGGCGACAAAGCAAGTTCCAAACCAGACTTTATTCTGGCTGGAAAGTACAGCAACGAACCGACCAAAACAGGGTTTATACAATTAGTTAGCACTCCAATAACATAAGATAAAGGTTAGGATATCAGTTGAGGAGATTATTGGGGTGCAGCAAATGAGAATAATGAGGATCCACAGCGTGCATGCACACACTTACAAGAAACAAAGCCAAAGCCCTGGGACTCCAGGATACTACACTTGCCTGGCTAGGCAAGGACTACACTTGCCTGGTTCGGCAAGGACTTAAATTATCACTCACCCAAACGAGGAGGTGAGGCGCTTCCAAACCCAGGAAGTTTCCTTAGGTGGCATCCCAGTCTAAGGGGAGGACTCTCAGCTTGACAGGCCCACAGCTCCAAGAAGATCACACACAGGGAATCTTTGGCGGGAACCCCATATAAATAGTCTGATCAGATCTGGCTATGGACATTCCAGAAGCTTCTTGGCTTCTCTGCATCCCCCCTCTTCTCCTAACAACCCTGTGCAACTGTCACACCAGTTCTCAGTTTGGGGGGGTAGGGAGTACAACTATCACACTGATGTATTCTCAATCTGTATATTTGAGGATTGCATGTTGTATAATTTTGATCCTTTCTTGAAATTTTAGTGGCTGAAAATGGCCAAGGATTTTAAATAAACAATCATTATTTTTACAGCATAGAAGAGCTGGGATAGGAAAAATGATAGGTATAATAGGTCTTTATTTGCATCTGTGATAAGGGCAGAATAAGGACTTCAACCTCACTTGTGTTCTGAATTCATAGTGATTGTCTTTAGCGTCACACATTCTGCTTTGCTGTTTGCTTTGAGGCTCTTTGCATAAGGCTAAACATTCCCTAGATTATTCTGTTATTTTTTTCCAAATAAAAGCATATTTCATTGGGAAAATATCAGATGAACTGTACTAGTGAATTGTCTCAGACAGACAACATGTTTGGTAGAAAGATAGAAAGCTCATGTTACACGTAGAAGCTAAACATTTGTTTTACTGTGTTGAATCAGGGCATAAATGAACAATCATTGCTGTGGTGGGTTACTGAAGTTAGAACAATCAGTACTAGAGCTACGGCGAACAAGGTACAACTGATTACCGTTTCTTCCTATATAGGAATCATGGGCCTTCAGTTGAAACTGTTTGTAGACAAGTTCAAAACAAATAAAAGGGCATATATTTTAATGTACTGCACAGTTAATCCATGGACCTTTTTGCTAATGATGCTGTGGATGCCAAAAATTTACATATGCTGAAAAGGAGTGGAAGAAAAATACATCAAGGACTGCGAGATATAGATACTACCTCTGCTTCAGACAGTCCCTGGCCATGAATCATCTCGGGATTATGTTGGTAAATTATTGTTATGTACTTGCCCTGTTCTTGTACTCATCCCTAGGAATGGGATATTCCTAGGATGCTGGATAAATGGGTGTCCAAACTACTTTTACATCTTCAGGATGTCTTAAGATTAGTTTAGACATACTGCTGGGAAATCCTTTAGTGGCAATATGTAAGGAAATCCAATGACGGATATAATTTCTTTTGTGCCTGTGTCTTAGCGAGGCTGCTGACTCTCCAGTATCAGTAATAATGCAGTAACCTCTGTGTATACTTATTCTTTAGTTTTATACTGCAGCTCAAAATATGAATGTTAGCCTTCATAAGCTGGTCTGTGTGCTAAGATGCTGCCAGTTTGGAGGAATCTCATTCTCTTTTGGAGCATGCAGGGAAGGGAAGCACTGAAGAAAGAGTCAGTTACAACTGTCAAGCTCGGACTTTGGTAAGAAATAACAGGATTTTTTCTCTTGGAGATTCAGAAGGCAGAAATGGAACTGCGTGAGCTCTGGTGAGGCTTCCTTACTACTCAGTTGTACACTTCTGAAATCACTTTGCTTGTGATGGGAGAACCACTGATGCAGAGTTATCACTTAATTTACCACATATGAACAGATTCTGGAAGGTAGCAAATGATATTTTGATAAATCATATCCTCAAGTTGTCACAGAACTTGGGAATCACAGAACTGTGTCCTAGTCTCAAAGACAGAGTCAGCTTTTAAGCAATAAGCCATGAAAAGGCGCAGTCTGCCTGAATCTCTTTTTTAAAAAACCTTGTGAAAGCTAAATATGTGTGGTTGAAATATATAGCTGTGCTCAAAATAGTGTGAGGCCCAAGCAGGTCAGAAGACTCAGCGGCACGAGAAAGAGTCACTTTTTCTTACTTTGCTTTAATTGTTTCCTGCACCTTTCTCTCTCTGCGTGTCAGTAGATCAGTCACATTTGTTTCTGTATCAGGTGAAGTATTTAATGGAGTTGATCTCCAGTCTAATAGTGCTAGAATGGGGCCATGGGCTAGGATTTTATGCATGCCATCACAGTCATGAGAAACTAGGTATCTGATACATCGCTGTCCTCTCACTCCTTCACACAATCTTTTGATGTCTTTTGATGTGGACTGTAGGGTTTGATCACTAAGTACTAGATAAAATTTGGGACTTCGTAGGGAGTAATAACACATGGTTTGCCTTGAGATGGTAGTTATTTCTCATGTTGTCTGAAGTCAAGTGATGCCTTTTCTATATTTACTGTTTAGGTGATACTTGTAAGATATCTGCTTGCCCCTAAATCACTCGTGAGTTCATTCTTGAATTAATTATTCCTGCTCTGCCAATTGTATGGGAAAATGACACAGAATAAAATTAAAATGTATTCCCCGAGGGCTGGTTCCCTGTCTCTCTTTCTTAAGAAAATGGACTGAATATTTTTGGTTTTTCTCTGGGCAGGAAAGAGGTTGCTTCTTGCTCATTCCAGCAGTCTGTATATTGTGATTCCAGGATTTCCCACCTCATCTACCCCAGCTGCTTTTAGTTAATGGTAAGGTGATGTAAAATTTGTGTGGATACTGATCCATTATCCTCTTGGTGAGTTTTTTCATTGTTACAAGGCAATGCTTTTTGTCATTCAAATTCACTTGACCTCTGTTTGCAGGGTGCTTTTTTGTCATGTGACGTGATAACACAGCACCTGATGTTTCATCTTCCAACATTTATAGGCAGCAAATCATATGACTTTGTAATATAACTACCATCAAAACCAGTACCAAGAGCAGCATCCCAGTGCCTAAGTGGAGGCTCCTAAGAAGGAGGAGCCACACTCTTTACTGAGGTACACAGCAGGAGGATGAGTGATACTGGGTATAAATTGAAACAGGCAAGGTTCTGATTAGATATAAAATGAAAAAAATATCAGTATGTGGATATTTAACTGCTGTAACAGGTTTTCAGGGGAGGTTGTGAAGTCATTGACCTTGGATGTTTTCAAGACTCAGTTGGATAAAACCCTGAGCAACTTGGGTGACCCTACTTTAGGCAGGAAAGTGAGCCAGAGACCTCCTGAATGATTCTCTGAATTGCTAGCACAGGGAGGGCCATAGGCCTCTGAAATGTAATTTTCTTGTACTCTACTTTTAAAACACTGAAAATGAAACCATTAGAAGCTTAATGTTGGTCTATACCTCAGTAAACTACTGTGCAAATAAATGTTTTACCAGTGTTAAATCTAGGCTTCAGAAGGAAAGTGAAATAGGTAAAGAGATAGAATGCTTTCTGTGTGATTAGAAGACATGCAGAAAAGTTTAAAATATTAGATGGTTTGGATAACCTCTATAAGGAGTATATCTGTCATGCAAACATGCATGAATGATTGCTCTACTCCCTTATTCCTTTCATGATATATCTATATCACTTAACATAAAAAGCCAGTTTCAGATCTGGTAACAAGTGTTACAGGGGCAAGCTGAGCTTTTAACTAACCAGTAGCTGATTACAAGCTCTGTCATCCAGAAGTGAGATTCATTTCCTGACGGGTGTTCTATTAGCTCCTTAGTCCTGCCAAAATTTTGTCAAACCCCATGGTTATATCCAGAAGCGGGGTGGTGGGGAGAGAAAAAAGATGCAAGCTTATTCAAAATCAAAATGTTTATTTGTGCTTAGAA
Organism: Streptopelia decaocto; assembly: GCF_964273445.1. Lineage (NCBI taxonomy): Eukaryota > Metazoa > Chordata > Aves > Columbiformes > Columbidae > Streptopelia > Streptopelia decaocto. The sequence goes on along the minus strand of NC_138655.1, from coordinate 35,856,628 downwards.
AGAAAAACAGATTAAAGAAGAAGAGGAGAAAAAAGTTGAAGAGTCCTGTCCAGATAAACACTCAGAAGAAAACATTTTTATGCCATGTTTTAAAAGTTGATACCCAAGTGATTAATGTTAATATTAAAATTGTACACATGGGAAGTTAATATAGAACAATCTAGAAAAGTAACTATAGCCCATTACATTTGCTTTCTTCTTCTGAGTCCTTAATGTGGACTGAAATGTCTGAAATTATCTAATTAAGTGTTAGGGAATGGCTTACAATCTTTTCTTTCTCTTCAGAGCAAGTAGCTTTAAAAAATGTTAGCAGGTTTTAAAGGTTAATAAGTATCTTAGTATCTGTGAGGACAATAACAGGAAGTTAAAACGAGGAGGTGAAGTACAGTGAGTAAACATTAGTAGAGCTAATACATTTGACCCATTGAGCTCTGAAAACACACCTAACTGACAGCTTTTTGGGGAATAGGATAATGACAACATAGATGGAAAAGTCAGTACTGTGAGCACAAAGTTGAAGGCATCCCAGACTGTGTGATAGAAATACAGGTTTAGCAAGAAGAAACAAAGACTTGTTACAGGTTAGGTGAAAGTGGAGTATCAACACCTGTGCTCCAGGTAGAACAATAGTAATGGCGAATTAAAAAAAAAAAACAGTGAATAACTGATAGAGAGCATATGGATTTATTTAGGCACAACTGGGAAGTTTGGTAGAATATGACGTGAATTCCCCACCTGTGACAATGTGGAAGAGTTTATTTCCAGTTCCATGATGGAGTTTCCTGTGGTACACTGGAAATAACAGGCAGAATGACTTGTCTGATGCACCACTGAGAGCCCTGGCGTGTGACCTCAGTTTCTGCACACAGCTCTAGAGTGCACCAAGTGGTTCTTGAGTCAGGGGTAACAGCTTTTGGCATCCTGCTTCCAGGTGCTGCTCTACTTTTGCAACTCGCTCTATGTCTCATTGGTGATGAAATGATACCTTTATCCTGCACCAAACATTTTATACACTGAAGACATTCTAAGTGGGATACCGTGATTGCGGTTTACTCTGAAATTCCAATGGTATCAGTAGGAATTATGTTCAGGTGAGAGTCCTGTCTGATAACCTTACATTCTACATGAATCTTCAATGTCAAAAGCCATGCAAAACTATTTACTGTGAATAATGCTATGATCAAACTCAGGCTTTGACCCTGCAAACAGCCTTACTAAAACAGTGAGACTAGTTTGGTGCATTAATGCTCCTATACATTGTATGGACTATTATGTCCATTTGCAATAGGATTGGCCCCAACAGATTCAACCTGTCATTCTTGTGTTCACTCTTTCATTTGGAGTTTGTAACAGTTTTCAACTTATTTTAGAATAACCAGCCAACATAATAAATGTTATTTACTAGTTCTAATTAGTTTACAAAGGGATTGTCTTTTAAACATGCAGCTAAAATAGAGCTAAGTTAGTTACAGATTATTCTCCGTAAACCTGTCTCATGCATTTTATGGTAAAAATAGATGGAAATGTGAATATTTGGGATAAACAAGACAATACTTCTCCACTTTACAGATCTAGTTCCACCATCTATTGGATAATTAGAAAATATGAATGGGGAGCAAGGGAATTAAATATGATTATTGATGAACTATTTTTTTTATGGCTGGATGAACAAACTCCTGGCTAGCGAGGCCTGCACTAGCAGAAGGAAACTGTGCCCACCAGGGGGCACTGGCGTTTTTCTGTGTGGGTTGATTAACCTAAATGTAGACTTAGATTAAATCTATTTAAAATGCGAACAAAACACTTAACGTTGGAGGAGAAAAATACCATACATACAAGAAAACGGGAAAAGTCTTTCTACTGTAAACCAGTGGTATTTTTCTTTTCAAAGGTTATAGAAATAAAATAGGTGCTTTATTCTAGTAAGAGATGTATGCAAATTCACACTGCAGACTGCATGTGTCTGCAAGAACTGCTAAGCAATTTTTAGCTCATGTTCTGTAGCTCACTGTTGTAAACTCTAACAAAATCTTTAACTATTTTTTGTAGTGAACATGAATTTCAAACCTGGGATTGTAGATATGTGTACATCATTTAAAAGAAACATGCAGAATAAATGAGAAATAGGTTTTTTTGTTTTTTGTTTTTTTTTCTCCTTGGAATTACAAAGTAACATTTTCGTATGAGGGAGAAAACATCTTATTCTTCTGTATAATCAAGAAATGATGTAATGTGCAGCAAAAAGTTAGGCTTTACAAACATCCATAATAGACTATGTTATAGCAGCTATCTTTGAAACTAACCAGGTTTGTCCATTTTAACAAAATGTATTTCTTTTTGCCAAATTTTCCAAGTCTGGATTGGTGATCCTGTAAACCTGTTGCATGACTCATCTAATCATACAAATGATGAATATCTGGATTATGTCATCTTGATTAATGTAGAAGCAAATGAACTCAGAGAGAAACACTTGTCAAAATGTGGCAGAATCATATCAGCCATTGTTGCTCATAAAGATTGCTGCTGTCCACTTATATTTGTAAATTATCCCAAATTTTGTAAACCTGCTGGCAAAGCAGTTACTTAAGTATTAGGCGAGGGAATAAATACATAGAGAAGTAGTGCTGGTATTCAGCTAAGAATGATGAGTTTAAATTTTTGCAAGATAAACTTTGTTGTGATGCATTTGAACTTAATTGTATAGCATCTGTAATTAGCTTAGCATCTAGGTAAAGCTAGACTTGCCAATTGTGACATTTAGATAGTACTGGAAAATTATTTACAGATATTTACAAAATGCTGACATTGTATATGGTGTAACATATGCTTAATCAAGCATATGTTAGTATGTAGTACAAAAGTACAGTTAATTGTATCAGAATAAATGAAATAATTTGTGGGACAAAGGAGATGTGAAACACAAAATGGTCATTAAAATGGTCATCTTTGATTCATCTTTCTACTGCAAAATTTATTTAATTCATCCCTGTTTATCTACAGTGACTATTTCCTCGGTATGAAATTGATATTATTGCTATAAAATGCTTATCACAGAATAAGGTTTAAAACTAGTTTCTATGTAGAGACCAGAAAAATAAACTCTTTGAAAGAATGTACAGAAGTGCATAGAAATTTAAAAGTTGGTTCAGTGTCTTTAATTTCAGCTTTTTAGAATTTTAACCAATTTAATATTTTCTCATAAAAATAGAATGGGTTTTGTTGTTAACAGAATTTGTGCTCAGTCAATGTGTTCAAGAGACAGACTGCATTGGGGTAATGGGGCAGGTAGGTGTTTTTTTTTGTAATTTTGATTAAAAGTAGTGATGTATGTGCAACTTTTGCAATTAGCTTATGATTTTTATGTTGATCTCTAAAATCGAAGAAGTTACTGATAGAGCTGCTGTCAAACCTCTCCTAGAGAACTTGTTATGTAATTTGTTTTTTTCTAAGATGTTGTAGGTCCAATGAGTTTAAAGGGCTTCCATCTCTTTGTCAAAGCACATCTTTCTTTGTCTATGTATTGCTTTGTCTTTTCAGACTTTACTTCACACTTCTAGTTTGTAGCTCACCTGGTCCTTTGTTAGAATCGTGCAAAAAATTGTCTTTTAAATAGTTCTAATCCTGCCACTATTTTTCTGGTGAGTTAAGGTGTGACTATTTTAGCTTCTGGATTGTTTTGTTGTTTGATTTGCTCATACAAAAGCCTATATTAAACAATTGGCTGAGTTAGTCAAGTCTCTTGAAAAAAGGTAGTGTTCAGAGAACTTGTGGTTTAAATGAAAAAAAAAAATTAATGCTTCCCTTTATCTTGTAAGGTAAAGGATTGTTTCTCAAATTATTTTGTTCAAAAGAAATAGAGCATTGAGATATAATTACCTATTTTTCAAGGGGATCTTTCTACAAAATCTTAATAAAAGCTTTTGACCTATGAATGTGGAAGGCTCAACAGTCTATAATGTGAAAGCCAGTGCTGATAGAATTTTTTTTGTGTGAGTGATCACATCCTCATGGAAGATTAGGTGAAAGAACAAGCTAATACCATTAAAAATATGCTTTTAAATAGTATCAATTTCTACAGCACAAGCATTGCCTGTCTTACCTTCAGTGAGATTATATATACTAAGCTAAGGTGTTCATTATAAACAGGTGCAAGCTTGTGTAGAAAACACTGTCAAAACCCATCAGTAGCTTGACTTAAACTTTACTGTGGAGAATAAAGTATTTACCTGAATCTTTTGCTGCAATTCAACCATAATTCCTTGGAGAGAAGGGTGCAGAATGGAGAACAGTGTGAATTAGTTTGTCAGGGCGCACCATATATTAACTGAAGTGAGTTAGAATGTGCAAGAAAAGAATGCAAGAGAAAAGAAAGGCATAATTATAACTTAACAGGCAAAAAGTAAAGTGCATTTGTAGGGAATTTAATTTGTGGTGAAACTACACCTGCAGGGGTACCTCAAAGAGCAATAACTATGTGAGCTCTACCATTAGTAAGTGGGTTATCAAACATGTAACTAAAAATATGTATATAAGTAAAATGGTGGGACATTTAATCAGAAATTCAGAAATACTAGGCTTGGGGTTCTGCTGCCTGTCATTTGAACTTCTTGTGCATATGTGTCACAAGGTAATTTTTAAACACATTATTGCATTATTTCTTGTTCTTGGTGTGTGTTTCTAGCTAAGGTCATCCTTCACTTTCTCACTATTTTAGCTGCATTTTCTTTTTTCTGTGCTGACTGAGGCATGGTCTCAGTTCTGGTGCCTGGTAGAACAAAGCTGACAAGCACCCAGCAGAAAAACTGGTTTATTGTCCAGTGCTGGATCCTTTGGGAACAAGGTATTATGTGGAGATGGAATATTCACCAGATAAGATACACCTGTCCATGCCGCCATATTGTAGACAGAATAAGATGTTAACCTTAAGAGCTTTTACTAACTGTGCATAGCTTGGACTTTTGAGACAATTAGAAGGGGGCCACATTGGCTGGGTTTTCCATGGAAGTGTCAATAAGATTCCTGATAACAAGGAAGTTCTTATGGACTTGCCACAAAATTTTGGATTCCTGCTTCAGTGTCTGAAGTCTAAGAACTCTGTGGTGAAATAGATACCTAATTCCCTCAACATGGGCAAACGAACTTTTATATGTTCCTAACTCTTAGAAATGGATCAAATGAGCTAAAATTGCAATTTTTTATTAATATCATAAGAAACTGAAAAATAATTGTACACTGGAAATTGTTCAGCATTTAAAGCTGTATTTGTCACAAATATCTGTATTTTAAATAACTTTTTAAAGGAGATGGCTGGAGGGGTAATCTGGAGATCATTCATTTTCTGAAGTAATTTGCAGAATCAGTCTCTGTTGAGAAAATACACATTACTTCTTCCACCTGAAGTTCAGTATATTTAGATGAATGACCTCGAGTTATCTCCATCAGAATAGTCTGTAATGCACATATATACATATATGTATATGCTTGTATATATATGTATATATATATATACACATATGTTGGTGTTCTCTATTACTCACAAGAGGGTATTATTTATAGAGATGTTGCCTTGGAGGGGAGGATTGCTCTAAGATTTTGAATTTGAAGTCAGGAATTACAGTTTAAGAATGAATGTTGTGGCATTGTTGTCCTTGCTAATAAAAGGATGGAGCAGTCCCTGAGACAAGTAGTTACATCTTTCTTCTGTGTTTCCTTGTACCCTGGGGATCACTGAAAGTGGCAGATTTTTTCAATGCACTTTAGTTCTGAAATTGCAACATTTGTAATTCAAATGGCTATTTAGACATGCCTTAAAGAAAAAGTGTGAGTATTAGATTGGACTGGATAGCAGATATTTTAATTATTTTTGGATTGTTTTTTTCTGCATAGGATCGAAACAGGAATTTTAAAGTTTTCTCTTTGAGAATGCCCAGTTCCTCTGCTGCAGGCCGGTGCAGTTGACATACTTGTCAGTTTCCCTGCTAATAGGGGCTGTGAAATCGACAAGAATGTGGATTTCACGGAGGAGGAGCCAGGTGGGACTGGCCAGATCTGGGGCTCAGAAGCAGCCCCGATGTGTATTGAGCAATTACAGACCGGGCCACCCATCTCAGGATTGATGATTGAGGGATGCCCAGGCTTTGGTGTTAGGAGAGGGTTAGGATAATGTTTTGACTTTGTGTAGCATTTAAACCTGATCTTTGGTTAGAGCTGGAGCTTCTTTAAACCGCAGGCTTCCAGCTGCTTGGGAGCTCCAAGGCCCTGTGCTCGGAGAGGCAGATGCTGACTGGTGCCAGGTAGGCTTTGTCAGGCTTGCAAGACAGCAACAAGCAGGTTCCAACATCACTGTCTCTGAGACTGACCTAACAAAATGATCACTGCTGCATAAAAAAGCTGGAGTAAATTTCTTCTGGATTGGGTAGAAGTTTAGGAAACCTGTTATTTTTTGAATTAAATATGTTTAAGCTTAATTACACAATACTCTTGAATATAGCTGAAAGGATTAACGTGGACATCTGAACATCAGTCATCCACTGTTAGTGTGAAGACATTTATCACTAAAATACTTCTGGTGAGGTTGGTGCAATCAGGCTGCATCAAAATGGAAGCTTCCAGGTTTTACAAAACCATTTAATACAAGGAAAGGTTTTGCTGATGGAATTGTGAATGCAGGGCGAAACCACATTTCTTTACTTGTATATTTGCCACAGAATGAAATTTCAGAAAGTTTGTAACCGTAAGTTAGACTTGGACTTTTAGTAGCTTAGCATTACATTTGTGCAGTGTTGCAGGTCACCTCTATGTGAAGATTAGTGAAGATTATTCAGGAGCTTGTAAACATGTTCAGTGTCTCATTAGGAATAAATAGGTAAGTTCTGCTTGTTAACCTCCCCTGTCCCACACATTTTATCAGCATACATCAGAACACTTCTATTCCACTCTGGTATTCCGAGAATTGTAAAGAATTAAAAATAAGTGTTTTCTTTATATTACTAGCATCAGTTTTGTGACATGGAAAATTACAAGTTCATTTGGTTCATTTGTCAGCTGGTATGTAATATCCTGGTCGCATTAACTCCCACTGAATATCTTTCTACAAATATCTTTAATTGAAACATTACAAAGTCCAGTGCTTATTTATTAACCAACATCTTGTGTAATAAAAGTAGAAAATACCCTTTTTTTCAAAAAAAAAAAAGGTAAATGCCTATTTTAAATTAAAACAATAAAAATTGAATTTATTAGAAAACTTGCTTCAGGTGGTATGACTCACTTTAAAAATCGGTATTTAATTTTTTCTGTGAGTTCACCTATGTAGTTTAATTTTTAGTTAGCTAGTTCCTAGATCCAGTTTTGAGAAAGAAGACATCAGAGAGGTTTCCGTATAAATATTTCGCAGCTTCAGATGAGAAAGGGGTCATTTGAGTATGAGCTTGTAACACTGCTTCTGAGGTTAATATTGGGCTCAAACACTAAATACTTAATCCTTGCTTTCTCTTTTCTCTCAATATTTAGAAAACCAATCATTTTAGCATGGAGGGATTTTACCCCCATTTTAAAGGTGATCGTGCATAGTGATGTCAGGTTTATTTTTCTTTCTAGAAAGCTATAAAAAGGGCTTGTTCTAGTGACTAGGCTTGAGTGCAGCTGTCTCTCCCATTTTTGTGTATGTAATTGTAATTCTATGAAGGTGTCGGCAAAATATGGGCTAAGGAGTGCCACTAGGTACGACTTACTTGGACTTTCATAAAAAAGCCTTTGTCAAAGCCTCTCACAAATGGATACTAAGGAAATCAAATATTAAGAAAGTGAGAAATAAAATGCTGTCATGTATTAGAAGCTGCTCATGTGGCCAGCTAATAGTAATGAATAAATACATGATACTTTTCTATATTTATTATTTTAGCAATCCAGTAGCAGTGGAATAACTTTTAGAGAATGTTATAGTTTAATATATTTTCATTCTCTGCTGTGGGGGTAGTTAATAAGTAAGCTGATATTTACAGCATTACACAAAAATATCCAAGTTTGTCGAGACCAGAAAAAGTGTAAGAATTTTCTAAAATTAACAACATGACAGTAGGTGAATTTTGTGTTTGAGAAATGTCGGGGGACATGTAGCTGTAGTTCAAATTGTTCTTTCTTACAATTTTCAAACTACTAAATTAACATGAATGGTTGTGATAGGCCAGGTATGTTTGGCCCATGCTATTAAGTAAAAATGTGGCATTGTCTGCACTGCAAAACCTGTTTAACTTATTTCAAGGTTCTTTCGGTTGTCCCCATGTGCAGCCAGTGAGCTGTCCCTGATACAAAGACTGTTGGTTCTGGTCACCCTGATCTCAGTGGATACAGCAGAAGGGAAGGAGACTGGAAAATGTGAGATGGAAATTACTGGAGACAGACCAAAGGTGAAGAGTTTTCTGTATTCCAGTTTAGAGAAGAAATGCAAAAGCGCATGCAAAACCATTAATGAGTATAAACTGGTTCGTGTCTGGCTTCTGACAGACTTGCGGTGGGAGATTTTTGGCTGGAGTTATTGCCACCCTCAGCCATCTGCCTTGCCCTGCACCTTTAATACATACGGGAGCCCTCAGGGCAGAGACATCTGAACTGTTCCTAAGTCAGCTTGTGGATCACCATTGTGTTCAGCAGGGTGCATTTGGGAAGCCTGTTTCTGCCCAGGAGATGTTTGTCAGAGGGGAAGATGGTTTCGGTTGGTAGAAACATCAGGTGGGGTAAGTCTGCCAGAGACCTCATACATTTGATATTTCAAGGACAAAAGGTTATAAAACTGCAGCTACTGAAATCTGATATAAGGGGAAACACTTGTTTTATCCAGTGTGTATTTAACTGGTGGAAATGTTCACAGTAACGTAGTTGCAAAGCCATGAGCTTAGTGTGTTGTAAACCAGTAGCGATATGCCTTGTATACATACCACTTTTCCACCTCCAGGTTTTCAGCCCCTGGATTCCTGTGAGGCTGGTTTTATATGCACCTACATGATTATGTACGGTGTGTCCCTCTTTCTTTAAGTTTTAGTCCTAGTCACTTTTAAATCTACTGACAAATTTCAGTAGAATTTTTCAGGTCTCTAATACGTGAAATTCCTTCAAATGTCCCAAAAATTGGTATCTGGATAGAAAACAATCTCATTAGTACCATCCATGAAGCTGCAGTACGAAGTAAAGAGGTACTATCACAGATTGATCAGTATTATAGGTCTGAATCAAACAAAGCATCTGCTGACTTGTTCAAGCAATTTGGACAAGCTGTTTGAGTTAAGGAGGGAGAGGAAAAGGAGTGATACTGTAAGAAACATGGAAGTAAACAGCTGACATTAGTGTGAAGGAATTCTTGGGATGTAACACAAATCCATAAGAATTCAAGAGTCGTTAGGTTTGCTGCTTACAAAATAACTACCTCTACTTTTTTTTGTTTGTGTGTGCTTCTTTCCCTGAACAGGCATAATTTTAATTTTATTGTTTGTTGCAAGGTGTGTGCTCCTACTGTTGAACACGATATCCAGTACAACATTGAATGTAAAATTCATTAATGTAATTTTAAATGCTGCAAACAGTAAATAACATGACAAAATCCAAACTCTGTTACCTGTTCTTACTTGAAAAATGTTGATTCAACATATATTAAAAGGCTGTTGCTTGGCCAGCCATTCTTTCTAATTGTGTTTTGCCAGTGAAAAGATTCTGAGAGTGTTCTGGAAAGCCTTGATAAAATGAAGATACTGAAAATAAAAAAATAAATAAAAGGGCCTCTAAACAGCTGTTCAGCCCACCTATCATTTCTAGTATTGCATTTGTCTACTTTGATTGCTGTCTTAACAAATGACACGAACTTTCGTCAGGTAAAAATTATGAATACTGCAGTAAGTGCTGTCACTACCATGCAAGCAAAGGACATCTTCAAGCAGTCCAAATCAGGTACCTCCAGCAGTGCCGGCTTCTGTGACGTGTATGTAGCAATTTTGAGTGGACCGAGCAGCTCATTAGGCATTGCTGTGATTCACAGGGTCACTGTGGCTCATGGTACCTTGAGTTTGCATGTTCAGTGCTGGCTTAGACACCTCTCTGAAGTAACTGCAGTGCACCTGCTGGCATCAGATGTAGCGTTGCCAGCTTCTCTCCCTTCGGTTAATGACCCAGCACTCAGGAAGACATAGTTCTTTGTATGAGAATGCACTGGCAGTAAGTATAATTGAATGTAGGACATTTTGACTGCAAGAGAAGTGGTGGAGTGGGAGTCTACGGAGACTGAAAAGAATTCAGGATATGAGAAATTCAGAAACAGGAGAATTAATAAGAGAAATCAGGGAATCGGGGGTAATCATTAGTTTATACCATCACACAGTAAGAGTTCTGGAAAATAAATAAAAGCAGATACAGTAAGAATATGTCCAAATATCAAATCTGAAAAAAAACCAAAACCCTAAAATGTGCCTCTGGGCAAAGGTGAGACAACAAAGATGGGACAATGAAGAGGAAAGATGCTAGATTTAAATATAAGGATCTGAATTATCTTTGATATTAAATAATTTGAAGTCTATGGAGTTGGAAGCTGCTGTATGTAATTCTGTATTCTGAGTCCTTATGACAATTATCATTGTAGTGGTTTTTTTTGTTGTTGTTGTTGTTTTTTTTTTTTCTTCCTTGCCCTCCCCCACCCCCCATAGAAGAAATGAGTATAAAGGAGTATTGATTTAAGCTTAATATCTATTTTTAGCAAATTTATTTTCTAACAATTTGTTTTGGAGCTGTGAAAATTTTGGCAGTTTCTGTATGTTGTCTCTGTACTACTGCAGTGAGCTCAAGATAGGACATAAAATATTTTTGCCATAAACTAAATCCAAAACAAGAGGTGTTAAAATAAGTCCTAAAAACTTGTTTCTAATATCTACTGAATCTTTGCGCAAATTGTAGCCTACAGGATTTCAGGTTCATATTCCAAGCAAAATAAAAATGATATTTCAAGGTGACATAGGGTCATTATTTTCTATGAAGGTCCTTCCTGGTGGCATCCTCTATTTTAACTTCAATAGTCATTCATGACCCTGTTTTAACTGGTTTTACATCCCCAGACACCAAAGTGGGAGAAAGAAAAAAAGCTGTCTTTTGAAATCAGCTCTTGTGATCACCTGTTTAAAAAAGCCCATGTCTAAGCCAGAAGTCTCAAAGAAAATATCGAACAGTGAGTCTGAGCTGGGCAAAAAAAATCAACCCAGTAAGAAAGAGCAAAGCTGCCTGGCCCGGCTCCCTGTGGCCACACAAGCAGAGCTGCAGGTGTAAGGATGGGAAGTGTCAGTCAGCTGAAGTGGCAGACAGGCAGGTTTGACTCTTTCAGTGGCAGCACAGACTTCATTCAGCTTAAACTGATCGTGAAACTGCACCTTAAATCATCACTGTCTAGGAAGAATGAGCTGCACGGGAAACACACTTAAAAGAGTTAAATCCAGGCTTCACTGCAGTGAAATATGAGTTTGGCCACTGATGCGTTTAAAGCCAAGGTTTTGCTATGGGGAGGGAAGTATGAGCATAGGAAGAGAGGTGGTGAGTCACCTTTAGAAGAACATAGAAAAATGAAGATGGAAGTGGTTAGTAAAATATTGAGATATTGAGCAGCTGAAAAAGAAATGAAAATTTAATAGGATATATATGTATGCATGTGATGTTAAACGCATGAAGTTTATACATTCCTGCGCTGAACAGTTGAGGTTATGCTATGTCTTGTTGACAGAAGGAGGAGTTTTGAATACAAAAAGATTACATCTATTGGCTTACTGGTTTTTGGGTAACAAGTTTCTTCTCTGTAAAGAAATGGTGTATCTTTGAAGTATCCGATAATGAAGGAATAAAATAGAAAAAAAAAGACTTACACTCTTCCCGTTGTTTTTAATTTTCTTCAGAGAAAGTTTACAGTCCTGGGAATAATTAAATATAAATAAATATGCAAATAATAGGATTTTTCGGTTTTGCTTTTTAACCAGATGCAAAGAGAGACAAATCCAATTGTGGCTTCAAAAAGGTTTCTCCCCTTACTTTATCAAAACCAGAAGTTACAAAGAGATTGTTTTCTTTTCAATATGATGAGAATAAAAACTTGAAAAGATGTTGTAAATGAAACAAGAGTACAAAATTGTTCTTAAAGGCATAGTTCATAATAAAAAAGTGATAGTAATGTATTTATCCTTTCCAACTAAAGAACATACTTTGGTTTTTCTCCAAAACATTCCTACGTTATTGCAGAACTTTTATATGTTATTGACTTCTAAGTTTTCCTATTTTTGAAATTATGTGTTATCCCATAGGCTGGAAAAAGTAACATTTGTATTATATAAAATTTGCCTTTATTTTTATTGGTTTTAAATTATTATTTATAGTTTATTTGAAATGCAAATGCAAATTTTGTTCTCGTACATAATCTTTTGCTTAGCTAAACTCAACTGAAAATATAAATCTTGGAGACTGAGAAAGTAAGCCATACTTGCCATGTGCAGGTTTTACAGTTTTTTATGTAGAAACATTCCTCATTGCTTATTGGTTTCTGAGCACTTGAAGGCAAATCAGCTGGTTTCATCCACAAAACACTATAGAGCTGGGGGTATCTCCTGCATGTGCCTTGCGGAGAAGATACTGTTCACTGTGGTAGTTCCCTCTTACAGTAAAAGTAACTGCAACTGAACATATATTTGCTTCTTCAGGCATTGAACCTGCAGGGCAGAGTCCTCATTTCTCTCCTACACATAGAGAAGACCTGATTCCTAATTAGGTCATTCCTAATTAATGCTTATTTGTGGAATTGTTTCCTCTAGCTCACCAGCCACATCTCTAAAAATAACTCCAGTTCATCAAAGTCAAACGCTTTCTCTTGATGTATGGATTACTGTGTGTTTTAGTTAGGACACTCAGAAGCTGATTGAATGGTTGTAATTTTTATATATACAAAGGAACTTTATGTATCATTTCATTTGTGTTTCTGACTCTCAGTTAGTAACAGTTTGTTAGTGTTTATATGACCATAGGCAAATGTGAATTAATGACTGTGAGGAGACAATTCCTTAGCATGTCATAGATTTAATTATTCAATCCCAATCACCTAAATGCAGAAGTACTCCAAGTAATGTTTAGGATAGAAGAGACTTGGCAAAGTGTCTGACAATAGTTTGCAGACCTATTTCTCCATTTGGCTCTATGGGGAAATGTGTCTTTGCAGGGGATTTTATCAAATGTTTTTCATGCTTACTTGGAAGCCCTTAGAGGGAGAGAAAAATGTTTTGACATATTGGAGTATTTCTGAGAGGAAGTCATTTTCCTGGCATTTTTCAGGAAACTGATAGCAACTGGGTTATGTCAGTCACAAATAATTAGACTGAATTTATTGTTTTGATTTTTTTTATGAATACTCACATCATGATCTGATAAAAATAATACTTGTTTTGTGATCTTTGCTCTAAATATTTGTCTAGTTTCCAGAGAGAAAATATTGTTAAGGTCTGGCTGCTGACCAGTTGTTATTTTTTCATCTTTGAATATTGATTGGCTAGTGATGTATTCAAAAGCATTGGTGAAAAGTTTGAATAATGTATTTGCTTAAGGAATCAGAACTTTTCTATTAAAACTTCCAGATTCTATAAACATCACAATTATACCACCAGTGCCTTGAGTATTCAATTTCTGATAACCTGTTCTTCAGAACTGGATTATTATATATTGGTCTAGTTTGTTTCTATAGGCAATAATTTCGCAATATTTCACATTATATTGGATCTTCACATAGATAAATGTTTCAGAAGTAGATAATACCTGAAAAAAAACGTTAAACAGATGGGAGATTTTCAGTGGTGTGATGGGAAGTTATGTTAACTGCTATGGGTATTTACTCAGGGTGCTTATTGAAAGGGTTATGAGAACTACAAACTAAGCTGCTCAGGTGACAGGAAACAATAAGAGTTTTTGACAGCTGGGAGAGCTGCTTGCTTAGGGCTGTTTTGGGGTGCTCATCTGAAAGTGAACTCTGAGTGTACATAAATAACTGAAAATGTCATTTGGGAGCTGCAAAAAGTATTTCTGTGGATCTGCTGAACCATTATCAGCTGTTACAAACTGTTTCTTGTGTTTTGGGAAACAAGGGCTGTTGTGTTTGGAGGAATACAGTTGGCTTGGTTTGATGTTGTTTTGTGGATAAGCAAATGTTTCTGTACATTAGTTTCAGAATAATATTTGTATCCATGATGATGAAACTGATAAATTACTAAGATTTGAAAATTTCTTTGAGCACATCGATGACCTCTCTCATTTGTGATAACTGTCAAAGTGGCTGCAACTTCAGTTTTTCTTTCAGCTATTGGTAGAGCAAGACTCATCCATTAAATCTGCATTCACTTAAAAAGATCCTTATAGTCATATAATAATGTCAGAATTCATTTAATTCATGTACATTACCGTATTTCAAGAATTCTAAAACAGATGAAGAAAAGATGAGAAGGCAAGACATTGTGTTGATAGCAAAAAATCTTAACCTGCTTCTCATGCTCAAACTTATTTACAAGTTCAGTCATATTCGTTTATTTCAGCTTGGCATTAGTCAGTTAAATAAGAAAAAAACAGAAAGGCAGTGATTATTTGGCAAATGTAATATTTAAAAAAAAAAAAATCCAAAATCATGTGCTAACACATACTATTAAGAATCATATTTTGATAATATATTAGGCACACTTTCCTGAATACATACTTGAATATTCTGCTATAATACTACTTTTGAAAAACTTTGATTCTCATGTCTTGAGAGGAGCAAAATTACATTAAGTTTTAAGGTCCTTAAAAGCAGCAGTGGTGAGTTGCAGATGGAGTGTCCTTCCATCAGTGTAACAATGATGTCTTGCTTACTTTTATTTCTGATTCTTTGATAAACATCTCTTTTTTTTTTCCTCTTCTGATGCTTTAGTCCTGTAGAAACATGTTCATATTCTGAATTGTTAGTATTTCTTAAATACCTAATGCTTTTACCCCCTAGGGTATGGCTCTGAGAGATGAGCTGAGCCTAATTGAATATGATTGATTTATTTCATTAAAGAAGATGACTCTACTTCCTACTCTGTCCCTTCATGCAAGTCTGTATCCTCTTCTTTTTGCTTTAAACTGATTTTACTGCTTGTATGACCCCTGAAAGGAAGTTGTAGCATGGAGGGTGTTGGTCTCTTCTCCCAAGCAGCAAGTGATAGGACAAGAGGAAATGGCCTCAAGTTGCACCAGGGGAGGTTCAGATTGGATATTAGGAAAAAATTCTTCATGGAAAGGGTTGTCAGGCAATGGAACAGGCTGCCCAGGGAAGTGGTGGAGTCACCATCCCTGGACGTGTTTAAGAGATCTGTAGATGAGGTTCTCAGGGATATGGTTTAGTGCTAGAGTTAGGTTAGGTTATGGTTGGACTCGATGATCCTGAGCGTCTCTTCCAACCGAAATGATTCTATGACTCTATGATTCTCAGTGTGCCCATGTGACTCGCTAAGCCATGTGCAGAAGATTCCAGCAATAGCATCATCTTTTTGCCCTGAATGAGCTCACACCAAGGTCAGATCAGAGTCAAGCACCAAAATGACTGGGAGTGGTGGAAAAGGCTGAGAGCACAGAAATAAGAGAAACTTTCTCTGTCACTGGGAACAACTGCACCGTGGTGACTGCTGGTCAGCACCTTGGAGTCTGACCTCATTCATCTGCCATCTGAACTCATGGTATTTCAGGGCCAGTGAGCTTTGCTAGTGCCCCCGAAGACTAAAAGCCATGAATCACTTGGCCTTTTTGTGTTGACCTAACTTTCCTTCCACTCCAATGCTACCTGTTTTCTTTTTGCTTGAAATGTATCTCCTCTGCTGTTTATTGTGGAAGGTGCTTTCAGTTTAGACTTCTTTTTTTTCCCCTCTCTTCCTCCTGTTGATATGGTATGTACTGCAAGTTTGACCTCATTTCATTTTTAAGTTATCAGTCACACTACCTGCATTCTAGGAATTTAGTACAGATGGTTCTTTTTGAGAAGGAAAATATACTGAATTAGTAATTTATCTTCTGTGATATTATGTACTCTTCTGCTGCCTCCTTCCAGCATATGAAGTGTGTGCTTCCTAGGCTTTTGTGTTTCTTTCATCCACTTTTTTTTACAATTCTTTGAGGAACATTTGCTATCTGATGTTGAATTTGCTTTCCATTCTAGCATCTCTGTCTCATTCCCAATTGATAGGATTGCTTTGAATGGTTAGCCTGCCATTTGGGTATTCTGCAGAGGATGACATACAGGGGACACCAGGGGCTGTGGTTCACATTCTCTTCCACTACTGGGGACTCCACATTTAACCATCTTGAGATCTACAGGAGTTTCACAGCTCTCATATTAAGGAGATGAATCCCAAAAGAGAGGAACTTGCAATATTTTAGATAAATTTTCAGTCTGTGGAGTCATGACAAATTCCACTTAAGTTCAGTGGAGTCATGATTAACATTATTGTGTCTTGAAATGTGGAATTATCAGGTAACATTCTCTGATTTGTTTACAAGATGGTTTTACAGTTCTGAAAGGAGATCTTCTGGGGAAGTGTGTGGTTGTAATTCATATCCAGAAGGTGAAGTGGTGCTGAGTAAAAAAAAATGCATCTCTGTGATGTATGAGATAGTAGGCATGAGCTAATGTTACATGAACCAGCATTCTGCAATGCCTGATTTATTATTTAGGCAATAATCTTGTCCTGCAACATTCAGTGAAAGTGTAGCAAACACATGTATTAGATGTACCACTAGATTATTTTCCATTTCAGCCATCTCTCTCTTTTATTGCAGTGTGCTTGTGCAAACATCGTGGCAAAACCTACTGACTTCTAATTTTCTCTTATCCAAACCAAAAGTATGAGCAAACATAAGCCAATGGTGCACTGAACTGGTAGGTTACACGAAACAATCTAATAAAATTAGATAGCAGCACCTATACAACACCCCCAACTACACAGGCTTCTCAGTAACCATAGGTTTCTTTAGAAAGCATTTACTTCTCTTCAGTAAAAAAAAATTGGAAAACTGTATTGTTTATTT
Source organism: Streptopelia decaocto (assembly GCF_964273445.1). Classification (NCBI taxonomy): domain Eukaryota; kingdom Metazoa; phylum Chordata; class Aves; order Columbiformes; family Columbidae; genus Streptopelia; species Streptopelia decaocto. Next base: position 35,839,540 of record NC_138655.1, on the reverse strand, counting down.
GAAACTTTATTACCTAGCTAATCTCTTGGATATGTGGGACAGTTTTGACATACCCGCTAGTTTATCTGCTAGACCCAGCTGGAGAGATAAAATTATATGTAAGAATTTTGTTCTACCCTCTCTCAAAAGACATCAGGGGTATGAATTTAATGAATGAGTGAGGAAGAGCATGTCCTGTCAGCTGTGATGCCATTGGTATGCTGATGGTATCCAGCTCAGTGTCTGTTTCTCCAAGTGTAGACAGTGCAGTCTTCCAGATGTCCCAGTGTCTGGCCAAAACAGGAATAGTGATACAAAACAGATGGTCTTGTCTCGGGACAAAGCAGAGTTGATGCAAGCTGATAGAAGGATGGAACTGGAAGAAATGATGTAACTTCAGTTGTTGGATGCCATCTTATTTTTGATTCACAGTTAGCAGAGATAGTAAGGAGGGCAGTTGCCCTTTGCAGCTAAGTGGAAGTTTGAGGAGCAATAACAAAGGTCCTCACTTTGTTCTGTCTAGCTTATTATCTAAGAGTTTTGGAGTTTATGATAGAATTAGTGACATGTTACTGTCTCAGTCAGGACTTCAGTGCACCTAGAGCTTACTATGAACTTTTACACACAACACACTATCCTTTGCTAACTGTACTTGTGCACACAGAGAGTTTAAAGATTTCTTTGCTTTCTCTCTGCCTGCCCAAACTGTCCAGTCTGAGATCACTCAAACATGAGTCCCTAAATTATCTGGAAATTTGCTACCACAACAGCTTGGTCTGCAGCTGGGTGTGTTTGGGTATAGTGCGTGACTGAAAAGCCCGTTTTTAAAAATAAGAGTTGCACTAGTTTCTCAATAGAAAATTTAATCTCTACAAGCATCTTGCTTCTTTCTTAGTGTTTTCCTCCCTTCATGAAGAAGGTTCTCTGAAGGGCAAGTAAGGTGGTTGACTACATTTGGTAGTTTTAATTTTGATAGTTTTAATTAAAAAAAAAAAAAGTAGTTAAGGAAAGAGAGATATTTCCACTGGAGGAGTCCTTGCTCTAGATAGGTTTGTGAAAGAAAGCATACAGATGCTCTGCTAACTGGCACTCCGAAAATGCTTGTACCAACAATTTTTCCAAAGAAAGCTGTTGGAAGGTTCAGTGTGACCGGAAATATTTGCCATAAGATTATTTGTAATTATTATGCTATGCCTCAACTTTCATTTCAATAAAGGGTGGATGAATTGCCACTGGCCTCTTGACAAGCCAGCTGAGCTTGATCCTTCCAATGGGCTGCTCGAGTAGATTAGGTGGATGCAAAGAAATATGAATGTGGCCCTCAGTGCAAAAATGGATTTGTAGAAAGCTGAACCGTTTAATATCTTCTCTGACTTGGTGAAAATTCACTGTAGTTGGTTGCAGTTTAGTGAGGTGTACTACTGAATTAATGAATTATTATTCATCTTAGCTCATTTTTATAAAACTTCATATAAACAGCATGCAAATTTATCAGTTTAATTCAAAATAGATTTCATAAAACTGTAAGCGACAGTGTAATGTGAAATTCAGTATTTTGGATATATACTGTAAGGAACATCTGTACTATGTTAACCAAATACACTTGAAAAATATTATGGCTGGCTCCTCTTTGTTAGAAAATATAAAAGCAAACTGAAATAAAAAACAAAATGAAACCTTTAATATATACATTCCTTTGTAATGCTTTGATTTTTTTGAAAAAAAAGTTACTGATTTAAACATGGCTTATTCTGTTATTATGACAAAGCTTTTTTTGGTGGTTTTCTTTAATAATGCAGAGTTGGACTGAGGTCTGAATTGCATATTCAAAGACATATAGTGGTTGCATAAATAAATGACATCAGAATTGGAGCTGATTAAGAAATAGTGATCAAAATTTGCTTTTAATTTTACAAGTTGTTTTACTTAAGGCTAAAGTGCAAAAAAGAAAAAGTTTGCCAAGGAAAAACATTAAAATACATTGCTTTATGTGTCTTCTGAAGTCCAGAATTTTTGGTTGTTTTGTGGATTTTCTTATTACGACTCTTTTGTGGTTTTATACTGTTATTAAAGTGCAAGTACTTTTGTACAAATATGGCAGTTGCAGTAATACATTATAGAATGTGATGTAACAAATGAAATATTCTAAATGTTATTTTATTGGAAATGTAGAACTAATTATTGTTCTCCAATCAACAGTAGATTCCTGTTATTGTAAAAATAAAGCGTTTGAAATAATTCTTTAGCACTGAATGAAACTACCTAGTTGATAGTGTTGACCAGTGAGTTAAAAATCAGTATTGGTGTGCAGCAACAGTGGTTATGTAGTCAGTTATTGTTGATGAACTAGTGGGCGAGTGGCGCTTATTTGGTGGTATTAGATCATTTGTCCTAGGATTACCGGTAGGGAATGGGAAGAGGCCATGATGCCAGTTCTTTTCAACAGTAGATACGGACTCATTTAAATGAAATGCGACTATAATGTTGCATTCAGTCAGTGGTTTGGGCAGTTGGGTTATCCAAGACTTGTTTTATAAATATCATCTGCCCATTTTGGAGCAAGGGTCTGAAGCCCAGACATTGCGTCTTGGAGACACTCTCATCCCCTAAGTCAGTGCAGTCTTTCCTGCAAGTATTTTATTTTCTGTAGTAAACAAAGTTCCCACCTAGTGGGAAAAGGGAGAATAAGCAGGAGCCCTGTGGGCCAGTAGTTGTCTAAGATACTGAAGTGGGCTCTAATGAAAGTAGAGCATCTTTGTCAGAAAAGGCTTCCTATGTGTAGAAAGGTGGAGAAACTGAAGACAGATTCCTCTCACTCTTGCTGGTTAAAAGTAAGAGCTCACATGAGTGACTCATTGGGTGTTTCTGTACCTGCGAGCAGTGCTGCTTTCTCTAGTCCCACGTTGGTTTTGCAGTTTTGACTGTGAGGTGGAATTCTTGCTGGATTTGCTCTGACAAATGATACAAGTAGAGGTGGATATGCAAGCTCAAGGATTTAGCAGCATCAGGCTTCAACTGGTTTTGTATGCCTCCATCAGTGGAAGCACAAACATTTAGGGAATTTATTGTCAGTTTGAGATGCTTATAAAGTAAGACATCTTCAGAACATTGGGTTCAGGAATCTCAAATGGCTGTAAGGAGTAAAAGTCTCTTGATGGATTTACTTAGGATTATATTTGCATCATAGTCTATGGCACGGGTCTGAACTGGGCCAAATTCCAATATTTGAAGATGTTAATAGGAATACATATTAGAACGTATGTACCAGACTAATAGCATTGTCTTCTTCATGACACTGAAGTCAAAGATGAATAAGAAGAAACAAAGTGACACGTCCTGCAGCTAGTATATTGCAGAAGATAACTCCAGTTTTGCTTCTGCTGAAGTAAATGATTAAACATCCTAAAGGAGTGGAACATCAGTTGAACTAGATTAATGGTTCTTCTTTGGAAGCTTAATTCCTGTTTGTTGTAACTTTTTTCTTTTAAATTAAGGTGGGATTTTTATTGGGCTCTCTTGATATTGGTAAGAAAATGTATCTGGAACAGAGAAGTTTCGTTAACATAGTAAGTTAACAAGTATGACATATGAAGCAGCATAAATGCCTGTAATGCAAGCAGAACTGCTGTTGGCAGTGGGTTTTTTTAGTCTGGCTTTTTTTGGGTTGATTGGGAGGGGAAGGTGTGTGTGTGGGGTTGTTTGTTTGTTTTAATGAGAGTAGTAGTGCATATTGAGAGTTGTGCTTCAGTCAACAATCTTTGACAAATCAATGCTGTGTATATGGAATACATCAATGTCTATCATGATTAAGAACACTGCCCTGAGAAATTCATTGCTTCAAAGAAAGAAGCATTATTCTACGATGCATCAGAATTGACTGGTGGCCTGCAAGAACATAAATCAGAATTCATTATCTGAATTTGTTACTCTCACATGAAAACATTTAGTGCTTTTCTTAGTGTTAGACTGAACAGGCAAACTCTGAGCTGTCATAACCTCTCAAAAGATGAACCAGGAATTCTTCTTGCTTTGCATCTTATACTTCTTGAATTACTCCTGGGAAATTGCTACATGTTTTATAGTGGAGGAAGGAGACAAAAGTGACTGGATCATATCAAACAACATAGCACGTAGCCTGATTAGATGAGCTTTCTGTGCAACTGAACTTTCACTGCATTTAATAGGAGTTTTGCGTAAGAAGAGGTCTGCCCTTAAAGTGAAGGGTGTGCGAGTTGTGTAGCAGAGTTTGTAAGGTGATTCCACACCCTCTCATTGCAAGATATGAATCAATCTTGCACAGTGTCTAGAATACTTGGCATTTGTGCCCGTTTCCCTCTCCCCAGCCCCTCCTCCCCAAAAAGAAAGGAAGTAAATTATTACAAACAACATCCTATTTAAAAACATTACCTGGTTACATGTCTATGTTCTTGTTTATCTGAAGCAGATACCCATTTTCGCCTTCCCTTTTTGATGAAATTTGTCTGTTAAAAAAAAAAAACACAACAAAAAAACCAGCAGAAACCACACAAAAATTAGCTTAGTGCAGCATTATTATTAACATAGAAAACATCTGGTGCGGTGCTGTGCTGTGCTGTATTACACTTGTGATCTTTATCTCACTTCTAAGTATTTTTGTGTATTGTTGTTATGGCAATGCATGATGATTGCAACCATATGAATTTATTTTGGTGAATTGCTGATTTGAGAAAAATGTAAAGTGTTTTTCTTTGTTTTATAAGTAGGTTTTTTTATTACACAGAACTTACTTAATGGAAATTGCTATAGGACCAAGGTAGGGTCTTCCCATACTCTATTCATGTACAGAATAGCAGAGAAATAACATTAAATCAAAGAAATACAGTGCACAGTCATGCATTAAAATAACAAACTTTTGTTAATGTGAGATTGTTTAGTTTATGTGAACTTCCAGCCTATCCCTGTACAAAGATAGGTAACCATTTTCTAAGGATTTCAGACGTTTCACAGTATTCTTGTCTTCCATCACATAAGCAGTCATCAACTTGGCTTTTCTTTCTCTCTTTTCTCAGTGAATTACCTCATTGCTGCTCAATAAAATCACTGAACTGCTCAGCTGTATCATCCCTAGTTGGTCTAGCAAAGGAAGATTCAGTGTTCCAGACCCTGTAACTGAATTGACTTCTCAATGAAATCCTTTTTTGCTAAGACTGATTCTTTTGGATGTTACATAGAAATGTCTGAACCTTCGTAAACCTTTTTTTTTTTACTCTTAAAATGCATAATTGCACTAGCTGTTTGTATTTATTTTAATAACATACTTACTTATGAACAAATATCCTTCTGCAAAACATGCATCAATTGTTGAACAATCCATACACACAGAGAGCTTAATATTAAAATTACTGTATGATTTCTTTTTTAATTAAGGGCCTTTGAAAATGAATGTGGTCAATCATTCTCATCCAAAGTTATGGGTATTGGGAACCAGGCAGCTTCTCAAAGCCCAGTTGCTTTAGTGAGAAGAAGGTGCAGTATCTGCACTGTAAATTTGAGGCATCCAGAAGAAACTGAAATAATTCAATTCTAAGGCAGAAGTGCAGTAATCAAAGAGAAAGCAAATGCTGTAGTCATTCTTTGGATTTGTAGGTGGGGTTATACTTCTCTGTCTAGTTTGAATATTAGCAGCTCTTCATAGTTTGCCATGGAAAAATTCTATCCAATGATGAACTAGATCAATGAGAATTCCTTGAGAAAAATTAACAATTGTATATGATGTAGGGTTTTATTTATTTTTTTCAATCTGCACATTAGCGTGCATACTACTGCTATTTGTCTAACTGAATGTGACAATGGATCAATACTGCAAAATATTGTACCTACTTCTTTGTTAGCTACCACTACAGCTGCCCCTGAAATCCATGTTTCTTGCACAAATTTTCACTTGATTTTATTTTCAGAGAAAAATGTTGGTAGTTGACTAAAAATGAAAGAAGGCATGTTTTTGATATACAGATTCAAATACAGAAGGTTTGATAGAGGGCAGCCTGTGTCATTGTTCTATTGAAACAGTTTTAGTCATCAAAGAGCCAAAAGTTAATTAAGCAGAAAACAGCTGAAAGCATCATTTAAAGAAATCACATCTGTTAGGGAAAAAAAAAAAAAACAACAACCTGAGGCATATGCTTGAATTTCATTTAAACTGTAATCCATCCAGTGGTTTACATCTGTTAGAAAATATGGGACTTTTCACACCTCTTTAAAGCACAATTAGACTGTTGTTATTTTAATACATAACGTGTTCCAAATATGTAATACCTTTTTCTGAAATGACTCATGGGTGATTGATTTCGTAATTCTTTATCATATAGCCTTCCAAGTCCTTTGAATTAGTTTGTATATTCGATGAAATTTAAAGAAAAAGGTGTGGAAATGTTATAAATCGATGCCAGAAACCTCAGTGTAGCTGTCAATTTATACTGCTAAGCCAACAAATTTTGGGGGTGAGGAGAGTTTTCTGAAGCGCTAAAATGAAACATTGCACATAAGAAAATCTAGTTCAACGACTTTAGTAACAAGAGTTTCATTTATGTTTAGCCTTGTTGTTCTTGGATGTTGCTTATTAAAACGGTTGTCTCCCAAAAAGAGCATTGTTAACATGGCATAATCCCAACAATCTGACCTTACTGCCCAGAGTTTGAAGCACAGCAGTAAGAGCAGTGTCTATGAACTGTAGAGGACAACCAGGAACAGTTCAGGTAATGATTTGGGGAATTGTATCTTCCCTTTTTTGTGTATGAAGAGGAGCCTGGTGCTCCACTGTGTATCTATGGTGACTAGTTGTGTATTTTAAGTTCTAACTAAACATTGACTTTTCTGATTTTAAAGTTCTCTGTGACTTTTGCCCATCTGATGTTGGGATTTCAACTCCACCTTTATGTGCTTTCTGTTTAACTCAAATCCTTTAACATCAGCTTTCTTTTGTAAATAGAAATATATGAAAATATATGTGTATACATTATCTGAAAGATATCTTAATTAGATTGTCACATACCATATGCCATAAGCCACACGCAGCAGTCAGTACATGGAATGATTGGTGCTCATTTAATAGCAGATAGTGTTTTCCTTGTTAGAACCTAACCATCTCATAAACAACTGAAAATTGGGCTTTATGGATGCATTGTGAATACAGAAGTTGTCTATTATATATTAGCAAACATTACACAGATTAACCCTAAAGAATGTCCTGACTCTAAACCAAGAGAATTCATTTACTGTATAACTGAGCTATGCTCTTCCAATGTGATCTTGGGCAAAAAATCCTCTCAGAGCCTCAGCTGTCTTCCTGCAAAATGGGAATGATTTTATAGTAGTAGAAAATGTAGTTGTTATTTTGAGTTGCCGAAATACTACAACAATACGGTGGGTATAAGTATGCAGGTTACGGTCTCTTTCAATGTGATATATGTATCCATTTCACATTTTCTGGGTTTAGCAGAACACTTTTATCTTAGCAATATTTTCTCATCGCTAAGTGAATAGGCGATGAAAAAAATCAGAGGAGGAGCATACAGTCAAAAAAATTAATTTTCTCTTTCATATGCCCTGTGTCAAATGAAGCTATTGGACAACAGCATCTCTTGACGACAAGTTTTTTATAAATTAATCAGAAAAATAAAGATTGAAAAATATGCAGCACTGTTTGAAGTGGAAATTATTCTGAATATTTTTCAAAGAACCTCTGACAACAGGGTGATAATATATATATAAATCCTCTCAAATGCCTTTTCCTATTCTTATACAAGTAACTGTGTGTTGTCTTCCTGATTTTTGCGTTGTTCCATTCTTTAGTGATTCTACAAGTGAAGCACCTTTATTGCTACAGAATTTAATAGCGTGTTCATCCAGTCATTCTGTCTTGTTGCAGAGGATCTTGATGATCTAAGAATGGAAGGAGTAACAAGTGTGATGTCTTCCGGGAGCAAATTCAATCAAACTCGAAGTGCTCATATGGCTGAACCTCAAGCAAAGGTCACATTGAATATCTGTGCAAGATGTGCCAGGTAAAAAGGAAAACAAAACCAGATCATGCTAACCAATACATTGTGTTCCACAGGTTTTCAGCTGTGTGTTGTGCTTATGGGCCAGGTGATGACCTCTCCAGTGCTAAAGAAAAAATAATTACTTAGCTACTGGCTACCCTATGACCTCTGACATTTGGGTTGTGCAACTTGTGTTTGTGCTTGATATGTCGCATCAACAATGAATCAAAGAACATGGTTAGTCTTAGGCCTTTACTTCACAGCTTGAAACTATTTTAAGCCTTTCTGTCTCTGAATTTCATTAGTTATTTGAGCTTCTGTGGTTTTTGGGGGGATGAATCGGGGAATTTAAATGTTCAAATCCAATTTGAAAAGCACCTGTATAAATGGAGATCTAGTTGCACAGGTGCAGTCCAGGATTTCAAATAGTTGCCTCTTAGCACTTTATAATCTCATCCTGCCTCACCTCTGTGAAATAATTTAATCGGCTTGAACCCCTTTTGGTTTTGACAGCTGGAAATAATTCTTGCATTTACAGTAAGAGGGCCAAATAAACAGGTTGGTGTTCCTGTAGCCAAATCAACTTGAGAACGCAACACTAACAGAAACCCCTTAAATTTCGTAGATGCATTCTTCTAGGTAGACAAAAGCACGTTTGGAGAAGGGATTTAAGCCTGTTTAAATGACAAAACTAGCCTTCTCACCCTTCTGTTAATGGTTCAGATTAGCAAGAACAATACAGAGGCATGCCAATTTTATCTGCCTGCCTTTGCTGGTGGCTGCTCTATTGTGTAGATTGAGAGGGGATTAGCCGCTTGTAAATAAAAAGCAACCTGTGGTGAAATTAAGTCAAAAGTTTGGCCATATGCCACCCTACGTTTCTACTTTTTCCCATTTTCCTTGTAAATTACTGCTTTAAAAAGCCACTTATGGAGGAAGAGGGGCTTCAAAACATTTTCTGCTGCTCTAGGAGCAAAGCTACAGGCATAGTGAATCACCCATGCAATAGCATCTCTTTAGCGGGGTTGTGGAACCTGGGGGAACTTCAGCTCACAGTACTGCCAAAGCAGCAATGGCTGGATGGCCTTGTAATTCTAGGGAGTTTTGCTGTCGGCAGCATGGCCTTATGGTTTAAGAAAGGAGCAAACATGCTAATCATGAGATTCTTCCCAATTCACTAGAAACAAATTGCTTATGTTGTAAAATATTTCTGAACAACTAGTTACATTAAAGTGTGGCACCTTTTTTCAACTGGGTTTTGTTGTCCATGGATTAACAAGTAGAAAGGTAAGAAAAATACTAAGATATCTACATGGTCTTTTTGAATTTACATAAAATCTTGTACGGATTACCATGAAGGTTAATTAAATTTTAAATTCCCTAAAGTAGCTGCTAACAGCAGGTGCCAAGATGCTATATATTCTCCCAATCCTGCACACCAGGGAACAAACGGCTCAGATCTTGAGCCAAACCTAGCAACCTTGGCTATTGTTATTGTCCTTTAACTGGCTGTGCTGCATGATTCTGCAGTCTAAAATATGAGTTGTGAGAGAAAGATCTCATAAAATCCCTTTTTGTCACTTCACTTACAGAGAATGCAAAGCAGTGCTTTATTTAGCCTATACACCTTCGTTTCATTCCCTACCCTGTTTAATGAAGTTGGTGAGGAACTGGATGATACCAGCTTGACTGGTTCTTTTCACTTCTGTTGCACTTCAGCAATTTCTTTAAACTTTGAAGGAATTAAGAAAATGTACCTTCTCATCAGTAGCAAGGGAAGTCAAAAGAGAGAAATGGTTATTGCTTTTGTATTCAGTAGTGAGGAAACTAGCATTTATTCTTCAAGATTATGAAGTCTGTCTGTTCTTTTGGAACATTCCTACCTCACTGAGTCTGAAGACACCTTGCCTCTCTTACTTCAAGACAGTTATTAGTGCGGTTGGCTCTCTCTTTCAGTACTTCCACAGCAGTTTTGTCTGGGGCGTTCTTGCAGCAGCTGAACTAGTGGGTATGGAGAGTTGCATGAAGCAATTTGTCTGAAGGACACAAAGACAAGGATTTTTTTCCTGTCTGGTTCCAAGAGCAATTCAGTTTTGTGTTATGCAGTTATATAGGCATTCAAAAGACTGTGCTATAAAATCACAGCCTGAGTATTTGGGTTGTCTCATTGAAAGTTTCTCAGTGTTGGCATTTCTCTCCATTGTTATGACAAAGCCTAGTATTTATTGTAAGATCATAATACATAACTTATTAGTCTATTCATTTGTTTTAGAAATGTTATTTTTATTTTTCTGTATTCTCTTCTCTAAGTAGTCTTGTGTACTTCACAGATTTTATGTATATATAAATACTATGGGATTTTATTGTAAGCACACTTGAATACAGTTGGAAAAGAAGTTAGTGGAAGTTGTTGTTTTGCATACTTACAATTAAGCAGGTGTCTTTCCTCCTCGTTTTATCCATTTTTTGGTTGTGTAAAGTGATTTGAAATGAATGCACCTCTTAATGGCAGCAGGCGTTCTGTAGATAATACGACTTGTCAAATCAGATTACCAAATCAGGTTTGCTGAAGGTATTTTGGCTGTTTGTAGGAAGAATACATCTTTTTACTTGCAATTTGATTGGCAGAGTTCCAAATGTTAGGAAATGTGCTTCTTGGCTCAGACAAAAAGTTTCATTTTACTCTTGCATTTTCATAATTCAGTTCTTTCACTTTGCTGTATTTTTTTTAAAAATACTCTGCTCTCATTACCCTTCAGTCAATTTACATTCTATGATACCTCCTCCAGAAGCTTCCTCACTTCCTTGGGCATATTGGGGCTCTTCTGAGAGGGATTTATTTAAACAATTGAAGGAGTTCCTTGGTACCAGCTTTAACTTAATTTGGCTTAATTATTTGGGTCTCACTTGGAAAGGACAAAGTCTTATCAAAGTTCCACCCAACTTCTTAATTAAAATAATGTGTATTTTCAGACCCTCCTGCTACTGGGATTGCCTTTTTTTTTTGCTCTAGAATATTACAGCTCTCTCATTATTTGAGAATTAGAGAGAACAGGTCAATGGCCACATGTAAGTTACCTGTGCCTGAGTGGAGTGCTGACTGAATTCTGTGTGCCCACTCGGAGCACCTGCAGAAGGGTACAGTGCAGCAAGGTGTCTTATCTCTTCTATGGCTTCTATAACTTCCTACAAATGGGCCCAACATGGGAGCACGGTGACTTGTGAGAAGAATGGACTGAACCAGTTGTTTCTCACATGTTGAGATATTAATATTTGTCATCAGACTTCATTAACCTCCCATTAACCTCCCATTTCACTATTGTATTACTCAAATAGATGAGAAAATCAGGACCCAAAATTTTGGCCTGTAGTGCTAAGAGGATAACACTATCAGCTTCTGGTTCCCTTTATCTCTGTCAGTACAGACTTATCCTGTTGCTAGTACCTGGCATTTAGTTCAAGCTGGTATTAAATGTCCTGTGTAGCTGGTTTTCTCTGACTGCCACTAGGCTGTTACTCTACACAGTAATAGTTCTTCCCTTTGAACTCCCATATTCTATTTCTGATGCAGTGTCTGACACAGTGTCAGAGATCTTAAAAAAGAATGCCAGATGGGAGTGACTATAGTTAGAGATAAAGATCTACTTTGTTACAAGGCAAATTAAATGCAGTTTGTATTGTGTGGGAAACCTGCAATGCTCTTGAGGTGCTGCATTTGGCAAAGCGTTCTCCCTTGCCTGAAGTCTTCATAGACAAAAGGGTGTTTTCATGAATCGTAAGAAATGAGACTGAGAATGGACATAATTTGAACTAGAGTAAAACCCCCAAACTTTTAAGTTGTTTTTGGTTTTTTTGTTTTTTTTAGAAACTGGTACCTAAGCTTCAGTGCTGATAATTTCACCAATCATCTTCAAATAATAGCTAAATAGAGTTATCACAGCCCAGGAGCAATTTTAACAAAAGATAAAGTTCTCTACCCAGACGTCTAGGAGGTGAAAATGGGGGATTCTTTCAAGCTATCAAACTAAGTTCACTTCTACAGCATATGATTTAAAAAAAAATCCCCCCAGAACCAACCAAACAAAAAACACCCTCCAAAAAAACCAAAAAGAAAGAGAGCGAAAGAGAAATAAAAGGAGGGGTTAATTCTCCTGGAGAATAAATTGGTTTGTAGACTGGAATATAGCTGTAAGAAACAGAGAGCTTACTGTTTTCTGTGTAGATGTTTCACACACGATGAGCGAAATGCAGATGGATAACAGCTTTAAGAGGTTTTTCAAATGGGAAAGTAGCTGCAGAACAATGTTATTGCCAAAGCTGCTCTTGGAATACAGTGCAAGTTAAGCAGCATATTAAGTCATCTAAATAAAGGGGTGACATCATTCACAAGGTGGAACAAAACAGGGTTTATAGATACAGAAAAAAAGCTACCAAAAACCTGTACTTGGAAGGTTTGCTTTTGCTATTCAGTCCAGAAAATTAACAAAGACACTTTTAGTACAACTGATCTGGATTTAGATAATTTGACAAAAATTATTATAAGAAGAATTCCTTCTTCATCTAAAGGCACAATTAGCCTGACTTAGAGAATAAAGTGACTCATTCTATAACATGATTTTATGAATCCTTTCTCATATACAGGCAAAACAAATTAATTGCAGGTTTGGCCGATGAATCACAATACACCCTCACACATAAGCAAAAGTTATATGGGTTAAATAAAGATCTACATTGACAATTTGTAAAAGCCAAACAACACTTCCATATTTTCTCGTGTACTGTGACTTGCACATTAAGCTTTTTGCAAAATTTTAATCAGGCATAAGGTATAAGATAATATTAACGTACTATTGATTTAATTTCAGCACTTTTTATTTTTTCTTTTTTTTCTTTTTTTTTTATAAGGACCACCCATTAGCCTTGTATGCCCACTGCCATGCTCAAAAGTTAAATCTTGTTCTTGTGGAGTCTTGCCAATGCATTCCTGGAAGTAAGAAGCTTTTTGTTTTTAATAGCGCAAGGGCTGCATTCATTCTTCTTAACATCAATAGAATACAAAAAAGGGGTTGCATGTGATTAAAAAAGAAATGGGATTATAGAAAACATACTGTGCCACAAGCTTGAAGGCTTCTGAACAAGAATGTTGGGAGGGAGCAGTAGTCGCATACAAATGTAGGCTTGAAATGCCGTATTTTAGTTAATATTTTAAGATTAGCTAGAGCAAAAGCACAATGTCCTAAGGCCTTTTAGCATTAGATGAACCAAAAATATAGGTGTAGACAAACCAAGTTTGTACATTAAAAATGTTTGTACATTAAGAAAGTAATTGTGGCTTTTCTAACTGTCACCATCGGGATGTGGAGTACAGTTCAAGTGTAGTAACTCGTGTTCTTGAGCTGCCAGTGTGGAATAAGTGAGATGCTCTGTGCATGCAGCCATTTACAGATGCTCTCTAAAAACTTGTTTTGGAAAAACCTCTATAATTCTCATGTCAGTTTGCCTTGCCTGTGAAATCTTCGTTGTTGCCCTGCTCATCATCTGTATCTCTGAATCCTTTAAGATGTCTTGTCTTCTAAACAATCTTCAAGTTAGCTTGTTTATTTACCAAGGCCAGTTAACTTTTGTTTAACCATCTGGATTTTTGCAATATTTGGTTTTCTACAGTGTGGTTTCCACCACTTTCATATATACTTGGAACATAGTCACATAAACTACATGGTACTATGTGAAATTTAAGAATCACATGTAGGTTGTCTTAAACACACCACTGACTTTCAAGCCTGGTTAGCATGAGTTTATGAAAGGCAGGTCATGCTTGACCAACCCAATCTTCTTCTATGACAAGGTGACCCACTTAGTGAGGGAGGGAAAGGCTGTGGGTGTTGTATATGTAGACTTCAGTAAAGTGTTTGACACTGTATCCCACAGCATTCTCCTGGAGAAGCTGGCAGCGCTTGGCCTGAATAGGTGTACTCTTTGCTGGGTAAAGAACTGGCTGGATGGCCAGGCCCAAAGAGTTGTGGTGAATGGATTTAAATCCAGTTAGCAGCCAGTCACGGTCACGAGTGGTGTTCCCCAGGGTTCAGTACTGGGGCCAGTTCTGTTTAAGCTCTTTATTAATGGTCCAGATAAAGGGATTGAGTGCCCCCTCATTAAGTTTGCAGATGACACCAAGTTGGGTGGGACTGCTGATCTGCTTGAGGGTAGGAAGGCTCTTCAGGGGGATCTGGACCAGCCGGATCATTGGGCTGAGACCAGTTGTATGCAGTTAAACAAGACAAATGCTAGATCCTGTACTTGGGTCACAACAACCCCAGGCAGCGCTACAGGCTTGGGGAAGAGTGTCTGGAAAGCTGCCTGGCAGAGAGGGATCTGGGGGTGTTGATGGACAGCGGCTGAACATGAGCCAGCAGCGTGCCCAGGTAGCCAAAAAGGCCAACAGCGTCGTGGCTTGTATCAGGAATAGTGTGGCCAGCAGGACTAGGCAAGTGATTGTGCCACTGTACCCAGCACTGGTGAGGCCCCACTTGAATCCTGTGTTCAGTTTTGGGCCCCTCACTACAGGAAAGACACTGAGGTGCTGGAGAGAGTTCAGAGGAAGGCAACAAAGCTGGTGAGGGGCCTGGAGCACAAGTCTGATGAGGAGCAACTGAGGTAACTGGGGCTGTTTAGCCTGGAGAAAAGGAGGCTGAGGGGAGACCAACCTGAAAGGAGGTTGTAGCATGGAGGGTGTTGGTCTCTTCTCACAAGTAGCAAGTGATTGGAGGAGAGGAAATGACCTCAAATCGTGGCAGGGGAGGTTTAGATTGGATATTAGGAAAAAATTCTTCAGGGAAAGGGTTTTCAGGCATTGGAACAGCTGCCCAGGGAAGTGGTTGATTAACCTTCCCTGGAGATGTTTTAAGGATGTACAGATGAGGTTCTTAGGGACATGGTTTAGTGCCAGTCTTAGGTTATGGTTGGACTCAATGATCTTGAGGGCCTCTTCCAACCAAAATAATTCTATGACTTAAGTCAGATCTTCATGACATAGAATCATGAGAACCATGAACATGTCAGAAGGGGAGACAAGAGAATTGAAGGAACCAGCTATAATTTGTCATAAAGTGCAGAATAATGGTGGAAAGAATAGAACTATTGTTTTAATAGGCCATGACACATCTCTCTAGAAAAGAACAAGAATTAATTGTTTGGTGAGGGAATTCTCTGGTGTTCATCTAGCTTTGACCATTTTAGTTTCTTACAGAGCAAGAGTTTGTATGCCAATGCTTTATCTGATTATCACAAAGCTATAACAATACTAATGAGACTTGAGGTAATTAAGAAGCATTTGGTGGAAAATTTAATAATGACCTGTTCAGAGAATAGTGTCTTAAGCTTGACTAATGGATCTCACTTAACTATCAGAAGCAGAAAACCTGATGACTGTAAACAGAGAAAAAACTACTGTTAAACAAGCTGTGTTACTCTATGTCCTCTCCACTGACAATATGTTACTCTATGTCCTCTCCATCAGACAACAAAAGAGTAAAATTAATGAATTTAATTACCCCTGTGAGGAGGATGATAAATACTGATGAAAGACTACATTTAAACAACAGTTAAAGATGATGGGCTCCTGGAAGATCTTCTCAAGTGAAGGAAGGAAGCCTAGGGACCTTCCTCAGCTTCAGCTGTGCCCTAGATCCCTTTCTTATTGTTTATGGCGAGTCTGTTCTCGTTGTCATTTTCTACACAGAAACCACGGGGATGGCTGACTTGTCTTTTGAAATGGGGTAGGTTCTCCTATCTTGTGCAGGTATGTAATCGCAGACTAACTCCACCGCTGGGGATGGGAAGGTGTCAGGAAATGGGTGCTGCACCATGTAACATTGAGATAGAGTCTGATCAGGTAGAGTGAAGAAGAGGAGCAACCTCTGACATCCTGTGCAGCTGCCATAGATCCTAGAAGAAGGGAGGGTGCCGAGTTTGCTGCTGGTGTGGTTTTTAACAGGTGGTCTAAGTTTATGTTCTGCCAAAGTAGACCAAGCCATCGCTGTAGGTGCTTCTTCTCTGTTTTCAGCAGACTGCTGTTCAAGTCTGAGTGTGAAGTCTTCTTTCCCAGGCTGAGCCATTTTGATGCGAGTCACTCCAGAGGGATTAGAACCTTGAAAATGCATGCAGGACTAAAACACATTAAAACTCCATGGACTGTTTTCCCCTTATCCTGAGCATATGTAACAGTGTGTGAAGTCTGGATGAGATGATAAAAAGCTATGCCTCCAGTGAAATCTGGCAGGGAGATTGCTGCTTGTGCAAAAATTCCTTAGCTGCTACATGAATTGTCAAAACTATTCAGTGATAGCATCTGCAGATGCTAATGCAAAGGCAGTTAAAATATTTATAGGCACTTCAGGTATGTTTATATGAACTATAATCATCCCTTCAACTGCAGTGTTAATATAAACCGAACTGTGACGGAATTAGATAGAAGAGAACCTGATTACTGGGAATATAAAATTATCTATGTGCAGATACCTTTGAAACATGTAATCTTTTAAAGGAAACAGCTGATTTCTATATAATCATGCAGCAGAAAGGTAGGAAACAGGAGAATATCATGTCAGACAATTTGTATTTCTAAGTAATCAATAATATATGGATGTGGTAGGAAGAATAACTTCTCAGATCCTCCATACAGTCCCTGGTTTGGCTCTGTACACTGTGATGTAACACTGGGGAATGGATACAGGTATACGTGTGGTTTGGTACATATATCTGCATAAAGAATACTTTTGATATGTTTGCCCAGGAGTGGTGAAGCCAGCTTAGTGATTCAGTTTCTGGCAGAAACTTCTGGTTTGTTAATATTCCTCAATGTGGGAACAAATTACTTCAAAGTACCACAGGAAAAAAGTGTTTTGAAACTAAAGTGGTTGGCGAAGAAATAATTTTGGGGAAAAAAATGTTAGGAAGTTTATGTCTTCAGATGTTACCAAACCTTTTGATTATACATGCATATATTTTTCTTTCCCATCTTGCATTTCATATAAGCTTTCTGTTTGTTTACTGTTTCTAAGTGGCTATTCTTATAGAGGAGAAAGTGCTCAATTCCAGATGACTTGTTTGGGGTTTTTTTATATATTTTTTAAAAAAATTTTTTTTGTAACCTTAGTTTTATTGGACCTCTTATTTCAAAGAGCTGAGTTTTCCTCATGTTTGCTTGTGCTAGTTTCACAGACTTTGTCCTAAAAAGAAAGTGTTTTATTTGCATCTTTTTCCTTTTAAGAGTGGCAAACAAGCAAATGAAAGCCTGTATAGCAGTGCTTTATAACATTTTAAAATCTCCTTTCACTTTGGAATTTGTCCAGTTTTGACGCACAAATAACCACAATAGTGCCTTAAGTGTCTTCTCTTAATTTTATAAGTGTTAAATATGGCTAGAATAAACCACTTTATATTTTCTTTTCTGGAGTGGTGTAGCACTTCTGCATCTTACTTGTTCTTTTGGAAAAATAGGAAAATACTAAAGAAAAAAATCAGAAAATGGTTTTAGTGATCCTAGTGGCTGTCAGAGACAGAGAACATAAATTAATTTTAAGAGTTAGTAGGTTGATTTGCTGACCTGTCAGAGGAACACACTGGCTTGCCTTCTCTTTCACCAACCCGTGTTTCTTTTGAACATCTGACTATATGCAAAATACAGAATATCTATGTGATTTCAAGTGTTTTTTTGAGTTCATGGATCTAAGTTTGACCTCTAAAATGCACGAGATATTATTTTTAGTCCCAGACCTTTATTGGTTTTATGGCAAACTCCCAATAAATGTGTGTTTTAAAAGAATGGCCAAGGTCCCTCTATTTTCAAAATCTTAACTGTGTCGTGGGAAGGGAACAGTATAAGACAGGAAATTTATATCTGGTTCTCAGACAGAAATCCCAGGAGGATCAGACTTCTTACCTCCCTGTTTTTTACCAGAATTTCCCACTGGATAAATCCACCAAGCAATAATTTCAGACCTATCAGAAATTCCAGAAAATACTGTGATAATAAAAACATCATCTGTTATCAAACACTATGTAAGCTGTGAAGAAACCAGTATTTGCAGATGAAGCATAAATCTCTTTAAACGGAACAGTGTGTGTCTGTGTCCTTGCATTATGCAGTATTTTCAGAGATAAAGTATTTCCCTCTGAGTTTGATTTAACAGCTATTTTATTTCCTTAAAGGCTGCACATGTGGTGTAGACTTGTTGTTTTTGACATAAATGTCAATCAGCATAAGAGAAAGAAAAGAACTCTGAAGAAAGATAAGTGTTTGCATGTTAGTGAAGATAGACTTAAATTTGAAACATTTACACTTGGTACAGAAAAGTTGAATGTGAATTGCCTGTCATACATACATACATACATACTAACATATTGTTCTTATGATAGGACTGGTTTTGGAAGTGTGGCACTCAGTGCACCGAGTTCATTTGGAGATGGCCCTACTGTAACTTTACTGACAGAGAATTAGTATATGGGTTTGGTTATGAAGGAAGAATACCGTATAAGACACTGTGAATGAATGATGTGTAACTAGAACATCTTTTCTAAGAAATACTGTTCAACAGTAGCTGTATTTTTTTATCTCAAGCTGACTGTAAAAAGAGAAAACTGGTATGAGGAGGTTAGTACACTTGTAAACATTTAAAAATGCTGTTGAAAGACTTAAAGGATTTTTTTAGTTCTTTTGAAAGTATCAGTCTTGATTTGTAATAATGAAAGCAGCGGGAACATATTTGAAAATAATATTTTTTTTGTCTAATCCTGAAAATTATTGTATTGTCTCTCAATTTAATAGAAGGTAACACCCATTTCATCCTGTCTTTCATTTGTAGATCTCGTCAAGACATCTCTTTCTCTTTTCCCTTACAAAACATATCTAGCCCTCTCAATAATTTAAAAAGACAAGTGCTTTCCCAAGCCTTTCCCCCTTCTTTTCCCTTGTTCTCTTTGATGTGTGCTTTGCAAGCTAATTCTTTATTGCAATGTTTATAGATTCTTTCTGTTTGGTGCTACACTGTGATGTATATCATCAGCAATAGCAGTTGCTTCTGGATGCAAATGATATAGGGAGGAAGTCAGGAGATCATAAGCTTGGGGGAGCTTGTTGGTCATAATTTGAGGCTCTGGATAACAGTTTGATATAGCTCTTAAAGGCACACATGCGTGCACACACACACACACACACAAAACTCTTTCCCGAGTCCTAGAAAAAATGGTTCACAGGGGAAGAAAGAGTGTTAAGTCTGAAAAGACTGACAAAGACTGTAATTTTTCTCCTGTGAGATAATGGTTTGAAGCCAGCAGCAGATAAAAGATTGCCATAAGAATGGCTTAATTCCCCATCTTGTAAAAGGATTAGATAATTCAGTCTCTTTATGGATTCCTTGCTCTGGGAAATATATTTCCACTTTTGGTTCGCTTCAGAAATAGCTGCAGAGTGTACTTATTTAAATGCACAAAGACCTGCATTCAGACATTTTGAAAAGGCAAACAGGACATAGAAAAGATTATTTTGCAGGCTGTGTCAATCTGTAAGTTTTGCTCAGCAAATGGATATTTTAGTTTTACCAGCTGAAAACATTACGGATGTGAATTACATGTTGGTAACATGGAAACTTTGCACAGAAGTCTTCAAAAGTGAGTGGAATATAATGCTTTTAATTTGCAGAAAAAGAATGAAGTTCAACCAAAATCCATTTTAACTACAGTTTTAATGAATTTTCAAATCATTTGCTGTGTTTTAGTGTGTGAGCACTGAGAAATAGTGTCCTTAAGGGAGTGAGTGCAAAAGTAAGAAACAGACTGTGATCCAAATAGTATCAGTGAAAATTGAGTTATTTTAGATGAACTGTACCTTAGATCAGGGTGAAATTCAAAAAATACGAATGCTGTGTGTCTCATATAAATAGAATTGATGGTAGTAACAACATACTCCTGCCTGAGAGCTGTGCACAATTTCTTTAAAATGGATTTAAAGGAACTATAATAAATCTCTGCTGGGGAGCATGCTGAATATGTCACTAAGTTTATATTCCTACATTTTATTCAGAAATTCTGTTAAATATCTGTATTTATTCATGTAGTCTTACAGTTTAATTTTGGTAATGTCTCCCTTCCTGGGTAATGTTCTGCAGGCTAATCCAATAGTCCTCATGCTTCATTTCCCTTCAATGCAGATGCTTCCTGTATTTTGGTCTGTGGTGAAAACAGAAGCTATGACTCTGCTTTTTTAATATAACAAGGTGACAAGCTGCAGAGTTTTCCCATTATTACTTCAGACTTGAGAGGTGCCAGGCACTCTCATTACTCACTGAGTTCACAATCCTCTGTTTACCCCCATAGATCTAAGACCTTTTTCTTCTATAGTTTATTGATCTGAAATTTGTAGAAACTTCTTTTAAAATCTAATCTTCATTAGGAAGCTTGCGTATGTTGCTAAAGCAGATGGAGAGTTTTACCAGCAAAAGAGCACTTTTGCCTGTGTATTGTTTAATATTTACTTAATATAATTTTACCATTATATTAACTGCCATACTGGAAAACTGACATCCTTTTTTGTACTTGTGAATAAACTAAGAATTTAGCTGGCACAGTTTTGACATTTTTCTTCTTGTAAAAGATATTAGTAGAACAAATTGAATAGGTCAGAAATTCCTGGCTTTATGTTTAGGTGCTGGGGAAGCTTTGGATTTTACACCAGAATAAAGGAGTGGAGAACTTGTGGAGACAGTAAGTCAAGGTACATGAGATCAGAATTTGGATCAGTATGTTTGAGAATAAAGAATGAAGTAAGCTCAGAATATTATAGGCAAGTCAGGACAAATGATTATAAAGCATGGAGTGCTGTTACTGGTGTGGTGATGAGGTTGCTAGGGGAAGATGCAGGAAAACATTCAATGTAACCTAAAAGCATGTGTGCGCTTTTGGGACTTTTGTTGTCTGATCTCTGTTGCTGTAACTTCTCTGGAGTTATGTATTTGTTTTAGGGAAATTATAACTCAGTATTACAGCGATATCAGAGGAGATGTTAGATGTAGATGTAATGTTTTAAATTATGGAAAGGAAGCAGTTATTATTTGGAAATGAAAAAAGAAAAAAAAAGAGGAAATCCAATGAGTCCAATTTATCCTTGTCCTCACCTCTGACTGAAATTCAGTTTAGTTGCCAAAGAAACATTATGGTGTGACATTTTTAATACGTTTATTTTGTTAATAAGTTCATGATATTCATTATTCTTACAAAATGTATATTACAGTTTTGGATTCAACTTGATAGCTACTTCATAAAGAAACTATCTGTAAATTAGTGAAGTATTTGTTAGAATTTTTCCAAGAGTATTGTCAACTCGCTTTGAAATAATTTAGGCAAAATCAGTGATTCAATAAGCCAAAATCTGCTTAACTAAGATTCTAAGACAAACATGACATTACCTCTACTTTTCAGAGTTGAGAACTTTTCTTTGTGGTTATAGCCTTAACAATGTACACTGATCTTGGGTGAACATGAAAACAGCTTTACTGCTCTTTTGCTGAAAAATTTAAGGATTCTTTGCTGAACTTTCCTCTACTTCTCACCATTTTATCTGAAAGAAGTCACCTGAGTCTTCAGCAAAGCAGATCAGGAATTTTCCAATGAAATGTGTGTTGTTTAGGAAATAATGATTCACAGGAATCAAAACGTTTTACAGAAAGTATCCAGATTCAACAAAATCTAGCTGACACAAGACAGAGCAAAGAGAATGGCTAGAGCCGCAGTTCTCAGAAATGTAATTCCCCATCTCCTCCTTGGGGAAGGCCCTTGACCGCCTCGGAGCACCTGAAGGAATTTTTCTTTATTACTAAAAAGCCAGCAGAAGCTTTTGTATTGTCTTGAAATAACAGGTTTTCAGGATTTCTTCTCAAGTAGAATTTCAAAGTTTCTGTTGTTTTTCACCTCTGGGAACACCAGAATTTGAGCAGATTTATCCACCTCTAGTTCACTGTGTTTAATGAGAAAAGAAGTCCCATAGTTATGTACCAGAATTTGAAGGCCAGCCACGTACACGGTAATTACAAAACGCTTGCACGTAGTTGTTCATTTGGGGATTGAAGGAGAGTTTGTCCAAAAATGATATTCCTTCATCTGTTTGGGGTTTTTTGGTTCATTTTTTGGGAGGAATAGAATGGGAATTTGGTTATTTGAGTTACAAGACTTATTTCTGGAGGACTATGTCAGAATAGTATTATTCTAAATATAATCAAAATTACTCTGTCTGTGAGTGAAAAATTGCCCTCCTTGAAGGTGAATTTCCTCGCTTGTTTAGTATTTGATTTGACACAAAAATTTCCTGAAGCACCAGCTCTACTATGCACTAGCACAAAGCAAATAATAATGCACATACTTTGAATTAGTAGTCTACATGAGGACCAATACTAAAGAGCATATACCTCAATATTAGGTATAAAAAAAAAGCTTAATTTCTTTTTTTTTTTTCAGAATACTTTATTCCTTCTTATTAGGCCCTGATGTTAGAAAGGATGTATCCTTCTGGTTAAGTTTTTAGAATTATTTTTATAAACCTGATGTAGTCCTTGAAAAGTAACTTTTTTTCCCCTCTAGTCCATAAATATTGCAAGAATGGAGTTCAGCAGTGAACTTTTTATTTATTTTTTTAATTTGTAGTATTGTGTTATAATATGGAGTTTAATTTCATTTACTGCTGATTCTAAGAATATCATAGGACAATGGTGTTGACAGAGAAGGCAATCATAGTCTACATTTAGTGCACTGGAGAAGTTCTTAGATAGGAATTTGTCCTGCACCTGTACTTGCAGTCATGTACACACTCAAGTACAGACATATCCGTAGTTGCCCTCAAAACAGGACTTTGTTTTGCCTCTTAAAAATCCATCTCGCGCAAGTGTAAATCTTTCGACAAATTTCAAATCTGAAAGTGCATGCCAACTTTAAATTGTGGAGGCAAAAAAATTGTCTTATTGTCTAGAAACTCTGCACCTATATGAGGCCTACTGCATTGTTTCAGAAATCACAGCTCCTCTAGCATTGCTCTCTCCTTCCTTCCCCACTATAACCACACTTTATTAGGTGCCTGTTATAATTAGTCATTTTAGGATGCTGTTAGATGGATTTTAGATTAATATAAGCAATGGTTTTGTAGGATCATTGTGTCTCTTTCCTTTAAGCTTGTAAGTGAGGTTATCAGTCTAACATCTTACTAAAGCAGCAATTACCACAATGTCAAGAAGCTGTCCTCTTAATAGCTCACATAAATTGGATGTTGATGGGTATCAGAGAGATTTGAAAACAAGACCACTAGTTCTGCCAGACAAAAAGAAAGGGCAAGTATAATGACGTGCCGTGTAGCTGATTACAATTAAAAAGAACAAAAAAGCTCAACTAGACTTTGGATACTGTCACCATTTATTTTCTTGTCAAATAATGTCAAGTTTTGGGAAGGACTGACTTTCAGATATTAGTGACAAGTTTCCCCATACAGTCTGCTTAAGTAACGTCTGTTTGATTAGAATAAAAGTTCTCAAAGGAATATGTCCTAGTGAACTGTGTTAGAAAAAGTAGATGTCATTTCAAAGGTTTGCATATTGCAGAGAACACACCTTCATTATGTAAGAGTCCTTTCTTGTGCCTGCTTCTGTATACCTGTAATGAGATATTCGTAGTTAGATAATTGTGTTGATAGCTCCAACTGTAATATTTTTGGCATATTTAAGTAGCATGCTATAGTATCAAAAGAATTAACTGGTAAGTTTCAGAAACTACAAGGGAAACGGTTTTTCAAAGTCATAAAATGGAGAATATGTTGCTGCTATGGAAATCTCATTGTTGACTTTAAAAAAGCCTTGCAACATGTATTCATTCATACTATGTATTCATTCCTTCTTCAGTACTTACAGAATATTCTTTAGTTTGTGCAAATACATGGAAGAATCTGACAATAAGCTGATTTAAAGAGACAGTACAATCTAAAACAAATTATATTCTGGATGACCGTCCCAAGCTCAAAACAAAGCTGATCTTGCAGAATGACTGCTCATACTGTGCAAATTTATTTCCAGCTGCTAAGTAACGCTAGAAAAAGATCAAGATGCACTCAGTGTTTTCTCCTGATAGTAATGATTGGATTGCCACAGGGATGTTATCGTGGCTTTGAAAACAGGGTGGGAGGATGAGAAGGTTGCTGAGAAGGGAAATAAAGTTAGTCCATAAGGCATTTCCTCATTAAGTTGTGCCATTAGGAAAGCTCAAGAGTCTTTTTTCGAGTGCTAGGATGGCTTTTTTGGAATGGTTAGGTATGAGAGAAGCTTGAGACTTTGTAGCGCTTGACCAGTCTCGTCCAGCTGGACTCCACCAAACAGGCACTCAACAGAGCTCATCTACTGGGCAGGAAAGGCTGATCCGAGCCGAATCCTTCTCCCACCTGCCTGGTGTACAATGGCCCTGTCACTAAATTCATGATACAGATACTTACATGCTGTATATTTAATCCCTGTAAAACTCCCCTGAAAGATTCTGTCAGCTTGAAAATGGAAATAAGTTGAAACATGGCCATTAGTCTGCTTCATTTCACTTTTTTTTTTTTTTCAACAAATTGAACTAGAATATGAACTAGGATCTGATACTTCTCTAGGGTATTGCTTGTGGCATGGTGCAGCACACTTTTCTTGAAAGACCTTCAGCAAGAATGAAGCAGGGAGGAAAGTAGCATAAACGAGGGCAGATTAGAAAATAAATCTCTTATTGTATAATGAGCTTCTGAAGCATTCTGAAGAATGCTTAAGAATTTTCAAGTTTTTTCATTTTACTGTGGAGATGTCTTATCAATAGTATTATTATTGAAGAAGAAACCAGAATGGTCCAAGTAACAACATTTGGTGAGCAATAGTGTTTGGGACTTATTTTGTTGCTTGAGTCATGTGAGAATCTTTTCCAGTACAAATGCACGTGCAAGAAATACATAAAGAAGTTGAAAATTGGGTGTGAAAATGAGGTCCAGATAGGTCAAACATCTTATTCACCCATCCACCCACCCAGTTTACCCCGCCATTTCCTCCTACAAAGGGAAGTCATATGAAATGGCTTTTCTGACTAGATGCATTGAAAAGGATTTTTTGGATGTTTTTCATGAGGCAATGGGCCACTTAAATATATGTCATTTCTAGAATAAGATGAGAATAATTTTATTTGTTCATACCTGGTTTGGATTTATGAAAACTCAGCATGGGAACATGTTATAAAATCTTGAGAATTCTGTTGGGATAAAAGAAGCAGTTCCTACTTCTAGAGGTATTTTTTTATGACTGCAATATTGGCAGAGAAGGTTAGAGTAATTTTGTTTTTAATTAAACTATCAACATTGCTGCGGAGAAGCATGCATCACTTCTGGTTCCTGTGATTCCATGCATATCCTTATAAGCTTGAATACATGCTTGCAGTAAATGTGTATATATAAAATTAAGGAGGACAGGTAAATCTTAATGCAAAGGAAAATGATGTGATTTTTGAGAACTTCATTTTTTGCATGATTACTTCATTTGCAGTTTGTTTTCTCTCCATTTGAGTATATTAATGATAATGGTGCAAAGTTATTTGCTTCTCTTAGACTGTCATCTTTAGAAGAACCAGTCTTTTAAAGAATTGGTAACTAGGGCCTTACAAACCATGTATAAAGCTATAAAGGACTCATAGAAGTAATTTTTAAAATTAGGTTTACAGCTTCTAAGTTTTGCACTTTTGTTGCCTTGAGGAGTTTTGTGTTCTCTGGAACTGCCTCCTCAGGTAAGTCATTATAAGTTTACATTGAGCTTTCTGTCATAAATAAACCATCCCAGGGGCAATAAAAGGAATAAAACAGTTATGGCAGGGAATGGTTTTGAGAAGGTACAAATAGATTACTTAAGGTCCAAATATATCAGATAACTGCAAGAGTCTTAAAATGTGAAATTCAGATAGGGCAGATAGGGGATTCTGCTTGGTTTCAAAGATTAATTCAAAATTTAGTGTAAAGCAGCTGCAAAGTGTGAGAATAGAAATTAAAAGGAACTTTTTTAAAGAGATAAGTTATTTCTTTCCCTAAGGTTTTAATTTTTATGAATCCTGGGCTTTGCAAAATGGAACTGCATTTTTCTTATTTTTTTCATGTCTGAATAAAATCAAGGCAAGATAACATTTATGTAAATGGCAGTTATGCTGTTTTGAGAGCTACAAACCATTTCTTCAGAGCAGAATCTGTACTCAGGATTCATAAGAGCCTGGAGAAGAAAGGTGGGACTCTTGGGATGCTCATATAAAAGAACAGATACAAGGACTATTTCCCTAAATTGCTGTGAAGACATTGCAGTCAGCTGGTGCAGGGGGAAAGCCTGTAAAGGAAGACTGCCCTAATTACGGTATTCTTCTTTAAAAAGTAACAAAGGAGGAGGAAAAGTTCTTGCATGTATTTCCCGGAGGGTGGGGGTGAACACTGGCTAAGGGCTCACCCCCCCAGCTCACTCCCTCTCTGCCCTGAGCAGGACAAGGAGAGAAAATGGGATGAAAAAGCTGGATCATTGAGATAAAGGCAAGGTAATTGTCGACCAGGTACTGCCGTGGTCAAAACAGACCTCACTTGGGGAAAATTGGTTTAATTTATGGCAAATTAAAATAGATTTAGATAACAAGAAACAAGAAGACAAACTTTAAAACCATACCTTTCCTCCCCCCTTTCCCAGGCCCAGCTTCACCTGACCACATCAGACACCTCTCCCCACCCTGAGCGGTGCAAGAGGCGACAGGGAATGGAGGTTTGTGGTCACTCCACAAAGGCTCCTCTCTGCCTCTCCTTCCTCCTGACACTTTTCCTCTGCTCCAGCATGGGCTCTCCCCACAGGCTGCATTCCTTCAGGAAAAAAATCTGGTCCATTGTGGGTTGTCCACGGGCCACAGTCCCTCCAGGACAAGTCCACTGGCTCTGATGTGGGTCTTCCATGGCCTGCAGTGGATATTGGCTCTGGTGTGGGCTCTTCACCATGGGCTGTGGGGAGGTATCTGCTCTGGAACATGGAGCAGCTCCTCCTCTGACCTCCTCTGCTGTTTCACGCTCTTTCTGTTCCCTGCCTTTCTACCTGTGTGGCATCGTTTGCTCTTCTTGACTGTGTTCTCTCCAAGGGCCACCATTTTGGCTGAGGGGCTCGGCTGTGTCCTGCTATGGGTCTTTTGGATCCGGATGGAACCACCTGTGTCCAGCACAGGGCACCCCCCTCCTCTCCTCTCCAAGGCCACCCTTGCAGCTCCCCCACTGCCAACACTTTGTCACAGACACCCAATACAGTCCTCTTCAATTAAAATATTTTTGAATGTAGTGAAGGAAGCTTGCAGTTTCATATGCATATGATGCCACCAAAGCCACGCTGTAGTTAAATGTTACAAAAATATATAAGCTGGGATTCAGCTAATTGTCTAGTAACCAAAAGTAGCTTTTAAGCAACCATCTGGAATGAAATAATTGAACCATGGATGTTGGCTTTTCAGTAAAGCTACTCTTTTAATTAAGACAATGTTGCGACTAGGGTGTGTAGTCAGAGATAACACTCTTCTGTGTCTTATCTATGGAATATGATTGCAAATGTTTACATTCTGTTTTTCCACAATTTAGATTGCAAGGAGATAATTTGGCAGAAAGACCTGAAGATATCTCTATGGTATCTCAGACATCTGAGCCAGCAGTGTCAGACTCTGATGGTAAGTTAAATAAATATTTGCTGCTCATAGAAAAATCACCAACAACTTGAATTTAAGACTAGAGGTTATATCTGTAAATGAAGATTAAAAACTTCCAGAGAGTGTTCCTGGGCATTTGAACTAAGTCATTTACACTTCAAATCTCTTAGAGGAGACTCTAACATGGTTTTTGTCATGGCAAATTTGCACTCCAGAATAATTCCTAGGATTATTTTGGGAGCCGTCTTGGGCCAGGTTTCATTCTTAGTAGACAGTTTGCGTGTTAGCACACTTTTTTGGATGTAAAATAGCTTAATAACGTAGACATGGGCTATTCATTGCCAATTGGCCTCTATGCCCAAGAATGGTCTTTGAAATATTTAATACTACCAATATATCCACAGGATTTCAACAATATACAGTAAAAATAAAAAGTTATAGAATTTCTGCCATTTTTAAACTGTCAGAAATGCTTCTCTTCAAGCACTACTTGCTAGAGGACACTCGGCCTTATTTCAATTTCTGGTGAGGTTTTTGAACAGAATAACACCTGAAATCTAATGGAAAGGTATTTCCTAAGGGATATACTGCCAGAGAACACCATGCTTTCCTATGAAGGATTAAGCTGATGAAGATGAACTTTATCTTAGCTGTCACTGGAGTGGAGACAGAAGGAAATAGAGGTTTGGACAGAGAATCTGCAAAGATAAATCTTTCAGTCCATTCTCTTACTGTTGGCCAGAACCAGCCAAGTCTCTTAATTGGAGAAGATTTGATTTGCAGTTTAGTCTTCAGCATTTACAGACAAGTTAACTAGGTTGATTAATTAATGCAAAACAAATTGGAACTCGCTTTTGTTGTTTGTAATTATCCTACTAACTGTCTGCTATTCAGTACTATTGGGTGTGCTATTAGGTATGAGTGCAATCTGAGCTTTCCCTCATTTCTCTTGCCTCATTTGTAAACCAACTTATGTCAACATTAGTAACTAGTATGTCTTTAAAGATAAATTTTTCAAACTGCTTTTGTGAGAATACCTGGCTCCATGCAGTCACGCCATTTCTTTTTTCTGTCATCTGCCATTCATCACTTTATAAAAAAAAAAAACCAAAACCAAAACCAAGCAACTAATAGGAGACTCAGAATCTCAAAATATGATGTTCTTACAAGCTTGATTAATATTGTCAGCAAGAAAGACCCAGACTGGTGACTGCACTCAAGCCTTGTGAAAGGAAAGGAGAATTCCTCTGTTATGAGAGTAATCCCCAGAAAGTGAGGTGGTGGTGACTTGTTTGGGATAGGTAAGGGGGTATGCAAGCATGAGGTTATTGCAGCAGAAACAAGTAGAGAGGTAAGACATATGTGTAGGAAAAACTTCTACAGTTCCTGAAACAATTTGTTTTCAACAGATCTCTGTCTTCCCTTTTCCTTCCTGTGTTCTCTTGTTCTTGAAGTAGAAATAAGCCCACTTTGCCATGCTGTCTTCTGAATCTGTAGGCTTGAATAAAATGGTAAGCTGTTGCTAAGGGGCAGAGACACCAGGATTAAAGAAAGTGAAACTGTCAGAAGGTGCTGGATGCTGTGTAATCATGAACCTGGATCTTTCATGGTCACAGGGCATGGAGCACAAGAGTGCTATAGCCCCTGTAACTTGTACCACTTTAAATGCTTCTGGATATTTTCTAATCAGTATGGATATAGAAAAGATGGAGAATGGTTTCCCTAAAAATACACCTCCAATAAGAATATAGGGAGTAAAAGTTAGGTAGGTGCGGCAATGACATTCATGTTGTTATAAACACATCTGTCTTTCGATCTACTGATCTATCGATCTGTCTATCTTATGTCTGTGAATATCCATGAACTTGTTAGTCATAGAGCTAGAAAATAGCAGAGCCGCTCAGGCAAAAAACTGAGGTCAACAGGGAGGTACTGCCAAAATTCTGTCAAGAGGCCCTCTCAGAAATATTCAGTCTTTTAAAATATATTTTCTTTTCCTAAAATGTTGGCTAGAAATGCATTTTGATTTGAAAAAAAGCACAGGTGGATTTTACAAGTAGGCACAGACTAGAAACAGGCACAGAACTCGAGTACCTGCCCATTCTATCGGTCTTTCCTATAAATGCAGCACATTGCTTGTTTTCTGTGCATCTGATATTTATTTCCAAGAAATATTATGTATGAGCAGAAGATGATAAAAGAGACTCCTAAAGATATTGTTAGAAAACCTAAGTAACCAAGGCATCATGTTGCACTGAACTTTTAGTTATGTCCTCTTTAGAATGTATTATATCATGAAAAAGTAACTGACATGCTTTATTTACTGGGTTTATTTGAATTTATTTTCTGCTTTTACTTATCAGTACCAATGACCCTACTGAGAGAAAACTGTGTATTGGGAAATGTTGATGTAAATGTGGCAGTATGGGCAAAAATGATAGCTTGCGTGGCTTTGAAGCATTGCCTAAAGTGACCAGAACTTCATACTTCAAGGATTTTAGCGATATTATAATTTTTAGCAGAATTTATTAAATTTTATTGTATTGATTTTATTAAAGCTGAAGATCCAATAGTCGCTTTTGTAAAGGGTGAACAGTATTTAGTTCTAATAGTAAAAATAATGAATAACCTGTGGGACACCTTGGCAGATGAAGGTAGCTTGCTTATCACCCTAATTGTGTTAGAGACACTGTTCCACATTGCATTAAGCTGATAAATTAGAATCAGATATAAAATCAGACATAAATAAGATCCATTGAAGTGTAACTGAAAAGCAGCGTGTTTACGGTACCCACATTTAGGTTCCCAGCAGTTGATTTATAGGCATTTTATTTTCAAAGTGACTTAATGCTTACTTAATTAGAGTGATTTACTTCTCTTCTACCTCTTTGGAACAGCTCAAGTACCCGGGGTTGAAACACTTACGGAAGTTATTGATGAATTTCAGAGTACATCTCAAGTGGCAGGTTCTGTAAGTATCTTCTGTTATCAATAAACTGATTCTTAAAAACAGTTTGATAAACTTAGATTTTGCATAAAGATAAAAGTTGTGCTTGCCAGCACTGTCATCCTAGAGAGAAGAAAACTTAATTTATCTGTTTACCTCTGGCTGTTTAAATTTTTCATTCTAGGAATGATGATATTTTGAAATAAATTATTATCTCATACAAAATCATATGTTATTGGACTTACATGTATATCTCCCATTGAAAGTGCAGTCATTTTATACTATGTCTGTATGTTCTTAAGTATTAGTCAAATATCCATTTTACCAGATAATATTCCATTTAAAAAAAAATAAGAGAACAAAATAATTCAAGCTCTAAATTTCTTTATGAAAGATGACATGATAATATCTCATCTATAATTTAGCTTTTTTGTATCTTTTGCTTGGAAACTAATAAACAAGAGGTGTCTACTTAAAGTCTATGGCTAATTTACATGCTTTAAAAAGAATGAAGTATTATGCTTGGTAATATTTTCATCAGTTCTTTTATTTTGAAATTCAAGAAAATCTTTGTGGATTTGCAGTTTGCAGAAAAATATAACCAGCAATAAAGTAATTTTTGAAATATTATCTAATCAGAATTTGGTTCTAGTTATATTGCATAAGAAATTTGAATATAGGTTAAAGAAGGGATTTGCTCTTTTTCTGAGGCAAATAACTTGACAAGAGTTGTTTGTTTTTGCAAAATTGTAGGTAGCTGTACGAGGCTATGTTAATTCATGTTCAACCATAGCAATACTGGTTTATAGCACACTTTACTGTTGATAGTGAAAAGAAAGACTCGGTATTTGTCAGCTAAGGAGAAAACGGCAGCATTAAAGAAAGAAGAAAAATGATAATACAGACTGATCCTGCAGTCTTTCAGGCAGCTGATTAGGTACTACTAAAGCTGCTAAATACTGAACATATTTCCAACTAGAGTTATCAAAGCAGCTGGCAGACAGGGAGTTCCAGATCAATCCCTAAAGCTATTTGAGCATTTGGAGAACTTCACAGGGCATTTGTGGATATTGGGCAAAAGGAGTAAGGAGCAGAACTTTAGTTGCTATTGCTTTGAGCTTCTTTCTCGAACCTCCTTTCTTCTTCACACCAGTGAACAGAAAGGTGTAATAAATTTTGCAGCACTTTCTAGAGTCTTGTTTTTCTTACTGATCTGGACCCACAGCTACCAGCTTTGATTTAGCAGTTTTGCAGAAGTAGCATAGGGAAAGAGTGTCAAATAAATTGAATTACACAGACAAATAAAGATATGAGGAGAACAAAAGATCACTAGATTTATTAGCAAAATCTCACTACAGAAGTATACAGCCTCCAACTGAGTATTTTGAGATATACACTCTGTGTGTGCCTGCTTACAGATGGACAAACCATATGCACATGCATCATTTAATGCTCTGCTAGTCCTCGGCACAGGTGAGGTTGTCTGGAGCAGCAGACTGACAGAGGCAGCCAGGTTGACTGTCCTGAATCCCTGAAATCCAGACGGGCTGTCGTTGTCATGGCCAGTGCAGCTATTGCTCTGCCCACAATCCCCCTCTCCCCGGGGCCAAGGCAGCTGGTGGCCCTTCCCTGAGCTCTTGGAGAATTCCTTTGCTTAAGTTACTGAGGAGCCGTAAACCCATCACTCTTACTCCATCTGCTTTGGGGTTTATTTTGCATTTCATGTCTTTAAACTCTTGCTTAAATAGTGTGTAGCTGGCCGATTGTGTGCTTTTAGCTCTTTGAAATGGCTTGTTATTCAGAATAAGGTTTATCTGTCCAACAGTCTCTTTGACTGCAACTGTATCTTTTCAAAAAGAGAAAAATGTTCCAAATGTTGTTGCCTTTTAGGGCTCTGTAGGAATAGAGATCTGTTCCATGGTCCCCTAATAACCTCCAGTGAAGGTCCCCTAATAATTTATTCTTTGACAATTGTGACATATAAAATATAGAGGTAAAACTGGGGTTCCTCATAGGAAGGCTGTGAAGATAAATACATTCTTGCAATGGATTCCCACAAATCCTTCAAAAACAGTAAGAAATATGCCTGTAAAAATTACTTCAGAATTGATACCAAAATACATTCTTGTGACTTGAAATGATTTTCAGATATTATATGAGATATGAGATACTATATGAGATACAAGATGAGGGAAAAATAAAATAACTATGATGTTGATCAGACATTTCTCATAAATTGGATAAATTGGTTCATGGCATTCACACAAATGTGCATATTACATGTAAAAATTCCTGATCTGGTTCAAGATGTGCCACGTTTAATACTGGTGCTGCATTCCAATAGGGTAATTTGAGTCTGTTGCTATTTAAATGGATCATTATCATAAATTTCTCTCTACTTATGTATATTTGGCAAATGTTCTTTAAAAGTCTCTCAGCCTTCAGAGGAGAAGCGTTTTGAGAAAAAATGTGGGATAAAGCAGCAAGAATTACGCATAAGGATCTTTAGAAAAGAGCTGTGCGGGTTCTTTTTTTGTGTCCCATGTGTAAGTCGACATGTAAGGTCCTTGATACGGAGACTAAAGCAATCTGGATGCCAAACTTAGAGGAGATAGGCAACATCTATGGCTATAATGTGGTTCCTGTAATTTACACAGTGCTTACATTATGATTTCCTTTTAACATTGTATATATTTACTGTTATATTGCTGAAGAATCTGGAAGCTTATGTAATTAGACCTTTTCACTTTGAGCCTTTTTTAATAGAATCTTTTGCTATGCTTTATTTTTCACAAAGAGAGCCGATATTTGAAAAATGAACCTACATTTCCAGTGCTGCACAATCCCAAACAAGGCGTACTGAATGAATAAACAAGTAAAGCTAGGAAAAAGCAGTTTGAAGTATTTACAGGAATCGGCACTCTTCCCAAGTGTTTTGCAAGGATTCCAAGTGGAAGCAAGCATTCAAAATGTCCTTAGAGATCCTCGTTTACTGCAGGGCTCATTTTCTGACAAATATTTAGTGTAACAAAAAGTGCTAGGCAAAATGCAAAGCTTTTTCTTGAGATTTTTGCAATGTGGTGAACTCAGAGTCCTGTTTTCTTTATGTTTCTGTGAAGGAGTTTTATAAATATTTGGCTAGCAAGCTTTAAGAAAATGCTGAAGGGATATTAGGAAAAAATTAGGTGGGCTTGAATTCTGACAGAAATGGAAAGGTAAGGTATCAGGGGAATTTACCTAAATTACAGTGACTAACAGAAAAAAAGATGGTATGTGCACTGGGCAATTCACATTGAGTAGCCTTTGCCTTCCCTCTGAGTTGCTTCTTTTACCACCTGGATCTAACAAGACTTATGATTTGTTCTTTTTGTTTAGTTTTATGAGAATCTTTGCATTCACTCGCCTTGCTTGTGCACATAAAAAGGTATATTTTTCTTCGCAGATTATCCATCTAAGGCAAACCAATTCAAGTGTAACAGAAACTGTGGAAAAAAAAAAGTTGTCCAACTGCAAAAGGCATTTCTGCATGAATTTGCCTTGGGTTTTTGCTCTTT
The DNA here is from genome assembly GCF_964273445.1 of Streptopelia decaocto. NCBI lineage: Eukaryota > Metazoa > Chordata > Aves > Columbiformes > Columbidae > Streptopelia > Streptopelia decaocto. The sequence goes on along the minus strand of NC_138655.1, from coordinate 35,805,296 downwards.
ATTACTGTGGAAAAAATACTCTAATTAATTGTTTCATAAAGGTGTTTTGTTTTAAATAAGTTTTTTCCTGTTTTCCATACTGCTTTGGAAATTTCCAGTTGCTTTCCTCGGAGGAATACACACACGGATTTTCTGTGATAAATACAGAATTCCTTAATGGTAGATCTTGCTATCAGTGTATGTTAAATACAGCTATACTCCAGTGATACATGATTTAAATTGTAGTTGTCAGAAATTTTTTTACTTTTCCCACTATTTTGCCTGGGAACAATGCTGAGAAGTAACTTAATTACTTGTATGTGTTTGAGTATAATTGGCAGCTCTAAATCACCTAAACTTTTAGTATTTAATTTTAGTATTTAACTAAATCTACAAACTGTTTTCTGGATTGGGATCACTGTTTAGCATTTAGCAGCTTAGTTATTAAAACAAGTATTTTTAGGTCCCACTACCACATCAGGAACAACAGCAGTGTGCTTGTGAGGTAGTATGAATTTTAAAGGTCATATTTATATATTACACACAAAAGTAGTGTGTTCTGATACAGAAGTTTTCAAATCCAAGTATGTGGAAGTGCAGGCACATAAAGTTAAAATCTTTAATTTTAACTTTTAACATTAAATCTTCTGTAAAAATAATAATAATATTAGATTAGTGCAACTCTTCCACAGCTAGTCAAAAAAATCCCTGAAAATGTGTACATTTATTTACTATTAGCTAAATTAACACTACAAGATAGTAGAAGAACATAATATTAAGGTTCTTGGGACATAAGTGGTATTTCCTGCAAGTAGTTAAGCCAGTAGTTTGAATTACATACCTTGGACTTCTTTGGTTGTGGCTTTCCCTATTTTAAAACAAATTTCATAAAATAGATACAGCATTTTGTACATACAGCTGCAAAATAATTATTTCTTACTTTTAAAATTCTCTTTTACTTCAGAGAGCACCTGGAGTACTTAAATATTTTTTCACTCCTTACTTGCTGGTATTATTTTTGCTGATATATTGTTGCATATTGCAAACTTCCAGCCCCCTCGGGTGCCCCCTCGGGTGTGATGTGGGGGGTGCCCCATCTCCCTGCCCCAGGGGTAGGGGCTGCTTCCAGCAGGGCTCCCGCTCCCCACAGGTGCAGTTCCTCAGACCCCCTTGCAGGTGTTGCATCCAGCGTGTGGTTAGTGCTTCCAAGGAGATTTTTCATGGGGCAGACGGAAGGGCGGATGCTCTTTATTGAAAATATGGAATCCTCTCAAATGTAATTTTAAATGGAAAGGGTTTTCTGAACTTCTAAAAAAAATATGTAAATAAAAAAAAAATCAAGGAGTGCCTTCTGTTTACCTGTCTGAAATTTTCTTTTCTGGGGCATGACAAAAAATAAACAGTAAATAAAACAGGACTGAAAAAAACAAATGTTCCATTTCAGAAACTGAAACAAATGTGATTCCCAAGTGTCCATATATTACCTCCTCTCTTGCCTGTAAACAGAAAGACTATGTGTAAGTTAACTCGAAGTGCCATTTTTGTAGTGTAAGGTTTAGCGTAAAATGTGCCTGGCTGACTGCCATGGGAAGCAGAAAGCTTGTAATTTCAATTACATGGCATTTCAAGTAGAACAGGCCCTAATGTGGAAGGTGGGGATTAGAGGTTTCTGCCAATATTGCAACAGAGCTCTGAGGAGGTTTATTATTTTTACAGTACCAAAAAAACATGTTGACTAGCTCATCTTATGTCCTTGGACAGACTGCGGAAGCTGAAAGATTAAGCATTTGGTGAGCTCTTAAAGAAGATGAATGTTGTGTGAAGAACCTTCAAACAAAACATTGCACAAAAAGTTCCGCTGCCTGAATAACAACTGTCCTTGCCAGCTGCTTGGTCAGAACAGAAGGGATGCTTGCAAATAAATTATTCAATAAAGGGGATATTTTTTTTGTAACTGGAGGGATATCACTCAAATGTATCTATTTAAGATATTTAAGCTATTCAGCATAGAAATGGTAGGTTATACTTAGAAAGCTAAGTGTGCTTGTCTTTCCTACAGTACTGTCTCCTGAAGTTATCAATAAAATTTGCAGTTGATTAGCAAAACTAGAAGAAAAAGTTCAATCAAAATGCATTGCATATATTTTCAGCTTGCCAAGAACTAATTAATCGGGTTTCAGCTCCTTTCCCGTGTTTCATCGTGATCATACTGTTCATATAATCTTTAAAAATGAAAAAGTCTTTTCACTTGTGAGGTGGGGGACTCTTTCCATACCTGAAAAGAGATGTTGTGTGTGCGGCAATGGGCATGAATATTTGCATGTTTTACTCTGAATGACGTATTGCTGCAGTTTAGTAACACTTTTTGTGGTCAGCAAGAAAGAGTAATTTATTTTCTGACAAGCAGTTGATTTCCAGATGATATTGTAGGTAATTTGGAGGCCTTCTTCTTGTCCTTAGCCATTCTGAAATGTTGCGTCTCTGTAGAACTCCCCAGATGTCAGTGGGTGTTACACAGCCTGTGTCACGTCTTGCCTTGATGGCAAGATCAAGACATTTCACATCCACACTGCATTTTTTTAGGGCTAAAAGCTATGCTGATGTATGTTGTCAAACTAAGATTGTGCTGCATATTGAGGCACATATAATGATCTTGGAAAAACTTTTTTATTTGTGACCTCCTTAATTGTATTTCTGTTCCACTGTGGTATTCCCACTCAATTATGCTATTTTGCAGAAGTTCAGGGAACCAGTGATGAGGGAGATTACCTTTGGCTTTATTGTTTGTAGTTTTTAATTTTAGCAGTAGTTTGTCTAAGTGATCTAAGTAAAGAAAGCACTAATGAGTGTATTGTGTATGAATTGTTATGATATGTAAAGAAGACCACTTGAGAAATGCACACACAGTTGACCTTCCAAGTTGACAAATGTATCCTGAGAGCTTAGTTTGAACATATTTCTGGTGCAAAGAGACATTGCTTCACCTTCAAAGTTTGAAGGTGATGAATGGCGACCAGAGCTGTTTCTACAAGTTAGAAAGTCAAGGGTGTCTTTCAGGAACATCCTCATATTCAGATCTTGTTAATCTTGTTAATATAAATAGGCCATTTATAAATTTTGTGCTAATATTTATAGAGCTTAATGAATGATCAAGGGCAATTGTAGTTTGAAAGATAGTGAAGGAATTCAAAGGACTACTTATATGCACAGTCTTCATACATATATGCCATGTTTTTCAACTACATTCAGTCTACTGTAATTGTTATTAAAGTACAAGTTAATTGACATTCATGTGTTATCTCTGCAATTCCTGACCAGCAGACAAAGGACAGTTTTTGGAGAAGACAAATAAGAAGTTTTAAATAAATGGATTGGAAGGCTGAATCTCTTTCTTAAGTGACGTATCTGAACTGCTGCCATCCATCCGGTGGAGAGGGGGTACCAGTGAATTGTGCTAGAGCTGTACAACTTCATTTATCCTTGCATTTGAACTGATGTGCTTCCAAAGCCTCCTTAATAACATCCCCTACTTTCAGCTTGCGTTTATCTTTTAGGAATAAGGCTGTTGCATAAATTGTGTGCTGGAAACACTGAGAACCTCTGTCTGTGTTTATGCATTATTCACTTAGATGAACTCATACTCTCAAATTGCTAAGAATTATTTTTTTTATGTTCAGCATTATTAAGATATATAGAAAAAATGGTTACCGGACCCTGCCTCCAAAAATGTTGTTGGCTCTAGCCCTGAAATGTTTTTCTTCAGAGAAGGAACAAAAAATGATTACACTACAGTTTTAATGTCACAGACTTTTGTGCCATTTTCTTCCAGATCATTATTGTTTTCTATCAAGTGAGCAAAGACACTATTACAAGCACATAATTTATCATTACATTAAATCGTTAATATTGAATATCTCATCTTCTCTAGCTAGTATTGCAATACTGTTCTGGTATTTTATGAAGCTTTTATGAAGTTATAGCCTAACAAAATGCCATAAGCGTATGATATTACATACAACAGAAAAGTGCACAGGAAGAGTTGCAAAATTCAGGAAAAAATTAGTCCAAAATGACCTCATTAATTTCACAGCATGTTGAAACTGTGTGTTTGAAAGGTTATTTGAACATATAACAATATGTAATGGTAGAGACTGAATAAATGTAAATGTATTTGTTTTAAATCGTTTACAAGATTAATATTTATTCTTAGGAAGAATGTAAATATCTGTGCTACATCCAGAACTGAACACAAACTCTGTGTGTCTTTGTAGCTGTGTGTTAACAGGATGAAGACAGACACAAATATTTATTAAGTGCCTGTGTATGCCTGACTTTGCATGCCTGTATGTGCTTATGCACAGGCATATGTCTCACATGAACGTATCCAAGATTTTAAAACTTGTATTGAAACATAGAAAGATATTGCTGTGTTTGATGATCCTTGTGATTTGGAGTCTCGTAATTGCAAGTGATTTAATTGAAATGTTGGTTATGTTTTTATAAGCAGCTAAAGCACTATGATGATTACAATTGAAGAATCATTTTTCTCCATTTATCTCTAAGTTCTGCTACAGGCAGTAGGGAGCTGCCTTTGCCTAGACAGTCACTTTAGTTGTGTCTTACGTGATTGCTATGCTTAAAGGAAAGAAGTACAGTAGAGGAAAAGGCAGAAGGTAAGAAGAAACAGTAGGGGTTTGTAGAAGAGAAAGATCAGCCATTTCACTTCCAGAAAATAGGAGACAGAGGGTGAGAGCCTCTCACCAGGCTAACATTTGGAAGTCGGTGTTTTGAAGACATTAGGGAGTTATTGAAAACCCATAATAATTTGATTATTATGAACTTGAATAGTCAGTGTGAAGAATATTAGAAGAGCAGTCTGGTCTTCCAGTATTACCATGGAGTACTGACTAGTTTTTTATTTTATATTTAATCGGAGTTGTATTTGTACATGAAATTGTATATTCAAAAAGGATTCATCCTAACAATGTTGTGGATTTTTTCCACCATAGTCTTTATTGAAGTCCTGCTGTTTTTTCTCCTGTACAAAAATATACACTATAAAATGTATATAAGAATGGTCTTTTTCTGCCATAAAAGTCTGAGGACTAGAGTATATCTAACAATAGGCTGAAAATTGAAATATTAGAGTTTTGTTACAGGTTCTCTTCACCCTTCCCATCCCTTATGAATTTCATTTATTTCAGAGGGATTGTTCACAGAATAAAATATTCTTCCATCTAGAGATTGATGCTGGGTAACTAATATGTATTAGACATTTAGACATGGCAGTAATTTAATACAGGTTAATATTCTGTAGAAACCTTAACAAGCCAGATTATGGTTTGGATGGAGAATTCATAATGAGGACTGAAGTAACGAATTCTCAAAATCTCTTGAGGGAATGGGTGAATCAGGTGTAGTGATATGTCTGGCATACACGTGTTTGCAGGATCAGTTCCACTTTGAGTAACTTACTGTTTTATTTAGCTGTTCCGTTGTATTTACCTGGGATTGAATATGGGTAACTTCACCCAGAGCAGAACTAGTGTAAAACACAATTGGCAAATCAAAAAATGTCATTAGTGTTCTAAAAGTGTTGTGAGTTAATACCAACAGAATTATCTGCAGCTTTGAACTATTTCATATGCTGGTAAATATGACTAGGCTTTTTAATGTAACCTTATGCAGCATAACAGTATTGCTGTTGCTTTATAAATATGAATCTATGATAACATATTTTAAACATGTGTGGTTCACAGTGTTGGGTCGCATATAAGGCAGTGTTTATTTGGAACATATTAAAATGATGTAAAATATATCCCATATAACATATTAATTCTGTAGAATTATGCTTACTTTTCTAAAAAGGAAGACAAAAAAGAATGGTTTCGTTTGTTGTTTTTATGACCAAGCCTTGCACACTTGGTCATATATTTTGGGGATACTTCAAAAAAACATTAAAAAAACAGTATCAAGTTCACCTCATAGTATATTTTGAAATAATTTATTGAAACTGTATTGAGTGGGTTCCAGAAAGTGCAGATAATTTTGAACAGCACAGTGTTCAATAGTGAGGTGCCTGTGGAGGTGGTCTGTTTGCTGGCATCCCTTCCAAACTGCTGTGTTGCCCTGGTGATTTAGTTGCTGTTCCTGAAAGGAAAACTTCTTGCAGTGATAAAACAGCACTGGCAACTTTGATTAGGAATTTCTGTGATGTTTCCAGAAGTTCTGCTTTACAGAGATGTGTTGCCAAATGTTATGGTAGTTTAAAGTGCAACCCCCACTAAATAACTGGAACTGTGCAGAATGTAAATAATTGAAGAATTTGTCCTGTTACGATGTCTCAGTGTGGAACAAGAGCTTGTGTGAAGGCATATATTTTAATTACTTTAGAACTGTTGATTTTAAGTAATGCCTACTATTTAAGTTATTTAAGGTAAGACATGATATTTTGTAATATTTTGCAATATTGTTGCAATTTGTTATATATTCTGTATAAAAAGCACCAGATTCACTATTCTAAATTAGGACATTTTTTTTAAATTGTTGTTTCACATGTAAATTTGAAACTAGATTAAAAGTGTTGCCTTTTCTTTTTATCTGTGAAAGTCTCAGACAGTTTGGACCCTGGATGCCATGGTTGTCAGACCTGGAAGTTCCCCAAGGCAGAAACTCTTTAAGGACTCCTTAGCAGCAAAAGAACTTCAGACCATGGAGAAACACCTGGCTGGTATGTATGGTAGCAAGGGATAATGAAACGGCTTGTAGTAGTCACCCAGCTAGCTCTGCCAATATTTAGACAAAGGAAAAAATTATCTATCTCACATGCTGATGAAAACAGATAAAAACTTTAAACTTCCCTTTTTCTTGAATGAAGAGAAACATCACAGTTGTGTTTGTAGACATAACGAACTTTGCTGTAATTACAGTAAATACAGTAATTAAACAGTAATTAAACTGCATTAAATATACTGCAGTTTGGCAGCTTAATAGTGCACCTTTGTTGTTTTCACATTTCACCAACACTTATGCAATAAGGAGATACTGATGCTTCACCTACAGTTGAAAAGTCTTGAGAAGAGGCTGCAGTGGACCTTTAGCTTGAGAATAGATGGCTTTGCAGGAAAAGCCCACCTTGTTCATGAGACTTCTGGCTAAGTGAAGACTGTTGTGTGTAGTGGGGTATCCATTTCTAAAAGGTCAAACAAAACCCCATTTTTCAATGAAAATATGTTTCAGAGCTCTGTGAAAATTAGTAAGGGATATCCTAAAATATAGTTTGCAGTTTGTTGCTTTATGTAATCAGCATTTTTCTATCTTCAGCTTCAGTTATAAGGTATGACATAGACCTATAGCGTGGTAGTCCTGTATTATGCTTGCTATTTATCATATGGTAAAAGCTGTGCTTCATGGGCCAACTCTGTGAAAAATAATGCAAAACTGGAACGTAAAGACTGTATATATAAGGTGGAGGGAGAAATGTGAAATGTATCTAACCCTTATTTCAGAGAGTGAGACAGAGAACTTCCCACTTCCAGTGTGATTTTCTAAAAATCTTTGGACATTTACCCTGCCAATAATGCTAGTGTGAAAGGCTTGGGAGCTGTATCCTCTGTAAAGAGAGATACAGCTGTTGTACTTCTGTGTAGGGACTGTTGCAGCTAAAGTCAAGGCAGAAGACAAAGCTACGGGCACAATGAGGGAAGCTCATTAGAAAATTTGTTTGCTTGTAATGGAACAAGAACTATTTTAGGCGGGTTTTGTTTCTGACAACAGAGATACTGTCATTCCATTTTTTTGACAGGTTCAAGGCATTGTAGCTATTAGAGATGCAGCCACTAACACACTAGACTGAAAATCCATTAACCCCCTCTCCAAGCTGAAACTGCCAGGAACATCTAGTAGGAACCAGGAGACCAGCAGGCCCTGCTGTGGGCATCAGGTTTCTGTGGCCGACCAGGGACCTGGGTACCCCAGGGGCCTCTTGCACTGAGGTAGCACTTGCCTTCCCCTGTGTTGCTGCAGTTGACCCTCAGGAGGGGTCTGGTGAAGATCTGCCTGCTTTGATTTATGTCCTGACTGCTCACACTTCTATGGTCGTACAGGGTGTTTTGGTATGCACTGTGCTCTGAAACATGCAGTTCCTTCAGATCTCCCTTGACAAAGCTGACAGTAATAACTACCATATTTAATAGAATATGGAATTTTAAATACTGAATTGACTGTAAGCTGACATTCACGCAGTCTCTGAGATTCTGTCTGCTGTTGTGGGACCTGCAAGGTCTTCTCTCTCACATCAATACTGTTCTTGTCATTTGGCTTGCGGCCCATTATTTCAGTAACACTGTAACCTGAGGTTGCCGTTCAGTAACTTTTTCCTGCCTGAGAAATTCACAAGAAAACAACCTGATTATTAGACATTGAACTCTTGTATTCCTAATAATTCATGTCTCATTATAACCCCAATGCTGCTTGATACAATCATTCCTGTCACAGACAAAGATAACGCCATTTCCATGAAGAAATCAGCTCATAATGCTCTGGTTTTGCTTAGCCTTATTTGTCTGATACATTTGCAAAAGTTCAAGTGTCTCTTATATCAGCAAGACTCCCTGTTTCAGTTCTCTTACCAACACACTGGAACCTATTAATTCTATGCAATAGTTGGCAGTCATTTAGATGCCTGAATTATGACTTAGAAGACCTGTCTAATCCTGAAGTGTGGTCCCCTGTCTCAGATACACGCTCTTAAGGAGCCTGGCTTTCTCTTATAGACTATGTGCTGGATAAAACTCACTCCTAACATAAGGCATAGTTTGGTGCCTGTGCCTAAATTAGGGACTAGCACCAACTGCCAGCAACTGCTTCAGTATCTTGATATTTGATATTTACATACCTGATTATAAAATCAGGTATTGAAGCAATCAGTTTGCTTTTCCTTCTCTACATATGGATCGGTAATACTTTTCTCTAAGGTCCAGTCTCTTATATTACTGCGGCTGCTTCATATCACACACAAGTGGAGAATATATTTTTCTTTTTGATAGTTAATTGCAGTATCTTGCCAATTCGGTTTGTTACACTGACTCTGTGGTCACTGGATACTTCTAGAATATATTTTGTCACAAGAAGAACTGTTGAATATATGAACAGTTTGTAAGCAAATTATTAATCATATCCTTGTTCTGGTATTTCTCATATGAAAGTAAAATATCTTTGTGTTGCTCTGTTGCCTGCATTTTATTTTCCTTTAAATGGCATTGACAAGGGATTTAAAAATTCCTTAGTCTTAATTCAGTTCTGGTATTTACTATGGATCAGATAATACTGAAAAGTTGGAGATGTGTGATGTTTTTTTCCTTTTCCTTCTGGATGAAAAGCTGATATTGAAGCAAAATCAAAAAGAGGATGTGTGCTAAATAAAGCTGAATAATTGCACTATGGAAAGATGTTAATTATATGTGGAGAAATGATTACAATAATTGGTTTATCCGCAGGCTTGATTACTACATGGAATTAAGGAAACATGAACCAGAATGAAGTGTTTATTTAACTCTTATTAAATCATTCAATATTTAGATAATTTCTTAGCATACTGAATCATCGTGGGGAAGTTAGATGTCTGTAATTTTGCAAAGACATAGGCTAGGATGAATCTTTAAAATAACATATTCCTCATTTGGTTTAAGTCAGCTAGCCCACATTGTCATTTATTGGCCCCTGATTTTTTTCCAGGCATCTTACAAGTTCCGAAGTGATGTGTATCGATTTTTTTAAAAGCATAATGGAAGAGTACTTCAAGACATAATTATTTCAGAATGGAAATAATGAATTTTAAGAGGTCAGCAAGGTAGCAATTGGAAATATTACCAACTCTGTGCTCGAAATAATAGCTATGCTTTGAAATTTGCTAACAGCAACAGCTAACAAAAATTAATCTTTAATGAATTGATACAATTTTAACTGAGGCTTTCACAAACATTTTAGTTTTATCAGCTTTTCTAGTAATAGCAATTGAAATGTGTGAAATATCTTGGATTAGACTAGTAACAGGAAATTAACGGAGCTTATTTTCCAGTTTCAAGATGTTACTACAAAATAAGTTAGTGTTAAAGGTGGCCTGTCTTTATTTTACATACAGCATTCCTTTTATACCTACTGGTAAACACAAATGAAAGAAAATTTGATTTTTCCAATATGCAATTTAGAATCTGTTTCTTTGGGGACTTCTAGAACCTGAAATTTTTTATATATTTATAAAGATGAAATGCTAATTTTATGTAAGTTCACTTAATAGATGTTTAAATCAATAGAACCTTGCTGATTTACAGCTTCTGGGACTGTGGCTTACACAGTTTAATGGGAAATGCCATTGCTGTTCTAACGATAACCAACTGTCCCTATCAAAAACCAAGTTATGGTAGAGTACATGCCAGCAAGAGTGAAAATTCATGACAATTGTGTAAGATAAAATAAACTTGAGTAAACTGTTCTTAAGCTTGACTTTTTACTTGCAAGGACTTTCAATATGTTAGCAATGCTAACATAAATTCCAGCGACCCTTGCCTAACTTTGTTGGATGTGTCTGATTTAATTCATTAGAAGTGTTAATATGATTTAAATGAATTCAGAAGACACTTTTCATCGCTATCCTGATCTGTTCTGTTTTTAAATAGGATCTTATTCCTTATGGCTGTTTAAGGGCTGTGTAGGGACTTGACCACGAAATGGTGGCCATCTTTTCACCTTGGATTCTAGATGTTGTTGACCCCATCACCTGCTGTGGCACTGACAGCAGGACAGAGCACAAAATTCAGATTGAAACAGGATCACAGATCCAGATGTGCGGGAGTTCAAGGGTCATTTCCCCCAGAGTTTTGGTTGGGCAATAGACAGATAGGCCAGAAGCAAAAGTCACTGCACTGCAGCTGAGGATGGCAAGTTTAGCTCACTGCTCCATCTTGGTTTGATAGTAATGAGAAACTGCAAAAGCCACAGAGAGGTAGCTTTTAAGAAATGAGCAGGATTTCCATAGGTTGTATTGACTGCCAATGAAATGGTAATATTTTGTTTCTGTGGGATAGCTGTGTTTGCCGTAAATCAAATGTAAATAAATGTTGAGGAAATGCTTGTCAAACATTTGAACTGTTAATTCTGATGCTTTCTATTTTAAGGGTGAATAGATGCTCTCTACACAGCTTCAGGTTGTCACTTACGTTGGAGAAAATCAGTAGGAGTTTTAAACCAGAGAGAAACAGAAAGTGAGTTTCTTCCTTTTTTGTTTGTGTGTGTGTGCACAGAAATTGAGAAGGACCTAGCGCTGTGGGAAGAAGCAAGGCTCTCAAGAAGCCCTAGTATCCAACATCATGGTTTAGTTACATCTGACCATCAAGGCAATCTTCAAACTACACAAGGCCAAAATCCGAGGCCTCAAGTGCCAACTCAGACGGGGAAGAACATTCAGCTTCAAGGAAGCAAATCACCACCGCTGCCCACTAACAGCAGAACACAGGTCTCCAGCGTTGCTAACAGTAGGCCTCCAACACCTGGGACACAAACCAACAGGCCACCAACTCCATCAGCTCCGGGGAGCAGACCTGTGACCCCGAATAGCTTGCTGTCACGGCCTCTTACCCCTAGCAACCAAGGAAATAGGGAAGGAATCATTAGTATGCAAAGAAGCAGATCTTTGACATCTAAGAGCCAAATGGGGAGGACCCTCAGCGCTGCTTCAGGGCTCTCTGTGCAAATGAGTGGAGACATTGTTGGAACTGTCACTACTCAGAGAAGCAGTTTATCAGAAGTAAGATTTTCGATTTAATGTTTTTGCTATGTTTAAGAGCTCCTATAATGTGAAGACTAGATTGTGTCCTATGTTGAAGTAACATCAGTATACCTAAAGTAACTTACCACTCTGAAAAGAATTTGAAATATAAGGATGAGAAAATTAGCAAGGAAATACTGCTCAGCTTTGTGAGGTACTGATTAGACAATATCAGGATTATTACAGAAACCATACTGAAACACTCGTGCCCCCCAAATTTTCCATGGGCTCTGTAGGACTTTACCTGCATGATGCATAGCAGTTCTATTAGCCTAACAGTTTCTAAGAGCTGCATACCTCTGGATTATTAAACACAGCTTTTATCTTATCTTAATGATTCTAGGTTATCTTTTTCCCTGCTGCGCTGGTGGTGCATAATATTTCCTTGTTCTGCTTTTTCTTTAATTTTTTCAACACATTGGAATGATCAGTTGGGCATCACTGAATGGACAAAATCTCTGAAGCACAAAACAGAACAGCAATGAAAAAATGTCCAGCCTCATTGAATCACTGTCTGGTACTATGTGCATGTTAACTAGGCTGATTCAGAGCATAAAACTTCCTGTCCCATATTAATGGATTTTACAGGATTAGTTTCTGTTTAAAACAAAACAAAACAAAAAGTTAAAGTACCTTGTAAATTTTGAGTGGGATTCTCCTCTGCTAACGTTAGCTGCCTTAAGGATAACTTTAGGGTGTAGGCAGTGGAAATAAAAGCACCTGTCTGTGAAAGAATAGCCCTGCTGTCTATCTCAGCTACATGCCTTACAAAGGTGATTTTTTTTTCCTCAGGAAATGCCAGTCTTTCTATATTGTATTGAGAAGGACCTGTATGTCTAGATTGCTAATTTTTTAATAACAGAATAAGTCAGTTCCCACTATTTATTACCAATCTCTTGTAATCCATTTGTCAATGCCTGGAGAACTTTATTCCAAGACTGACAAAAATGTCAGACCTTTAGAGAATTGTTTCTCAGAAGTATAATTTGTTTCAAAAATCGGTTGGGTATGACACTTGACACAATGTATTATCAGTCTAATGACTTTTTAAAAAAATAAAAATGTTGTTAATATCGCTTAGAGATGCTTGTAGGAAAATCAGATATTTGATACTTAGTGTAATCTTGCAATTAAGTGTATGGCCTCCATTATTTAGTATGAAAGAAAGGAAATGAGGCACACATTACTCTAAAACTAAAGAATTTGGAGAGGAAATCTTACTTAAATTTGGTGGTAGAAAAAAATCCTCATTTGGTGTTTGAATGGCAGTGTCCTAATCCTGTAACTCGAGCTACTTCTTTGCCTAGAACTGGATATCCAACTTAAGACACGAGGACTGAAGGTGACTACAGTTCTGTTGAAAGTATCTTCACTGACAGTTGACGCATTTTCAAACCACAAGTTTTCCATGGAAAAAAATATGTAATTGTAACAATTTTGCTTTTTTGACAAACAAAAGCCCTTTGTCTCCTGTTTTGAGGGGTGGGTGTGCTTGTGTGATGGAATTTTCTCACATACCAGAAAAGAAAAATTGAAATTAATTTTTAACTAAAAATGTTCAGAAGAAATGGTTTCATTGTTTCTCACTAAACACTTCGCTCCCCTTCCTTCCTTCCTTCCTTCCTAGTCCTGTTCTTAACTTATATGTAGTCACATTATGTCAACTAGAATTATTGTCTGGCCTCCCAAAAGCACCTTGCAATGGGCACTGCATCTCCACCAAGGAACATCCAGTCTGTCCAACACTTCTGATCTTTCCTATAACAAGGCAGGCAATTAAAAATGCTTCCTTCCACAGCCTTTTTGTAGTTGTAGTACTAATAACCATGAGTCCCATTCCAACTGCTGGGATTTGTTATGTCTGTTTGCCAAATCCCAAGCTTTGCTGATAGCTCTTACAAAAAGTATCATATTATGCTTCTAATCTATAGACATATACATCTCAAGAACTTTAAGAAATGAGCAATATTATTACCCTGTTTTACATTTAGAATAGCATGTCCAGTTTCATCCAGCAAGCCCACTGTAAAGCTGGTGTTAAATCTCAGCATTTCTATGCAGGATCTTATCCTCTGTTATAATCCCTTCTAGAAGCGACAAATTCTTTTCTTTCTCTCTGCTCTCTGGGTACAATAGCACTTTGGCTGCTAGTGACCTGGCTCAAACCCTATTTATCCTTTCCTGACATGCACAAGTGACCTTTGACTTAATGAAAACTCATCTTGGGACTAGCTCTGCTTCCAAGGGGAAAACTGCTAAAATGACACATTCATACTGAAGTCCTTCCTCTCTCAAGCTGTAAAGGCTCTTGAATGTCGGAAAGTAGCTAACAGGTCTGGCCAATCTGCTACTCCCAGCCCCATGTTTGGAGTGTTGTACTGGAAATTCTGGGAGGTCTTTTAAGTTATCTTTGCCCACTGAAGTTCCTGGTCACTTAGAGAAGTGGGTTTAGACAGAACATACCCAGGAAGTATCTCTGTTCAGTGATGTTTTTTGCCATGTTAGAGGTGTCCCCCTATTTGTTGCCATGTGGTTTCGTTCTCTGTGTCACAGCTTCTCTCTGACCATGGAGACAAAAGGTCAAAGGCGTCCTGGGTAGGAGAAGAACAACAAAGTTCTGTCTTTCTGTGTGCTTTTACAGAACACAAGTGTGTAAAACTCAAAGCTGATAATGTAAATTAATGTAAATTATTTTGCAACTTTCACTGTAGGTTTTGTATGTGCTTCCTAGTTTGTCATGTATTTCTGAGTAACAGAAGTCTAAAATACAAAAATATTACTGATAAATGCAATTCAGAGTTCTTTTTAAGTTTTAGGAAAGTTCATGCTATAGCTCAGGATGGTTTAATCTTTTTATAGCACAAATCTTAAATAATTTGGCGAGTGCTTAACGTAACAGCTGTTAAGAATGTTTTGGGGTTTCTTAATGCTCAAGACTTATAATGATCTGAGATTTTGTGGATGACTTTCTGCCTCTTGGCACACATAATTTTACAAAGTTCTAACAGATGTGTTTTATTATCAGCTCTGTTCAAGGCTGAATTGAATTATAGCAAAGAAATGCTACCTAGAGAAATAGTTTTATTATCTCTATAAAATGAATAAATCAGGGTTCCAAATCCTTTGGCAGGAATACTTTTATGCATTTACGTTATCCTTTGGTGTTTTGTATAAATTGACAAAGGAATGTTGAATCCTGCTTATCTCTTTAGGATGGATTTTATTAAAGTGACACAATTCTGTGATGATTATCAATAGCTGTTGAGATGAAAATACTGCTGACTCCATTGTTTGCCATTTCATTTTCTGAACACTTGGAATTTTACAATCACTTTGCCCAGATAGTTTAAAGTGGTATTCAGTAATCTTTACTGGTCTGTCGTTGTCAACAATGGGAAATTTCAGCTTATTTAAATACAGCATTGATTAACAGAAATTCTTCTCCCATTTACTGGTGTACAGAGCACAACTCGATGTCAAGAAGTCTCTTTTTGGTCAGTTATTCCGTTCTGTTCTGTTGCCTGGCTCAGTTTTTTGCTCTGTGTTTTTGGAAGCTTAGAAAGTGTGCTGATTTGTGTGAGAGCCACTGGCTCCTACTGCAAGAATCCTGTTCCATGGAACAAAAAACTTTGCCCAGTTCAACTTTCTCAAACACTGAGCACACTTGAAATGGCAATGCGTGCTGCAGGCCTGGAGCTCCTGCCTGAGCTTAGTGTTGGGCCATTGCAGCAGTCGTGGATTTTTTAACAGATTACTGAAGGAATTAATAATTTACTCCCAGTGAGCTAGATCTTGATTGAACGGCCTCGGATTTCCAAGAACGGATTTAAACAAGCCTGAGTTCTGTTTTTAAACCAGGTAGCCTAACAATAAAAATTATGCTGTAGTGCTGTGCATTACAATTTAAATTTGAATATGTAGATTCTGTTTTTCAGCTGGTATAAAAGAAGAGAGGGCTATTGTCCCCCTTTTCTTTCAGGTGCTTGCAAGAATCTGGCCAGTAATTTTATGATATCTGGCCAATGTTTAAGTTCTCTTTTAGAAACTAGACTTGCATGTTTGAATGGCTTTTGAATATACAACTATGCATTCAAGTCTCATCTCTCACCTTGAATATTGCAAAGGAACCTGTCAAAGTATTTTATATGTCTGTGTATGTACATGCTCACATACGTATGTGTGTCAAAAATATTTTTATATACATACATATATACATTATGTAAAAAAGGAGACAATTGTAAACATTTTTTAAAGCATGTATTCAGCAGTGTATGGATTTTCAACTGTGCAAAACGTTTACATTTTGATGCTTACAGTTTTATGGTATCTTGGAGACGAAAGTTTCCATAGTATTCTTCTTTCCTAGGCTTTCTCCTTCTCCAATAAAACCATAGGTTCTAAATCAAGTTTCAGGTCTTTGTTCATACTAGATTGGAGACAATGTAAGTTCTGAAAAATCAAAGCCTTACTTAAGCAAATTGTGCATGGCATGTCTAGGCATAATCCAAAAACTTCAGGGACAGATGGAACATCTGCATTAAGATTTTGTTCCATGTCACTGCATTTCTAGGATGAGTGTGTGTATATCTGTGGCTATAGCAGATAGATAGCTAAAGAGGCCTTTTTATTTCAGAATAGATAAATAAAAAAGAAATCAATTAAAAAAGTTCTATGGAGCCTGAGTATTCCTTACATTCTGGTTTTATTTCACAGCAAGATTTTTTTATTAAAGGCTCTCTCCTCTCTAATTAGTTGAGGCTAGAGTGTTTGCTACAGTCTGCATTTATATAGAACCATTCTCTGTCATTTTATCTAAAATAGATCTGTTTGTGGCAGGATGAATTCTTACAACAGCTTCAGCTTGCTCATCAGCCTTGGATATTGCCGAGTGACACAGAAAGTGAAGGAGTGGAAGCTGACCAAGACAAATGTAAGTATATTTGTTAGGACCAGATAATATGTCAAAAACCCTCCAACTTTTACAATTTTTCATATCATCAGATCATGTGAAGATGTCATGCCTGCTCACAGGAGCTATTCTTGTAAGTACCAATTATTCATTTGTTCGAGGTCTGAACTTTATGGAATTGATTTACATACACTTTCCTACATTCACTGAACATTGACAAAATGATCACAGACCACAGTTTACTTAGCTAAGTGAAACAATTTGTATGTTGCTGTTCCAGAAAAGAAGCATGAAGTTTCAATAGATAGTCTGTTTAGTAAATTTGTACTGACTGGCAAAAAAAAAAAAAAAAACACCACAAAAATAAAAACCACATACACACACAAAACCCAAACAAAAATCCAAAAAACCCCAAACAAATCAAACCAAACAAACAAAACCACCAAAAACCCCCCACACCCCAGTAGCTCTGAAAGTTTGAGCCTGACTCCTCCTGACTGCATTACCTCTATTTTGCCTGTGTTCTTTGAATTCCTCTGTAGGAAAAAAGTTTTTAGTGACACAAGTAATCCTTAATATCCTACACTCTTTGAAGCAGTTGTCTAATTATGAAAGTAAAGGTCAGCAGGATCATAACCTAAATGACAGAACAAGTAAAAGCAAGTAACATGCTATAAATTGCAGTACATTCAAACTGTAGCAAGTTGTACCTATAAGGTACCTGTAAATGATCTTGCTGAAAACAAATGTTTTGCATTTTCTTTTAAAATTCACATTAGTTTTGTGATCTGCAAGGGTGGATATGCAAAGTATTTCCTAACATATTTTAGGAGATATGCTTAAAAAGAATAGGCAATTTAATCAGCATGTGTAGAAAACATAATGCATTATACTAAAACTGCTTTAAATATGCAGTTAAAATAAAAAAGCCAGTTTCTTCACAGAATGGAACAGCTGTGTAAGAGACTGATGGTTAATAATAATCATGCCAGATAAACAGAATGTATTTTTAAATTTTTCTACTTAAAAAATATTTTTTGTTATTTATATACTAGTTTCACAAGGCCATACGTAGTCCAGGGTTTGACTATGAAATTTCAGTTTTCTTAGTGAGATACTGAAGAGCATGTGCTAGTTTTTTAACACTAGTACGGTGTTAAAATGAAGTTCTATGGGTCCAAATGATTTTAGTCCAAATGGGTAAGTCCACTTTGACTTGCACCTGAACCTTTCACTTTAGGCTGAAGCTCACCAGTGGTGGCCAGAGGCAGAGCCTGGTACCTGCCCCCTCTGTGCATGTGAATTTTCCTTTGTATTTTTGCTGATGAATGTACAGTCCCACCAACATTAGTAGGGCTGGCTGCACACACGTGGCCTGGTGCTGATTATGTGATCAGGGAGACTGATGCTTCAGGACACATCAGATACACAGCATGATTCTTTTATTGCTCCTACACCTGGATTGCACAGCTGTGGGGACTTGTGAGCATCCAAGACTCTGTGCTGTAAGATTCCAAGAATCCTGGAAGATTATTGCCACTGCTCATTGTGACAGAGTGGTAAATTGTAGATAAAAGTGTTGATCCTGACACCCAGATCAGTAGAGATTATATTTACCTAACTAATAAAAATTGGTTTTCCTCAGTATGGTGGCACTGAGAATGGAGAAGAGAAAGAAGGTAGCTGTAAGCTATAGTTTCTGTAGCAAAGAGGGATTTGCAGCTGTAATATGCTCTTTTAAGATTGTCTATAAGCCTGTGTAGTTAACTGCTGCACCCTTTATAGTAGGTCAGTCTTTTTACTAATATAACTAAAGTAGTAGAACAGAAATGTGTGATCAAAGCAATACTTTCTGTATATGAAATCTAACAATGATAATTACTAAAAATAACAATAATAATGGTATCACCCCCATCTGTGGTTATATGCTAGTGTTGTTGGCAAGCAGAAAGTGCAGAACCGCCACTGCTGACAAAGAGAAGCTGCTGATTCCCAGTTGTAAAGTGGGGCCCTTGGCATGCTTGCTGATGCCAGTGCTTGTAGGCAGAGCATCTGGCAGGATTGCACAACATTTTTCACCCTAAAGTTAATAAATGTGTGTGGATGTTGTGTGTGTGATTTAGTGGTGAGGGGGCCCAGGAGTTCATAATTTATGAGTCTGAGCAGAAGAGCTGCAAAATTAATCTTTACAATAGCAACACCTGTTCTTTGACTCAGCTTTTAATAAATTATACATGGATAATATTTACCACATCCTTTGACTACTTTGAGATAATAGCAGCCAGGTGTAAAGCTAGTTTTTGGTAGTGGGAAAACTAACAATGCAAAAAGAGAAGCTATGTGAGTCACCTTGAGTTCTTTTAAATTAATACCTTCTGGTTGGTATTCTACAAGAAAAAAATGAAAAAAAGAAATGGGGGTAACAGTTCCAAATGTAGTCAGATGTAGGATTTTAAAGAGGCTATTTTCAAAGCCAACAGTATCTGAGAAAAAATTGGTCGCTTTGGCATCTCAACATCTCCCAACAAACATCATTTGCAGAAGAGATATGACAGTGTACATCTTGTCTTACAGAAATGAGATCTAGGTTCTCAGGTCTTTTACATCAGACTTTACTTTCTAAATCCTTCAGGTTCTCTAATAGCATTTAAAAATTTATCCTTATCAGTAGGGTCCAAAGATAACTGGAAGCCAATAATTTTTAAAGCTTTATACCAATTACGACAAAATTTGAAATCAAATAGGTATTCATTTAAAAGAGTATAAATTATTACAGCTTAAAATATTTGTTATGTTAAAGAAGGAAAGACATTTTAAAGAAGCATTGCTGATGTTTTCAGCTCATCCTCTCCTTCCTCTTTATGTCTTTAATTAAGTTTGTGACTATATTTCAGAGAAAGAAAGAATCTGTATAATTATTTCCTCTCATAATGTAATTTTTGTTATTAAAAAATAGGAGCCAACACATGCTTTTTTAGGAACTACTGTCATTTAGTAATTAAATCTCTTCTGCTTGCTGGCTGTGTTCTCCTTTGATACTCTGTACACACTGAGCAAAGAGGAATGAAGATGGCCAAGGCAGTACGATCCAAAATCAGGGTTTGTGGTTCTTTTGTGATTTTAGTATCACTAAAACATCTGTTGACAGGGCCTCATGTGTCTTCCTCAGCTGTCATTCTGAAGACAGTTCCCCCGTATTACCTGTAGTAGTTTCCTTGTGTGCTGATTCTCTGTGGAGAGGTTTCAAAGGATACATACAGATTGTTATTGGAAAAAGGAGGGATCTGGAGAAAATATCTACCACTTCCACAATAGTCCAGTTTAGGAGAGAGTTCTCTGAGCTGGCAAAATAATTTTCTTCTTTATGGGGTACTTATGCTAGGAAACAGAAGACCTGCATTCACAACCACAAAAGCATTTCTTAGCCAGCTTTTATGAGAAGAAATTTGGCTTTTCAGGGGACTGACAAGAGTCAGCTTGAATTTTCTCTTGAGAACAGGTCCTACAAATACTGCTGGTTGGAAATTTCTAGTGCATCACTAGCTTCCAAGAACCTTGAAAAGACAAAGACATTTAGCGTAATGTGACCTATCTGTAGTCCTGGCACGGACTTGGTGCTCAAAAGCCCGAGTCTGCTGTCTGGAGTGCCGAACTCAACTAACCCACTCAGCAAATTTCCACAGGTCTCACAGCCTTGGACACAGAGGATCCCCACCTGCAGTCAGTCCATTTGGCAGATGTACATGACAGGCGAATAACTTAGACAATTAGCAAACTTGCTACTCAGTTAAGCCATATTCAGTATAGATGTATGTGTATATACATTCCTTTGCTGTAATCCACTTAAGGTGTGCCAGTTTGTGCAGTCAATGGCACACTAAGTGGTGTGGCTACTATTACTTCACTAACTTCAGCCTGCCAACAGGAGCACTAGGTGCTCATTTCTAGCTCATCTGATCTGGGACAAGGCTTGAACTCTTCCCTAGTGACCTGTGGCAAGAAACTTAAATGTTTTGCCACTATGCATCTGCAAAGTCTTTTCTAAGGTTTGCAGTGGAAGGTCTGCTGCTGATAGATCAAAACTAATTGTTGAGAGAAAGTGGGATTTCCACCCTCTTCATTCTTGTACTGGTCTTCAAACTCTTCAGTCAAAGACATTCTGCTGATGCCTTCAACAGGTATTGAAGAAAAACTTAGTTTTCCCATTCTGCACAAATGTACACCCTTGGAAAAAAACAGATTTTTGTAGAATCAAGAAATTCAGACTGTGTTCCTGTAAAATTCCAAACTGTACAATATTTGTTAGTGTGTAAAATTCCTTACACTGAGCAAATTCACATGGCTAAACAGTTTTCATTAATCATGAAAATAAGTGTTCCTAAGATTTGGAGAACAGCTTCATCAGAATTGATAATAAGGAGGGGTTTACTTCTACAATATGTTTTTGCTATGAAAGTTTCCTTTTGCTAGAGTCAGGTACTACTCAGTACGAATGAGAATGACAGAATCAGGCTTAGAGCAGCCAATGTTGATTGCAACCTTTATGACATTAGCACAAGAACATTCAATTTCTGTCGGTCAAATTCAGTATTTGTGTTGTGCTCTTGATAGAGAATGGCAGTACTGGAAACATCTTTTTCAATGTGTGTGAGTTTAGAGCAAGGCTAAGATTGGTTTCTTTATGGAGTAAGGTAGTTATGAGGCGTTGCTCAAGCATATTAACCAATTGTATATCTGGTTAATAGCAACATAATATTTGTAGTTGGACATTTTTCCCAGTGAGCAGTGAATTCCGCAGAAATGCATGCTTTTTTGTCCAGAAAGTGAATCTGGGTTGAACATCTGGGGGACTTTAATTCCAGATTCGTGAATCTTCTGGAGAAACTTTTGGTATCTTTCTTTCATTTGATATCTCAGGAGTGGTAATATAAACTGGACTTAAAAAGTCATCTCTCTCCATCTCACATAACCTTTCTAAGGAGTGTCATAAAGCTTTTGTCTGCTTGGTATATGAGTCTTTTTCCAAATTTCTCCAGTGCACACTTATATATATTAAAGAAGATGTGTTGTCTCTCATTCACCCTACCAGTGGCTAGCTAGGTATTTTAGTTTGAGACAGTTCTATCTCCACTTCAGAAATGGGATATCAGTAAGGATTGTGTTCCTCTAAACAGATTTTTGCCAGGCCTGTTTGATGGTCTTGACCAGATACCTTGTAATACCCATAGATGAAGCTGTACCATTTCATGTAACTGCTTTTTGCTGTAAATGAGATAAAACCGTTTTCTAGCATGGAAACTTTTGCAGTTGCATTTCATTATTTACAAATAGTGAAACAAAAGTAGAGATTAACATTAGTTCTACCAGAAGTTAGATGACTGTTGCATAGTGAGAGGAGAGATCAAATGCAGTTAAGAAGAGTTGAAACTAGACTCAGGCTTCCTATTTTTTGAATGCATGTGCTTAAATCCAAAGCTGCCATTATCTCCTTATACTATTAAGGCTTAAGCTCATGTCACTTTACTGACTATTGTTTGGGTTCATCTCGGAAAAGTTCACATTTAACTAAATATTTGGGAGGTGGAGGGAATTTTCCATTGTGGTGAGAAAAAAAATTCTCAAAATTTGTTTTCAGTACAGCTTCCAAACTTAAGGATATATTTTTCTGCAACTTGCATTATTATAGTAAACTTGGATTCCCAAAGACATTAAATGTAATAAAAAATGACACTGTAATTTTAAAAATGGCATAGAGGATTGTCAGGGCACACATTAAGTGAATTAAAAGCTGTCTCACTGAGGCATCAAAATCTAGAGTTTCTAATGGCAAGATGTAGACAAATGGGGCTCATTAGGATCTGATAGGTTTGGATAACTGGTGGGAAGAACAAGTTGAAGTTATTAAATGATATGAATCCCCTGGTATAATGGCCACATTCCAGTAAAATGCACTTTATTATAACCAGATGAAATATATTTGAACCAAATGAAATATATCTGGCACTGGAGAAACATATCTGTCTCTGCTGCAGAATAATGAGACTGTCCTGGAAAGCAGTGACCTAATGGATTTAGGGTGATCATAGTAGATCATCTCAGTGTAAGCTCTCAGCATAATGCTGTCAACAAAGGGTAGACTTTTCCTTGAATGCCTAAAAAGTTAAGTAGCAAAGTAATTATTGCACGTCATATCAGCAAAAAAACCCTGTGGTTTTGGTGTCTTGCCATTAGAAAGATTGGAATTACTTGAGAAATTTCGGAAGATGATTAAAAACAACCCAGGGTTTGGGAAACCCTGTTGGGAGTTTACCTCACCTAAAGGCATTCAACTAGGAACTCTGGAGATGACTTGATATCTGTAGATAGATATTTAAATAAAAAGATTTAACTCATCAAACTGTAACAAAGGAAATTATGTCCTAGCAACCAGGACCCTTAACCTTTGTAAGCAAAAGTTAAGGGAGGCAATGAACTTGGAGTCATTAACATGAGGTGATAGGGCTTTCTGATGACAGGTGATAGATAATCCAGCAGGAGATTCTGTGGGCTCTGTACTGATATACAGGAGATCAAACTGGATGACCACAGCAGGATTTTTTTGTCATAGTGTCTATGAATATACTTACTCATTCTCATTAAAAGAAATCTGGATGTGTGATTTCAGTTGCTTTCCTGGACACTATGTTTGTGCATAAAGATGCAAATGATATAGTAATCGTGAGTGTACATTTATGCTACCTGTTTTCTTAGAAATGCTTGAAAATGTGCATAACTGTATGTACATGTAAACACAGTTTTGTGATTTTTATGCTAAGGTTTATTCTAGTGATTTTAAACTGCAAAGCTCCCCATAGTTGTTTTTCATAATTTAGTCCTTGGAATATAAAAGTTAATTAGTTGTAAAGGCAGGATACCTCTGCGTAAAATAACATCTGTCCTTAGTTATCCAAAAATATACACCTGGGAAATACGTGACAGTTTGGGTTAATATTTACCATAATAAAGATATTAATAAAATACTGTTGAACTTCAGTGTGCTCTAGATAGTGATAGAAGTCTGTAGATTTCAAAGTACAAAATATATGTTAATGCTAATTTTATCTGTGTGAATGTCAGGTATTAGATGGTGGTGTATATAATAGCAGTTATATAAATATTTTGCTTTTAAACATTGGGGGTTTTTTATTCAAAAAAACATTTGCAAGTGGAGTTCTAAGCTTTCACCAGAAAAATATTGTCTGTCCTCAATTTTTGAATTCCACAGAGTTCTATGCCTTGTATAAACCACCCTGAATAGATATACAGGTAAGTTCAACAGATAATCATCTGTGCTCATCACTAAAAAACTGTACTAATCTTTATTAGAATTTTGTTCCAAAATAAGTACATAAACATATTGATTTACATACATCACAATAAAAATACTCCACTAGCTGTATATTGGTATAGCAGGCTATATATTGGTACAAGAACTTTGCTTTGAATCACAAAGTACAGCATATATGTTGAAACACAGGCTGTTCAATATTGTGCTGTTAGAAGATCAGTCTGAAAGGATGTAATAGCAAACAATAAACTTCTGGGAAAGTAAAGCTCTTCTCTAATATTAAAGAATTTCAGAGAATAAAATAAAGCTTTTTACTAAGTAATCAGTGACAACCAGTTAGCAAGGCTAGCTGTTATAACGAAGAAATGTAACTTTTTAATGGCAATGCAGCCTATTTTGCTGCATGTTGATGAAGGAACTTTAAATAAAACACTTGATTCAGTTTTGAGTATATCAGATTGATCCATCCCCTTGTAGACTTCGCTCTTCCAAAACACTTGTTGATTAAAGGTAACTTAAATGTAACTTTTAGTGAAGGCATGTAGTGAACTGAGAACTGATCTCATTGCAAAATCTCTGAGTAAAAGAATATTTTTACTCAGAGAATTCACTCCTGTGTTTTTGCTCAGCCCTGTGGCTGCCCAACACTTGTCCTGCATGAATCAGGAGGAGCTATGGAGAATATCTGAGTCTGACAGCAGTGAGCTGAAACTGCTTCAGCTGGCCTTTCAACCAGAAAATGCTTGTGAAGCAATACACTTAGGGTTTTAGTAAAGACAACTGTCTATTACCCTATGAAAATCCGAGATGCAAAGTGATCGGGCCTTAGAGCAGCATATCAATGAGCTGTTGGACTGAGGGACTGCTGCCTAGACTTGGAAGGACCTGGCTATTTCATGTGTCCTTTCCTCTTGGAAAGAGCTAGGGACCAAATTACACTGATGGGCTCATTCTTTTTTGCCTTTCTTGATTCCTTCATTTGCCATGCTGGCTGAGTGCTTTCCCTACAGGCCAAGAAAGACGGAGACAGACTTCTTAACAGGGCTTGTTGTGATAAGACAAGGAGTAATGATTTCAAACTAAAAGAGGAGAGATTCAGACTAGACAAGAGGAAGAAATTTTTCACGATGAGGGTGGTAAAACACTGGCACAGGTTGCCCCGAGAGGCCGTAGATGCCCCATCTCTGCAGACATTCAAGGCCAGGCTGGATGGGACTCTGAGCAACCTGATCTAGTTGAAGATGTCCCTGCCTAGTGCAGGGGGGTTGGACTGGAAGATCTTTAAAGATCTCTTCCAATCCAAACCCTTATTTGATTCGATAAGATCTTGCTAAAAACTTATTTGTGCTTTTCATTCCATTCAATTGTCCCATCTTTTTTCAAGAGCTATCAAACCCAGTCATCTTTCAGCAATGCCTTGTTTAGTCATTTGCAGCAGTGAGGAAAGAGCATGAAGTAGCCCTGAAGTACTGTCAAAGTACATTGGTCATGTTCTACACCTGCTTTTCACTCAATTTGTTTGAAAGCGAATGAAATGACCCCGTGAAGTGCAAGAGCCATGGACCAGCAAACAGGGGGTACACCCCTTTGCATTAAGTAAGGCCTTGAAAGGCTTTTGGCTCCATAGGTGACTGATTCAGCAGAAGGGCCAGATTGATGCATAAACTGGAGCAAAAGAAAAACAGGTAGAATGGTTGACTGTAATCCCAAGGTGCAAAACTGACCTGGAGTTGAACGATCTATGAAAGAAACCCATTTTCTTTCTTTGGCCCAGTATTCTCCAAGCTCCAAGAAAGATTAACACTCATTATTATCCTATTGCTGTAAATGTGTTTTACAAGGCCAGGATTTATTCTAAGCCAAAACTGTAGAAGTTCCTCTTTTATCATGAAGAGGAAGGATTTCAGTTTCAAGCAGGAAAACCTCTATAGTGGAAAAGGTTAAGGTTTTGTGACATTATTACTGTGACTGTTCTTGACCCTCTCAGAGAACAAGTACATGAATGTGAAGACTGGGGGAGAGGAGGGTTGATCCTTGATGCGTGACTTGTGTTCATTTTGTTTAAAAAACAAGTGCCAGTGTGAGTGTTACAGCAGGATCTGGGCAACACTTATTTTCTCTGTGTCTTATTTCCCTGGTCCATGAAGCGAGATGATAAAATGTGATAACTCACAGCAAAGCTATGAGAAATCACCAGTTAATGTTTCTAAAATGTGTCATGAGTCTGGGCCCAAATTCTAATATCTATCTGTATTTCCTTCTGGTGTGACTTCACTAACTTTAAAATGGCTGTAGATTTTCAGTTGTTTTCCCCAGGTAAGTCGGTGGCTTCCTGCTAAGTTACTGTCATTCCCTTTTATATTGGAGAAATCAGCCTGTCAGGGTGTGACCGGTCTTACCTACCTTCAGCTATATAAAAATGAAGGAGTCTATTCCAAGCTATTTTTTCTCTGAAGTAAGGAGAGGAACAAAGGGAACTCAGAGGACAGCTATCTTGTCAGGGACCGAGACAGGTACACTGAATTCTATCACCCCATCAGGGTGTCCTTCATCTCTTGTGTCTCCCGTTTGACAAATCTCTGTCTCATGTTGGCTGAAAGTTGATTTGATCTTGTTAATACCATTTCTCATCAGTCGAGAATTCCATAATGGATATAGGGTAGCACAGAATATATTTTCTGGCTGGTATCCCTTCTGCGGAAGGAAGACACAGTCCCTGGAGTTTTTGTGGGTAACAGTCACAAGAAGAATCTGCAAATGAAACAGGCTTTCATGTATTTGCTTTGCTTTTCCCCCCCTATAAGACAAATTTGTTACTAAAGAATCAGTCTGTGACAATGCTTGAACATCTGCTAAATGAAGTACCTCCAAGGAAAACAGTTCTTAAACATTAGATATAAATGACAAAAAAAACACCGACAACCATATAAGGGGTAAGAAGTGTTATTAAGAGTTCCCAGCCTTTCTTTTTTTTTTTTTTTTTCTTTTTTTTTTCCTTTTTGTGCATTTGTGTTAAATGCCAGTACAGCATCAGATATAAAGCCCAGGCATATCACCTGGCAAAGTGAAACTTAAAGATCTTGTTCCAATTGTATTTAATTGATTAGCTGGAGATAATGGGAATAGTTTGTTCCTGCCAAGTTTCTTTAGTCTCCCAAGGTGAGGTTGCATATTTAATGTTCAAAAGGGGTGAATAAACATGAAGCTGCTGTGCCTGATTTCCTTTGGTGTTTAAAAATGGGAAGGTGTAGGCTTATAAGGTAACATACAGACCTTTATACCTTCAGCTGTGTAATTAAATGTGGTTGTGGTATTTGTTTCCAGTTAATAACCCTGATTCTCTAACTGGATCCATATAATAGGTCCAGTTCCAGCATTACGTCTGCGGGGGGAGGCTGTGTTACAGTCAGCAACATTTGAGAGAAAAAATATTTCTATATGTGTATGTAAATATTTGTAAAAGCTAAACTTACATTATGCTTTAGGGAAGGTTTTCAACCTAAACACAATCAGAAATGAAAACATTGCTATCTCAGCTTGTCTGATTCATCACAGTTGCCTATTATGTTTGATGCTTTTTCCAATGCCGTTCATTTTTTGCAATCTATCACTACTATTGAAAAAAGCAAACAAAACAAAACAAACCACTACCAGCAGAAAAACCCTCCAAAACACTGAATAATTGTAACAAATAATATAACTAAAGAAGCTGTGATTTGCTTCTCAGTATTTTAGAAATAAAACCAAATCGGGATTTGTCAAAATACTGATCGATGTTGCTCATTTAACTGTGAGTTCAGCATTATGGAAATCTTTTACAAAATGCAAACACGACGAAGGTTTAATTTTCAGTTTTATCCTATTTTTGTGTACATTAAATTTTAGCCCTAATTTCTGTGTTTTTCTCTTTGATTTCACAGGTTTGTGAAATCAGTGGGATTGTTGAAGAACAATTTAATTAAAACAGAATTACGGTGATCAAAACTACACCTGAAAATTTGCTTTAGTTTATACATAATGATTTTAAATAAAGTTATTTTTCTAGGATCAGCAGTACATAAGTGGAACCGCTGTAATGCACTGAATCAGAGTACTTACTGTGGTACAGTGGCCTTAGGAAAGAAGGGTAACTGTTGCCTTTTAGTATAAAGTTACTATAATGTTTTGTTTAGTTTATACCCCTGTTATTTTGGATTGACATTTGATAAACTAAGCTCTGCCTGACCAAAATAAACTTTACCGAGAGATTTTATGTATTTTAACTCGTCTAAGGTTTTCTACTCCTTATATTTTTGTAATCTTTACTCTTTTTAAATTAATAAACATTCAAGTGTTTGCCCACATCTGCCCGTGTGTATGTCCCATTCAGGTCTCACAGAGAATTGGCTGTTCACCCATAGTCACCTGCAGGGACGGGTGAGAGGGGGACTGGGGGAAGGGGGATGTGTGTGGGTATCCAAAACAGGTGTCGCCCCTGCCACATAGCTGTGTATTGAGTTTATCTATTTTGATCTTTAAAACAAATAAAGACTCTGTTAAAAAGGGAACATATCAATAAGGACTGCAGCATGCATGCAAAAATAAAGCACCTAAAGGAATTTCATATATATGATAAAGCATACTTATCCCTATGGATTACTGAAACAAATTTGCTGTTTAAAATAAGCTAACTGGTGTATGCTGTGTGCTTGGAACTTTAGAAGATGCTTTCGCACAGACATCAAATGAAGGGAAGTGGCAGTTGCAGTTACTGATTTCATTTACCTGTTAATTCTGTCAAGCATTTTCAATTTCCCTTGTCTTCAATTATGTATGCTTGGTTCTTGTATCTTAGACATAATGATATAATGAAATTGCTTGCAGCTATTAAAAATACAGTATAACAAACCATCTATTTGTTTAAGAAATAAAAATTGTCTGTCATGAATGTTTCATAGTGTGAACTTTTTTTGCTGTCTCACAAACATACAGTGCTAAATACACAAAAAGTGTTTGGTCTGTCTGAGTCAGAAGCAAGTAAAATGGAAGGTAACATTGTGATGAATAAGTGCTTGCTATATGTATCATCATAGTGTAGACTTGCTATATGTAAAGTGTTTAGCATATTGAAACCCCATGGGGAAAGTCCCTTGAACTTCATTTCAGGAAGGGGCTTCATTAATTTGTCATCTGTAAAGAAAATCTGTTATGCTGTCTATATTTGCAATGTACTTCAAGAGTCATTTGCACATAGGAGAGCATATTGTCACTGATATGCTGTCTTTAGTCTATTATGCTCTGTAAAGCATTCTTGTGAAACAAATATCTCCTTTTCATGGCTTTTATTCTTCCTTATTGGCCTGCATTTCATCTTTACCTTGACACTACTGAAAAATGTAAAGTAGGTTTGCCTTTTTTTTTTCTTCCAGTTGCTTCACTGAACATCTGTTAAGTTCCATTCTTTCTGCTTCATGCCATTATTGAGTGAAATTATGACCCTATTTAATCCCTGGGAAAAATCTCTCTGACTTCAGTGGAACTAAGATTACCCAAAACAAGCTGAGAAAGAAATTAGAATTTGGCAGCATCTTAATTCTAGAAGCTCTTGCATGTCTAAGAACTTGAATACAGTTTTGGCTGGGTAGTGCAGAGAGATTTGGTCAGAGACATGTCTGGTTTTATATTTTGATTACATGTGAAGAAACACAAGCTTTATGCAGGAGGCAGAATATAAATCCTGCTTCTGGTCTTCAGAGGGCAAAAAGCTTTTCAGTTACAGATACGGTGGGTACCATCAATACTCATTAGAATGATTAATAATTTAGCAAGCGTGAAATGTATGCAACTGTCTTGAAGTGTGATAGGATGGCTTGACATGAGTAGTCCAGTTTGTAAAAGCTGTGAAGTCTTGGGCTCCTGAGATCTGGCTTTTCTTGGGACTGGCCAAAACAGTAGTATTTTTCTGGGACGCTTTCTAAACTGAAGGGTAGAGGCTAAAACCATAGAAAATATTACTTTATTTTCACACTAAAACATCGAGAAAATGCCGTGTCTTTTTTTTTTTTTTTTTTTTTTTGTTCTCATGATTTGGATGTCGCAGTTGGCTCTACTCCCTCTAAAGCGTATGCCAGCAGTCTTGGCTGATAGTAGCATTCAGCCGAGCAACCACTGCTGGCATGGAGAGGAGAAGCAGCCACCTGGTACCCTGACTGTGGACAAGCTGGTGATGAAGCGGAACAAGTCAGGAGAGCTCTGAGGAGGAGCTGAGATGCGCTTAATAGGCAACAAGCAGCTGGGCTTAGGGAGCTGGGGAGTATAAACAGCAGCTGGGAAGGCCATGCAGAAGGCATGTGTGATAAACTTGTTTTCACCTTTGGGCTGCGAGAAGCCTTACTCATTTTGTTTGACCTTTTTGGCTTCGGGAAGCATTTTCCATTTGTCAATTGCTTATGGAATAAACTCTGCTTACTTGGTGCCTAATTGAATTGAGAGTCAGCTGTGCAAGTTCTTCTTGTTGATGCTACACTAGTTAGCTTGGCAAGAGTATCACAGTGGGATTTGTTTTGGTTTGGTTTTGACTCTGCACCAGGCACTTGAAAGACATCACAAAAAGTTCAGTCAGAGTAAGCTATGTAGAAATGTGCTTCTCTCTAGTTGCATAGAACAGAGTAGATTTAGTGCTTTTCAGAAAGATACTTCATGGATCATTGTTGATGCTCTTCAATTACTGCTTTTTGATGGAAAAAGAGCCATGATAAACAGATACATTTTTTCCCTAGCCATATGCTTACATCTTAGCTTTTAGATGCATTTATTAATGCAATGATGTAGGGACAGAGTATTCTCAACAGTACTTGTTAATGACAAAAATACAAATACATCTCAGTAAATAAAAATGCATGTAGCTTGTCTAATAAGCAGCTGTCTTTCTTTCAAATGCCCTTTTATAAAAAAATGGCCTCACTTGGAGCACTGTGTGCAGTTCTAGGTGCTGCACTATGAAAAAAGATACGAAGCTACCGGAGAGTGTCCAGCAGAGGCTGCAAAGTTGGTGAAGGGTTTGGAGGGAGAAGCCGTATGAGGAGCGGCTAAAGTCACTTGGCTTGTTCAGCCTGGAGAAGAGGAGGGGCAGTTGCTGGTCTCTTCTCTCTGGTGACCAGTGATGGGACCCAAAGGAGTGTCAGGAAGATGAGCCAGGGGAGGCTTAGGCTGGACATCAGGAAAAGGTTCTTTACCCAGAGGGTGGTGGAGCACTGGAACAGGCTCCCCAGGGAGGTGCCATGGCCCCAAACCTGACAGTGTTCAAGAAGAGACTGGGCAACGTCCTCAGACACATGGTGTGAACTGTGGGGTTGTCCTGTGCAGGGACAGGAGTTGGGCTCTATTGACCCTTGTGAGTCCTTTCCAACTCAGGACATTCTATGATTCTATTGTCATGTGAGTTTCTGCTGTTTCCTTCTAAGACCTTCACACCCTTGATACTTTATTTGAATCATCTTACAAGCAACATTAGAGTATCTCTATTCATTTCAATGACACAATAATATTAACAGGTTCCCTTCTGTACTGCTCATTTCAAATAACTTCATCACTGGGCAGATTTGGAAGAGTGATTTCTTGCTACCCCTTTGTCTAGTTCCAGGATTTGTAGGTGTGGCTGAGGGGGAAATAGGGAAGAAATTTTATTTGCCGAAATTACTAAAATTAAACAATTTATTTTGAAATATTATCCAGTGGAAGATTTCTCTGAGAAAACTGTTATCTTGAGAACCTAAGCAATAATTTAAAAGCACTTACATAGCAACCAGCTCTACTGTGCACATTTAGTATTAACAACAGCTTTTGGTCCCATTGGAGTATGCTTCCTAAAAATATGGCTTTATTAACAGTTTAAGTTTCTTTCTGCTGAGTCAGTAATTACAAAAGAGAGAGAGAGAGACTTGTTTCCCACTCCTTGGAGTATTGCTTCAGGTATGTCTACATTTCACTTAGAGAGGTAACTACCTAAGAGCGAGGGAAAGCCTATATTGCAACAACTAAACTCATAGAGATACTTGAACTAAATGAAAGGCAACTCACATGCACATATGTTATGCTATTGTTTCATTGCTCTGGCTAGATGTGGACATGTTTTACACTTAATCCAATGAACTATTAATGTAAGATACAGAAGAGCTGCTGGGGATAGTTTACAGCAACCTGGACTTGTCTGCAGCAAATATGCTAACTGTGGAGTGCCTGTGCTTTTAGCAGCTTTCTATAGCTAGTTCCAGGCAGCTTCCCAACAAAAAAACTGATGTGCAAAAATCTGTGTTCAGAGGAAAATGGCTCTTCTGTGCTTATAAAACTTTGGTGCCCCTTTGCTCTTGGCCCTGGCTTCTGCTTTGTTTGGATTAGGCATCAGCTAGATAGGCAATGCAAGCATCCAGTTTTGTAGATTTTTTGCCCTTTACAATTTCACCTGAAAGTGCAAAAGCTTGGGGTTAATCCAGTAAAATTTAAACAGTCCGCGGGTTCAACATCTGTATGTTGCTGACATATTAGTCAAATTAGTTTAAGTTACTTTTAATAACCAGGTTGCCAGTTAAAAGAATACACATCTTCATAAGTTAGAATTCTTACATTCCTGTTCCTACTGTTCCTTATGATTTTAATTGCTGCTTTCTTTCCTGAGATGTTATATAATAGTATTTAGTTTTATAGCTTTTTTTTTTCCTTTGGATAGTACAGTCAGATACTCTTTTCTATGAATTGTCAGCTTAAGAGAACATTCAACAAATTTTAATCTGTACTATCAAAATAAGTTTCCTCTATGATACCTCTAGACCTGTCAAGGTGCACTGTCAAGTGAAAACACTCTACTGGACCTTAAGTTCAGTTCAATCAGCAAAGAAGACTAGTGGTGTTTTCACTTAGAGAACATGGTACAAATGTATATATCTGACTTCATTGAGAACTGGAATTTATTCTACAATACTCCATACGTATCTCTGTTGTTCAAAGATGGCAGTGCTTTACTGATTAATGTTATGCCAGCTGCTATTCTAGGTGATATTCTACTGTAGAATTTGACACTCTCTCCAAATAGTGCATTGTGGGCCCATATGAACCTCATGAGTTTCAACAAGGCCAAGTGCAAGGTCCTGCACCTGGGTTGGGGCAACCCTCAGTATCAGGACAGGCTGGAGAATGAAGGGATTGAGAACAGCCCTGCAGAGAAGGACTTGGGGGTACTGGTGGATGAAGGGTTGGACATGAGGTGGACAGGGGTTGACCTGCTGGAAAGCAGCACTGCAGAGAAGTACCTGGGAGTTCTGGTTGACAACAGCTTGACCATGGGTCAGCAATGTTCCCTGGTGGCCAAGAAGGCCAACGGTATCCCGGGCTGCATTAGGAAAAGTATGACCAGCAGGTTGAGGGGGGATTATCCTCCCCTTCTACTCTGCCCTGGTGAGGGCACATCTGGAGTACTGCATCCAGTTCTGGGCTCTCCAGTTTAAGAAGGACAAGGAACTACTGGATGGAGTCCAGCAGTGGGCTACGAAGATGATTAGGGGTTTGGAGCATCTCTCTTATGAGGAGAAACTGAGAGTGCTGGGTCTGTTCGACCTGGAGAAGAGAAGGCTGAGAGGGGATCTCATCAATGCTTATAAATATCTCAAGGGTGAATGTCAAGAGGATGGGACCAGACTCCTTTCAGTGGTGCCCAGTGATAGGATGAGGGACAATGGGCACAGACTGAAGCACAGGAGGTTCCATCTGAATATAAGGAAAAACTTCCTTACTTTGAGGGTGTCAGAGCACTGGAGCAGGCTGCCCAGAGAGGTTGTGGTGTCTCCTTCTATGGAGACATTCAAAACCTGCCTGGATGCATTCTTGTGTGATATCCTCTCGGTGAGCCTGCCTTAGCAGGTGAGTTCCACTAGGTGATCTCCAGAGGTCCCTTCCAACCCCAGCCATTCTGTGATTCTGTGAATGTGCATTTGCAGCCCACAAGGCCAATCATACCTTGGGCTGCATCAAAAGGAGCACGGCCAGCAGGTTGAGGGAGGTGATTCTGCCCCTCTGCTCTGGTGAGAAATCATCTGGAGTACTGTGTCCAACTCTGGAGCCCTCAGTACAGGAAAGACATGGACCTGTTGGAGAGGGTCCAGAGGAGGCCACAAAAATTATCAGAGAGATGGAACCTCTGATGTCTTCCTCCTATGAGGAAAGGCTGTGAGAGTTTGCATTATTCAGCCTGGAGAAGAGGAGGCTCTGGAGAGACCTTATTGTGGCCTTTCAGTACTTGAAAGGGGCAGACATTTTAGCAGGACCTGTTGTGATAGGACAAGGGGTAATGGTTTTAAATTAAAAGATAGGAGCTTCAGGCTAGACATGAGGCAGAAATTTCTTACTATAAGGGTGGTGAAACACTGGCCCAGGTTGCCCAGAGAGGTGGTAGATGTCTCATCCCTGGAGACACCCAGACGGGATGGAGCTCTGAGCAGCCTGATCTGGTTGAAGCTGCTCCTGCCCATTGCAGGGGGGTTGGACTAGATGATCTTTGGAGGTCCCTTCCAACCCAAACTATTCTATGATTTTTTTTGAGAGAGAGCTTAGTCATGGAATATTGTTCTGAATTGTGAGACAATAGGAATCTTTTTGCCCACCAAAACCAGTTACAGCACAGCTCTAGAGAGACACCACAGGAGAGCAAACATACATGGTTCGTCTTTGACTTACTTGAATGCTGAGCTGCTGATTCTCACCAGGGACCTCCTCCCCCAGAAATGTACATGTGTTTGCCTACAGAGGAGTGTACTAGGAAATGGGGCTGGGAAGGACATCCAGATATCATTTAGTTGCTAACCCTGAGGTAGCATAGCTGCAGCTAAACCATTTTGGACAGATGTTTGCCTAATCTGTTCTGAGAATGGCTGAAGATGAAGAATCCCTCACCTTGTCTTTAGGAAATCATGTATCCAAATGCTTCTACTTTTTGCTTGACAGTGGTTTCTCAGAACAAGATCTTTTCTTAATTGTTTTTATCTCATTTCAGCTTGGTTAACTTTGCATTCAGATGCCACCCAAAGCAACAGAGTGAAATACTGGTCCTGTAAATTTTTTTAAATACTTGCAATGGTTTAAATGTGGCCAGGATTTCACCCCAGAGTTACAGACACAGTTACAGGCTATGGGATGTGTCAGCTACTGACAGCAAGGACTTGTGCTCTGCAGGGTGCACATGTTGTTGCTCTGAGAATTCTTGCTTTTGCACTGGAAATCACATGTGATGAAACAGCAAAGGGTCATTTGAGCCTCCATGCTTCAGTCATTGTAGCTGTCTCCAAAAAACGCATGAGGAATTCATGAGTGCATTTCTAAAACCTGCCAAAATGCTCCCTGGGGCCTGATAAGTACCGTAATTCAAAAATCTCTCCGTAACTGCCTCCAGAAACCGTTCTCTTGCTATTGATGTGTGTAATCCAACACCTATACAGTCACAGCTCCAGGTTTAATAAAGTGTGGGGCCCTTTAGCTGAGATTCCAAAAAGCAGCTTACACTTCCTATCCCCCTTGGTGATGCTACATTTCTGTGTCCACAACACATTATCTGTTATTGACTTTTCATCTGGACACAGATCTTACAGAATTTAAAATATTTTCCTATGAGGATGTGTTGAAAACATCTGATGGGCTTGCCTGGGGTACTGTGATGCATAGGCCTTCTGAGAGACACTGTAGCATCAACCTCATCCATAATTCTGCGTCTGCTCTATGCAAAGACAGTAAGCTATTTAAAAGACAGGGCTAAAGCTCTTCAGGTAAAAACATGGCCGAACCTCCATATATATATGCTCACTATTTCTCTTTAAAAGCAATTAATTCAGTGTGACAAATTAAGCATTATCTTCTGTCGATTTTTCTGTATGCTAAATGTTTCTAGAGAATAAGCCCATGTCCAAATGCTGGAATGCTGATTTTTTCAGCTTTCAGGCATGTCAGAAGAGGTTAACTCATTTAAGAAAGGTAAATGTTGTACCGTGTAGATTTTAAAAGTCTAAGAGAATGAATTCAGGAATGTGGAAATTTTTATTCTCATGTCCAGATGAAGTGTCTGTCATCAGAATGTTTTATTTGGGGCATGATCTATCTCAATATAAAAAATGTGCAGTATCTCCTTTTCTGCTCCATTCCCCTGGAACCACGTTCAAGTATGTAAGATACACTTCAACAACCCTTCATAATACTTTTAATATTAATTCTGTCTTTGCTATTGATTCAGAAATTGGAAAACCTTGGAAACTGTCATTCAAAGTGGTCGTTCAAGAGATACAATAAGATGTTATCAATATTAAGGAATAAGCTCTACAGAGAACGTGGGATATCAACATGGATTTTTGCTTGACTTCAACCTCTGATGGTCATGTTGTATTATGCTTTTGGCTAAATTGCTTACCTGACTCATGATACTTTTCAGCTCTATGGTTAGTCTAGTTATAAAATTTCTATATGTTGGTCTATTATAAGAGACAGTGAGATAAAGTTTTATCTTGTACTTACTGATACAGAGGAAATGGTACCATTAACCTTTGCAAATATGGTATTCACTTCCATGACATGGTTTTTGCTACATTCATTAGAATGATGTTCTGTTATTTATACCATTAATAAGTTCTGTGTTCAGAAAGTCAGTTGCTTTCTGAACTGTGGAAAGCATCATATCCAAATTGCCCTGTTATCTTTTTAACCTGGGGTGTTCTGTTCTTTGGTGGGAAAACTTCTCCGGGCAGAGAGCAGCCTCTCAGCAGCTCCAGCCTCTTGGCACCCTGAAGGATCATTTGCATCCTTGCTGCTGTTTCCAGCAGATTCTGCACTGTACAGTGAAATTCCAGCTCTTGCAGTCCTTATGTTTTATGAGCTTGGAAGTCATCCAGTTTTATTCTTGGGCATTTATTAAATATCATCTGAAAGTTTTAATCATTCTTTCCAAATTATTTCTTTTGGGGGTATGAGAACTTTGACATAGATTAATTACAGGGCGACAATTTTTCCATTAAGAATATCTGTTCTCCTCCTTCCCACTGCCTCCACACTAAATACTGTTTGAAGTACTTAATTGAGGTAGCTACTCAAATCCAAATACAGCATTTTTGAGAGTTTCTAGGAAGTGATGTTAGTTTTTCCTCCTAGTGATTTTGATATACCACTACTGTGGGATTTTGGGAGAGTTAAGGTGATAACTGAGACAGACTTGAAACTTAAGTTGGCTTAATTTACAAAAGTGCCTAGGGGCAAGGGACATCTTTAGGTCATCCCTCTGCCAGCCCCTATCTCCCCAACACTTTTAATAGATTGCTTACTGAGGTGGAACACAGCTGTTTGTTTCTTTCAGCACAAGGAACAAGCCTTCATGGATTTATGTTTCATCGGTACCTTAGCATAGGAGGAGATACTCACCTCTGCTCCCTAGGGTGTTTCTTTCCAAGAGGAAGCTGAGATCCTTCTTTCCAATATTACGTTTTGGTCTGAATGCAGCTATGACAGGCTGTTTATAAGAATGTTTAAAATATTTAATTCGTTTTAAGATTTGAGCTATCATACCACCAATGCAGTACAATTTAGAGTAGTATGTTATTATTTTCCCTATTTGTTCATTCTGAAGGATATTTAGGAAAATACAGATCAAACCCATCAGATGGCAAGATAACTATCTGCATCAGACAGTACTGATACAGTGCTCTAAGTTCAGGTGGTTGCTCAAGCTCGATGGATGGCAATACCCTTGAGAGAGCCACAGGCATGTGACTGAACTTGTCATAAATCAATGACTGCCTAAATAAAATTAACATAGTAGGGTCCTAATATATCTCCTTCCTTACCTTTCTGACCTGGAGAGTCTAATTGCTAATTTTAATATGTTCACTGCCACAACACGGAGTCACTTATCTTATGAACAACAAGGGGATGCCAGGCAATGCGACTATGTAAGTTCTGAAGTGGATACTGGATACCGGATAAGGGATACTGGAACGGAACCATGTGAATAATGTGTGTGTGATGGCATGGTCTGAATTGTTTTTATTTTTTCATAAAAGATGGTGAAGCAAAACACACCTCTGCTTTTGTGTTAGAGAAAAGCAATTTCCATAAAAATATGTAGGGATTTCAAGAATAAAATTGTGGGGATATTATGAAAAAACTACCATTTAAATATAAATGGCTCGACTTTTTCAAATTTATTTTTTGATACAGTATGATAAAGTCATGAATTTGTGGAATTTTATTTACGGTTTTGTATTTCTTCAGTTTTACTGAAAGCATTTCAAGGAAATGTGGGGCCTTTTAGGAAAACTTTGCCTGCTTGGTAGGGTTCATCTTAAGCTTGTAACTGTAAGCTTTATCTCAGCATGTCTGTCTGTCTGTCTATCTATCAATCATCTATCTATCTATCTATCTATCTATCTATCTATCTATCTATCTATCTATCATCTATCATATAATGTCTTTATGGTAGCACTGAAGTCATATGAATACTGTAGTGTTCTCTTTTATGGTCTTCATGCTTTTTCACTGTTGGAGAAGTTTGACTATAGTTCACTTTACTGTCAAATTTAGTTTTCTCCATAGCAAACTAACATTTAACACTCTCCCAGGCTAGTGAGAATTTTTACGGAATTCCTCAGTGAAAAATGAGTAGTCTCGCTTATATTTTAGTTTGTATCAGTTTGTTATTTCTTGGTAGGAAATCACATGCTGCAAGACAAGATACATTTTCTGTTCTTTTCTTGTTTGTATCATTTGTTTGCTTTTTTAAAAATTAGTTGAGTGAAGACATAGCATTTAGTCACAGAGAGTATGTAGCTGAGTGTGAGCTAGTATTATGACAACCTGTAACTGTTTAATAGTTTTTCACAGGTCCATAATCCCTTTGGGTAGAGGCAACCATGGGCATTTGCCAAGTGTACAAGACTGAAGGACAGTGAATTCTGCCCTAAGCTCCACAAGGTTGTGCGCCTTCCTGCCTTCCTTCCTTCCTTCCTTCCTTCCTTCCTTCCTTCCTTCCTTCCTTCCTTCCTTCCTTCCTTCCTTCCTTCCTTCCTTCCTTCCTTCCTTCCTTCCTTCCTTCCTTCCTCCCTTCCTCCCTTCCTCCCTTCCTCCCTTCCTCCCTTCCTCCCTTCCTCCCTTCCTCCCTCCCTTCCTCCCTTCCTCCCTTCCTCCCTCCCGTCCTCCCGTCCTCCCTTGCTCTTTTAGTTCCTTTCCATTAAAGCTGCTGTAATGGCATTTATGCTGTGCATTTTTTGTCTTCTTCCTGACCTGTCTTCAGTATGGGGCTTGCCACATGAAGCTCTTTTGCCTGTAGGCTGGGTTGTTCTGTTGCCATTGCAGCTCTCCTTGGTGGAGTATGGGAATGGCCTCTAATGTGTAGGGAAATGTTTGTGTGCATTGGGAAGCGAAGGGAGTTTGTACCTGAGTGTTTCTGTACTGCTGTATGGGCTGTGTGTGGATATGGACGTTTCTGTCCATCTCTCTATTACTGTCTTTCTGAACAAGTGGAACTGGGTGGGCATCTCTGTGTACCATGTTGGGAGTTCTCCATCTTGCTCACAATGAACTTTCAGACTTTCTCAAGTGCTTGGGCAT
This sequence comes from Streptopelia decaocto, assembly GCF_964273445.1. Lineage (NCBI taxonomy): Eukaryota > Metazoa > Chordata > Aves > Columbiformes > Columbidae > Streptopelia > Streptopelia decaocto. The sequence goes on along the minus strand of NC_138655.1, from coordinate 35,765,651 downwards.
ACATTTCTGAAGGGCACGTGCCACTACTGCTAGGCTACTTCATTGCTGTGAATAGAAGCCCCCCAAGTAAGCAGATTGCTAGATCAGTTTGGGAAACAAAGAGATCCTTGTTGATATCCTTTGTTGCACTCCAAATCCTCTGTCTTCTTACAGTTCCCTTGCCCTGTTGGCAGCACTTTGAGTCTTCTGCTCATCCAACACTCGTGTATCAGGAGGGTGCCTTGCTACTGCCCCAAGATGAATGATCCTGTCTCAGGTTTGAGAACAGGCTTAAATGCACAAGTGAAGGGTGCTGTTCTTATGCTTAAAATTATGCACTTCAGTGTTGCTTATGCTGCTGCCATGCAGCTATCTGACTCTGGGCAGGGCTGTGAGAGGGCATTTAAAGATGCTTTCTGAAAACCATCTATTTGACGCTGATGTGCTGAAACACTGCAGAAAGTGCTTCCCCAAGCCCACAACCTGACTTACAGACAGTATTTACTGTCAGCTAGTTTTGACCTGCAGAGTGCTCAAATCTGCCCTTTACTTTGTGTATTTTGCACAAAGAGGTACCACTTTTCTCTTTTGTGAGGGAGGCAACAGTTATTCATCTGGGGAGAGATCCTGTGACTTTAGAGAATGAGGAAATCATTTTATTGATGGCAGTGGAAAGCAATATTTATGTCACAGAGAGGAGGAACACTCGTCAATACATTATACAGGATTCTAAATTTATTGCACACTTTGAATTTTGGCATTGTCAAAACTCCTTTTGGTAAGATTTAAGGTTCCTATGGTGAAATATTTGGATATGAAGACTTTTTTTATTGCTTGTATTGCCTTGAAGTTGAAATTGTTGATTTAATAAAATATTCCCTTTCTTTACATGTCATTATGAAGTTTTCTGCTCTGTGGAATAATTTTCCATGACTGGCATACTGGCATATTTCAGAGGAATGAGTTTTAGTTAGAGCTAACATATAGGACCATGGAAACAGCTAGAGTAAGTAGATAGATACAGTGTTTAATCTACCACTGTACGATTTAATATATTTTTTTGTGTGAGGGTTGGGAAATCAGTTTTTGAGATGCAGCCCAGTGCAAAACCAAAACAAGAAGTGGCCTTTGGCCCTTCTGGAAAGGGGTTGCGTATTTCCAGTGATGACAGCCAGCACCATTCTTTGATTTATAGCAGCACAACTTTCATTTAATATTGACCATATGGCAATTTTCACCACCTACATTGTTCAGGACCTGTGTCAGTAAGCACACAAAGCAGTGAACCTTATTCCCAGGCAATTTGACTAAGACAGAGGATGCTGCATTGTGGCATATTGATTGATAGCACAAAGCAGTGAAAATTAGATCTCTCTGAATCATTTATAAGAGGGCTGTGGGCTTTTGAACCTTAGTGCATTATTTTGACACTACTGAATTATCAAATCTGCCAGCTTGTTTTCAAATGGTGTGTTTGAAATATATGATAACAAAAAGGTATCATGTAGCAAGTTTATGTGATATAACCCACAGTCTTATTTTAATTTACATTAATATATGGTTTTAATTTATGCAAGAGATGGGAGGGGAATGTTATTACTGGGAGTCCTTGACACTGTAGCTCACATCTTCAGATGAGCACATCCTAGATCTTTTACAGTGAAAGTTTTCATCCTAGCAATTTATCTTTATTTTTACAGTTCTAATTGCTGCGCCACATACTGGAACAAAACTGAAGGTAGGAAAACTTAACCTAGAATTTGGAGAGGAAACAGTTTTTTAAATTATTCGTGGAAGTACCCATTGTTGGAATTCATTGAGGTCAGTGACTCTGCTGCCGTGCGGGACTGTAGGAGGGCATTGTGGTGCAAGAGAAGGACCTCAGTTTGGTACCTCACTGTACCTGCATTATTTTTATACTGGTTCTGTGTGGCTAGTTGAAAAGGGAAGTTCTTTGCTCCATCTAGCGACAGTGCTGTAGACATGCCACACATCTTTATGTGAGGACATGCTGCTCAACATATTTGTCCCCCATTTGACAACTTTTTTTTGCTGAAGGTGTGTGTAGATCTCTGCCCTTCAGCTGACTGACTCTGGATGATTTATTGAATACCTAAAGCTTTGTGAGCTAGACATGACAGTTTCACTGAGGCTGGATAGCATCTGGCTCTGCAGTGTGACTAATGGCTGGTACATGCATCCTCAGGTTGTCAGGGCCTCTTCTGTTGATACGGGGTCTACAGCAGCTAGTGCTGTAAAACTACCCCTTCCCTTGTGTCAGGACTAATGTTTTGCTGGCTGTGTGATGACCTCAAAACAAACCACTGGCTTTTGTCAATCGCATTCAGCTAGATTTGTTCCTGAATCTACTACTATTTGCATTTGAACTAGCTCCAGGTTTCCATAAACCTCAGTCCTATCTTGGATCCAAGATACAGATTTCAGGATTGCACTATAGGCAAATGGAGGTGGGTTGGGAGGGTGGAAGGTGAGGGGTGACCGGGAGAAATGCTGATCCAATGTAAACAAACAGTCTATATAAATGTAAAACCACATGTGGACAAGATGGTCAGTACACATTCTCTAAGATTGCAACCTCTCATCTGGTCCCAGCTCCCTTGCAATCAATTATGAAAGTCTATTGACTTTACTAGGAGTTCTGTCAGGTACTTTCTGATCCCAGAATTGCTTCTATAATGGAAAATGGAATTAAGTGATAAGAGAGACAGAGAGCTCAAAATACATTTACTGTATCTGTGGCGAGGATGAATTGCCGCAATGATAGAATTGGAGAAAAAATAAGTTCTGGGAAAGACAAGAGCAATAATTTTTGTAGTGAAGAAGAAGGAGAATAAGCTAACCTGATAGAACAAAAATTATGACGTTCAGCTCCTTCAAGCTCAAGAATGCTAATGAAGATTGACTGGACGCTGCTTGGCTCTCAGTGAGACTCACTCTAGCCTTTTCAGACATTCAGTTGTTTGCAGGTCCTGCACACCTAGCTCCCTATTACTGTATGCACAAGGGTCTGGAGTTTGAGTTTGAGTAAGTTTTCATTATGATGAGTCTTATCAAAACTTACTGAATGACCCTGCAGGATGTCACAGTGGGAATACACTGTGACAGCATACCAGTAAGTCATGTGAGGGGCACCTCCCTGGACTTTTGCTCCTTATCTCTCCGGAACATTTATGTGTCTAACTTCCATGAGTGGATTTTTGGGGGGTGTGTTGTTGTTGTTGTTCTATTTGTTTGTTTGTTTAAACACAGTGAAGTACTTTCTTTAGATACACCCTATTGTTTGTGTTTTCATTTCTGCCACATCAAATCACAATGATTTGCTCTAATACTATCTGTAATTCTAAAAATATAGTAAATAGATAAAAATGGAGCATTTTCATTAAAAGTACCTCAGTCCTGTCGTCAACTTGTCAGTATCTTTAGAATCCTTAATATATGACGTGTAAATGTATAGTGTTTAAAGTGTTACTCATTTTTTGTTTCATATTAATGACAAAGATTTTTAATGGGTTCTGCTGACATTTTGGGAAGTTGGATTTGAGGTGCATTTTTTGTGTCTTTACATAACAAAAAGAGCCACTTTTGGTAGAAGCCAGTGTAGTTTTGTCACAGGAAAGTCCTTTATTTGCATAGGTTTTCCAATCTGGTTTGTCATGAAGGTAGAAAATGCTGCTGCTCCTAATTATGATAATACTGAATGTAATGTTTCCTCAGCAGAATTCTGATGGCAATTCATTGTCCTTGCCTGACGCATACTTTTTCAGCAATAATTTTTTTTTAGAAAAAGAATCTTAAGTTCTACCCAAGTATGCCAAGTAGGGCTTTATAAGTGTAACATATACTGACTACTCCCTTGTTGAACATCAGTGTTTACTGGGTGCAGAAGCAGACAATACTGTGATGAAAATGAACAAATAAAGGAATGTGAGTTTTATTTCTAGTTCTTTACAATCATCTATATTTTATTATCAGGTAGTGCCACTTTTTAGTGCCTTTGATGAAGACAGAGTAAAAAGGGAACATGACTGATCAGAGAAATACAGTTCTTAGACTGAAGTTATGAGAAACTTCAAGCTATAGGCTGTAGACCAATAGCACTAAAACTTTAAGAGCTTTGATATTGATTTTCCCATACTGGGATTTCACACCTTTTGCTTTCAGATTTCGTTAGTGATCTGGGACTAATTAAAAAGAGTGATGCTTCTCTTAGATGCCAAGCAAGCTGGTCACAATACCACAAATGTAACAGAAAGGAGAATAAACTACTAATACCATTATTGCCAATTTGTTTATTGCATATAATCTCTTAAATTAAATAATTGTGCTGTGAAAATTAAAATGATACCAACAGCATGCTGATGTCTCTTCCTAGCAGAATAAGAAGTCTTTAAAAAAGGTTTAAGTTGAACATCTGAAGTCAGATATAATGCGTGTTTCACTCAACATTTATAGACTTCCCAAAATCATTTCCTTCTTTATGCAGAAAGGAAGAGAGAAGTTACTTTACGTAGTTGCCAGTTAGCTGAATAACTTAGCTCACTTAGATGTACAACCGCTCAGTGTATTGAAAGATTAGCTAAAAGGGTCACTGGAAAATTTCCAAGTTGTTAGTTTTTTTTTTTAAGCTAATGCAATCTGTTTTTAATAAATTTTGGCACAGCACTATCTTCTTTACAATTAGCAAGCTAGAAAAGCAGCTGATTCTGTTTGTGTTTCCCTGATGGAAGGGAGTCCTGATCCCCTTCACCCACCAGTTTGCTATTACCAGAGGAGGTTGTAAATAAGAACTTTTTCAAGTGACTTGGTAGAGAAATGGATTGTGCTAAATGAAATTGTGTTGCCCATACTTTATCAGTTCTGATTGTGGAATAGGAAATAACTGTTATCAAAACTATTCCCTAACATACTGATTGTCTGTGGTGTCGCAGATGAGTGATTTAGGGTTCTGTTTGCCACAGAGACGTGTTTAGATCACTTAAAGAAAAGTGCGACCTAGCAGAGTTTAATGGCAAGGTTCACTCTATTATGTACTTCATGGAAGAATGTACCAATGAGAATCAGGTGAGAGTTGCTTTAGACTGATTTCTGTGGAGACAGGAGATGCAAAAGGTTAGAGGGAGACCCTCCTGTTGGGTGACGAGGTTCAGAATGGATCCCCTTGCTTTCTAAACTTCTTCTCAGATAGGAGCCTAGGTGCAGCGGGATCCAAACTTAGCCCCAGACTTGATCAATGGTTTAAGAGATGTAGAGGGTAAGGGAAAACAGGTAAGGGATTATATATATATATTCATGGCTAAAGGGTTATATGTACATACCTGATTCTTTGTATCGCTTGGCTAGGATTTCAAAGCTTCATCATTCTGCATCTCAACCTGCTCACCTCCCCTCCAGGGGCCTGGTGTCAGGTTACTCCGAAGTCTGGATCCCAGGTCTCTTGAAGTAAACTCTCAGGCATCAAAGTTCAATGAAATAAATAATTTAATGGAGTAGTACAACAGCAGGATCAGCTTGAGCTGGATGCCTTCACAGAGGTCTCAGGCACACATAGGAATCCCTGGGTTTCTATACCCTGACAGACTATTTGCCCACCCCTCCCATCATGATTCAGTCCAATAGCAATATTTGAGTCTGGGGTCTTCTCACTTCTCATTGGAGTCTTTCACCTTTGTTTTGTCTAGCTACAGGCATTGTTGATGGTCTTTTGTAGCTCCTTTGTGCTGATCTTGAAAGTGTTAACTTTGCCTGAGTAAATTCTGTTTTTTCTCAATGAGATGCAAAGCATACCTCATCTTGCAGGTGTTGTTGTTGGTTTGTAGCTGTTTTGTTTACATTAAGTAAACGCAAGTTTGGCAAACATGAGCAGAACTTCACAATGTACAGTTTAAGATTTCAGCAAGTTTAGCTTACAAAGTAACTTGAAGCAGACAGTATATTAAAAATCACACAACCTTATAATTCTAAGTGATTCCTTCTATTTAGTACTCATTCACTTAAGCTAAATGATTGATATGAAGCATAAATCAGGCTCATCCACTGTTCTGTGAGTAGTGAAAATCATCACCGTACAGCCAGCTTGTTTGGCAGAGAGAGCACAAAGTGGGCTCACCTAGCCTGTCATATTTATAGGATAAAGTGGTTGGCTCATAGTCAAATTGCATCCAGTGGGAAAAGTATGCACGAGACTCTTTGTGCCTACAAGTTATTGATGTTCACTGTGTCTTTCTGCTTCTTTGTGGGTATCCTAAAAGGATTTCTTGGCCTAGCTACAGCTCAGGCCTTTGCCTCCTTTGGAGCCTGGACCTGTATGGTGGAAAGGATGTAAAAAACAAACCGTAAGGCAAAACCAGGTCACTTGTTTAAGTAAAGCATGCATTATGATTACATCTATTGTCTGCCTTCAGGTGTGGATCATAGAATTGTTTTTGATGGAAAAGACTTTTAATATCCTTGAGTCTAATTATTAACCTAGCACTGCAAGTCCACCTCTAAACTATGTCCCTGAGAATCTCATCTACACATCTTTTAGATACCTCCAGGGCTGTGGTCTGTAATTCTACATGCAAGCTTTTCATTTTTTTTCATCTGCTATTCCTCATTAGGTTGCCAAGTGCCCATTAATGTCCCTGTCAAGGAGATACTTGCTCATGCCTATAGTCAGATTGAAGTCAAAGAGAGTTCAGAAGCCGGTGTGATAAATGGGCTATGCCCCACTGTCAGGAGATACACTGAGAACACTTTCTCATATGTGAAAGCTCTAAGTGCACTGTGTCCCCTGTGAGAAATGTTTTGAAGTAGTCCTTCGGGAGTTGTAAACTCATGTCCCAGAATGGTTCTTAAAAATAGTCAGAGACGTTGCATGTCTAAGAAGTATTTTGTTTCACATAAAATATTCAGATTTGGCTTTTTGATCTTTCTCCACTTGTTTTGACGTTCCTGACTTTCAAATGTGCTGCTTCAGAACGCTGTCAGATGAATGTACTGAGCGCTTCTGGTTTGCAGGACTTCCACTGGTGGCTGTGGGAACTCTATCCAAGGATTCTATGTCTAAGTGGCACTGTTGACTGTGTGCTTACTAAGAAGAGACCTGGAAATAAAGGAAAAGATGACAGTCTTGTTAGTCTGTTCCTGGAGCTGCATGCAGTTAGTGCGGCTTCCCTGCACAAGGAAGAAGGGCACCTGTCTTGTAAATAAAATGTGGCCTGGACATAAGTTTCAGCCACAAGTTCTCTGTAGGACTCTTCTGCTATTACAAGAATCAAATGAGACTTTTCTTGATAATCAGAAATTAATTAAAAAGTTCTTGCAGCAGTACTGGTTGAACTATTGATGCCCCTCGTCCACTCCTGATAGATTTGCTGTTGCTGGTGTGTGCTGTCCTCCAAGTTTTGTGGGCAAAGCAGTTTGTAGTGGCTGTGATGTGAGCTGGATTTGAACTGAAGAAAATTTTTTTCTAAAATGGAGGAAAAAGCAGCAAACAATTTTTTATTATTATTATTAATTTTTTTTTTTTTTAGTTTACACTCATCTGATTCATGTGGCAATTCCAGAAATATCTGTACTAGTGCAGTGTGGATATTGAAGGATACATATCCAAATTGCAACATGAAGAAAATAATAATTAGTCATCTTTGGAACCTCCCCAGGCTGGTTTGACTTTGGTTACCAGTAGCACTTGTTCACGAACATGCTATTAAGTAGACACAACATAATACTGTAATGAGTTATCTTGTATAAAACTGGATTTTAATCAAGAGCATCCAGAGAAAACAGGTTATGATCTGATAAAATTACTTTTATTAGCAATCCAGTATTACCCTTATTTACTCTTGATGGATGTGTGCCTTTGTTTTTGTGTATATGCTGATTGATTTTAAACACTGTAAAGGAGTAGAACTCAACACTAAATAAAGGTTATCTTAGATACACAGTAGCAATAGTATTTTCTTGTCATAGGCATGTTTTAAGAATGGCTCTTGATCAAATTTCACTTATGCTTTTCCTCCTTAACCAAGAGTGTGAATATATTTAATGACAAGGCCTTTCTGTTCCTTATGAGTATAGCACCCAACTAATCTGCTCTGATTTTAACTAGTGTACAACACTAGAAAGTCAGTTCCTGTTGAAATCTGGTTTTAGTATTAATAGATCTGATACATATCCTTCATAGTATCTTCCATCTACTTATATTTATAGTAGAAAATATTTGCCTTTGAATGGCTGATAATAAAGTAGAATCAAATGAAATATGGAATGTGGTATGGCCTCAATAATAGTTAAGGTTGAAGCCCAACTGGATGTACTGTTGCAATTCATAGCAGTCTCTTCCATTGGCATATTTATCTATCAATTGGAAAAATCTCTTTTGGATTCGTGTGTTGCCAAAAAGCATATAAAAATGAATGGTTTAATGCAAAGTTTTAAAAACATGTAAAACATTTAAAATTAAAGTAACATTTAAAAACAGTTCCATGCTAAGAAAAATAGTACTTCAAAAAGCTTTATCTTAGCATATTACTTCAGTTAAATATGTTAAAATGCTTAACTAAATTCCATTAAGGCTAATGATTAGATTTTAGCCTTTCTTTGTACACATTTAGAATATTTTGACAGGTCAAATCATCTGATACCGTATGTGCTGTTGGCTCAGCTGGTGCTATCTTATTCCAAGGGGATAACCGCTAGATGAATGCCATGAGATTTAAAGAATGCAGAATAGTTCCTGCTTTTAGCTTGCCTCATTTTAAGGGCTCCCTTCTTTTGATTACCAGTGTCCTTGGGGCATAAAACAGGATAACCTTAAACTAAACTAAATGTATTTTTGTAACCTAAGCAAAAGATGAGCCTTGCGATCAGTTTGCTCTATACTTCTGATTATATTAAATCAGCATTGTAGCAGAGACAAATCAGTCCATTCAAATGCCAAAATTTGAAAGCATTAGTGACCTAAATGAGATCTGTTTTCAAATACACTTTCCTATTCAAAATCTAAACATAAAATGTACTGAGAATGGCAACCAGCTTCACTGCAAGGCATTTGTGCATTCCTGTTTGATTTTAAAGAAGAGACTGTGTAGACAATATACACCATAGCATGCTTCACATTGTTCATGTTAAACTGTTTAGTGATTTAAGCTTTTATTAATTAACAACATCTGAATAGTGAATAATAACAATATCTGAATAGTGAATAATAGATAAAAAGGCTGTTCTTAAGCTTATCCAACATAGTTAGAGTTTGTGGCCTCTCTGTTATTGTTCATCTAGAAACTATTGAAAATAGTTATATTATTAATCACTGTATGGAATATTTTTGAAAACCATGTTATTGAATTCTCCATGGAACCTGGCTAGATTACAGCACTATTTCTTTTCCTACTCATTATCAATGAAATCCCACAGAGATCATGGTAGATTTTTAATGACTTTTGCTTACAAAAACATCAAAACTGTATCTATCCTAACTTACCAATTAATAAAAAAGGTTTATCTGAAGTCCAGTGTGGTCATTGGCTAAATTACCTCTTCAAGGACCTTCATTCATGCTTACACTGTATCATGAAATACTGAAGTTTAATAGTTCAGATGCTTTTCCATGCAGAATACAGACATTTTATCATAACTAGAATATTGGAAACACAAACCAGCATTGAAACTGCT